>NC_092828.1:11919389-13119389 GCF_039878825.1 Excalfactoria chinensis
TAAAAAACTTGATGTGAGCCAACAGTGTGCGCTTGCAGACCAGAAGTCCAACATTACCCTAAGTTGCACCAACAGAGGGGAAGCCAGCAGGGAGAGGGAAGCAGTTGCTCCTCTGTAATCTGCCCTCATTAGGCTTCACTTCCAGTACTGTACCTAGGTCTGGGACCCTCAGCACTCAAAAAACATGGAGCTGTTGAAATGAGTCCAGATGAGGCAATGAAGGGGGCTAAGTTCTTTCCTATGAAGGAAGGTTGAGGAAACTGGGTTTGTTCATCCTGGAGAAAAGGATACAGGGAGACCTCGTTGTGACCTTCCAGTCCTTAAAGGGAGCGCATAAACAAGAGGGAGACTGACTTTCTGCACAGTCAGATAGTGAAAGTACTACATAGAAAGAGGGAAGACTTTGATTAAATGTAAGGAGGAAATTCTTTCCTCAGAGATCATTCTCCAGTGAAGTTGTGGATGCCCCATCACTGGAAGCATTCAAACTAGGTTGGATGGGGACATGGGAAGCCTGACCTAATGGGTCACAACCCTGCCCAAGGCCAGGAGGGTTGGAACTGGATGATCTTTGAGGTTTCATTCAATTCAAGCCATCCTGTGATACTTTGAAGTGAAAGGTGAGATGGTGAGTGCCTAAAAGAATGGTGGAAGAAACCAGGGGCAGGATTTCCTAAACCCAGATACCAATTTTGTTGAGTGAGTTTTGGCTACTAATGTATCAAAAACTGCTGGGCCCCCATTAAAATGAGAGGCACTGTCCTCCTCCCAATCCAAATTTCAGTTTGGTCTGATTTCTAATAAGCTTTCAACTTGCAAGTTTTCTCAATTTGTCTGAAGTGTTTTTAGTTAGTTTGTGTGTTTCACAAATTCTTGTTGCTACATGTAAAACTTCACCAAAGCATGAAAAATTATCCATAATGAAATGAGTGCCCATTTGCCCAATACTCTTAAGAGGCACCACCAAAAGACTTTCCTATACAACAGTGCCAGTTTTCATGGACATTTAAATGTTTACACTTGCTCCTGATGTACGCTTCTTCAGAATATGTCTTTGAGACTAAATATGTGTGTAAGTATTTCAGCAGCATGTGCTAATGTTTGTGTTTTATGCATGTGCCTGTGTAAGATACTTGAACTCAGAAGTAAAAAGGTATTGCAGTATCTGCATAAAATAGTAAGCTTTACTTTTACACGTATACATGGATAAAATTCTGTAAACATAAAATGTAAATGTGGTTTTCTTACATGTTCCTTTTTTGGTTTTACTTTGTATAATATGTTACAATTACTGAGAATGATGAGAAGGGAGGGAATAGACGTCAACGATGCCATAAAACATGTTCAATTTATTAATAAGATTTTAGAAAAAGATGAGACCCAGCAGCCTGTAGGCATGGGTAAGTTCTGCAACAGTCTGGTTACCAATCATTCTAAGAGCCAGCTAACAGCTGTCTGACCATTGGATATGGCTATTTGCATGGCTAACAATTGGATGTCTATCTACTATGTGAATAGCTTGCAACAAACTGTTTGTTTGGAGACTATTCATAATGGCACAGTCAAAAGTCTCCTGAAAGGCATACTCGTTTCCATTCCTGTTCTTTACCCTTCTAAAATTGGCAATTTATTACATCAAAAAATAGCAGTCAACCCAGAAAAGGACAAAATTGACACAGCTCCCTTTTGATCTTTCAGTTTTGAATAGGCACCCACCAATGAACTTCCCAATGAATATTCATTGGATGCAAAAGAAGTACCCAGCATTTCTTTAAGTAGAGAATTTACTCTACATATTTAATAAAAACAATAATACTTTGATGCTTTATAAATGCAGTTGCATTTTCATTCATCTTTAAAAAAGAGAGTGCTAATGTCTTTGCATACATTTGCTACAGCATTCCCTTTCTTTTTATACATATATATACTTATTCCCTATTTCTCCATATTTCTGTCTACTGGACAGGTTATTCCATACATCTTCTTTGCATACTTTCTCACATCTTTCTTTAAAGTAACTGTTATTCTCCTTCCTGACATAAATTGTTAATATGATAATTTGATCCAGAATGTCAACTCTGGTGTTTCTTTGCAATATGTAGAATGGTTTAGGAATTTACAGTGAAGTATGGGAAAACAATGTGAAGTTTTCTTGCAAAAAAATAATGGGCTGAATTACACTTTGTGGGCATCAAATTACGTGCACTAAAACTTCACTGATTTCAAGGCAGTAATTTCAAATATTCATCAGTGTATTCAAGTGTGGAGGCTAGATCAATACTTTGATCTGAGTTTCTTTTGATTTTCTAAGATTTGCTACAATGTAAAAATGAATTAATTGTAAAGTAGGCAATGGCTTTTGTCACTCTGTTACAGGATAGATTGATAATATGATTACATGTATGAGACATACACTACATTTTTCCCTGTGCTGTTCTTTATGTTAGACCTAGTGGCTAAATAAGAGTCCTTAGGTGCAAAACTTGCTACCTTTCCATAATGCACTTGATATCTCCACAAATTAGAGGATATTAATTTCACATCATCTATTGTAATTTTATAACATATTATAGTGTCATGCTCTACTTTAAATAGAGCATAACTAAATCTTTTGAAAGAACTGTTCAAAAAAAATAGGGATTCTCTGCAATATTTAGTTGCTTCTCCACTGAATTAAAAAAACAAACAAACAAAAAAAAAAAACAGTCTTTTGATTGGTTTGTCAGCTTGCTTATTTAGACACTTCAAGCAGAAATTTGTCATGACTTTGAAAATGTACAAAATTCAATTCCAGGAATTCAGCAAGAGTAGCTTTTGGGACTCTTACCAATGTAAGGAGCCTGCAGATTGGTGTTATCTGTAGATAGGACCAGATGCTTTTGTCAATATTTCTTCAGTTCTCATTGAAGTAGCAATTTACAATCCAGCAGTTTAGAAGTTGTAAGATAAAATGTTGTCTAAGTTTATTGTTGTTACGATATTAAAATATCTGGAAATGTAGTCTATAGCATAGAAATCAAGTGAATTGTAATCCTAGGAAGTACATTAACAAATGCAAGCTCAGAAATGTTGAGGGAAGCTCATTGTGTTTTCTTTTTTCAACTGGTAAGTTCTTCCCATTCTCCCACGTTTGCCTACAGTCATGCTTTTCCTTTCACTGATTAGATTACCATGCTGCCTGCTAAACATATTATGCTCCTGAAAGTCACTCAGAAGCTCCAGCTGGTGCAGATGCAGTGACCCGCTACTTTAGTCAAAGTGGTCAGAAGAATCACACTGCATCAGTACATTAGTTAGTGCTTCCCTTCAGAGTCCTAATCTGGATGCTATATTTTTTTCCCTTTGAGACCTCTACAAGTCCCAAGACTTAGCTACCTGAAATACATTTTCTCTCCTTGTGTGCTGTTGCAAGTCTCTCAGAACTGCTGAGACCAAGTGAGTTAGTAACTCCTTAGTAGATGAGAATAGCAAATTTTCATGATACTTCCCAACTCTGGAGTTGTCATCCCATATTCTGATTATGGTTGTAACTGCATCTTCTCCATTGGGAATTGTATCACTTTTATTAAACCAATCTGCTTATTTTGATGATACAATCACAGTTATGTGCGTGTGACTATAGTGGAATGAACATGCTAGTTTAAGATATTATTCTTCTGCTCAAACCATTAAAAATAGGATTCTTATAAATTAGTGTGAACTTTCCCAGATAAACAATTCACCTAGTCCTCTTTTAGTGTCAGTGTGGAGAAAGAGAAAGAAAATAATTTTTGCTAGGTTAAGCATTGGATTTACAGGGATCAAAAAGAGGGAAATGGCGATCGAATCTATATCATGTATGTCAGAACCACAGTAGAAACCAATCTGTTAATTCTGAGTGTGAAAGTTTATCCACAGAGCACAGTACAGTGTTCATTTATAGCAGACACATTATCACATGTTGTACCTATTTCTCAGTGCCACCTTAACACAGCCACTTTTTTTTTTGCTTCTAGAGCCTGGTCGTCTAGGGTTAGCTCAGATATCTCTGCAATAGGATACAGAGCAGACATACCTCTCAGCAGTCACTCTTCAGTGAGTTACACTTGCACTGAAATAGCTGTGCCAGCTCTACCAAGATCAAGCATCTTCATACTAGTAGAAGTTCTTCAATGTCAAGGGTTGTATATGTTTAAAATCAGAATCCAAGCTGACATAGTTACATTATAAAGCAGAATGGGTAGACCAAGTCCCTCTCTACTGACCTTCAGGGCACAGCGCAAAGTCCATCTCTTTGTTCATGCTTACCTCCAATGTAAATAGCCTTTTTTTCCCCCCTGATTGCTCAGCTGGAGGGTTAAGGACATTACTCTTGTGTCTTTGTTGCATTATATCATAGGTAATTGAAAACTTAAGTAGTTTAATCTTCAGGCAGCCAACAGTTGGCAACGTATCAAATTTTATTGAATGGTTTTAATGTGGGGTGCACTGTGAGGCCACAGGCAAGGCAAAGAGTTTCAGCTTTATTGAATCAAATTTGGAGAGTATGTATTTGGTCTCCATGTATACTCTATTCATGTAGAACATCAAAGACTTTTTAACCATCCAAAACTTGGAATTTTCTCTCTTACTGTTCAGACTGACTTATGCTGTTCACATATTCCCTGGTGGATTCTCTAAAAGAAGGATACATGCCATTGCTATGGCCATGGGACTTACAGATCATGGCTATTAGCAATGATTTCTCCACTGAAATACTCCACATTTCGTTTCAGCAGAAATAATACCTGCGAGACACTAAGTCAGTGATTTTGCACACATTGCCCCAAGCCCGTCATCTATATTCTAGTAGTATTCTTTAAAAAAAAGAAAAAAAAAAAAAGAGAAAAAAAAAAAAAAGAAAAGAAAAAGAAATGAGGAGGTTGATTCTGCTTGAATTTAGTTTGAAAACAGTGGTAAACACAGTGCAGATCATTCCAGTTTGAACTACACGCCATGGCATACCATAGCTTCTGCTTAGTAGAAATACATTTAGTAACACGAAGTTCGTGCAGCCCGTGTCCTGAATCTTTGTCATTCTTGTAGCCATATGACTGTCTTGAAGTGAACAGAGCTAGAAGGCTCTCTTAGCTAGAAGGCTAAAAAAAAAAAAAAAACAGAGTAACAAATGGGAGAGAAGAATGTATCCAAAGTTGGGTTTCAGCCCTAGGTGGAATGGTTGACTGCAACAATTGCCAAATTCTTTTTCTCTAGCCCATCACACGAAAAATAAAAATTAACAATTGCGAAGTATGAAGCTACACAAGAGAGAACATTGTGTTTCTTGGATTAAGAATTGTGTTAAAATGAAAATAATTCATTCTCTTGTTAAAAATAATAATAATAATAATAATAATATGTAGCTGTTCCATTAGCAGGCAAAAGTGAAAATTACATAAGGTGAGTTTAAATGGGTTCTGTGCTCTGAGATAGACAAGATTCTTTTTATATGAATTTCATATTGTTTTTCTTGCAAAGTCAGTGCTTCATCCTCTAAATCTGACCTGCCTAATTGATATCTTCTCTTAGTTCTCCAGGATTTCTTTATACCTCTAGGTTATTAGCAAGCATAATTCCCATACGGTTTTGTTACTTCTATAACCTCTTATATACAGCTATCTATCTACATAGGTAATTTTTATCCAAGTTCTTATGTATTTTTAAATTGTAGTTTATATAGTTTTGTCATACACATGTCAACCCAAAGAGTTCCTGTTGATCACTCTGATCACATTGCTTCTAGAGTGGCATATCTCAGTTCATTCCCATTTCTCTAACAGATCCTAGACAAATTTCTTATCTCAGTCACTAAAGTCTTTATTACATACTGCATAGTTCATGTGATGTCTAGGCCATATCCAAACATCACTAATCACCTATCATCACATGTTATGTGAATTGCCTTTGCACAGATCTCAAATAAGCACTTTAATGTTTTCTCTCCCTTCCTTGTGATAAGATTTCTATTACAATGTCAAATTTATTTTTTTTGTTTTCTATCAAGTCTGGCCTGAAAGACACCCTTCTCATCTTTTCATCATGTCCATAGACCATTGCACACCATAGTCAAGAGAACGTAAAACCTTATATCAATAAATTGCTTATCTGCAGACCACATTGTTTCCCTCTGGGGTACAAATCATTATTTATGATTGTGGTGCCTGGAGTGAGAGTAGAACACATGGCATATAGGAGATTTTTTTTGGGGGGGAGAAAAGGTAGGATCTGTAGCAAATGAATTGATTGTTATACAGTAACTCAGTGTGTTCAGAATGATGTGAACTCTTTTATCCAGGCTGAATGAGAATGTAGCTAAGAGAATGCAGGCAAATTAATATGATCATCTGTGGTGAAGCAGCTGGTCAGTAAGGATCTAATGGCAGTATCTCAAGTAATCACAACTTAAGCACTGAAAGCTTATAAGAGAAAAACATCATATTAAACTTCACTCAGAAGTCAGGGTTGATTGTTATCCTAAGTATTGTTTGCTGTGTGGTGACTGGTATTGATCTTAGAGAAGTCTCGTTCATAAGAAAACTTTGAGCTTCAGTAAATAGACTATAGCATTTTGGAGCACGATGACCATCAGACTTAAGTAATTACAGAAAGATCTAATGCAAAAAGAAACAGATATTTTGGCACATAGATCTACTCACAAATCTGCAGTAAATTTCAGTCTCTTCCCTGCTATGAAAAAGAAAAAGGCTGTGATGGATTTGTCACAGTACTAAAGTATAAAGTGAAGAATTTCTTTGAGAAAATATGTGTAAAATACCTGTAATTTACTATAAAAAAAAAATAAATCTACTTTCTGTGCACAGTTTTGTAATTCTACCCCGTATTTCCAAATGTCAAAATGGAATCCGTGGCCAGTCTTCCACCTAGATCAAAGAAAAATAGGCAAGCTTTTTTTCTTTTTCCTGAAGTGAACAACAATTTAGCTATACTGTTAAAAGGCTGTGCCCCACAGAGAGTGTAATCTGAGATACGAAGATCACAATAAAACATTATACAACTTGTGTTAAAATGCCTAAAATTACTAGGATAGTTGAGATGGTAGTTGAGAAACCACTGAAGAAGTCCCAAAAAAATCTTCCATCTCTTATTTTTTCTTTAAAATAAATTTGAACAGTGACAGTTTAGTTGATGTCTGCCAAAAAAAGGTTCTATAGTGAATCTCTGATTACATTGTATAGTTATCCCTTTCTATGTTTATAATTTGATTAGCAATGAGATTCAAATTAAGAATGTTTGCTCTGAAATATGTATTATGATTAATGCAGTAAGATTTAAAAATGAAAATTAAATATAAAAGTGGAAATGCAGTTATGCATTTACATGTGAATTTGTGAATTATCCACAGTTACTAAAAAAGGAAAACAGCACAATGTAGTTATATTCTAAATACAGCGTAACCAAAGTGTTGTTTATTTATGGACAACAAACAAGATTTTTCTGTGGTCTGTTCAATGACATTAAAATGTGGCTCAGACATTTTACTCATTAATTCATTTTTGTCCACTTCCTTTTGGATGCTCTCCAGTGTTTAACCATGACAGTGAAAGAGAGCAGTGCTGTGATATGAAGTATTCAGAACTTAAAAATCTTGTAACCAATTGGGATTATCTTCATAATTCATGCTGTGCAAGCCATATCATACAAGATATTTTACATGAAATGTAATTAAATGAAGCATTTTGTTGTGAAATTTATTTTATTATGCTCTTCAAAATTGAGGTCTTAGTATTAGACTTATTTCTAGATATGTTCAAGCATCCTCTCACTTTACTGTATGGCTATTTTTCATTTTTGATGTATTTATCTTTGTTAATGGCTTCTATAGTAACGTTAAATTTGTTCCCACTCATAGATGAGAACCGAAGCACAAACAGTTGAGTAATGAAATGTGCAAGCCATTCTCAACTTCTAACTTCAGTTATTCAGTGTGTGCTAACACCTAGTATTTTTAAGCTCACTATGAATGACAGGTCTGCTGCCCTGTTTAACAAATGTAGTTTGGTGTTTCTGATGAGATGTGTGAAATTAAAACTCATTTGTCCTCATATCTGTATGAGAGTCTAGCAGCAGTTAACCCCAGTATGCATTTGCCTTTCCATTCTACGTCTTTTCCTGAAGTTAATTTATTTTCATTCTTACTTTCTCTTGCCCTTCCCTTTATCTTGCATACTGCTTTTCAGGAAATGGAAAAATATGAATACAAGTCATCCCAACTTCATTCAGGAAAGTACAATATTTTGGTGTAAGTCCAAGAATAATGTCATTGCATGGTGTTTTGGGAGACTGATGCATGCAAATACTCTTCAAACTTCAGAATACCAGAAACAGCAGTTAATGTTTATATTAACCTATAAAAATATTTATTAAAAATAATAGAACTTTTTTGTACAGCAAAGATTTCCATTTTTCTATGGCTGTTTCCTATGTCCTTTAGTATAGTATCACAAACTTACTTCTATAAGAAGTTAGCTGACCAGTCAATGTCTTACCTCTCTAACATTTGACATGAAGCTTTACCTAAACAGCAGTAGAAGGAACTGAGTCAGTAGTAGTGGCGGGGAAGAAGAGAAATCCACTCTGATGCCAACATTCCACCATCCATGGATGTCCCCTATGTAATAGTTTGCTCTAATTGTCAACAACTTGTTTTTTGGTTTGTTTGTTTTTGTTTTTTGTTGGTTTTTGGTTTTTTTTGGAATATCAACATGGTGCATTTTTCAACATGTCTAAAGGACACAGCAGGCTAAAACACTAAGCAGGAGATCAGTTTTGCTCACTGTATAAAATAATACTCTCCATATATTACTGGAGTAGGCAGGGCTTACTAATTCATGGCCATCAGATTGATGAGGAGAATTTTATCGAATTACTGAGGCTTCACAGCAATGACAATGAGACCCTGGGAAGCTAGCTGAAGAGAAAACAAGATTACACAAGTCCAACAATTCAGAATGAAATCATCAGTCTAATGAGCCATGAAGTTATCCACACTATTGTAAAGGAAATTAATTGTGGTTCACAATACCATTCTGTCATAGCTGATAGAACTCAGGATTACATAGATATAGCACACAGTAGAATAGTGTTCATCTTCAACATGTTCAACCTGGCAGGCAACCGAGTAAAGATTCACTAATAATTTACTAGACATCAAATAATTCCAAAGACTTCATTGGAAAAACTGCTTACTGGCATTGAATTATTTGTTGGTATTGCACACTACTCATGATTAAAGCAAGAACGTGTTAGATAAAATATCCTGAAGTGCACATAGTTTCAAGTGAATGTACATTTTGAAATGGCATGAGATTCATAGATCCTCTAATCTGCTCCTTCATAAAGGAACAGTTTCAGTGCAATCTATCATACAGCCATACTTAAAAAGAAATTAAAACTGGAGGTGTAAAAACAGTAAGTCAGTAGCTTCTCAGCGGGAGAATACGACTATTGCTGTGTTTGCTTTAAAGTCCTATGGTCATAAAACCCTTGACATAAAATAGATAAATAAAAGTTTATATGAGAGCCAAAGCGCAGCACTAAGTAGTGTATGTCTAGCAAATTCTGTCAAAGAAAAGTTAGTGAGGCAATGAAGTGACTCAACTGTCAGAGCAGAAGAAATTGACTAAATTTTAGAGTTGGATCCAACAGCGTCTCTGTAGCCCAAGGCTTCCTCTGCTTTTGTGCTACTAGAGAAGATAACAACTTCGTATAATCAAAGGAAAATAATTTTTCAGACTTCAGTACTTCAAAGAAATTTAAGTGTGCTTTGTCCAGATGAAGAACTTGTTCCTGTAGGTTGATCTGGATGAATATCCGCAGTTGGAATGAATGTTTCATGTTGAGGCGAATGAGGAATTTGCTGGCTGTGAACATGAGGGAAAAAAAAAAAAAAGTCATGATTAAGAAATATCCCCACTCAGAATCTGACTGATTATATGAAATATAACTGGAGACATCGCACACACTAGAAAAGCTCCTGTTGGGATCCTGCAGTCTGGTAACTGTCTCAGCACAGCTGCAGTCCCTTCAGTGTGACAACTTCCCCATCAGCAGCCACAGAGGGGCTGTGACTGCAAAGCTCCATAGCTGAGCCACCTCCAGACTAGATTAATTTATTTTCCCTTTCTACCAGCTTTGCCTGCAGTGTTTGTCATTATATTTACCAGCCCAAAGATTCGCAGCACATGCTGTTTCCCCAAATGTTTTCTTTGTTAGGAACTGTCTAATTTTGAATGCTGTGCAAGCATCATATCATTATTTCAGGTCATATAGGGGGAAAAGATGTGTCATCATTGCTTTTGGCCTTTGTATTAAGATGTGCATTTACCCACAAGAATAGCACAGTTTTAGGCACCATGCTTAAGACTTATCGCTTAGCAAAGAGGCAGAAGGATGACGTCAGGATACCTTTGTTAAAATTTCACTGTTGAATTGGAAAGTTTGGTTTCCCTAGTCTTATTCCCTGATCTTTGCTGGATTTAGCATTTCTGTAGATCATAAATATAAATCAAAAGAGAAAAATGAGTCAATTTGGAAGCTGTTTGACAAAAATGTAATCATACTTTTCCACCCAAAGAGCTCAAAGCACAGAGAGGATGAACTGTCATAAATGCAGGGGATTTAACTAAGAGGTTAAAATCATTATCAGGTAAGCTGAGAAGTTAATGCCAAAATTCAGCCATTTGTTAAGCAAAGGATGCATCTGATAGTCTTCCTAAGTACAATTATCAGTTGAAATCACAAACTTTCAAAAGCACTGTGCAAATGGTTAAAGTGTCTAGATTAGTGTAAGAAACCATAAGTTTATCTGATAACTACTGTAATTTAGACTTCTTCTAGACTTCAACTTTTGATAACTACTGTATTTTAGACTTCTTATAAACCTCAGTTTTTGATTCTGAAAAGTATTTTGAGGGAAATGTTCTGTCCTTTGCATATCAGCCAAGGACTGATCTTTGTGAGGTGAAGATCACTTCCAACTTCAGTTGCTTCAGTCAATGACAAAGCACACTGAGGGAGGAAGTTTCAGAAGTAGTTTGTGGATAATTTGTGGTTTCACAGAATCACAGAATCATAGGGGTTGGAAGGGACCTCTAGAGATCATCAAGTCCAACCCCCCTGCCAAAGCAGGTTCCCTACACCAGGTCACACAGGTAGGAATCCAAGAGGGACTTGAATATCTCCAGAGAAGGAGACCCCACAACCTTCCTGGGCAGCCTGTTCCAGTGGTTTGATATCTTTGAAGCTAAGAAGTGTGTTTTATGCAGAGGAGAGATTCTATCCTGTTTTGTTCCTGTATACATGGAGATCTTCATGCATCTTATTGCATCACAGGTTTTAATGAGAAAATTAAATATTTTCAACTTCTGGGGTACTTTTGGAAAAACTGGTGTTTCATAGTAGTTCCTGCAGTAAAACCAGGTCAAGAATTATGATTCTAACAGCAATAGATGCTAAATACTCCAAAGGAAATTATATATTTATGACCATACCCTGCTGTGTTTCTGTTAACTGTTTCCACCATAGTGAGGTAGAAATGCATGCCTGGTTCACTTCCACATGTGCCATTGCAGTAACTTGACTAAATTTTGAAGTCTGTAGTCTGTTCATCTTTTCATTACTTGTCTTTCATTTTCATGCCTGACCAGCTCCTTATTAGGACTCATACTACCGACCTCGTTGCCAGTCTCTTGTTGCTGTCAGTCTCTGCTATTGAACATTCAGATGCTCTTGAATGTTCAGATACATACCTCTATGTGAAAGGTGTATAAACCTGCAAAAAACAACCTCTGCATCATTGTTCAGTTATCATGTACTTCACTGTACTGTATCTGACTTACAATAAAATGATATTAAAGCAAAACCAAATTAGTCAGGAACAATTCTATTGCACATCCAATGCACTTATATATCTGTTCCTGTCCAGTTCTTCTGATGAGGCATATGTTGTTTTCATAGGTAGTGCTTCCTTCTATACTGTAACCAGATCCATTTGTCAAGTAAGGAAGCTGAAACACAGGACGTTCCATCTGAACTATATCCTTTACCTATACTGTTTGAATTTGTCCCTGTCATTGGATTCTGTTACTTCTTCTACAGCCCATATGTCTCCACATACATTCAGGACAACAAAGGAGGAGCTATAAGCTCCATCCATTAGTTTAACTCATCAAAACAAACACTTTGGCAGATTTCAATCCTACAGTTTCCTCAAAAAAAAAAAAAAAAAAAAAAAAAAAAAAAAAAAAAAAAAGTAATAATAAATGTAGAAAAAAAGTACCAAACAATAATACAATAATAATAATAATAATTAAAAACAAAAACAAAAAAACCACAGTGACACAGTGATCAGCCATGCAGACCGTTCCCTGGCTGTTAGAGAAGTAAAACTAACAGATACAAGTTTTCACTGGATCTCACTGTATTAAGCATCACTATAGAAAACCACATGCAGAATTACTTCATGAAAGCCATACCAAGATAATCATTGTAACATAGGAACTTATAACCAACACACACTGTGTGAAGTACACAGCTGTATGCTGGTGGCTCTGCAGTAAGGTGGGAGTATGTAGGCTGCATGTGATGAAAGGGAAGTACTTGGGGTTGAGAAGAAAAATTGATCAGTAGATTATAAATGGGTGTCGAATGATTTAATTGCTTGTTTATTTTCATTTGTGGTCTGTGAAATTTAGGGGCCTTGTCTCAAAGTCCATGAAAATCTGGTGCAAGAGTGTCTATAAGTGTGCATGTTTGTGTGTATGTGTGTAAAGTAAAATTAAATCTACGTTGAAGTACGTCTAATTTTCTTAGAGAGGAAGTAAAGCAGTCTGATTCTTGCACTGAAGTAATAACAGTGTCATTTATTTAAGAAGTTATGAGAGGACACAAGTACAAAGTGAGTGAGAAGGAATTAGAGCCAAAAGCTATAAATGTATTACTCATACCAAGTGTTTTGCTGACAGCTTATGGAGTAGTATTTAAAGAAGTGATACATAATCATCTAAATGCCCCCTCTTGTGTTTGCTCTGAAAACGGCAGGTCTCTATGCAGACATGGGAGTTTTGCTTTTATTTAGTGAGAACCTTGAAAGGGATATTTTGCTGAGAATCGAGTGTTAATTGGAAGGCATTAAGGGTGGTACTGAAGAAAAAATCAAATGTGTGAGTGAGGTTTCACTAAAGAAAAAACATCACATATCAAAGGTGACGTTTCTGTTCAAACCTAAACTCAAAAATTGCATGTGAACTAAGTGTCAGCTTGACATTTTAGCTGGAAATCTGGATGTGCAGAAAATGCAGATATTTTGTCAAAGGTTTATTGCCTGTGGCTTAAAATTCTATTATTAAGAACAAGAATTTTAAACCCTCAGAAAAGAGCTGCCTTGGCACATATTTTATAGTTTGCATACCTGAGGTTTATTTAATCTCTAATTCACAAACTTGCTCATTTAGATCCTAGTGGCATTATTGACCAATAATGTGCTGTTCTCATTTGACAAAATAAATATGTGAAATAATTTCTTTAGCAAAATATTACTTTTGTAACACTTCAGAGAATTTAATAAATCCTTTACATGACAGTGTAAGGAAATGAGAGGCACAGGAGGTTGGTTGGAATAACTAAGGGACACAAACACATGCAGAGGAGCTCATAACTAGTCTAATCTGGAGTTTAAAAAATATATATAAAGAAACTGCTCTGTACTATCAGTTGCAAGATATCATTTCATTTGTCAGTTCCTAACTTTTTGAAGAACGTGTTTTTGTGTTGAAATGCTGAGAAAAAAAAAAAAAAAAAAGAAAAAAAAAAAAAAGAATAAAAATGCTTATACAGCCAGATACTTTAGTATCAATTTCAGCAGGCCTTTGTAATTCTTTATTGATTCTCCATTCATTTTAGAGAGTGTTTTGACTAAAGACTAATAAGAGTTACCTCTCTGCCTTTTGTCAAGGTTCTCCTACTGGCTTTAGGTCTAAAAAACCTTTATTCATTTGAATTCCTGCACAAATTGAATCCATCTCACTGTATTAAAAACAAACAAACAAACAAACAAAAACCCCTCTACTTGTGCATAGTGAAGTTTTACAGGGCTTGGACCTGAATGCCCACCATTGTGGGTAATTGGTCACTTCCATGGTTCTTCTTTTCTTACAGAAAGTTGGGAACAGTTATAATGCAATTTGAAAGGACAGGAATCCTTTTTCTGTTTTTCTTGGTGCAGAATGTTTCATGTTTCATCTGTCATACAGTGGGCTCTGTGTCTGTACATACAGCTGTAAAGAAATCCTTTTCCCGCTTCATTCATAACTGCACATAAACATTAGTCCCTAGATAGGCAACTGCTAGCCATTTCATTACTGTCTTCCTCAAAATGAACTGTAAGAAGTTCCAGCAAGAATGAAGGCAATTATTTGTCTGTGAATTCATTCCAAAACAAAAAATGAGAGAAATCACATGAAATTTCCTAGAATCTGTGTGCTATTATCCCTCAGCTCTGTAGACCAAAGGTCTTTGGCAGATTTTCTCCTATCTCTTTTAGCCAAATGCATATTTTTCCTTTTGATGGTAATTCATATTACATATAATTAGCTCTTGCTCAATATTATCTTTCCATGTTCTTCTTCACTGGCCTGAGGATTGAAACTCCTAACTATGTTTTCCAAAATAAGCCTGTCTGGTCTGTCTTCCATCATCTTAACCACATACTCTACCCACTCAGGTCACTTGGACTTCACCCCATTCACTGAATTTGGCTCATCATAGACCTCCCACAGACACTTGTTCAATAGTTTTCTTCATGCACCATTCCCTCTAGCTGGCCCAAACATTTATCACAGAACATCATTCTCAAAGATCTTTAACCATCTTCCATTCTTTTTAGCACTTTTCCTTGTTTCCTGTTCGCATAAAACAACAGCTCTCCCAGTGGTTCTATATATTGGCAGCTGGGTCTTTCTCTGGAGTTGCCTTGAGCTAAACAGTATCTTCAAGGGTAAAAAAAAAAAAAAAAAAAAAAAAAAAAAAAAAAAAAAAAAAATGAAGAGCTACTCCTCATCTGTTCTAACATTGTATTTTCCCTCACCAAAATATTGCTGAAGTTTTCTGGCCACAGCTGTAATAGGCAATTTGGAAATTAATTTTATAAATGGCAAGTATAGCAGATTTGATTAAATGACTCTGTTCATCAGATTTAGTAGTATTTCTTTTGTACATATCACAATGTAGTTGCCTGTTTCTTTTTTCCCTGTTATAGCAAAAATGTCATTTTAAACTTCATTTCAAGTTTCTCATATGAATTCTGCATGCATTATCACAGGTCCTTATCTTTGCAGAGCCACTGTTATTTTTTCTGTTGCTGACCACCAAGTTACACAGTTTCAATGTTGCATATTGTTTCCAGATTAACATGGAAATTTCCAATACAAACAATAGTTTTATTACATTTTACCTTTATTTACATTAAAAAAAAATCAAATCCTTTAGTATTTGATTCCATAGCAGAGAGGGAACATAATATGCTGTAAAATTAGCCCTAAATCATGTAAATATCCCCTAATTCCTTTAGCTCCAGGCAAAAGATGGTATCTCTGAGAGAAAAGATTTTTAAAGCTTAAGGACTCCTATTTTGCATCCAAGCAGTAAAAGCCACTAAAAAAGCCACTAAAGTATTACTGTTACCTTTGTATTGCTATTTGCGAAGAACAAAGGCCTTTTTAAGAACTGAAAAGCATATTGGTGCAATTAAAGTCTGTTAATAACAGTTAAATGTATTTTTATAAGTCAGTGCAAACAGGGGTTCTAATCTTCGATGAAGAGATTTCATCTGTATCTTCTAACACACTGTAATTGCTATAAATACTGCCAAATTGGTAAGTTATGAAGATAATTTATCTCCTGCTCATTTGACATTACCTTGTGAGTTTACTCTTCATCCACATATTTAATTTCATTTTCATAGTTTGTTTCACTGTCCTGTAGAACTTCTGTCAAGTCTTAAAATTCATTGAGTTCTAAAATGATCCTGTTTGGAAGTGCACTGTTTTGTAAAGTAAGTAAGTCTTTCAAGTGCAGGATTTAAGATTTAACCATGAAAGAAACAAAGAAAGATCCATAGTATGATTCAACGACAGCATGGGTAGGTTGGGCATTGCATTAACAGGGTTCTGTGGAAGCTGAACTTAAGGTCTGGAAGATGTTAAACATGATGTTAAGCATTTTTCAAATGGAATAAACAAGTCATGATATTTGTCAGACAGCAGCACATAACAACAGTGACAAACTCATTTAAAATAGGGAATAGACTTTAGTAAAGAGAAAATACTTCTGCTTGCAGGTGCTTCATTGGCTGCAAAATTTTCACATTGCAACTTGTTGGAAAGCTATCCATCAAAGTTTTTCTTTACCTAGCTAACTCATAATCTTGTCATTGGCAAGCACTTACCCTGCAGAAGGGGTTTCCTGTTCCAGTTTGCCTAAGTTTTATGTTGCTAAGCTGAAGTTCATACCAATAGGTATCTTTGTCTTCACAGGTCTTCGAGATAACATGAGTTAGGCAAGATGTTGGAGAAAGTCTGGAGGCAGTTTCCCTGTGCAGAATGTTGGTAGGGAAGACTCTCTTTGCCCTGCATGTCTGTCATTCCATGCAGAATGCAAGACCTCATGACAACTGAATGTCTGCTCATTATCCTAGCCCAGTGACATCAGTAGAAAGACTTTGACATCTTCAACAGCACTTGATTCCCAGTTCACATATGCACAAAGTGTACAATAATCCATTTAGGTCAGGGCACATCAGTACCAGTGTAATTACAGAAATGCCAGCTGTAGCCCTGCCACGAAGGTTCATTCACATGTGCCCAAAACAGGGAATGTAGTATTCAGGCAGTAAATTCACACCAAGTTCATAGTTTTGTAGTGTTGGATGAGTCTTTTAAGTCTCCAGGTAAGTACATTATCTTAATTTACCTTAAATTTGTGTTTAATTGTGTCCTTAAGAAAATTAGCATGTGTCAGTGTTTTCTTGGAGTCTGGTTACACATAATGGAAATCCAAACAGATTAAAATTAGGGTAGTCTGGCACCAAAATAGCTTTAACCTTGCCTTTCAGTGGCACCGTAAGTAAGGAAAACACGGGACTGAGGAATCTTGTGTGCTTTTAAAAATGAAATATAATCTAATCCAGAACCACAAATACAAAATGCTATAATTATAATCATATCATTACCACACAGATAAAGACATTTCAGTCTTAATCTTCATTGATTACCTTAATGAGTGGACCTCTTTCAAGTTTAATCACGTTTTCCAGCTTTGATTTTGATACAATCAAAACAAATCTGTGCAATATTTTTCCTTGAATTAATTGTTTTCTGTGTCTTAATGCCATCTTAATTTATTTTTTTATCAAGGCATACCAAGTAATTGGTTTCTCAGATGAGTAGCTGTGTGCCTAGATCAATGGAAAAGCTCATTTTTCAAGAGATTTATACAGCATGTTAGAAAATTCTTTGCTTCAATTGAACTAAATACCCTGGCAGTAGGGTACACAGGGAAATTACTGAGATTTATAGCACAGCAGATAAATATTTAAACATAGTACAACTACAAATATCCTCTTAAAAAAATAAAATAAAATAAAATAAAATAATAAAAATAAAATAAAATAAAATAAAATAAAATAAAATAAAATAAAATAAAATAAAATAAAATAAAATAAAATAAAATAAAATAAAATATAAAATAAATCTTTTAACACAGTATTCCACGTTATTTCACTTTTGCATGGTGATGTTTGAATTTGCTCACTTTTCATATTTCATTAAATGCTATTTTGAAAGCAGAACACAAAAAGTAAGTGTTCTATCAGGAAAAAATCACAATTTATGTCTGTCTTTATCTTAGAAATACCACATTTATGCTCTTAAGTAGGTTTGTTTTTCATGTGTTTCTACAAATTGCTTTGTCAATAAATGCCTTTGATCAAAATCTAGGGAGGAGAACCACTCTTTGATTATTATATCTATTTCTTAAAGCCACTCAGTGGTAACGTTGACAGGAACAGAGATAAAGTTTAGCATCAGCCTGAGATTTGGAATGTAATTGGAAGCTGAGACACTCACAAGTCAGTGGGATGCCCTTTAGAAAGAAAAAAAAAGGAGTCATGAGCTAGAAAGACTTTTGCATGTTACTGTCAAGAAGGTTATCACAGATTTTCACTAATGTTCAATAACTGAAGTCCAAACATTGTGTTTTGCAAAGGCTGTAAATTAAAGGTGAAACTTTTAGTACAAGTCATTAAAAGATTTACATATAAAACTGTTCTAGATAAACTTTACATGGACAAACATTGAAATATAGACCTGAAGTGCATTAGTAAAGCCTATATTTGTAAAGTTACAGAGAAAATGCAGGAGAACCCGAGGATGAACTTACACAATTCTCTCAATTCCTGCTGCAAGCAAGAGAGGGAGCTTGCAGTCATGTAGCTAGGCATACAGCCACAGCCAGGGAGGGCAGTAACTGGAAATCAGGCTCTACATTGACTGAGTACTGGCGCAGGTTACCTAGAGAACTTTTGGAATGTCCCTCCTTGTAGATCTCCAAAAGCCACCTGGACATGGACCTGGACAACCTGCTCTGAGTGTCCCTGCTGGAGCAGGGGTTGGGGCAAATGGACCCAGTGGTCTCTGCCAACCTCAGCCATTCTGTGATTCCATGATTCCATGGAAATAAACAAGATTCACCAAACAATAGAGAAAATATCTAATTTTGGAAGAAGTATTTTACAAGTGGTTAGGTAGTAGGAAAGCACGTCATTATTTGCATAGCAACTTGCTCTGTTCACACTGCTCATTCTCTGTTCAATACAACACTTATAATTTTAGACTAATGTTCAAGGCTCTACTTGATATAACAGAAACAACTTGTACTTTAAGCTAGGGTATGACTTTTCCTAAAGTTTCTGCAAGAGTTTTCCGTGATATGTGCATTGCTTCCTTTAACAGAACACTAGGAATCAGTAGTACAGCTGAACAAGTAAGTAATTTATATGTAAAACCTGAGCTTATCTAATGATTCATTCTGAGACTAAGCCCTGTCTGAGACCAAGCTTGTCTCTGCCTCTGGGCAGTTTCTTGTCCATTCAGGATAATTATGCAAACTTTAATTAAAAAAGCATTAAAATCAATACTTTGTATATAACTAAATGTTTTACATGAAGCTCACACTTATTTCTAGCCACTGGGGAAACACTCAGTGTGATAGCAGAGCACAAAATACGGTGCAAAAATGTGAAAACAAAAATTAAACTAAAGAAAACAGTAATACGTTTGTTAACCTCTAATGGTAGCTGAGCTTCTTTTTGGAAGTAACGAATTAGTAGCTACTCTGCAGATGAAACTATGATGTAGTTACTGTGCACTAGAGACTGGAGTAGTCACTGCACTGTATTTGCTTTATTTAGTTGAATCTCCTACACAGAAACTTTTATTTTCACTTCAAAAGCACTGGGAGTTTACCAGCTACATCACTTGCCTCCCTGGAGAAAGCGAGAAACTGCAGATGGGATTTATCTTACCCAAATATAGCTGCCTGAAGTTTATGAATCCAGTCTACGTCCCTTACCCAGACTTCCTGTACAGCCAGTGAAAACCTACAGTTATCTTCCTATGCAATAAATTCCATCTTCTTTAGGTGCTTTATTACAGTCATAGCAGTAGCTCCTGCAACATCATGAGGTATGCAGTGCTTCTTCCAGCTCCCTCTAAGCCAGCAGAGCACCCCACTCTGGGATGCCTCCAGTACCACTGTGTTGGCAAGGTTAGCTCTGTACAGCCTTTTTTAGCTAGCTTTTATTTTCAGCAAATGATCTGACTTCAAATAAACCCTGTTGATTCATTTTGTTACCAGATATAAACTGGTCTATGAAATGATTAAGCTTGAGTCAAGCAAAAATTGCTAAGGGGGGCAAGGAAGTGCTGCAGCCTGAGGGCTGAGCACATCAGGTGAAACGATTGCAATGGTAGTGGATCCGTGCAGTACCCTGGTGTGGGAGCTGCATTTCTTTTTAGGTCAGAAAGCAATGCTTGATTCATCTCTCCTCTGTAGCTCTGCTTGTGTGAACGGTTATGTTCTATTTCAAACAACAGACAAACAGGTATATTTAAAGTTTTCTACTTAGCAAGGATTTCAGCCAGTCTGTTTGATTTTGCCATAATAGCTCTGCAACCTACACAGAGGCTGCTAAATTTCTCAACCAAGCAGCAACTGCCTCAAAATCAGCACCTCTTTAAAACATTTCTCATACCATCATTTCCAAAGCCAATTAAAACCTGCAATCTTGAATTACTATAGAACATAAGCTAGAATCAGGCTAAGGAAGCAGCTTAAGAAGACATCCCTTCCTTTTTTTGTAGTTAATTACCACTTCACAGCTCAGACTGGGTACCTGATACATATGTATAAGAGGGCTTATTTGACTAAGATCAAATGGGAAAACCAATACAACATGTTAAGGTGAGCCAGTCTGGGAATTAAAATACAGTTGCTTAACTACTCAAGCAAACTCTGTTATCCGATAAATTCAATGACCTTTTTTGTTCTAGATAAAATCTTCAGTCATTCTGTTGATGCTGACATTCCCCCTGGCAGACTGAAATTCTTCTGCAGAATTCCTCTCCCAGGGAAGACTGTCAAATGCATGCTATTTCCATTGGTCTGTAAATGGTTTTATAGCCTCCATACCTTCTGTAATGAAGTTTCACAACTTCTGCAAGCACTTTATAAGGACTAGGAGAGACTTTAAAGAGGTTTTAAGGGAACATGTAATCTATTGTTCAAGTCAATCTTATCTTCACGATTAATTCTATAGGACAGAAACTGCCTATCCGTACAACATCTAACTCATTTCCATGGCTGAAGCTTCTAACTGTTATTTAAAAAAAAAAAAAAAAAAAAAAAAAGGAATTCTTACTGTTTACAGCTTTCAAAATTAAGAGCAATCACTACAATATAAACTTAAGAATGGGTAGTAAAATCATCAGGGATTTATTTGAATGTGTTGTGGTATTTCGAAATGATCAAGGAGAAATAATTTAAGTAAGATGTTTGTCTAACTTGCCAGGAAGTGACTACATAAGGCTGAATTTAAATGCCATGTTCTCATTCACTGAGAGTTGAAAGAGAGCTGATGACTGGTGAAGTTTGATGTTATATCTAACTTCATGAAATTACACATGAAGCCCTCAAAAGGGCTTGTCCTGTCCTTGCATTCATTCCTTCATATTTTTCCTTCCATGTCACTTGTCTTGGATCTAATAAGTGACCAAAGGGTAAGTTAGTACAATCTGCTGTTCCCATGGAAAACTAATCCACCAAAATATAAAAGAATAGGACAATTTTCTAATGTACCAGTTCACTGCACCACTTCGTTCTCTGCTACAGCTGCCACTGAAAGGAAAAAACTAGCCAACAAAGAAGGGAAAATGAACACTTCTGGTGATAGTCTGCAGAGCCTTGAGTACAGTGAACCTCAGACCCTAGTCTTACCAGCGTTTTAATGTTACCTAAAAATTGTTAGCTGATGAAAAGCCCTACACTGACCTCCATACTGCTGGCAGTATGTTCTTATATTGTACTTCATGCTGACATTCCATGCTAATTCTAGCTAGGACAAATACCTTTTGCATGACAGAACACTATACAATATTTCCAAGTCCATCCCTTTTTGATACAGAAGGGCAACAATGATTGAATTCTTTATGTTAAAAGTCAGCCATGAAGATTACCTGATCCAGATAACTGGATACTTATGTAACTGGCAGAGTTTGCACAGGAAGAAATGTCAAGGTACATCCAGGGACTCAGCAAATGTCAGTACAGCCCCTTTGTATCTCATTCCTAAATCATCTTAAAGAAAATGTGAGATGCAATGCTGCAAATTATATCAGGTTGAGATTGAAAACACAGAAAAGAAAAATATCACCTTTTTCATAATTTTCTCACATCTTTCTCTGCACATTTCCTGTTTTATGAATTTTAGTTTCATATTCTGTACAGAAGTAACTAGAACAGCAATTCTGCTAGGCTCAATCTCAGCTAGCATTTTCTCTTTCTGTACTGTTATAGTCATTATTGTGAACATCTATAAATAACATGCAGCATTCTGAAGATAATTTCTGGTTTTGATCTGTTGATTCAAATGAAATCTGTCTCTAATTAGTTTCTGAAAGAAAGTATTATATTTGCTGGGCAAAATATACTAGTTTTCTGAGGCTGTGCATAAATCCAGAGTGTAACATAAACAGCCAAGAGACCTAACTGTATGCAATATTGGGATTAGAGGCAAACAGGTTCAAGATACACTTTTGTAACAAATTATGTATTATATAACCAATTTTTACATGAAATATTTCTTTCTTCTTGCCATTAATTGATGTGTACAACAGAATCATAAAATCATAATATGGCTTGGGTTGGAAGGAACCCCAAGGATCATCAAGTTCCAAACCTCCTGCCACAGGCAGGGCCATCAACCTCCAGGTTTTGGTACTAGATGAGGTTGCCCAGGGCCCCATCCCACCTGGCCTTGAAAACCTCCAGGGATGGGGCATCCACAGCCTCTCTGGGCAGCCTGTTCAGCACTGCACCACTGTCTGTGAAGTTTCAGATGTATCTCTTTGCTCCAAAAAAAAAATGTATTTATTTTTCTTTTTATTTATCAGGACCTCCCTTCTAATTTTGTCTGTCATTTCTTGTAACTTCAATATCTTTTGGAGACAGGGAGGCTTCATCTTCCACTCTGCTGCATCACCTTCCCTTTTTATTACAGCTATAAAGAATGCTTATTTAATTTTCAGTTAAACATCCTCATTGCAAAACATGTAAATTAAGTGAGTCTACCAAAAATAGTGACCATGCTCAGACAATTGTAAGGGTGATTCCCGTTTGCAGCAGTGCTTTTAATATTTCTTGTCTTTTGCTTCCTGTGATAATACACGATAAAATGTAAGCATGTGCTAGTACTGAAAAAAAGAATCAAATGCATTTTTTCACACATATAATTTCCCACTGATCCTTTTGAGGCCTGAATCTTATCGATTGCATTTATGCCAATTACTCTTAACTCCTTCATCCTCACTAAATGACAGAAAACATTCATTTTCTCTTTTTCTTCTCAGTGAAATATAGGGATGCACAACATTAACTCCTATAGATTTGTAATCCAACTACCTCCAAGCCAGTTTTCAGTCTTGGTCAAATTCTGAAAACAAAAATTGCTGGATTGCTAGTTCCTCTAAGGCAACTGGAGAGAAAATTAAGTTATAACACTTTTATCTTGACTGGAGGCTCTCTGTCACACAGGTTCAAAGAGGTATTTGATACAATCAGCTACTTTGAGTTCCAAGTATTTGAGCTCCTTCCCATTTTTGATGTATAAAACAATAATGACTTGTGGACTCCCGTGTCTATACATTTTCATGTTATCTATCAAGAAACATTTCTGGGGAAAACTGGAACTTGAAAGCACACTACCATTACTTTAATGGGGAAGTACAGAAAAGGACTTTCCATAGTAAAAACAAAAAGAATGCAAGACACTATTCAGGCTCTTTTATATCCTGAGAAAACAATTTTGAAGAGCTCAAAAATATAAAGAATGGAAAAAAATCTGGAGCAAGTTAATACCTACTGATCTTTGGTGAAATGCAATACCCAGAGTCTTGTTCTTATACTTTTTAATTTTTGGTTAGTTAAATAATATGTTTTCAGCCAATGCTGTTGAACCCACACTGTGTAGAGGACTGGGGAAAATATCCCTTCTTTTTACAATGAAAACTATAGAACTATGTCCATGTTTGTGAAACCAAACATGGACACAGGCTGCTAATGTATGATCAGATATGACATTAAATTATTAGTCTAATTCCAAAAACTCTTTTGGCCTGTGCAAAAACAAACAAAAACAGCCTCTCAAACTGAATGTGAGGCAATGACCATTATCATCACATGTTTTGGATTTGGCACCAAGTTCCAACAAAACACTGGATGTGAGACTGTGAATTCATCCATAAAACTATAAGCTGTGTCTTACCAGTTAACCTTGTGGACCGAAAACAGTCTGTGATTGTTTTATTTACTGGTATAGATATACTTTAAGTAACGTCATCAATATAATTTTGCCCAGGTATTTATTTCTTTTCCTTACATTCCTGAAACACTAAAATGTTGAATTTGTAAAAAGGTTTGTGGTCAGGAAACCTAGACACTAAAATCTGTTCTGTATCTGTCCATTTTTATGTATCTTCCATTATAGATTAAAAACAAGAAAACAAACACAATAGAGCAGAACTGAAACAAATGAAGCAAAATAGTGCTCTTGAGTTGCTACAGCTTTCTACTCTTCTTAAACATTGAGAAAGAGGACAAACCACCAGGCTCTGGCAGTCATATCATTTATTGCTGACAGTGGTGCAGAAGTTTCAGGTTATTCCAATATCAAGGTGGGGAGGAAAAAAACAAAAGTTGTAAATAAGCCAAAGTTTAATTGCATGAAAGAGGGTGCAAAGTGATTGTGAAAGTGATTGATTATTAAAACTAATTGAATTTGATATTGTAAATAAAGAATAACACCCAAGCATATATACTAATCTCCTTTAAAAAGTGTTTCATCTGCCAGTATACTCTTCCAAAATGTCTGAATTTCATTGTATGTTCTCCACACCTAGTATTCAACAGTTATTTTTCACACATGGAACCCCTTGTCATTCTGATTTTATTTTTATCTTAATTTTAGTTAGCTACAATTGCACAACATCATTTTAAAACCATTCCCCCTTGTCCTTTCACTATCCACACTTGTAAACAGCGGTTCCTCCTCCTGTTTGTATGCTCCCTTCAAATATTGGAAGGCCGGTGGTCTAAACAAATTGTTAATAAGACAGTGTTAAATAATCCCAATAATCACCTGTACATTTCCATCTTCTTAACCTTTAACTCTTACAACAGTGAGATTAATGTTATTTTCTTCAGTACAGAAGGTGAGAGAAACCTGGCAGCATGTTTTTGTTGTTCAAGTTCCAAGCACCAACATATGATATCCATATGTGATAAAATTTCTTAGAAATACGATCAGAAAAATCAATATTCAAGTTGAAGCTTTACTTAAACATTTTATCCTGTTTAACCTATTTGATGTTTTCTTACAGTAAATTTAATAAATTCAAAAATCCCTGTACTTCCTGGCCACCTCTGTCCCATGTTGGTATACAGGTCTTTGGAACTTGAATAGCTGGAGGAAACATGCATAGCCTGTTCATACTACCTTTGCTACTTACACTTTAATCCAGTATAAAGCAAATAAACCTTAATCTTCTAGGCACTTAAACTAATTACATTTAGCCAGAATCTCAAGTGCTTGAATTGGTTCTATATACAACCATTACAAAGCCAAACATCATAAAATCCAGATGCAAAAAAACATCGCAACTTAGTCTTACAAATTTGCTTTGGCATGAAACATGAACAGAACCATATCAACCACTGTAGCACTTCAAATGTCAAGGTGTTAATCAGAGTTTTAAAGTGAAAATTCATTTTACTGATGTTTATATGTGTGTACATTATTACTAAAACATACGTTGATTGAAACATTGGAAAATCTTAGCCTAACTAAGGAGCAGAATGGAAAGATATTCCTGGATTCAACTCTACTGCTGACAAACAAAAGTGTTTGTTAGTGGAAGTTTGGTTAAAAGCTGCCTAATCAAAACTCATAAGTGAATTCCATGATTTCAGAGTCCAAACATCAAATTATTTGACAAGTCTAATTTGTCTAGTTCCCTAAACTCAATAAGCTCATGAAGTGCTTGGAACTAGCTTTCACTAGCATTTTTATTTAACCCTTTGAAAAATGTAAGAGAAAAAAACAAAAACAAAAACAAAAAACAAAAAACAGAATTTTACAGAAAATCTTATCTCTGAATATTTTGGTCTTCACTGATTTGATTTTGGTCCTTAATGTCTTTAAATATTTTACATGCAAATAACATCTGAAAAGCTCAAGATATTTCTTCCTTTGCATGTTCTAATTAGAATCATCAGTGATAGTTTCAGAATAGCTAGGGTATTTTTCTGTTATTGCTGTTGTATTACTGCTGGCTTTCCCTGAAATGTGATTATATCAACAACAAAATGTAAAACAAACCTGAAGTCATCAGTATAATAAGACTGGCATTTTGAAAGGAACAAATGTCACACAGATTACACTTCAACTGCTTCACAAGGTGTAGTCCAATTTTTGAGTATTTAGTAGGATTTCTTCCTTCATCTAAGTAAGCAACAAACCAGCAATGCTAGCTTTATAATGTAACTTCAACAACCTGTGTTGTTTGTTTTCCACATAAATATTGCAGGTTGTGACCTTCTTCACAGCTTTCTTTTGAAATTATTTCACATATTTTGCCTAGGGAGAAGATAGATGTGGGTTTTTTCACTCTTTTCTGATAGCACATCTCACACGCTAGTACATATTGAGTCTTAGTTAAGCTTTGATGCTCCTTGTGCTCTAGCTGATGCTACTATCCCTCAATAGAAGTTATCTCAATGGAAATTGTGTATATATTGTCCATATTATGTGTATCTTATAGCCATCTTCACATATGAACTGTACACTTTTGAGGAAATGTTTGGGTAGCTGTAAGATCTGACCTACATAAGAAAACCATGAAATATATTTACGTTGTTTACATATGTACACAGTTGAATTGATGCGGATCTTTGCTAAACTAGGTTTTGTTTTCATATATAAATTAGGAAAGTAGTTGTGACATCTATTGGATCAATTTTTTGCAAAATGAGGAGCCTGGATTAGTTGAAGTGTATAGGCCAATCCCAATGCAAACTTATAAATGATGGCATCATAGATTGTCAAATGCATCAGTAGCTACTAATTACTTACTTTCAACCAAAAGTCAAAAGTTTACACAATGAATCCTTCTTTTTAGTAGCAGTTTCTAATTTACAAGTCTATTCTAAAGAAAAATAAGGCCATTCTTCTTTCATGCGCCATTAATAAACCTACAGCTTGGAGTAAAGTGGACCTTGACCACTGCAAAATTACTGTAGAAATACTTGCTCACCCTTAGAGTAAGTTTAGCTGTTCTTTTATACAACATGCTGCTAGGACTGCATTTGGTCTCTGAGGAGGCCTTTTCTAGCCAAACTGGAACTGGTACCAAGCATCAAGGACATTTATATGGGAAGTTCAACCAACATAAATTTAGGAGAACCCAGCTTGAGTCACTCGAGCTACAACTCCCATGAGGTCTCATGGTGTTTGAAGGATACGTCCTGCTAGGTGTTCCGGCACTTATTGATGGAAATGACTATAATTTATCTTTCTTGGCGTTAATGACCTCGTGCTCCAAAGGAAGATTATATCTTCAGGTGTCTGACCTAATACATGAGTTAAATGAAAATATAGTTTCCGATACAAATTTACTACAAACAGCAAGGAATGAAATCCCCAGTGGTCTACTGAGCCAGCCATGTGCTTCATTTGTTTAACCAGAATGATAAAAACATGTCTGTCAGTAATTACTTAGATACTTACACATTTTTCCAGGTGATGTGGAAATATGATTTCAATATCTGAACTCTGTTAAGAGCAGAAGTTTCCTCTGAGAATGGGGACAACGTTTCCTAACTACTTTTCCTTTTCTTTGTTTGCTGTTTTTTTTCTTCCCAAATCTATAGTGTTAGGGTCCACTGTTAAGGATGTCTTTATTTTGGCTTTCTTTTTGAGCAAGCTCTCTGTAAGAGATGATGTGTGGTTTTCCTTTAGAAGAAGAAATATTTTGTGAGTAGTTAGGGGCAAAAAATTGAATTTGTTAGTGGTGCATTCCACACTTTCATGACTAAGCCTGTAGCACATGTCTGTGTTACTGGTATATAACATGATACTAAATCAGCCCGCATAACTAAATTGAAGCATACCATTGATTTTAACCTCGAACAAAACACATGCATGTGTTTCAAGTGGTTTTAATTATCTGTTTATTATTAAAGTGTGTTTTCTCTTCTGAGTTTCTATACAGTTTTGATGCATAAATGAATTTTCCTTGGAAAGTTAAGCTAAACTGTATTACTTGAGACATTTTTGAATACGGCAAACAGTGACAAATGGCTGTTTACAGAACGATTGTTTTTTAACTTCAATCTCTTAAAGGTGCTGCAGAAATTACATCTGAGAACCTGGTGTTCAGGTTAAAATAGATGAAGTTCTGACTGACTGCATGATAGAACTATACGACTAGCCTTAGGGAAATTGACCACTTCTTGAGCTGAGCATAGAACAATCTGTAGGCCTGATTAGAAGACTCCCAAGAAAGTGATTCCTTTCTCTCACTGATCCAGTAATACCTGCTTCTGTGATTCCCTGTCCTCCACAATTTATTTTGTCTTAATGCTTTCTCTGACAGAGGAACTCTAATTCACTCTCATTACTTCTTTCCTCTTTTCTTGATCTTGCACAGCACAGTATGACTTGATAGTCTGGATGATTTCCTGTACCATGGCTGTGTTTTCTTCTCCAGTTTTGCCATTTCTATAAGTAATGTTCCACAGAATAAATCTACTGAATTCAATAAACTTTTTCTGCATCTCTGACTCACTTCTTAAGGTTTCCACCCTCATGTATCCACCACTCTTTCCTCAAACAGCATCTCACCTATAGCTTCAGAGAGGAAATCAGCAAATGCTTTTACTTTGTTCTGCTTTCTCTTCACTACAGCTTTTTCTCCTCTTTCATCAAGAAAGAGATGCTAGAGTGGCTCTCTTCCTCTCAAAACTCAGCTTTCTCCAGCAATTCCATCCTACCACTTATCACCCTACTCCATTTTATCCGTTAATCTTACTGTAGTTTTTGTCACTTTCTCCTATCAGTGCAATCCTGCTCCAGTAATTACCTGCCCACCTTCATCTCTCCAGCAGTTGCCCTATTTGCTTTTTTACTTTGTTTACAGTCTCATCGTATGGAAAAATAAGTTCTTCTCCTCTGGTTCCATGGCAGAGCCTCTTCCAGACAATAATTTTTTTTTGTTCATTTTCAACGTTGTTGCTCAGGTTATTAACAGAAATATACAGTCTCTCTATGAAGTCAATATTAGATTCTTCACAAGTACCTTCATGCCTTTGTCTACTTTGTCCATTATGCATAGTAGTAATTACATGCAAACACCTATAGTGTTCTTCATGGTCTTCTCTTTCCTTGATATCTGTAGATAAGCACTTGCTAAATTACTAGCCTGAAGAGTCCTTCTCTTATCACTACTTCTGTTAAATTTACCTGATATTTTCTAGTTTCCTTGCACTCCGTTGTCTGAATTCATTCCTTTGTTATATCTTTAAATTACATCTGAGGCAGAACTGCACTTTTTATCCATTGTTCATATAACTTTCCCCATGTTAATATCTCAGTTCAGGAGTTCGGCACCACTTCATTTCTGTGATAATAACAGCCACACCTTAAAGGCTGAGCTGAACTTCAAGTGTACATAACTGTCAATAAACTAGACTCCTATTTTTATTAGAATTGGTTGAATTGAAGGCTTTTTCTTCAGTAGTTTTCTTTATAATTAAAGATAGCGAGAAACTTATGGTTACCTTTTCTGGTCTGAGCAGATAGACATATTGGGAAATTTCATGTTATTCCCACTGGATGGAGAAACTGACAGAGCAAATTTTCTTCAATGTTTATTTCTGAGAAGGTTTCTTCCCAAGTAACAAATTCCTGTTTTCTTTAAATTAGCAAGATTCAAGCTACCAGAAGTAATAAAACCTCCAAACAGTACCTAACAGATAACACACCCCATAGAATTCCTCTATGGAACTGGTTCTTTTTGTATCTTCAAACTCTTTCTGAGCATCGCCCTGCTTCTCAATTTGAAATTATGTACATGATAAGTGAAACTACCTCATTATTTTTACTTGGATTTTGGAGTTTGGAGGCTTTTATTTAAGCTGTTTGCCTACATTGAAGGATTGAATGACATGACTATTATAAATAAATAGCAAGTTCATAATACAACTATAGTAAACTGAAGTTTCTCCTAAAAACTCTATACAGATCAATTTACTTTGGATTTTTCAACATGATCTGTAAAATCCTGATGGAGAACAATACTATTTCTGCATTTCAGCTTTGTAAACCTCCAGAAAAACTGTTTTGCTAAAATACAGAGGGTTTTCATGGAAAGCATTTATTTGAGAATATCTTTATTTCTCAGCTATAAGAAAAAGTAACCCATACAATGAGGTAAATTCTGTAGGAAGTTCTTTAGTAACACTCACTATGCTGTTTCAGAATCTATCAAAAACCCAACCAGAACCTTTGCATATTGTTATAGGCTACATTGTTTCCATACATTTGGAAGAGTTAGTTGTGTTCAGTTACTTCATGCTGATTTTGTGATGGGAGGAATAGAAGGCACATCACAGTACAAGTTTCATTAAACCACGTGTACGGACCATGTCAGTTTTACCCATACATTCTATAGCTAGTATTTTGCTGCAAGGTTTTATTAGCATGTTGTAACTACCAGCTATTTTATATGAGTAGTAAGTGATGACATATTAGAGAATGCATAATGCATTTTTGTCAGGAAAAATATTTTTCATTTTCATTGTTTTTCATTACACTTCCAGTTCTAAATTTGTTTCCATATCTTACCACAAATATCCTGTTTGCAGTAGCCTGTCTCTCAGCTGTTAAAAATGGTAGACTCATTCCTGAAACGTAAAAGCAAATGTGGGCTTTTATATAAATATTTTGGGCCATTTATTTTCCCTAAATCTTAATTCACATTGAGATGCTCATTAAACAGTTCTACTGAAGCACTGTCATTTGTGTTTATTCATTCTCCCTATGTTTTTCACCTATGTTTGTGCTGACAAATTAGAGTCAGATCTACCAACCTTGAGATTCTTTGCGTTAGTACAACGCAGTATCTCAGCTAGTAAGTTCTGCTGAGAGGCCAGAATAATATTTTATTATTGTCATGCCTAATGCAGTTGTACGGCTTCTGAACTCCTCCTGCCCATCTAGCTCATGCCTGTTTGCCAATGTATTGAGATTAACATTATGTACCTTAAATACCATGTTCTTCATGACAGCATACAGGTTGCTGGCACATTTTCTTCCTTCAATCTTAGATTAGGACAGAGAGAAAACACTGAGTGGAAGCCACCTGCTCCAGCTGTGTATGTATATCCTGAAACGATACGTGCAAATTTCTGTAGCCCTGTGAAAACAAAAGTTCTTTTTCAGCCTCATTTCTATTGCAACAAAGTAGTTGTTATAAACTGTAACCTTTCAACACCAATCCTGATGAATATACAACAAAAAGATAAGGTTTTTGAGAAAAGCAGTTGCAGTCCTCTAACTATAATAATACCTAGCTCTTGTACAGTCCTTTTCATCAAGTGAACTCAGAGCACTTTAGAAATGAGATCGGTATCATTAGCCCCATTTTATTCATTGGCTTCATTTTCTTACAGTGCATTGTCTTCATTTGCAAAATGTATACAAAACTCTTTATGTCCCTCTTTCAGATCTAATGTGAAGTGGGAGTTAGACTCGCTCTGGCATGAGAGGGTGCTTTTTGCCTTTCACATCCTCCAACCCCTACGCACACAGACCCTTCTATTTTTTCTGACCGAGTGGTTTTGCAGAGCAGAGATCAAAAGGAAATTTATCAGTATCTGTCTCCCTTCAGACCACTGAAGCCAGACTTCTGACAACAGTGTAGCAGCCTTAAAGCTGAAAGAGACATCAAGAACAGGGAAAGAAAAGAGGGAAACAGAAAAGTCCCATGGCTACACAGTCACCGCCAGATTATGGAGAAGGAAATCACAGTGTGAGCACACTCAGATGCTTTGAAGGTAGGGTGCCAGGTGCTGTGGCCTCCCTTGATTGTTGGTTTGTCCAGCTCAAATGACTCCAGGGTCCCAAGCCCCTGAAGACCATTGAGCTCTGAAGTTAAAAAAGCATCCCCTTGCGTTACAGGCAGTTGTGGTTAAAGGTGATTCAGAGAGTTTTAAATATGTTAAGCACCTTAAAGTCTTGGATCACTACCAGAAAACAGATGCACATCTAAATTACATATACTTCACTGAAAATGCAATTGAAGATGTATTATTTAAAAGCAGTCCTTCCTTCATCTAGTTACTAAAACCAGAACAGTCCAGAAGTTATGCTGGTTAAATAAATAAATAAATAAATAATGATATATATATGTGCATATATAGATATTCATTTATTTATATTTTTATTTTTTTAATTATTTTTTAACCACCTCTCATAAATGAATGTTATGTTGGGAAACCTGGAGTGAAGGCTTAAAAGTTTGTGTTGAACTTTTCCAGATTCTGAGGGACTGGGGCTGCGGATTGTCTGAAGTCCCTTGCTTAACCACTCAGCCAAGACTGCAGAGGTGATATTAGACAGCACAGACTCTGTTCAGCTAAACCAGAGGAAAAGAGCAAGTGATCCTTTTATGTCAGATGTGCTCAGTATTCCTTCAGCAGCAACCTTTGTCCACCATAATGCAAGAGCTTTTGCTAAAACTTCTGGGGAGGGCTCTGCTTCTGCATTGCTTTAAGTAATCATGTTAGTGATGTGATTCACTGATGAAAGAGAAGCAGATAAATCCCCAAGTTCTAAACTTGGAAGGCAGAATGAAATGATGGATGAACCTTCTCCATCAGCAATTCAATTGGGTTCAGATAATGAATCAACTATTTAGCTGCTTATCCAGACTCTATCCCCAAAAATACACTCCAAAGAGTTGTACCTGACACTGGGACCTCATCCAGCTCCCTTTGAAATCAATTAACAGGCACTCACTGACTTCACCAGGGAGGAGATCAGGCCCTGGGGCTCAAACAGGTTTACTCTCATGTGTGACTTTAAAGATATTTTCTTTTTGCATTTTGGGTGAGGTGGAGACAAGACTGATGAAACACTGAAGACAAATCTTCAGTCAAGGAGAAAATGGGACAGATGAACTTGGCAAAGAGTTTCAAAATACTCTGAGAAAAACTCTGTTGGGGAACTGCTGTCACATATTTCTCTTCTCAGGTAAATTTTTGATTCAGTTTGGTCTTTGGAGGAAAAGAAAACATATTTATTCTAATTTTGACTGTTCTGGTTCATCCTCATGAGTAAAAAGCACTACATTTCATCATGAAATTGTAATTATTTTGAACTTTTTGCCTGAAAGATATGTTTTAATAATGAGCAGGATCTGAAAGAATCTTTTTGAAAAGGAGAGTAAATCTGATTCACCTTTGAGGTAATAATGGCAAGTATACACAGAAGATTCTCAGCTATTGACAGGGGGGAGTTTAGAGGTTCCCATATGGTGACAAAAAGAAACTGGTCAGAGAGGTTAATTAATTGAGACAGGTCATCTCCAAGCTTTTCATGATGCCATTAATACCCAGAGATAGTCAGCAGGATGTGGTTATATTCTCAGCACTTCAGAAATGTATCTGAGACTGCACTGTTGAGCCCTTTTTGCATTTAAGAGATGTAAGCCCTAATACTTCTGTGTGCCTGTGTAAATGAAAAAAGGATATATGTTTTATGGGGATGTTGTCAACATAGTGTTTATGTATTTACAGGAGAAAAAGAAACTGCATCTCTAGAAATTAGACTAAATTTACTACTCTTTTCAGAGAACAATATTACTTTATTTCTTATAGAAAATACAAAATGTCTCTAATTGAATTGTAAATATTGATTTCATGTTGAAATTAAACACATTATCCTCATGTTTTTATTGTTAAGAAATATTATATATATATATATATATATATATATAATTTACTCATAAGAAATGGACTCTAATCAGCAAAATCCTGCTTCTTATTTCTGGTAGGAAGAATCCTGATGGTAATAAAATGAGCCAGTCCTACTCATAGCTCTTGCAATCTTCTTACTTTCATGTGAGATGTCCCTTGGGCTCCATGATTATCTTTCCAAACTGACCTTGCTAATGTGAAGTGGAGGAAAGAACACAGATGTTTTAGTCTCTACACCATAGTTATGGCACAGTTGTAGACCCTTTTAATTAATTTCATGATCCTTAGGAAAGCAAAACCCTTGGGGAAGTGAAACCACAGCTCCCAATAAGATGGTGTCATTTTGAACTGGTTATACCTGAGCATTAATTTCATCAGGCACAGCTGACAAGGGCAGCTTTAATGATGATGGTCTAAGTAACATAGCAGTATACAGGCTCCTTCTATGTTGACTTTTCCAAAATGTTCCTTAATCAAACTTTTTAATTATTACCTTGAGTTAAATGTAAATGTAAAATAAAGGTGGTCCATGTTACTTATTTTTGTAGTTGTTTCCTGATTAGGTTCACGGCCTGGTTTTCAGGCAGTCACAAACATTAGCTGGACTCATAGCACTGGAAGGCAGTGATCAAATGCAAAACATCTCACTTTATAATGGGCACAGATCACGTCAATATTTTCATTCCTATTGTCTTTCAAAGACCAACTTCATGAAAACTAATCTGAGGACCTAAACCCCATGGTACATTGTAATGATTAAAAAAAAAAAAAAAAAAAAAAAAAAAAAAAAAAAAAAAAAAGGCAAAAGGCAACAAAACTATGAAATTTAATGTTCTTATACCTATGCTAAAACTGCTATTATTTCTTAAAGGTACCAAATATATTTCATTTCCACTCAGCTGAGAGTGGTTGTGGTGACAGTTGTTTTCTTGAGGAAAAAGTGCAGATCTTACACTGGTTCTACTAAGAACTAGTGTGTTCACTACGTCTGATGCAGCAAAAAAGTATCTGGACTTGAAGTATGTTTCCTTCCATGGCTCCTCCTCTGTTTCCTCTGAAGTAATCTAATATTGGTCTTATCAGTAGCAGGTTACCCCTCGTGTCTGGATCTGTTACTTGTGGTACAACATACACAGTGCTTGAAAAGATAAAGCATCCCTGACAAGCCACATCAAAACCGCAGGAATGCCATAGGGCTTTTTCTTTAGTCAGTGTTGATCTGAAGGAATTGGTTATAAATACCAGTGTCCTCAGTGTGCCTATCCAAACACTAACACCAGAGGCTGTTTGGGGAACATCTCCCAGAAGAGGGCATACAAAAAAGATGTTTTCTTCATAGTGCTGAACAACAGAAAGTAAACAAACCAAATAATTTGCAGCAATAACTAATGGAGTTGTTTGCACCCTAATTACAAGCTGTTAGAACATGAGACACAGGTGATAATCAGATTCAGAACAACATGTTTTCAACACTGAAATACTATAAAAATCACTAAAAATCACCCGTTCCCTAGAGGTGTTTATCACAGCAAACTAAAGCTGTTTTTCAGACAGTTTTGGATTGCAGATGTTTGTAGAAAATCACTTTGTGTAGTGAATAACTTCACAGCAGGATGTTTTCTGCTTCCACTTAGTTTTGGAAGTATTTTTAAAAGTATCCTTGGATTTGCAACAGTGTACTGGAAATCAGACATAGCTCATGGGTATAAAACCTTGCCTGTTGTGGGGGTCATGTGGGGAGACAGTGCTGATGTTGCAGTTTCAGGCTTGCTGTAACCATTTATCAGACATCTAATCTTTTTTGTCAAATGTGTACACACATGCTGCTGCAGTTTTGCTGAGGGAAGATACAGCTTCCAAACTTCCTGCACACATATATGAAAAAGTGAAAATCTGGCTCAGAATATACATGTTCTATACATCGAATTTGAGTGTGCAAAAAGGTGCTGTTTCTTAATCCTGGAGCTACAAACCACTGGGACACCTCTTTGAAATCAAATGTCTCTGATATCATACTAAATAGTCAGGCCAAAAAGTATGTTTCAAAGTCTGTCCTGCTTCCTGGAAGGGCATCCTGGAACACAATTGTACTGCAAGACAAGCAAGAAGCAGAGTTTAACACAGAAATTACAGTTACCTACCCAAATGCTTTGACTTCTTAATTCCATATTCCCACGTGTAACACTGTAGCCCTTAGGAAACATTTTCAGAAGACAGGAGCTCCTCTTGTACCAAATTAAGTGGTTGCTTTTCAAGACATCAGCACCTCTTGAAGGAAGAAAATCCACCCCCACCCCCCGCATAAACTGGATCTCCTGGGATCTGCTATATGCCAAGCACTTTGAAACTATAAATCTCTCTTACCTGTCTAGGTTTCTGCCAGACTTTTGTGGAACTCAGGTCCCGTGATATTCAAGTAATGAATTTTGCAGAAAAACATAAGTTACAAAAATCTGCTTCTTGCAGCCAAGAACACAAAATACTTTCAAGAAAATATCCAGGTTGTTTATCCCTTTTACTTGGGCTAAAAAACTGTCTAGTCATTACTTAGAAATGTATATCAAGGCACTTATCCTCTGCTTCATTCTACTGATAGATGTTTTTATCATGAACACTCTTCTATATAGAGGTAACGTGATCAACATATTATAACAGCCACAGGGTTTTCTCCAGCACCATATTTTGAGATATTTTATTATTAACACTGTAAAATGACTAAGAGACTTCTGAAAAATTCTGGGAAAAAAACTTATCATGGTCTGACACACCTTGCATATCCTTTATTCTGCCCAAACATACCTCACAGCAGAAGGCACGTGCATCAGGTTCATATTTATTTGTGCACATTTGCAAAGTGTGCAGCATATGTTGATGGCGATGTTTGTCCATGAATATGGACTTAGGCTCCTAAAGTAGTACTTAAGTGGAATTACAGACTCCCTATCTCACTCATTCTTAACCTGTAATCACCTTTGTGTTTCTAGTTAATGAGCTACATCTTTCTTCCTCACTAATTACATTTGTTCTTTTAAACCCTTTCTTAAGTAATTTAACTCTTAAATTGCATGGCAAGCCTTGCACTACTGAGTTCTTGATCTTATTTCAGAAGACAGATGACAGAATGTTAGCTACAAACTTATTTAGTATTGAGACTCCATCAGCTCCTGAATTACTGTAGATGAATCCTTCAAAGCAAAAGCAAGTGAAGACGAATGTAATAAACATAATAAAATGGGGAAATAGTGTTTAAATAGAAACATTTTAATCACAAAAAGTGTGTTAGCACTTCTTATTTTCAGGAGAGATGAAATAGTTGCTAAAGTTAAAACCAGAAGAGTATAGGCTGACTTCACCTTGCACGTAGCAGAAGAAATATGGACTGAGATCCTGTTGTCATCAGCATGTTACAAAATCAACATCTTGACTATGAAGGAAATACAAATATTAGTTTTATGTACATGTGTAGGTCATAGATATTAGTCTTATTCAGCTTTCAATTATACCTGCACTACTTAAATGCTTATATAAATGCTTGCATACCTAAAATACTTGTGAAAGTGAATTTTTTTGGTCATTGAATTTTTAACAGAGAATTCTCACAAATGCTTGAATTATAAACATTAGTGCCCACACATTTGAAGTGACATAACGAATGTAAAATACATCATAACACTAATAAAACAGTCTCTGAACTACAGATTAGTACTGCTTTTTACAGTAGCTGCTCTTCTAGAGCCCACATTTCCTTTCATGTTAGGAATACACATTTTGGCTAACTTCAGTATCCAAAGCTGTTACTGAAATCAAAGTTCTCATTAAATCCACTGAAATACATACAGTTTGCCAAATTTTCCTTCCAACTGTAAGTCCAGCTGCTTAAAAACATTGCTTAATATCTCATCTCTGAATATGTTGTTTATTGTTAAATTCCCCAGAAAGGAAACAACTTATAAGGTGTTAAGTCTCCTGATATTTCTCCTGCAACAGTTGATTTATATTTTCTTGGAACTCAAATGCACTTGGAAACCATGAGAGCATTTGAGATCAGCTGGGAATCATTAGGTACCTTACAAGATTAGACCCATATGAGATGGTCCTTAGAATCGCCTTTTTCACTCATCACTAACCCATTCTACTTCCTTTTATTTCTTGGTCACATTATTTGCTTCAAGGGGCCTGATAGGGCCCTTAAGGCAGTCCCATAATGATACTAATTAATTAATAATTGGTAGCAATTTGGGTGTGTTGGAAGAGCTGACCTCAGATAATTCACGCATTGTGACATGATGTACTTTACAGTGCCAGCAGCAGAAACAGCAGGAGTGCCATCCTCCAGCTGCCAGAACTAATTATAAACAGTTTGTCTTTTCCCTCAATAGCAGATTCTGTTTGTTTCGCAACAGCCAATTTAAGTCACTTTTAAGATCATCATCAACAATAGAATACCTAGAAAAAAAAAAAAAAAAGAGCCATTTTTTTGCCAAGAAACTTTAGAATGATTTGGGTTTTCATGGTTGCTTTTGTTTATTTAAACAGCGAACAGAAGGTAAAAAGCAGATGGAAAGTCTCTCGCAGGAAAATATATAAACTGATATCATTTCTGAACAGCTAATGCGGTGCTGATGGGTTAGTTAACACAGCAACTCAAACCATGAAGTCCCTTTCTGAGACACATATCCTATGACCAAGGTTATGACAAAAGACCACAGGATACATTCTCTGCACATTGATTCTAAGTGTTAAAGGTGCTGAGAGTTGTCCTGTAAGATCACCTCATTGCTCATTAAAACAGAAGGTCACTCACTGTTACACGTTCTTATCCTTCCTGTTATTCGGTGCACTTCACACTATTAAAAATCCTCCCCAGAATGTCATACTTCCTCTATGGTGAGGTGAAAAGGTTAATTCCCAAGGGACTAATCCTGAGAGGTGCTGAGCTCCCTCAGCTTCCACTGACTTCAAAGTTAAATATTTGGTTCACATGAAAGCCTCTTTAATTCCCCATTACTGTAAGGTATACTTGTATATAACAGTGGGAGCAGTTGTCATTATAAATCAGACAGTTTATCAGGGGAGCTATTCTCCAGGGCAGAGCAGATTCTAACGCACCACGACATACTTTATTTGTTAGCCTCAATTCCACAGGAATTTTATTCAGGCAGACACCTCAAGGCATGCATCTTTTCAAAGTGTTTAGGCAGGAAGTGAAATTCAAATTAGATACACTTACGATGCAAATGCATTATTATTTAGCTCAAAACGACTGAGGCTCAGGGGTCGTAAATCCTGCCATAAAGAGATCTTTCAATTACCTTCTGTTCAGTGAATCAGAGAAGAGGAACCCTTTCCCTGGCTTTTTCATGCAGAACAAATTTGACTCCCAAATAAATATCAATCACCATAATACTCTATATTTTGGGCTCTATGTAGACCTAACTCCAAGATTTTTTTATATGGGGTTTTACTTTAAAATGGTGTCAAACCAAAACCTTGCATCTTTAGTGTGACTGAAATCTGAACCCAGCCTTGAGTGACTCCACCCTTTGTAAGCTGAGCCAATGCTCCAGCATAAAGGAAGTTTGAAAACTGGAGTCAAATCAAGATCTGACTTAACGATGATTTTCTTTCCTTTCAGTTCTCATTTCTTCCTTAGTTCATCGCTACTCTTCATTCCAAGCCAAGCTGCATTGCTGCTTGCTTCCCAATGTTTCCACAGCATGACATTTGCTGATGGCTCACACTTCCCCTTACCTACTTAGCTGATGTTTCATCTAATATTCATCCTTTTTACCCTGATTCCCCTGCTTCCAGTCCCAGCCATGACAGTTTGCTCTGCAGACCTCCTGCCCATTCAAAACATTGCTGTTGTGGTCATTACCCACCATACTGACTGCAGTGTCCACCACAGGCACCCTGAATCCTTTCATTGCTTATTCTTATTTTAGGGAATAAAATTCACACTTTTTTCCCTTTAAGACTCCAGAAACCTCTCCTTTTCCTTTTATCTTCGGTCCCATGTTATACTGAATCTTCTTGCTTCACCATTCCTCCAGTTACTGATCAGTTACACCCATCTGCTCCTCAGCACTACCAAATTCCACATTACTGTCCTTGAGTTTTATTGCATGAGACATTGGGAAGTTTTTACGTCTCCCTGTGCTTTGATCTCCTGGATAGGTGTAAGAGTAACATCTCTTTCCATAGTTCTTTAAAACATGCCTTTAAAACACAGACGGTGCCCACAGACAGTGCATCGGCTAGTAGCGTCCCTGTAATTGTGAAGTGTCTGCAGTTAGCATAAGGCTTCAATCAGTACAGCTCTTGGAATGCATATCTTGACTCGTTAGATTGTCTGTAGGAAATTTCAGTTTGTCATAGTACAGTGATGATTGTATAAATGGTGGTTTAAAGCTTAGTATGACATAAACGAAAGGAAATAAATGTCTCCTCGGATACACAATGACATCCCAACAAGAGGCCCCTTTCTCTGACATGAAGAAACTGTAGGTTCAAGTTCTCAATCACTTATATTAAAAAAATAATAAAAATAATCCTTATGCCCATATTTAAATACCATTTGAGGCTGTATTTAAAGCAATACAAAAATTAGAACATTTTATGCTAATCTATTTTGTGTGTCCAGTAGAACAACATTTAAATGTATCTTCTCAGCAAAACTTGCTAGAAAAATTCACATTCATCCAATGAAAAATTTGGTTGTGTTCTGGCTTTTCTCACATAGAGAATGAATAAAACTCTGTACCTTTCAGTGTACTTTAAGTGGAAGCATGCTTTTCAAAAATAATAGTGTGGGTACAGTGCTGGTGAAAAGTGCTAAATAAATACCTTCAGAGGCTTCAGTTTTCTGTGGGCTTCATCCAGAGACTATTACTTTACATCCAGTATTATGAAAGAGGTGTAGGTCCTGCTGTTAGGGAATAGAGGTATGTGTCAAAAGGTCAGGTTTCCATCACCCATCCTGCTGGACCTGCTGCTTAACTGCGGGGCAAGTCACTGGATCACTTTGTAACTCAGTTTGCCCATCCATACGGAGGGTTTAATCTTTCATCCTACTCCATAGGAAAGCTATGATGCTTATTTTGTTAATGTTCACAAGAAAGAGTTTTGAAATATTTGACCTAAAAGTACAGCACAACTCTTGTGGAAATGTTTTTATCCATAAGAGCAGTACTTCACATTTAGTCACAACATAAGGTCTCCTGACACCACTAATAAAACCAAGTCATAATGGAAAAAGGGATTCCAATATTGTAACTTCCACATTTTTTTCTTCTTTTATATTCCCTCTTTTTCTGCAAATTCAAGTGATCTTTTTTTGTTGTTGTTTTTTTTTTTTTTCCAAACAAAAAATACAAAGGTTGAAAAGCAAATAAATTATTTTGCAGACTTCTTCACTCAATTTCAGCCAAAATGAGAATGGAAAAAGCAATTTGGATTGCGTACACTCAAAATTAATTTATAAAGTAATCCTAATGTAAATTAGCCTTTATGAGTACGTGTTGCAAATAAATTCGTTGGAAGCAACCACAGTGCCACAGCTTAAAAGATAGTATCCCTGACTATTGAGTGTGTGCAGGCCTACCTAGGTCTTTATCTGTGATTGCCCTATCTAAACAAAAGCTTATCTTTCTTTTACTGTTCTTATCTTGTTCGTCAGTTGATTGTTTGCTAAGTATCTCAGTGAACAAGACCTAAAGGAAAATTACTTTTCATGTATAATTTGTTTGGATCAGATTAAATTGGTAAGAAGGTAAAAGTGAAAGACAGGGAAAGTAGAATGGCTGTTACGACTGAGCAGCAGAGGTCAAAATGAATTAGCAAACATTATGTTTGAAGTTTTCTCTTCCTTTTGTCTCACTTTTCAGAGTAGTTTCTGGTAGAGGGCAGCTACAATAGCATGTCCAAAGGAAATTCTTTAGCTCATGTGAATTTGAAATGTCTCTTACTATTGTAACATAAGAAAATGTCATGGGAAGAATGAAAGGATCTAATACAATCACAGCTAGCATAGTTAGCTCCCTTTGTCACACTGTTACCTGCTGACAATTCTTCCAGTGGCTGCTATTACTTTCTGTTCTACCATACATTTCTCATACTGATTCTTTTTACTGTTGTATCAGTGCAAATCTTTGAAATCAATCCTGCATTGCAACTCCAGAAGCTTGAAGCCTGGGATGAGATTTGGAAGGGAGAAATTGGCCATGTTAAAAGTCTTTTGTTGGTGTTCTGTTTTTGTATCCAGTAATACCTGTGTCTGAGATTTGGACTCTATTTTGTTCAGAAACAGTACTATCTTACGACTTTAAGTAGATAAGGTAATCATAGAATGCCTGGGGAATTACAAACCTCACAGGACATCTTGACTTGCCAAAGCATGTCAGCAGCAGAAGAGCCAGGACTGGAGTTCTGTTGTGCTTCAGCAGCATGTGCAAGCTCCTAGTAGAGGTGCTTGCACTTCTCACACTCATTACTTCCTCATTACTTCACTCCCTCGTAGATATACATCTGGAAGAAAAATGCAGTAATTTATTTGACCTCTCTTCATTCCACAAGCTCTATAACTTTGTTAGGGGTCCTTTCTCCAGCCTATTTTAAAAGACAAGCTTGCTGATTTAAACCTAAAAATGAAGCTACAACACTTCTATGTAACACTGCATCCTTACATAACCTCTTTCAGTGATTAATTGCTCCAATTTTTTTAAGAGCATCATTTAATTTTACTTAGAATTTGTCACATTTCAGTTTTCAGATGCTGAGCCTCGCTATATGTTTGTTTGATAGCTAAAATCTCCTGACTAAATGGGTGGTTTTGAATGGTCATGAGCTTCATTTATATGAATTAATTAAATTAAGCTCTTTAGTCTTCCACAAAGAGCTTTGTAGCTCTTTTCTGTGCTTCTACCTTGTCTGTATTTTCTTTTGGTTAAATGAGTATCCGTGCTTGATACAGTATTCTGCTCCTACAGCAGCTTTAGAAAGAGCATGCACAGTTATAACCCTTACTGCCTCTTTGTCCAGGCTGACACATCCAAAGGTCTTCCTGCCATGTCACATTCAGTTCATTATGTCCCATGATGATTGTATGCGAACTTTGTACACAGTCTTGCCAGTCCCCTACAGAATCTTCTATCAGGTTATGTTTCCTCTCATGCCAAATCTCCCAGCTCTTTAAGCCATCCTGATTCTTCCTTACTTAGACCTTCACCGAGTTCCACAAACTCCACAGGTAAATTTTCATTCCTGTCATGATCATGTCCAACAAGAAGTGATCAGTGATAGCAGTAGAGAATTGATTGCTGCAAGACACAGTTCAAAATAAAAAGTCCAAACCACTGTTTCTGCTTGTCTCTTTCTCTGCTGTATGTAAGAAAGGCAACCTGTTGTCAATAGAAGAGGGGAGGACAGTAAACATGCAGCAGTGCTCTTCCAGCAGACTACCTAATCTATTTTTATATTCTTTGTGTTCCTTTACTTTTTAAAACCTGCAGTGCTGATACACTCCCTTTTCTTTACCCATCTTATGGAGACATCTGCTTTAGACTTCAGCACAGAAGGCTCATTCCAGTGATCAGACTCCTTCTTTGAGAACTTTTAAAGTCAGCAGCTTCCTCTTTAGTGCCTTCCAGGATAAAGCAGGTGTGTGTACCCTTTTTCAAACTGGTATGGTTCACATCAGGACATGAATGTGTCTTTTTCTTCTTGATTTCTTCTATGATCTCCATACAGAGGATTTCAAGGTGCTGCAGGACAAGCTGTTCCTGCAGGGAATATTGTGCTGTGGATGTAGGTGGAGAACAGCCATCATGTTAAGGTGGAAGACACAAGTCTGTCGCTGCACTGACCAACTTCAGATTGCTGCTGACCAACTTAAGGTTGCTGTTGACCAACTTAAGGATAAAGCTGATCCCGCTGCTTTAAAAGGAGTTATTAGAACCGTCCTGAAAAAGTGAAGACTTTATACATAGAACAGCATAACACATAAACACTAGCCAGGACTTTTGCAGCAGTGTTTCCTCGTGAAGAACAGGCTGTGGCTCCTTGGGCTCGATGTCCCTGACCCACAGTCCGGGAGCGGGGTTGGGTACCGGGCTGAGCTCGCCTGCAAGCCAGACTTGCACAATCAAATATCTGGTGTAGCTGTTATGATTACTGTCAGTAACTGTCCCCATTGTTCAGGGGCAGGAATTCCTTTGGTCTCATAAACACGAATCCGAGTCCTCCCCTCCCCCCGTTAACCGTCAGATAATTACACAGTTGGCTTTAGAGTTTAACTTGTCAAAGGAGTTTCATTACTTTGTTCCTTTTGGGCAGCTTCCACTATTGTGCTTTCTGAACACTAAACAGAACCTATATTAACTGTCAGTTAATTACACACCGTTTTTCTTCAGTATTTACCAGTCAAAGGGGCAGGTAGGCTGCAATCCTATCATCTCAATCACTGTCTCTGCACACAAAAGAATCAATAAAGATGAGTCACTTAGTGTCACCCAGTGTCTGATACTCAAAGCCACCCATTCCTAATTGCCTTTAGAGATGGACGATAATACAAACTTTGAAGTGATAATCAGCCTAATGAGTGGCCTTGCTGAGAGGGTAGATCATGTGTCAGAACAGTTTGCAGATGCTTACGGGCAAACAAAGCCAGCTTTCCTTTTGGAGCTGGGAGGACCACGGCGAGTCTGGTACCCAGAGGCCGGCACAATGGCAGAGACTGGGGCGCAGCGGGGCGCTGAGCCTGCTGCCCGCACCGCCTCCATCCATCTTACTGCCGGCCTTTAATCAGCGCAGCCGGAGCAAGGCCGGGGAGCCCCGCCTGTTTACGCTGGATGTTTGGGCAATAACTGTGCAAAAGATAAATTCTCTGATTCTGAGCCATTGGATTTAAAGAATAGTGATTGGACTTGATGGGTAACGGCCGGGGATCGAGGCTGAAACTGCCGAGTAAATGTAATTAAATACAATCGGGTGCAGTCAGCCAGGCAAGGCAGGGGCCATAAAAGGCTCATTCAGACGGCAATGAAAACAAACAACGTCAGCAACAAAAACAAAACCGGTGTTTGGTTTGCTAATAGGAGCACGATCCGGGGTCCGATCTACACTCGGGTTCTGCACCCAACCATGCGACCGAATAGATAAAGTGAAAAAAGCGGCAGCAAACAAACAAACAAACAAACGAATTCAGATGTTACGATCCCTCGGTCTCGGTGCTGTTAGATCATCGTAAGGACATTTCTTTTCCAAATAGTTTAAATGCCACCCATCAGACAAATGAACAAATAAGCTACGACCATGTACATGTTAATACGGCTAGCTCTCTAAAAAAGGGTTGTCCTCATTTAATAATGCTTTATTAATTTATCCAAATTTTGGCAAGAATTCACAAGGGGCACGGTTTAAAATTCAGCCACAATTTGTAGGATTACACCATTTCGTTTTCAAAGCACAAATGAAACATACAAACGTGTATAATTGGGCTGGTTAGCATCTTTAGCAATTCAGACCTAAGAATTTACAAACTATTCGTGGACAAATGCTAAAATTCATATCTTCTTTCTCACTACTTGTTTCTCCTGAGATAATGAGCCAGGGAGAAAAAGACAGGGGCAAAGCTGCTCAAGGACTTCAGGATTTGACACTGCTTTAATGAGAAGCTGTCAGAGGTTTCTCATATTTTGCAGCCAACTATTTTGCTTGTGGAACCTGTTGGACAAATAAGGAATTACTGATAGAAACCAAATGATGAACAGAAATTTTGCTAAAAACAAACAATCCTACTGAAAGATTATTTCTTCCTTAAAAAAAAAAAATAAATAAAACAAACAGAACAAAACCAAAACACCACTCCTTTCAAGTAAAACCAGAGTTGCATTTACATATTATTAGCAGCTTTACATCTGCTTTGCTTCTTATCTTCAAACCAGTGAGAAAAGTGCAATCTTTTGGATATGAATGAACAGAAAGAATTTGTCTTTTATCTATTTATTTATTCGTTTTTTAACTCATCTGTGACTATAGCAGAGGTGGGACTGGAAAGGCTTCAAAGTTGTCTGATGGTACTTTTCCTTTCATTTTGAAGTAGTGCTCTCTGATAAGTGATGCTTAGTAACAACCATTGTGTTCATGTAGACCTTTATCTTCAAGCCCTGTGCTATAATTAATGTCAGCAATTAGCCCAACCTAACGCTGCCTGAAGCTGAATTCACAATAAGGAGTTAGTTTGGTTATTTGGTGGGGAAATATATAAATATATATATACACACATATATATGTGATAACATAGATACTTAACTGACTTTATCAATGGGCTCCAGAGCCTCATGTCCACCAGTGGTCACAGGCTATCAGTCACCACCCAAGATACTTAAGGTCACAGAATCACAGAATGACCCGGGTTGGAAGGGACCTCAAGGATCATGTAGTTCCAACCCCCCTGCCTAGCACAGCCACCAAACATACACATTTACTAGATCAGGTTGCCCAGGACCCCATCCAACCTGGCCTTGAGCACCTCCAAGGATGGGGCATCCACAACCTCCCTGGGCAGCCTGTTCCAGGGCCTAACCACTCTCCTAGTAAAGAACTTCCCCCTAACACCCAACCTAAAGGTCCCTAAACACACAAAGCTGGAAACCCATGGGGCTGTCCCCTGGTGCTGTGCTCTCAGCCCTGCAGCTCCTCCATGGCAGCTGTGGACGGTACAGAGTTTTCCATGCAGTCAGGCTCTGGGTGTGTTCCCTGCAGAGCCTCTGCTTCCTCATATCTGCTCACAAAATACTACTGAGAAGTCACAGTGCTAACTTTTGGGGAGGTAAATTTGAGCTGTAGAGACACTTCACCTTCCTTCCTACCTGGAAAATCAGGAGGAAAGATGATCCCAGCCATATCAATATAATATTATTTTCCAAGGGAAATTCTAACCCACAGTCATATTTCTCCTACAGTTTATCATAGTATCATAGTATTGTGCGAGTTGGAAGGGACCTTAGAGATCATCGAGTCCAACTCCCGGGATTCGAGCCCTCTGTGTAGCAGAGCGGCACTTCTACCCCCTGCTCCACAGGGGGGGATTCGAACCCGGGCCCCCTGGTGTTGCAAACGGGAATTCTACCGCTGCGCCACCGGAGGCACACATTAATATTCTTTTAAAGTCTTCTTAACTTGCACATCGATAACTTAGATGTTTCAGATTAATTTTTAGGTAAGAAAGTTACTAAATATTTTTTAAGTATCACTAGATAGCTCCATACACATATTCATAGAAATATATGCACACCACAAATTCATGCTTATTTAAAAACACATAATTACAAGTATGCAAGTTTAAATATGCCCTTTCAAGCACAAAATATCACTACTATTGCATTTATATCACTTATAGTTCAAAACTTTATCTGAGCTCCAAAGTGTGTTGAACAAAGGAAAACCTACCTGTGCTCCGAGCTATAGAAATGAAGTTGGTAATTTGTGATTAGTTAATGGGAAAGTGTTGACATATGAATTACAGTAGTGAGTTTAAGCATGTACACTGTGGGCAGCTACGGGTGGGAAATGAAAGGGGACAATGAACTGAATAAATGGTTTTGGTGGTTCATGATAGCTGATGTCCTCTCAAGTAATCTTGATTCCTAATTTGGATTACAGGTGGGGAAGTTAAAAACCATGTGATAAAGTATCTATGATACGCTGCAGGGAATTAACTAACTGCTTTTAAAACAAAACAATCGTGGATTTTAATGTATCTTTGAAATCCACCCAACTGATATTAACCTTAGGATATTTGATATCTTCTATTTGTATTATTTATTATGGGGTCCTTTTTGCTCTTCAATTGTACCTCTGTAGAGGTTTTCTGATGCTCAGCTCTGTACAGACACCAACCAAACAATCCACGTCAGAAAGAGTTGCCTGCATATAAAGCCCTAAGAAAGGAAACTATGATTTCCAAAATTACTTTTGATTTTGGACGAGCTCGGTTTGACACCTTACAGGGATGTGGCTCTTTCTCAAGTGCTCTCCAAGTGTTTCACAAATATCTGCAGAATCATGAAGCTTTCAATGAGGCAACAAAAGTTTATCAGGAAGTAGTTGCCTGCCAGAGAAAGGCAGGTGCACCTGGAAGAAAACACAGCAGGGGTAGCAAAGCCTCACAATGCCATCACTAATGGACACCACAGGAAGAAATGAAGGTGGTTAAATACAGTTACTGGAGATGGAATTTGGCCAACCCATTTTCCAATCTCATCCTTCCCCATTTAAAAGTGACATGAAATTGTTAGTGACAAATGGGAGCTGGAAGCTCTTTCTGTCTCATTTGAAATGTATTTTCAAGAAAGAAGCTTGTTTTTAAAATGCTTAGACCTCTGTTTACACTCTCAGAGCCAGCCTAGATTTTACCAATGATTTTAATTTGTCCAGATTCTCAGTGAGCTACTGAATAAATTACTAAACCCACTTCCTACTTTTGTTGGAAATGTCTCCGTTTCCCATATTCAGCCAGTTCAGCCCTTCTCTGAGCTGCAGCTCTTCCAAGTCTTACAAATTACTGGTGCAGGAGAGAACTGTAACTGTAGAACTCTGCAGCAAATTTTGAACATTTTCTTTAATACCTGCAGTGGGGTAGTGTAATTATAAGTAGATGACTATAAAAAGTCACACAAAATCAATAGTGGCTTTTGCAAAGTCTTTTCTTTTTTTAAATGAAAGCACAGTATATGGCCACTGATATGTTAAAATGCAGCCTGATTAAACACTGGGCTGTATTGCCTTTCCTCTCATTGAATTCAAAATGAATAAGCACAGCCTGGGTATTTGAGAATTCATTGCTGCTAAGACATATTCTGGCAGGTCAACACAAGCATTATTCATAGGCCTCAATTCAGTCTGTCATCTGAAATGAATGAAAGCCTTTCTTTAAAAGGCTAAAATCCATCTTTAATTTGTTATCCTAGTAACTGTATCAAAACTGCTTTAAAACAAGTATTAAAAAAAATGAGAGCAAGCTGATGAGCAATTGAAACATGGTAAAATAGATGTGGAAGTGACTGCAAGGCCACCAAAGCCATGCTCCAGCTATTGCAGGAAGGCAGCTCATGCAATCCTTTTCATAAATATTTGAAGCTCTATCTTAAAAGTATCAACTTTTATTTCTTCAGTTACTCCTATTGTGCAGTTATTTGTTTAGTTGGAGTTACAGATTTATAGATTATAGAGCCAGAAAGGACCACTGCGATCATTAAGTTTGATCTCCCATATAACATAATCTAAGACTTGCCCTGGATTCACTTTAGAAGCCAGTGACTTTGCAGCCACGAGGTTATTGGAGAAAGGGTACAAGAGCCATGATATCAGTGTTAGACTGATGGGATTAATCAGCTCATGTTAACACACTGATTATCATACAGTAAAGGGAAATGTTTCAAAAGAATACTCCAGTCTGAAATGTAAAGTGAAATCATTTGGACTTCCAGAGAGGTCATGGTTGAAATATCACAAAACTCTCTTTACTCAAAGCAGATGCTTATTAAGATTAATTTAGTGTGAAAAGTGAACCAGAAAGCATATAAAAGACAATGCCTCCTCAATTATGTAATAGGACACCTCCTCATTATATAGCGTTCACTGAAGATGATGGTATTTTCCTAAGGGATGTATAACTACAGTTTGCCAAAGTGCCTCTCACCCATTTTAGATTAAATATCTGGCTGCAGAGAATGAGGCCAAGTGAACAGAAACAAGAGAACTCAAATAAACATCAATTTAAATGAAAAAGAAAATGCCCATTATGGGTGTTTTCTAAATATTCATGTTCAAAATAGGTTACAATGATGCCAGGACACAAGTAAAAAAGAAAACTAGCGTTTAATAGAAACACAAATACATCTTTACTACATTTGTACATCAACTGAAGTGACAGATGACCTGTAGTTGTAAATATTCACATAAACTTTCACATAACTAGAACAACTTCTCTTTCTTACCACCTTTCTTCTTCCTGTCTCTTTCTGTGAGCTCCCTCCAGTGTTCTCAACTAAGTATTGTATCAGTGTATTTTGGCATATTGCATTTTTATCACACAAAGTACAATGACCAGAAAGGCAACATTCATACCACCCAAAATCAGCAGCCTCAAAACTAGATGCTTCATCTAAGCCAAAAGTCTCACCCAAAGTAGACTGCGAGCTGCAATAAGGAGCTGCATCTCATCCACCACAGGTGTCCTTCACAATGAACAGCCCACGTTGCCAAGAGGACTGTTGGCTCTAGTGGTGCCCAAAGAATTAGTCAAGACTGCATTAACTTTTAGATGGTCAGTGTTATGGGGTTTTAATTCTCTCCTTCTCTTCCAATTAGGGGCTACAAAGAAAAAAATGCTGCTAAGCTGGACATTAACCATTCAGAAAAGACAGACAACAAGGAAAGCCCTGATGCTGCCTCTCAGTCATCAACATGAAAAGAACAAGTTGGCTCTAAAACCCTATCAGGTAAAATACATTCTGTATAGTAATAATAATGCCTTTGTACAAGCCTAAGCTGAAAGGCTAAGGGGATATGATTACATTCCAGAAGAAAACATTCAGGGCACTGAATCCAGTACACTGTGGATGTGCTAGTCTGCTTGGAGCCAGCTTAGGGAGCTCTATACAGTGCTGTTATGGAGGCTGTAAACATGTCATGATGCCCTGACACCCATTTACATCCAGATTAATTCCTGCTTCTGCCAAGATAACAACAGAAGAGTCAGATGCTACATTTTCTATGCCACTTCTCTGGCTTTGTGGAGTTGCTAAATTGAGCTGATATAAATAAGAGTAAAATTATCTTTCATAGGGTTAATCTGCCTGGTTTAATTATGCTGGTTTAATTTGCAGAACATTTACTGGCAGAATAAACCAGCAAAAAACTGGGGCTTTGCAGTCTCATTGCATTCCTTAAACAGTTCTTACTCTTCCCTTGTTCTTACCAGTGCTGTGTGTAACTAGGGCATGAAAAGTTCAGGGAGCGTAGCTGTAATAAAACACAACAACTATTGTGAGAACATAGACAGTCTTGAAATCATAAGCAATAGAATTAAACAGAACTTTGTTTTGAGTACTACAATATCAATTCAGTTGGTATCATTACTGGTGTTTTACTTATTGCAAAAGCCAGGATGACAAGCCACTGTACTGCTAATCTGCATGATATTTAGCAGATAGTGAGGCATTGCCTAACCTCAGAAATGTCAGAACAGAGAGCTATGGAATTAATCCAGTTCTTCGTGGTTCTGGCAAGGACTCTGTAGGATCTCTAGTGACGTATGCTGGGCCTGATTCAAATCCCATAGACGAAAGTGTCTTTGATTTGTTTTATTGTTATTTCTGATCCCATAAACATGGAGACTGGGAAGAAGTAGTTTCTTTAGCATATCTGATAGTTGGTGCAGTTGACTTCAAATGAATGAAAATCTTGGTATCATTTTTCCTCTTTTTCACTTAGAGCACTTGCAACAGTATAAATCCAATCATTATAGTTTGTTACATATGCACCAGGATTTGAGTTTCTTACGAGATAATTTGAACAAAATTGACTATATTTTAGAATTCTTTCTCATGCCACTATCTGTAAATAACTTCAGTCTTTCTTTTTCCTCTTCTCTCAGCCTTAAAAACAGTTATTTAAGCAAGTTCTTTTTATACCTTTTTTTACTACCCATTCTCTTGTAAGGGCTTCCTCACCAACAACCCTACAGGTTACTAGCATGAAATCAGTGGAAGAACTGCACTTGTTTCAGGGCTGAACTTCAACTCAATATTTTATAATGTATGTTTCTCTTCTCTATTTTTTATTAAGGGCCTGGAATTCTAGGGAATTGCTAAGTTGGTCTAACTCTTAAACCCACGAATCTTGAGAAACTGAATTTGGACTATATACTATATATAATTAATGTTATATCTTGTCACGTCACATCATATCATTACATACCATTTGGAACTCCTGTGTTTGTGCTGCTTTTTAGTCTTCACTGCAGGATGGTTCCTGAAACTTGAATCTTATCACACTCTTTCTGATACCGTTTAGAGGGCTTTTCTTGGAGAATTTCTAATGGATCTCTTGCATATATACTTTTAGCTCTGCCAATATCTCAGAGCCTGTGGGACAATGTGAGCCTCCAACATATACAGTGTTGATTGCGTATGTATTTTCAAAACAAATCCTCTTGAGTCCAATATGGTTGGCAGTGGTGTAGAAAATATGTTGTGTATTCATGGTATCCAATTTCTGAGGCCACATAGGTTGACAGACACATATACAGTTGTTGGGGATATTTATTCTCTTCTCTACCTACATTAAATTACACTTGTAGGAACTTTGTGCTGAGATTCCTTTGTGTTGGCTGCTGATCAATTTGTAAGGGTTTGTCTACTTATGGAAGACTGTAATCATCAAACTAATTTGTGAATGTACTAGGCACTAAACCAAGCTCTGCTTAAAACATCTGGACATTCCTGCGCTTAACCAAAGCTGTCTCTTACATTCATCAGTGCCACACAGAGAGTGTTCAGAGGGCTCAGACAGTGTTAACTGGGTTATTGTCACGTGTATTTTCACAGTTCTTAAAATTCTCTCTCCAGCCACACGCTGTTGTTTGTGCCTGGACTAGAACCTCACAGTCCCTCGTTTGCTTACAGTCTCCTATTTTTTTCTTCTTTATAATTTGCTCCCAGCTTGTATTTATTGGAATATTTATATTGATGAGTATAAACTTTATCTACATCACTTTCATTTTCTGTTTGACCTCTAAGCTTGATATATTTCTTATCTCATTCTTGAGTTCCCATTCTTCCAAATGCCATAATTTCTCCAAAATATAACATTTTCAAGACGCATAAAATAACAGCTTGTGGTAGTAACAATGTAAACCTTCCTCTATTATCTTGTTAATATTTTACTGATTGCTTTCAAAGTTCAGTTCAATGAAGAAAATTAAATAGTAATCCAGCTGTTTTGTCGTATTTTATGATTATCTATGCACATGGGAAACAATGCCTTTTGTTATTGTATGCATATTTTTTGTTATTAAAAAAAAATCTCAGTTTCTATTGTTCTTCCTTTTTTTGCCTGGTAAAAAAAACACATTGCCTCATTCCTAGATGTAGAGGCTGAGCTCTTTTAGACAAATGTTAATTGATGTTGAAGAACAAAGTAAGAACAGTGTGACTTTGAGTGTCTCTGCAGTAGTATCATACAGAATTCAGCAGTCTGAACTTTGGGTAAATGCCAGCATTTTCATTTCCCTGCAAAGCTTTGCAGAAGCCATACAGGTTGCAAGAATCTGTGAGGGTATGGAAAGTTCTCAAAGGAGATAGGCCATATATTCTTCTACAAGTCTATAGCTCCCAGAGGCTCTGAACAAACTCAAATCTCTACAGGAAAATTTAAGACAAGGAATACACTGTGTCTATTGACTTTTTCCAGGTATATGTGCTGACTGTGGGAAATAATTGCTGTAGGTATTACTGGCATTATCTGCTCTATGACAGCCACAGTGATGAGACTGGGCTGCCCAACTATAAGGGCAGAGTGGGATCCAGCTGCTTTGTGAGCAATGGTGAGATTGATGGACACCACAGCCTTCAAGCCTGACCAATTGAAGCCTGTCCCACTGCCCCACAGTGAAGGGAGCAGGGTGTTCGGGGAAACCTCTGCTCAACAGCCACATTCTTAGGGACAGGAACAGTCTGAGGCAAGGCTGGAATGTGTCTATGTTTTGGGCCTGGCTTGGAGTCCATGGACAGGCATCCCTCAGAGTCAGTGGGGCAGGGACTGATGACTGATAACCCTGGGGCATGAAATAGAACTTTGGGACACATGCAGGGTTGAGAAAAGCCCCAGGGAAGGCTGGATAGGGGCAAGCAGGGCTGTTTTTGGGTCCTGACACCCTAAACTTATTAAAATTGAATGATCCATGAATTCTTAGAATCAGATTCAGGTCTCACTAAGAGTTAAGCTCCTTATTACCTTTGGGGTGATGATGTGGGTGGCTGTTTTGTTGTGTTGTTTTGTTTGTTTGTGTGTGTCTACAAATTTTGATGAGATGGTTTGGTTTCAGGAGGAGTAACAGAACCTTTGTGTTACTGCCAATTGAACCAGCATGGGGCAGTCAGTATTTGTTGCCACAGACAGTAATACCTGTGTATTACTGCCTGGCAGTTTACATTCATTGTTTCCAGATAACTTCTCACCATTTCAAATAGTTGGCATACTTTCCTTGGTCAGGTTTTACTGTCTTCCAGTTCTTCTTTTAAATGCCGAAGGTTTCTTCACTTATCCACAAATTCGTTATATTTACTTTGAGTTCAAGCCAATAGAATGCATGCTACTGACTTAAAGGCTTATACAACCATCAAATACAGTCTCCCCTTTCTTGATTTGCCTCAGTTGCAAATGTGCAATGTAAGCAAATTGTCTTCCTTTTGATAATTCGTTTAGTTTGTAATATCACCATCACATTAAAAAGTTACTGTTTTTATGCCAGAAAAAGTATGAAATGTGTAGCATAGAGCTTTCTGTTTTCTGTGCCAAATTAGGACAGAATGTATCAGAAGGGAAGAAGTTCAGGAGCTTTATCCCTTTTATTTACCTCTTCCACAGACAGAACTTATCCACTGAGGAGTTACCTGTCTCTAAGCAGAGATGAATGCCAGTAGTTCCTGTTTAATAGGCATAATCATTGATAACCATAGAAGAGCTTTGGACTCCTTTTCACTGGCAGGTTTGCCAGGGCATTTTACCATACATAAGTGGGTACATTGAAGACCAGCGTGTGTTCCTCACACTGCAAATAAAACTTGTAATTTGCAGGCTCCTAATTTTTCCTCTTCCATACATACTTCTGCTGAGGCATGAGTGGGTGCACAGCGCATGTGGTCTTACAGATTTACCTGCATTGCTTGAGGTGCCACTGAAGCCCTTTGTGTGTGCTTTGGAATTTTACTCCAATCTTAAAATCTTAAATTTCAAAGTTAGCCTTTTAGCAATTACAGGAAGCTCTAGCATGTACTACTGAAACCTATCTGCTCCAAAGCAAGATTTAAACTTTCAAAACAAGGTGGTTGTGGAAGTGCAAATAACTACTGAGTAGATGTAGTTACTGTATACAGGAAGCAAGGATCAAGTTCAAATAAAAGCTGTGGGCACCACTTCTTAGCAACTGATTTTAAAGTAATTGCAATCTTCAAAGCTATCTATTTATCTCTACAGCAGAGGCCTGGGTATTATATACCTAATGAGTTAGACCATTTGAGAGCAAGCTTCTTTCACATTGAAAAGGTATTTAAAACTTTTTCCTTTACCAGATCAACTGTTCAGTCCATTTCAGAGAGATGAGATCAGCCACATGGAATTTTAATACTGTGTTTCTTATAAAATGTGTCTCTGCTGATTTCCTTGTGCCTGAATGGGAGCTTTAGAAGTGCTGAGGTTCAAAATCAGTTGCCTAATACTCCTACTATTTCTTTGGGGTGGTTTTCAGTAACTACTGGTCACACACATATACCACATATTTGTGGACGTAAAGCACAAATAAATAAGTAAAACCAGCAATAAAGACACAATCACTTTTCCAAAGAATTTGAAGCCAAGGTCCTGATCTGATAAAAGCATTATGTGCTTAACTGTGTGCACCATGTGCGGCTCCATTGACCTCAGTGGGAGTATTCACACTATTCATTGTGGTTCAGAGCGTACAAATCTTTGCAAAATTGAGAGGTAAACTACAGTATGTCTGTTGACATTTACTTTGCTTCAGTGTACTGAAGGGGTTTTTGTTTTGTTTTGTTTTGTTTTGTTTTCTGTTTTCACCCAAAATTGCATGGAGTATTCCAGTTATTTTTCATTTCCTAAATTTCTTTAGAGAACGAGTAACACAGACACTGGTAAGTTGTCGTTTCTAAAAGCAGGAAGGTAAGATGAAGCTTAAAATGTCAAACCAACTTTCATATCCTTACAGTTTAAATGCGAAACAGCAAAATGTATAGATTCTTATCTGGATAAGCATTCCACTTACATGGGAATACTTCAGATGAGTGTAAATGTTAACTTCTTTAAGAAGAACAAGCTAAATGCACACAAAATCAGAGAAGTTAATTCCATATCCTATGTTTTTTTGGAACATATTACACTGGGCCAAGTTGTGAATGGCTTATTTCTATTGGCACAGATTTACCTGTGTTTGTGAAGAAACATGTTTGTGGAGCAAGGTATAGTTACCCTAAGGATGGCAGAATCACGGCATACAAATACTGCTCTAACACGTATTGATCAACAGCATGAAGTTCAGCTGAGGTAAATGCCAAGTTCTGCACGTAGGATGGTGCAATGCCAGACAGAGGTACAGATGGGAGACAAATGGCTGGAGAGCAGCTCAGCAGGAAGGGCCCTGCATGAGCCAGCACTTAGCTGCATTTTGGGCTGCTTTAAACACCATGTAACCAGCTGGTCAAGAGGTAATCCCACTACATTTAGTGTTGATGTGGTCTCATCTTGACCACTGTGTGCCTTAACTTTTGGTTAGCCCTGAAGCAGTCAGGCTGTCCGACCTGATGATCTTTCAAAGGTCCTTTTCAACTAACCATTCTATTCTATCCTATCCTGGTTTGTTCTGTTCTGTCATAACATAGCATTAGTAAACATGCAGAAATTCACAAGCGAATTACAGACTGTGGGTGTCGATGCAATCCATGAGATATTCCTGGAATTTTCTCTTGTGTGCTTAATTTGTTTTGTGTAACACAAAGGAGAAAACCAATTTCTGGAAATATACCTGAATATCTGATTTATTTTGTGTAAATCTTATCTTTATAAAATATGCCTTCATTTAAAGGATTTTTATACTTAATCTTGAAAGAGCAGAGACATCTGGCTGGATGTCCAATTCTCCTGGCTTTCCTGGAATGGAATCCTTACCCTCCTTGGCTGTACACTTGCTAATATATTTCATGGTAAATCCAGCACCGAGGATAATGTATGTTTAATTAGAAATACATATCCATAGAGCAATAAAACATGATTTAGAATAGAACAACAAGAATGGAGTGTGAATGAATACTAATCACAATACAGCTATGAAGGAGCTCACAATCTATTGCTGTGATTGAAGTGAACTGAAAGCAAAGTAGTAAGTATCAGCAGAAGTCTTGATATTCTGAAGCAGGAGCTGGTTAAGTTCCAGAGTGACGGGAAAAGGCAGGATTTTGACTCTTTTTTCTTTGGAGACAGTCTCAGGGTCTTTCAATCAGTGAGAGCAGTTAAAATCATGCAATGTCTGTGGGATCCCAAAGTATAATATAGCATACACTCACCACCACCACTAGTTCCTTTCCAGTCATTTATCTTCTTCACAGAACATGGTAATGAAATTGCCACAACTAAAATAATAGCAAAGGGTATTCCAGAAAGCTTTCTTCTGATTCAGTCAAATTAATAATAGCTGTGCATTGTAGCTCCCTGCAGGGTTTGTCCTTAGGGTACCAGTGATGCTGACCAAATGTGGAATGGCAGTAGATCTCAAGGGCCTTAACAGGCACAGAAATCACTACACACATTGCAGGTGTACTGAAGTTGTTCTATCTACTGTGTTCAAGAAGAAACATAGCTCTCCAGAGAGACCCAGACAGACTCAAGCAGTGGGCCCACATGAACCTCATGAGGTTCAACAAATCCAAGTGCAAAGTCTTGCACCTGAGTCTTGGCAACCCCACTATCAGTACAGGCTGGAGGACAAAAGAATTAAACACAAAGGACATTAGGGGTACTGGTGGGTGGGAAGCTGGACATGAGTCAACAATATGCCCTCACAGCCCAGAAAGTCAACTGTATTCTGGGCTGTATCAACAGAACTGTGGCCAGCAGAGAAGGGAGGTGATCCTGCCCCTCTGCTCTGTGTAAGTGAGACCTAACCTGGAGTACTGCATCCAGATGTGGAGTCCTCAGTGCAGGAGAGATGTGGACCTGTTGGAACGTGTCCAGAGGAAGGCCACAAAAATGCTCCAAAAATGCACCTCTCCTATGAGGACAGGCTGAGAGAACTGGGGCTGTTCAGCCTGGGGAAGAGAAGGCTCTGGGGGTGACCTGAGGGTGGCCTATCAGTATCTAAATGTGAGATATAAGAAAGGAGACAGACTTTTTAGCAGCATCTGTTGTAAAAGAACAAGGGGAAATGATTTCAAACTAAAATAAGGGAGATTTAGATTGGATATAAGGAAAAAATCTTTTACAGTGAGGGTGGCCAGGCACTGGCAGAGGTTGCCCAGAAAGGTGGTGGCTGTCCCATCCCTGGAGATACCCAAGGTCAGGCTGGATTGAGCTCTGAGCAACCTGATGGAGCTGTAGTGTCCCTGTTCAGTGCAGGGGAGCTGGACTAGATGGCCTTTAAGGGTCCTTTTCGACTTTAATGATTCTATGAAATAACCAATAATCAATATATTAATACATATATGGCCATCCCCAATGGAAATTTCACAGCAGCACCAATCCCAAACCCTGGTGCAAACCTGCTGAAGCCCATTAATCAACTCCAATTAACCCTTCTTTCCTAGACTGAATTCCAAGTCCGACGGCTTGGATGACTCTGTCTAACAGCACCACCTGGTGACACCTGCCGCGACACCAGAGCTCGGCGATCCAGACGTCAGAATTTCTCTGGAATATAGATTTTATTCCTCAAGCTTTCTCTCCGCGATGGGCGGCAGCAGCGCAGTAGCCCCGCACAGCAACACCCCGCCGCTCCCTTCCTGCCGCACGCACCGCTGCCGCCGACCGAGCGGAACGCGCTGCGCGGGGCCGCGTTGCACGGGGAAGGCAAAGCGCGTTGGCACCGGTGGACGGGGCCGGGTCGGCCGCCATGGCGGTGGACATCACCTTGCTCTTCAAAGCCAGCGTGAAGACGGTGAAAACCCGCAATAAGGCGCTGGGGGTTGCGGTTGGCGACAGCGCCCGGGATGAGCTGCTCAAGCGCAGCGCTGCCCGCTCCAAGAGCGACTTCACCGGGCGGGCACGGGAGGTGGTGAGTGCGGGCGGCGGGCGGGCGGCCGGGGCAGGGGGGCGGCAGCGGCGGCGGTGGGCAGCCCTCCCCGGGCAGCCGGAGCGAGCGAGTGGCTCCTGAAGGGCCGCAGAGCGCGCCGGGGCAGCGCTGGCCCCGGGCGGATGTGGGCCGGGAGCCGGCGCTGATGTGGCGGCCAGAGGCTCCCAGCCCCACCCCCCGCACCCAGCTCCCGTTCCTCCGGGCTGGAGCTCTGGGCTCCCCCGGCCGCGTCCCCTCCCGCCGGCTGGGCTGAGGGCTCGGTGCCGACGAGCCCTGCGGTGCTGCTGTGGGCTGCCATGTAGGTCGCCACCGGAACGAGTGGGAGAGTCTTTGTAGTGCCGAGTCGTTCCTTATTGCACATCTGTTTCTTGTGTCACACCGCGTGGCGAGTCCGTATACGCCGGGTCCGTATGAACTGCGAGTAAACAGATAACTGGGACGTCATACAGCTTGGAGAGACAAGCACTGAGAGGCTAAGGAATTGCTGAGCTGGAGGCTGACCAGCGTTGCAGGTTCTTTACCCCCGTACTGAGCAAAAGGTGTGTGGGGAGAATAGTGGTGTCAGCACGGTTTGAGTAAGGCCCTTAACCAGGCACTGGAATGCACCCTGGATGGGTTCAAGGCCAGGTTGGCCTTGAACAGGTTCCTGTTCTAGTGGATTGCTTCACATTTATGAAGTGCTGTTAGTTGTTAAGACATGTTTGGGTATTAGTGCATTTTGGTCACCAAAAGCAATTTTGGTTATTGTCCTTGTACTTCTAGTTTGACATAACAATTTTGCATTCAGTAAATGTGGGTGTTAAAGATTGTTTTAATCACGCTTCTATAAACTTGCATAATAACTTGGTTTTGATATCTGATTTGATACCAATATATAACCAGTGCAGATATCACATAGGCCCAACTTATGTGACGCTTGTTCTCAACTTTACCATAGCCTTACACCAACAGGTTGGCACTTGCACTTCTTTCTGTCTTAGGCAATCTTATTTAAGCCATCTCCTTTACTTTTTATGGCAAGTACAAGCTATTAGGAAGATCATCTGTCAAATATATACTTATTTGAAAGTACTGAAGGATGAGAATATTTAATCACTGCTGACTGTTCAGTATGTGTTACAGAAATGAAATTAGAGTTGATGCAGCTTATTAAGAGAAATAAAATGAGCGGCAAAGCAGAATGTCACAACGGGCTTGATTCCAACCAGAAGTTATTACTTATTTTTTTTCTATTTTGTTATGGAGATAATCTGGTTTTTAATGTTCTTGCAAACAGCAAAAAAATTAAGTGCTACAAGTTGAATTCTTCAAAAGCAATACCAGCCGTATCTGAAAGCATGTCCCTGAGAAGGGAAAATTTGAAAGGTTAATTGTTTCTGAGCCTTTAAATGCAGAATTTCAGAATGATAGAATGGCTGCGATTGAAGCTGTTGAACGCATAAGAATGCCAGATTCGTGGGGCTACAACATCTGTTCTTCATATAACTTCTTTCTCTGTGTTCTGTAGAACGATCAATTCTTTTATATTTTATTTTATTTTTTAGTCCATATAATAGGCCCGTATTCACATCAAGAATATGTTTGGTTGCGCTGTTTCGTCCTCTGTAATGAGCAGGAAAAATCCCCATGTTCAAGTTAGAGGCTTCAGAACACAGTGAATTACATCTGAGTTTTTAGGAGACCAAGAAGTATTCAAAATGCTAAAAACAGAGGAGAAAAACGTGGTGCCTACTAGCCTGGTCCCTACTAGCAACTAACGCACAGACAGCCCCAGTTATAGCACTGTTTAATTTGCCTTTACATGTGAAAAAGGAGACAGTCAAGTGAAAGCTACGTCTGCTTTGTTCTCTTGCCAGGGAAACCAGAATGTCAGTATTAGCACTCGGACTTTTTTCAGTTATACAAACATCTTTAATAATCCAACAATATTGTATTTTTCAAGACCACCTGCCAATTTCCAGTTAATTACTGGATCAAGTATTCCTTTTTTTTTTTTTTTTTTTTTTTTTTTTTTTTTTTTTTCCTAATTGTTGAAAATGTCAGTTTAAAAATAAAATAACCTGAATCAAAGAGTCACCGAGATTGGAAAAGACCTGCTTGCTGTATTAACCTTTTTAATGGGATAGGACATGCAGTTGTTGGGTCTAGAATAGCACTGAATGAGGCATAATCTTCAAAACCTCTGTATCTGAGAACTAACATTAATGTGTGTGGCAGAATACAGCTGGTGAGTCAGTCTGCATGGCCATCATTGAGTTGCTCCACGTGTAGCTGAGTGGCTGACTCTAATAGCATTGGGAGGGGAATAGCCAAAACTGGTTAAAACTGAACACTTTAATTTCTTCTGTTTTATACTGGAGCAGACTGAAAAACTCCAACCTGCTTCACTCAGGTTAGTTTATACGATCACTAACTACTACATAAGAATAACTCCCATGAGAGAATATTTGGATGCCAGGGAAATATATATTGCTTACGGTACAGCCAATTACAGTCCTTATTAGAAATTAATGTCTGTGCCAAATTTTGAACAGCAAGTGATATTTCAGCTCACTTTTTAGCTCCTAATGAGAGGTAAATTCTAATAAATTGGTCCCATAGCTGAGGTCATTGGAACTCATGCTGACGTCTCCCTCGTATCATGCTGAACACTCAGCTCTACCTTCTGAGTTCACTGGTGGCTGCATGCTGGAGTCATTTGCATGCACCTGGGATTCCCTTTCCTATTTCCTAGGCAGAAAACAGAATTCTAAGTTATACTTTTTCAGATGGGAAGGTACAGCATGCTGCACTACGTTATTTCAGATTTATCTCTTCCTCTCTGCAAATTGTTTTTTTGCCTCTCGTTTCCTCCACCCTTGTTAGAAAGCAACTCAGTCTAAGAGAGTTGATAATTTAAATTAGGAGGGTAGAAACTAAAAAAGTAGGTTAAAGGACCAGCAGGGGGAAGGATCTTTAAAAGCTTTTTTGGAGAGGAATGAAATGCTAGCTTTTGAAAATGCAATGGGATTAAAAGCCAAATCACTAATGTTCCCCATGTGATGCTTCTGGTTTTAGTAAAACTTCCATCAGTAACAGTGGTGAGAATATAGGTTGGCCTTGGGGGAGGAGCCGTGAACTCTTGTTTTGGGAAGATCTGAAATGTCTGTACAAATGTCTGTCGTTCTCCCTTTCCTTTGTTTGTTTGCTTTTCAGCACATTCTGAACTCCATGGGAATTATTTCTGAACATAGGCTGAGCAGCTGGTTTGAAAGCTGGCTTGGGAAACAGCTTCCGTAGCTGCCCACTGAGGTTGTTTTGGTTATCTGGGCATCACGTGGTGCTGCAGTGTCCTCCGGGGCTGCAGTGTGGGTTTGAGGGCAGAGGGTCCCCTCTCCTTGTCCTTTCCTTGCCTCCTTCCAGGGCCCACTTGGCTGTGGGAGGTTCTTTCCTGGTTTACAGTTGTTGGAGGAGTATTCATTGCAGGTTGTTACTATGAACTCTTTGCAGCCTATGGTCTTCCATTAAGTTGACCTCTGCTGTGAGCTGTTGTTATCTTGCTGAAAAATAAGGATAGACCTAACGCAAGATTGTTGTGCTCACTGAATTGGAAGAAACCTGAGGTTTAATACATATGACTTCCTTCGTATCTCAAATACAGGGTACATTTATGTGACTGGGGCAGGGTGGCAAGTGCTCTGGGATGGGAAAAGCAGGAATGATATGACGGGGTGATGACAGGCTGAGCAGGAGGTAAGCAGGCTGGTGCAGATGGGAGAAGGGACAGTCAGCTCTGAGAGGATAGCAACATGGAAGCAAAGAGAGGAATGAATGAAAGAAACTGGTGCAGAGGATGTCAGATTATAACTAAATTAGGTGAGAAAAAGCAAGAAAGGAAAAAGGAAGAAACAGCAAGAATGGAAGTTGCAGTTGTGCATCAGCTTACTGTCTTTGAGTTCATTATCAAAGTTCTTGAAGAAAAAACAGGTTGCTATTTTCACTACTTAGGTACACTGAAATTGCTAGAAACGTTTATCTCTTTATTTATATATTTTTACACCTAGAATCTTGTTTGTGATGGAAATGAACTTGTGTATAAGCGAAGAAATAGTACTGGAGTGATTTGCTAGTGATGTAACTGCTGAGATTTATTTTTCCAGACATCAACAGTGATGCCAAAATGAAGTTCGTTTCTCTGGAATTAAGTGACTTTCAGGTTTTGATTCTGTCCTCCTTCATAATAGGACAGATCTGGGGGATTGTGGCCCAGCAAAGAATCTAGAGTCTGTTTGAGTTAGAAGAGACCTTTAAAGGTCTTGTGGTCCAAGTTCCCTGCAGTGAACAGGGACACCTACAGCTCCATCAGGCTGCTCAGAGCCTGGTCCAAACTTACATGTGACTTTTTACAGCATCCTGCCCTTGTTTTCTCTGTGCACACTGTATGCTTCTAAAGTTGCATAGGGAGGGATGCTTATTTGACTGTTGAAAGGCACTAATTCTGTATACTTCAAAAAATCCTAGAATTGGATTAAGCAGCTTCCTCCTCTATGACGATTAGCAAACAGAATTTCTGAGCCATCCTAGATAGTAATTGCTTTGAGCTGTAACGTGTGTTGAAGTAGTAATAAGTGAGGGAGATGACTTAGGGTACTGTGCTTCACTCTGGTGAAATCAACAACAAAAAAAGTTTGAACTCTCTTAGGGAATGGATATTTCAAAGCTTATGAGTTTGCAGCTTCAAGCAAATTAATAACTAATCATTGCCTTCACCTAGGTGAAAGACTCTTGTGTTTTTTTGCTACTACTGGCTAATGAGATTATTTACTGCCGTAACATTGAGCTGATTCCTTGTGATTTTTTTCCTTTTTTTTTCTTTTGATGACAAAGGAATCAAGTTTTTGTGTTCCACCATAGACAAAAGGGTATCACTGTCAGTAAAATATTATGAAATTACATGCTCTGTCTTTGAAGTGTCAGACCACTGTACTTGAGTATTTATCAAGCCAGCAAATATTAAACCCTGGTGTGACAGCTTCAGTGAGAGCAATTAATGGGTGAAAACTGGAGATACGAACTGTTGGCTGCAGTCTGGGGGCAAATGTTCTTTAATGTCAAAAAATAATTCGATTTAGTGTAACTGTTTGGGATTTTAAAATTATGAGTACTTTATTGAAAACATAAACTTCCTGGCTTCAGAGTGGCACGGCAAAGCTTTTTGTCTGCCAGAAATGACAATTTCTAGCAACTGAGTGTCAGCCTTGAGGCGTGTGTTTGTCTTTATCCTCTCATTACCTCAAACCCTTGTCACTGCGGATAGTGAGATCAGTAGAAAGTATGTACTGCATCTGCTGAAGTGTAAAAATATTCCATTTCTGTAGGTGTTGTCCAGCATGTACGACAAACAAAACCCATACGAAGTTAAATGTGTTCAGGTTGGATAGTAGGAAGGATTTCTTCTCATAAGAGTGGTGAGGCATTGGCATGGGCTGCCCAGGGAGCTGGTGGGCTCGCTGTGCCTGGAGGCATTGAAGCAAAGGGTAGATGTAGTACTTAGCTACATCTATGGTTCTGTGAATGTAATCCAAACCCATTCCCATCTTCATTTTTCCATTTTCAATAGACTTCTAGCCTGTAATACAAGCTGGAAATGTTTCCCACTTTTTCCACGTCTCAGCTGGAAAGCGAGAAACAGGTTTCAGTTGAATATCAGCAGAGCTTCTGTGAGGACAGTGAAGGACTCCGCAGTGTTTTGTTGGTCTGAGGCTGAAAATAAGAGCAGGGACTTGTTCTGAGACTTGTTAAAAATGAAGTCTCACTGCATTTTACTTGATTTCGAAGAGTAATATTCTAGGTAGATTTTTATCATTTAATTATTATTATTTTAATAGAAAAGCCTTATTTGAGGGGAAAAAAAAATGAAGTCCTCAAACATTTAGCACATATGGAATGGAGCAATTTATTTTAATTGAGAAGATTAGAAGTAACCTTGCTGCTGAAAGATTGGGAGATTTCTGGAATAATGCACGCTGGAGGCCTGGTGTGAAGAAGAGGAGCTTTGAAGAGAGCCCTGTCTATGTGAAAGCCCAGAGACTTGCATGGATCCTGGAGCCAGTAGTGCTCAGAGAAGAGGGAAGTGGGTTCCAGCAGCAGGAAGAAGGGAGTTTGTCAATAGTTTGTATTTTGGTCAGGAAAAGCATATTCTGGATGGTTGTCTTCTGGGAAGTGTGGTATCATCTGCTATTTTTTCAAATTGATGTGAGTAAAATACAGACACAATTACATTGGATTTTCTTTTTTTCCTTGCCTATTTTCAGGTGGTTTGGATGTTCTTTGCAAAGTAAAACAATTTCAGTTTGCTGGGCTTTTTGGTATTTCTCTTTCTGAAAAGAAAGCTGTAATTTCTTTAAGAGTTTTTGGCTAAGCTAATGGTCTCCCCCTCATTCCTCCCTGTCTCCTTTAATTCCATTTCAGCCTGTTTTCCTTCTTCCCCCCACCCCCCCCCCCTTCTTAAGGCGAGAGCACAACACACACAAACAAACAAACAAAAATTGCTTAGTCTAAGAACACTTTTATACATAAGGCATCCTGTACATGAGATTTGTTTTCATAACTAGTTCACTCGTATTAAAAATAAATGTTGATAGCAAACAGACACGTGAAAAACAAACATAATGGTGACAAAAATCATTTAATGATAAGTGGAGAAACAAGTATTTATTGAAAATAAAACCATGTCTGAAGGCTCCAGTGCTGACTTTTGGAAACATTACCATGTAGCAGTATTAGCAATACTGTGTGTCCTGTACAGTAGATATTGTTTAAAATTGCTTGGGAACTGGAGCTTGCAATTGTGAGCTTGGAATGTCCTGCAGATAATTAAGTTGTGGTCAGGCTTTAGAAAAATAAAAAGTTCTCGAACTATGATTTTACAAACATGCTACAATAACATTTCTTTATATTTAACAGTTTCTTATAGAAAGCTGATACTCTCATGAGGCATTCACGAAAGGTAAAACATCAAGAAAGAAAAAATATTAAATTAAAACTTCACTTAGGATGTTGACAGTTGGCTTGTAATATTAAACAGATGTGCATGTTCTTGGGATATTCTTCATTTAGAACTCTGTTTCATACCCATTTTCAAGTGACAGCTACAAATTTTTGATTAATTTAAAATTCCCTTTTCTTCATTGTGTGTGTATATATATATATATATATATATTTATATATATTTATATATATATATATAAAATTTTCTTTAGGTCAGTTCAGCTGGGCTTTGATGCATGTTGTGTTGTCCAAGGAGAGAGCTCCGTTTTCTAGGCTTAGATTGCAAGAGAGTTCATTCAACTCTGGTTTTAAAAAAAATAAATTACACAAATGGAAAGATCCTTTGGCCAGATATTACCTTTGCATGTGTGAGCAGGGCACTTGCTGATTCTGGTTGTGGGTATCTTAGGACATAGCTTGGTCTTTTTGGCTCATAGTAAATGCTGCACTCGAGATGACACCCAAGTAAAGAAATTCAAGCTCTTAAAAGAGAAAAGTGTAATGAAATAGGGAGGGAATGATCAATTTAAAAGAAGAGTATAGCACTCTTAAAATGGCAGTATATTGTGTCTAGTTCTCTTGTCAGTCAACCTTCAAAACTATTGTTTTGTTCTTTCAATAGAAAAGAGCTACAGAAGTGATCTTAAGTTTGGAAGATCTGTGTTGTGGTGGGAATTTCCCCCTCCTGTTTTGCTATGGCTACATGCAAAGCAAGTCTAATTGTCTGTGGATTTTACAGACGACCAAAACTGAGATACAGTGCTGGAGAAAGCGTGTTCTTATGATACGATTCAGCTGCCCTTTGATTTAGTGGATCGTGCACCACGTGTAGTCAGGTGCAAGTAGTGTAAAATCCAAATGATACTCAACACATAATGCAGGAGTTAATACACAGGGGTGGCTCAGGAATTCCTTTTTATATGTGGGACATTGCTTCTTTCCAAAGCAAAGAATTGGATACTGGGTTTACCAAATCTCAGGCTACTCCTCTGGTGACCTATGACTCTAATCAGCCTGACCTTAGACTGTATAGTAAAATTGAAAATGTATGTAAAAATGAAAATGTATGAATGTTCTGTCTTTATTTTTTAATAATAAATGAAATTATAGGAAACAATGTGTTTAAGTTTTTCTAAACTAAAATAGCCGTGTTAGACTTCACAGGGTGCTTAATATAGTTACCTACCAGAGGTGTTGCTTACTGCAAAGCATACGAGCTCTTATTCATGGTGATTTTTTTTCCTGACTACTTCCTCAAAGCTCTCAGAGGGTATATGAATGTACAAAGATGGTTAAATGTTGTTTTGTTAATTTGTTCGTTTTCATTAAGAATGAAGAATGCGTTAACCCAAGTGAGATATTAATTGATGAAATAATACTGCAGCCTGCACACCAACTTAGGAGCTGGATGTCTCCTATCATTATTCTGTACATTTTCCAGTCTTTTTAATATGCAGTGATAATACATCATAAAGTGAGTGAGACTGGGTTATTGTAAGAATATACTTCATTCCAATTAATGATGTTATTCCCAGTTCCAGAGATTCTTAGTACATTATAGAATCTGTTGTAGTGTAAATGGGAAACGCCTGCAAGAACTCAGATATACCATATTAAAGAATATAAAATGCAGTAGAGATGCATGTGGACAGTAAGGACAAATACATCTGAGAGGGAATCATAATATGAAGGAAAGGAAAAATGGGAAAAATCCAGGAGTTAATCAGTTTGTCTAAAATGTGACCAACTTAAATATTTACTTTTCTCTGTGGCATATAGAAAGCACAGTGCTGCGGTCCGGCTCTGACTTCACCATTTTACCATACAATGCATCACAATTTATTGTCCCTGTCCTGAAATTTACAGTAGTTTTAGGAGTGGTTTGTGGGTTCACTCAATACACTTGAAATATATGGTATAATTTTATTTTGCAGGGAAAATTAAAGTATGTAAATTTTTCCAGAAGGAAGCTTTTTTTGCTTAGAATGAATGACAAGAAGCCCTTCCTATAGGGCTCTTAAAATAAGAATCTCCTGAATTAAGCACTACATAAATTTTATTCGAATATTATTTCAATTTTAAAGAAATACATTCACTGTAGGAACACTGTAGGTATGGGGAAAAAAGATAATCCAAATACCATGTTAATTTTATCTTTTGAGTAACACTCATTTGCACACTTGTCTTTGTCACTAACAAGAATCAAAAGTTTACTTTGAATGTTTGCTTTACAGAAATGGTAGTTAAGTACTGGAATAGGTTCCCCAGGGAGGTGGTTGACTCTCCATCCCTGGATGTGTTTAAGAGCCGTTTGGATGTGGTGCTCAGGGGTTTGATTTAGCAGAGGGTTGTTAGAGTTAAGGTAATATGGTTAGGCTGCGGTTGGTTCTGATGATCTTAAAGGTCTTTTCCAACCTGGGTAATTCTATGATTCTAAGTGATTGCTACTGATGTTTTTATAAAGACTGTTACTTCCAAAAATGCTGCTGCCAAAGCAGGTGTGCTGAGAGCTGTTCTTATGTTATAGAGCATCTTTCTTCTGGGGTTCTTGTGGTGATTGGATCTGGCATCAGGATATGTCCCTCACGTGGAAGGCTTTGAAATAAAATGAATATGATCATATGTCATATATATCATCATGGAAATGATGTGAAATAGCATACCTGTAGACAAAAGGAAGATTGCCTTAGCATATGTGTTGTGTAAGTGATGGTACTGAGCATAGTACAAACTCTTTCAAAGAACAACACTGTGTCTGATCCTGCAAAGATATATTTGACCAAGGATATTCCCAGCATGATAGCGTTACAACATAAAGTTGTTTTTAGATTAGTAACAAATAATACTTTCTTACTAAAAGCAAGAAGGTTGTTGTAATGTAAACAAACTGAAACTCAACATTTTGAATAGTGAACTTGTTTGCTTGTTTTTATTGTTCCAAGCATTTCCTCTGTCTTTTGAGGCTCTGAACTGAATGGCTGTATTGCCTTCTAATTGCATGTTACGTGTTCTGCTTTAAATTGCTGTTACAGTAGCTCCCAGAGCCCCTAAGTGGGAGCAGAGCTATGTATCCTTTGCAGAGCTTTTGAACTTTTAACTAAGCAAGGCATTTAAAGAGGTAGGGGTAGACATGAGATGAAAACCTGCTTGCATTGAAATATGTTGCAGAGTTGTGGTCAATTTAATTGAAAGAAAGATTTTGCAAAAAAAATTCTTAAGAGTTTAATGCTTATAAGATAGTAGTAAAAGAGAAGTCTTCCAAAGTGCTTTTAGACTTTTTTAGTCAGGTACATTATGGTTGTTTTTGTTTGTTTTGTAACAAATGAACTGAATTTGCTGCAGGTATTCATGCCTTATTGAATTGGTTTCTAAGAGAGCGTTCTCAGAAACTTCTGACCAATGGGAAGGACTCGTCAATAAGGCATTTGTAATTTGTGTTATTTATTCCTGCTTTAAAGATGTTCTTTAAAAAATAAGAAGTAAGTATATGAATATTTATACATAACAATTATTAGGTACAACTTGCAGATTTTTGAGAGAGTTTGGTTCTGGAGATATGTAAGAGTTGTAGCAATTAACCTACATGCACGTTTATAATTCTAGAAAATGGACGGCGTATTACATTCAAAGACTGGATCTGATAGACCCAAATTGCTTAAAACATCAGTTATTGAAGATGTCCCCCTGGGACTTTGAGAAACCATTTAGCAGATGAAAGTACATTTTGAAAAGTTTGACCTTACAGGCAATCATAAAATGAATCAAAACAGTTCTTTCCTCCCCTGAAATGTACAGAGCCCATCTGTATCTAATCCAGTAATTACAGACTGAGTTCAATTACCTTTTCAAACTTGCAGCAGACTGGAGACTAGGCAGTGAACAAACATAGGGTTTTGTCTAGACCTCAATTGACCACAGTCTAAAACTTGAATTTATATCTCATTTTATTTCTAGCTTTGCTTGATAGTTTTTTAAAGATTTATTTTGCTGTCTAGTTGCTAGATTGTGATTATTTATTTATTTAACTTCTTGACCTACTGTTTATGGCTGCATTTTTATCCCAGTGAACTTTATAAAATTAGTCCTAAAAGAGTTTAATGAGTTGATCATTTAAAATGTAATGAAAATTGGGCTAACCATCTCCCGAGTCTTTAATGTTGCTATAATAAGATTATGAAAGAATCTGAACAATTTTGCAGATTTTATGCTCTGCGCTCACTCAATATATTTAACGAACAGATTAAAGACACAAAAAACTTTGGTTTTTTTGTTCTCTAAGAAAATTGCATCCCATTTCTACCAGGCTGTAATGGTGCCAGGAATTGGCACTGGCTAGAAACAATGATGAAAATACGCTTTGGACTATTTTATGAATTTCTGTTAGGTCTCAGTCCCTCAATCCAGCTACCACTAAAGAATACATTCACAGTTGTATCAGCTTATGTAGGTTATCCTTTTGATTGTCAAGTCAGAGGTCAGGCATCTCGGTAGTACCCACAAACTCTGTGCAGCCTACCCTGTGGCATACTTGTCATTGAGAAGTGCTCTGCTGAGCTTGCTGACTTGTTTGAGGACGTTGCCAATGTGATGGTGTGATTCCTTATGCAACTGTGATATACATACAGCCTTTGCTTGGAGAGCAGTCTTTGCAATGATAATGTATGTAGTTTGCAGAGGAAGTTGTTGAGCTGTGCAGAAGTCAACCACAGCCGAGCTTTTTGCTACAACCGTGTTTGCTTTGTCTGTGGTAGCTGTTTAGAGGCAGCAGTAAGGACAATAAATGGATTGTCTTTGACTTCCAGTTGGGCTATTCTTTTGCTGGGATGGTATTTCTTGGCAAGTGAAGGCCAATTGATACATTCAGTTTAACTTACTGATTAGTTTAACTTAATGATTCTTAATCAATATCTTGTAGCAGTTGCTGTTAATTTTCTAGGGCTGCTGTTTGCAATGACTTCAAGTTAGCTCTTAGAGAATAAGCCGTAATGTTCCAATGAGCAATAAACTTGATGCAAGAATGTTGTTGTGACGTTTAATTGCCTTTCCTTATAACACTCAAGAAACAACAGATTTAATGAAATATTACATCAAGCCTAAGAGATAGCATGTTATGAATCTATTTTGTCTCTGTTTTATTAGCATGGAAAAGGTATTCTGGTGATGGTGGTTGTTGTTTTTGTAAGAAATCATCTTTCATCCAGGAAACTACAATTCTGATAAGGTAATATTGTAAATGTAAAGCAAAATTTTAAATAACAGATTTCTGTTTTCTTTCCCTGTTTGTACATTTGGTTATTCCTATTTGGTTGGTTTTGTTTTCTCCCTCTGTTAGTGCATACCATCAAAACACTACCAGCCATGTTAAGTAGTGTGTTCCTGTGAGTTAAAGGCTTTGTAGGGATAGACGTAAGACTATTGTAATCCAGTAGTGTTGCTGTCAGCACATAGATCAGCTATCTAGGAGGCAGGACTGGGCTGTGTTATCATCAGGTGCCTTACTAGCTTGTGGATGGCCTTGCAAAGTTCACATCATGTGGTCTCTTCTTCCCCCTTTACCTTATGGCACAAACTTTCTTATACCTGTGTAAGCAGTGAGTTTCGCTGAGTCTCTGACTTGATTCTGTTCTATGGATTGTGGGGAAAACGAGGGGGGCGGAAGCAGTATCTGCCACGTTAGCGTGGGTTGGGGTGGTGCGTATTCATGTGTCATATTACATGACTAATGAGCTTGCCCCAGTCACGTCCAAGGTGGCAAAATGGTTTTGCAAGAGCAGGCGTTAGTTTGGGCCCTAGATGTGTGTAGTTTTAATGTATTACTGTCAGCGCTGCTAAGGGGTGTTGCTAGATAAAGAGAGACTTAAGAACGCTTCTGAGGTGCTGGTAAGAACAACGTGTCAGTGAGTTTGGAGTCACTGGGTGTTGCGTGCAGCTGGGAGAATTCAAAGCTTTTCTGGAGGGTGCACATGTGTGAAGGGCTGGGGTCTGGGGCAGTAAGAGCCTGTCATTTACTCCTCTGTGCAGGACATGAGGAAGTTACTTTGCCAGGAAAAGTCCCATACGTTCTTTGTTTGAGACACAGAGAGAGCTTTGAAGGGAGCTCTTGTTAAAATATTGGCAGTGTGTCATTTGCATCACCTTTGTTTTCTTGAATATAAAAGTTAAAGCTGCTCTGAGTAACGTTTCAGTTTCTGGCTGTGAGTTAAAAGCCAGCTGCCGGTTTTGCTCAAATGAGGTTCTGCAGGGGGATGTATGGGTGCAAGCATTTGGAGAAAGCCAGTCATGCTACAGCTTATGCTCTGGCCAGATTGATGACTGGGTCTTGAATACACCCATATGTTTTGATAGAGAATAGCATAATTTTATGTATTGATTAAACAAACAAACAAACAAAACTCTTTAAAATCAACATCTAACTGTGTCCCATTTGTGTTCAGTTGTTCATGTCCTCCTTTAAAGGGCCGTCTGGCAAGGAGTAGTAAGGCCATTCTGGAAACTTCCTCTTCTGTCCCGTGCAGTGAAGAAAAACTCTAAAAGTTAAATCAATTTTTAAATTATGGTTAATGCTGCTGTAGTTTTAATCAAGTAACATCCTAGTGGTTTGCTGGTTTTCAGATAGCCAACTTACACTGTGAATAACCCCATGTAAAGGGTCTTCAGAATTGTTCCTGTGGCTTATGAAGCTGCTGTATTTACACAGACTTCCATCTTTTAAGCTGCTTATTTTTTTTTCTTTCTCCAGTTATATTTGTTGTATAATAGATGAGAGAATATCTGTGTTTATGGAGATTAACATTCTAGTTGTAAATAAGGCTGAAATGATTTCTCGTACAATCTGATAATTTCCCATTGATACGATTGAGGTAGACTTATAAGTGGGTAATAGAGCAGCTAGAACAGTTTTTCATAGTATGTGTAGGTACCAGAGAAGTGTTCTGTTAGGTTGTATTTCTTTTGAAGAAGGTTCATTCTACTGTCTGTTTTCACATCTTTTGTTAGATTTATGTGGCCGATCTGGGTGTTCTCACAGGAAATGGTTTCCATCTATTTCACTGTGGAAAAAATTTCTGGGTTTTGGGCTAGAATTTGTTGCCTTGACGAAATATACCTGTGTGAACCTGGCCAGTTCTCTTCCATACTTCTATCTACTTAACTGAGCTGTCAATATTTAATGATTTTAACCTGAAGATTCTTTATCATTATTTTTCCACAGTTGCATTCCTTGTTGTTTTATACAACTTCAGAAATACTCTTACCCTATTGTGAACACTGTCAGTTGTTGTTCTTAACATACTATAGACTGTCATTTTTAGCTATGCTGACATATAAAAGTGGTTTCAGTTTGTGTTTTTTTTCTTGCTGTTCCCAAACTTGTTGTATCAAAAGCCCCAAAAACTTTTGCTCCGTGTTCTTATCAGTCTCCCAGTGTAGTAACAGTTTCTCATGATTGCCTTTATCATTTAAAAATGTTTCTTCATTGAACTACAGCTTCTTACTTCTAAAAGTCTTTAACTTTTATCTTACTGTTTGAAGTGCATCTCAAGTAAAACTAAAACACGCAGATGTCTGAATGCCTTATTCAAATCGGTTAAGTATTACTGAGTTATAAGAAGGAGCCCATCACGTAAAATCTTACAAATGCATACAAAGCAGAATTAAAGCAAAGAAAAAACAAAACACCGAAAGCACAAAAAAATGGTGCAACAAAACAAAATATTAACTTTCACTTGCAATAGCAGTATTCTGACTTCCATTAAATAGATTGTTTTGCTCTATTTTGTATAAACTCAAGCTAAATTTCTGTGGCTACAGGGGATATAAATCACGAGCTTACTTGTAAAGGGGATTGTTTATTCAGAGCAGGGCTGACAGTCTCTCCTTAAGAGAAGCTATTACTTAATTTTATTTTCCTAAGTATAAATTCTTAAAAAAATAATTGTAATGATACCCCAAAGGTATCATAAACATATATAAATAATTATAGCCTGAAATTATTAAAATTACAGGAAATGGACATTTAAGAAATCTTAATAAGATTCATAGCTGAGAGGGGAGAGAAAAGGTGTCTTGCTTCACAACTAAAATTCGTGTCAGGAGTTCCTACTTTTAAGTGATTAAATAAATACATACATTGGAATTGTCAGCATTACTCACATGTGAACAAATAGCATTGATTTCCCTTTGAATTACAGCTGAAGCTTACTGCTCCTTAATTCTTAGAGTACTTTCTTGGGAAAAATTTCTATGTGAACATCTACTGTAAGTTTTCCTAGCAGAAATTAGTCTCCCCCATCCTCCCACCTCCATTTCTTCACGGGTCAAACCAGTCGGTACATCCTAGGTAGATCAAAACTGATAGGAAGAGCATCTTGTGGTGATGAAATGAAGGGTTCTGGAGATGGTTTGTCATGCCACGTTTTGTGGTACCTTACTCAGCTGGTGGGTGGATCTGGTAGCTATGTGTGGCAGTAGTGTTGCCTACAGGTGATTTTGCTCAGATGTTGCTGCTGGGCTTTGGCTGACTCAGGTAGTTGGGTGGGCCAACTTGAGCTTAGCTTCAACTTCTGGCCCATGCTGTGGGATTGAAAAGCTGCCATGGTTTGTCTAAGTTGCTGTTTTATAAGACAGTTCTGTTTTTTTGTTTTTTTTTGTTTGTTTGTTTTTAAAGTGTGGCTGGAGGGAACAAGGTACTATTAGCTGATGTGTTCAGAAGTAGCTACTTTGCAGCTATTTATTTGCTGTTGTGAATTATGCCTGCTGTAGGTAAACAATAAAGACTTCCTCTGTGCAGCCCAGATGCTTGGTCCATGCATAATACTTGAACATGGAAACAAAATGGGGCTTGTCCATTTGAATGATACTTGATAGCGCTAGAAATTTGAGGTATGGTGAGTACTGTGTCAGTTTGTACAGTATTGGTGTATAGGTGTGTTCATGTAGACTGCAAATACACAGAAAACACTGAGTGTAAAGTGAAGATGCTCTGAAAGCAGAGCGGGGGACCTACTGTGGAAAGTTCCCATTTGGCCACAGCTTCAACGGATAGGAGCCTGCCCAGCTGGTGCCACATTGCCTGCATGCTTGTGTGCTCTGCAATGACTTCTGCTGAAGTTTGGTCCCAGAGTTAACTTGTGCTCATGCAGCTCCCCACAAATTGTGCTGTAAAATCCTGAATTTCAGAGGGATACTCAGATAGAGTAACCTTTCATTACTGCATGTGCGTTAAATGAGACTGGGAATCTTTTTACATCGTGAAATATATTATATTTAAACAAGAGTACACAACACTGCATGAGTTTCCCCTGTGAGAAAGGGGATGAGTAAAATCTCCCATGCAGACACAAATCTGAATGCAGTCACTGCGGTGCTGTAAGTGGAGTGCTTTGAACAGTGATGGTAAAGGCCAATTATTGCAAATATGTATTTTGACCAATTGACTTTTATCTCTCAACCAAAACATTCCCCACAATTGTTGTGGAATTTATATTTTAGTCAATGAGGTTTTGGATGATTGTGTAAAAAAATATAAGTGTTCAAGAAAGTTATGATTAGAGTTGGACTATAAACAAGAAAGAGGGAAATAGTTTAAGTAAAATCAGATGTTCCTTTTTTTTTTAATGGAAGGTATTTATTGCCTCAGAGAGGGTAAATGAAGACTAGTTAAATAAAAAACATTTAGCATGACTGTACATTTTAAAGTCTACTGTTAATTTTTTCTCAGGGTCACCTCATGTTCCTGTTGACCCTCTCTGTAGATCTTCAGGATATTTAGCTGCGCTTCTGTCCTTGTGGGTATCAAACCTGGGCACTGCTACAAGATGAAAGAAAACAGCGACAAACTGAGCGCAGACATCCTTATCGAAATTCTACATGTATTGCAGTTCTCCAATTGAGGATTAAAACTTGTCTTTTAAGTCATTATCTATAAAATATGACTTATCCCATATTTACAAATCCCTGGAGTAAAATGATTGTAATGCTTTGTTAGAACACCTAATATGCATTAACATAATTTCTGTCATTTAAAAAAAAAGAAAGAAAGCTTCAAAATAACTTTTCAGTTGGAATCTGATGTGGGTACTACACACTGTTAAACAATGCAGCAACCTCACCCCATAATAACAGCCCAGCAAAACCTAAATCTCCTGATAACACTGGGTGCTTTCAGTCTCTAGGGTATTTGATGGGAAACTGGAGCTTTTGTCCTCTTAGGTTCTAATTTTACTTGACTTTTACTAGAAAAATTCATAACAAAAAGTAGTCTATCCATCTTTTACTTGACCAAAGCTTACACCCCTGTAAATGGATTATGCTTTAAGGAAAGCATGGGAAGACACAATTTGAAGCTTTCAGACTGAGAACAAGTTATTTATTACCAAATTTTCCACTTGTAATCATTTTAAGGTTTTAATTCACTGTTTATTAAGTGCACACCCAGGCCGTAATTAGAGGCTGAGCATTCAGGGTGAGAACCGACAGTAGCAAAAATCAACGTGAGAGGATTTTTGAACCCCAGGCAGGACGTTTAAATGTATCCTCAGGAAAGCAGGTATTACAAAATGAAAAGGATTTTCCCTAAACGTGAGCTTTTTCCCCCTGCACTGTGCAAGGCGGTGCTTTTTCACTCTGCCATTTTTGCCAACTTGCTACTAAACAAACCGAAGCATTTTCTGCCGCAGTCCAGCTGTTGCAAAACGGGCTTTGCCTTTTACTGCTATGTGGAGGCTTCTTAATCAGTTTCTTAATGATCCAAATACACTCTGTTGTATTCTGCAACTAGATTTTATCTTGGAATATCCCACTATGTTATTTTAAATGGTTCTTTAAAATTTTACTTCAGTTTTACTATCCTTCACCCCTTCTGAAAAATAAACTGTTGTTTTTAATTATAGAGATACTGATAATGTTGCACATTTGATCTTCCCAAGTTTTTTTTTGTTTTGTTTTGTTACCTTTGATGGATTAACATGACTCAGTCTTCATTTGAATGGCTTTTAATTGACTCGGTTGGATTTTGAACAGTTTTACCCTGCGTACCATACTTTTTTTTAATGCAACTCATGCCTATTCTTGGTTATGTTCATTACTGAGTTGTGTACGAAAGACTACTAATAAAATGCAGTTACGATTTTCCCCTGCCCGCCTCTGCTGCTGTAACATATATGCTAATGGAAAGCAGGAACTGAACCAGGGCCCAATTTCCATGAGATTAGAGGTAGCCAGGCTGACTGTCTCCTTTCCCCTGCCCCATTGCAGCGTATGGCCACCCCTATGTTGTTTAGGTATTAGTTGCTCTTTGGGGTTTCAGGTTACAGGAGCAATTGATCTGCGTGACCTAGTTTAGAAACTATAACGTTGGCAGTGGAAACCTAAACCAAATGTATACCCTCCAGAGACAAATCTTCAGAAAACGTTGGTGATTTTGGGGCAGTCCGTGCTCCTGTGCTGTGCATGCCGGTGGGACAGCACCACCTAATGGGCTTTACATGGAAGCAGCAAAAGCTTCTAAACGAGCGTTCACGCTACCAAGGAAATGCCGAAGCTGAAGTTTTGTTTTGAACCTCGCTGCATGGCACTGTGGCAGGGAATTGCATCGCTTTGTCACCGAAGTTTGAGTTTCTGAAGGGTAGAATCCAGATGCCAGATTTTGTTTCTTTTTGAAATGCTGTCTGCTCATGTAGAAACCCATGTGAATTCAGCTGGCTTACAGGGCTTAAAATATTGCACGTAAGGAACGCATAATAAAATCTGGTCTTTCATTTGCAATTAAAAGCAATAATAAAGTTAATACATCTATATAGTTGTACTTGAGGAAGGATCCGTATGAGTAATTTCTGTATCAAAGCCTTTCTGATTAGCGTTTCTCGATAGTAAATAGTATAGATAGGAACCCAAATTCTTAACTTGAAATTGTATTTAATATTGTTTTTTCTCCTTCTGTTCTATTAATTTGGGATTCGTTCCAGATTTCATCCCCTAATGTCTAACAGAAACTCTTCATTTCTTCTGAAATGGAAAGTGAATATGTTTGGGTTGATTGTATGCTTAGAACTGAAAACAAAAGAATGTAACTCTTAAATATTTTGCTCTTGGTGGAGGGGACTGCAAAATGTTGTCACCTTTTCATGGATCTATAAACGAAATCTGCTTAGGATATCTGAAGATGAGTACTTTTGAGTGTACTGAAAAGTTAAATGCAGAACTTCTGTGGTAGCAGTGGGATTTTTTGGTTGTTTGTTTTGGTGCTTAAGGGGGTCTTTCCATCAGTTGTGCTTTTCAGTACTGCCACGTCGAACACTAAGCGCGGCATCTCTAACAACTTCTGCAGGGTCTTTCTGTTGTGTTTGAGTTTTAGGTATTTTTAAAGTATTCTTTAACAAATACGTCTCGTAAAAAATCAGCGTAGAAACAGTACAAAGTGTAACAGTTTTATGTGGTCCCAAATAACTGTATTGTTCTGATGGCAGAGCAAATGGGCTAAAGCGCTGTTTGTTCAATGGAAATGACTATTCAGCGCTGTCGGCTTCCCTCTACAATATGTCACGGGAACCTACTCCAATCATTTTAATCGTAAACAATGCTGCTCCTTCTTGCAATGGGTTAAACGTATGCAAATTGGAACCTACTGTTTCATGAGTGATCAATTCTTTGTTGTGAGTGGCAAGAAATGGTGTACGTATTGCTAAGATACTGCAGGAAACATACCCAGCATCTTTGTTCAAAGTATACACATCTTTTGAAGGTGCTGTATTTTAGGGAATAGTTTCCTGTTTAGCTTATTTAGAAATGTAAGCTACTCTAAATAAGAAAAATCTCTAAACAGAAGAACATCCACCATTTCTAGCGAAGGCCTCGTGTACAAATAGAGCTGTGCGTGCCACCTGTGGTAGCAGATGGCAGCCATTCTCAGCTTCTTTTTGTGCTGAACCTACATTATATGCAGTAGTTGCCTTTATGTTTTAATAAAAGTTATTTGAAAAATCTACAGTGGCAACATAACGCAGCTGCATGTGTTAAAGAGGTAATTTGCAATGAAGATAAACTTTGAAATGAAGATAAAGTCCAAAATGGAACATGAAGTAAGTTTAAAAATGTGCGTTACAGGCTTTAATGTGAATTTATGGGGTGGTTTTCACATGCACAGTGTTGACATTTGTGTTGCCACCCAGTGGATAATTGCTGCTGCTTCACTGATGAGAGTTGTTGGGGTTTCTGCTGCCAAAGCTATGCTTGGGAGGGATTTAAGTAACACCTGATTTCTATACAGCATCTTATGGGGTTACTGTTGTAAATTTCTTAAGCTGTAACTGAGTGTGCTTCCTTTCTTGGAAGATGTCTTTTACAGAATTCCCTACTGGTACTACCCAGCTCCCTTGTGATGAAAGAGGTACTTCAGCTTGGGAACATGCTGTTAATGCATTAGTGTGACTGATGTTGGTGATATAGGGAGGAATTCCTATGATTCCCAGGAAAGTGTCAGTTAAATCTAGCAATTCAGTAATATTTTTCCTCATAAGTTAACTTTTCTTTTAATGTAGTGTAAGTGTGCTGCAACTATAAGAGGCATTTCTCTAAGCCCTCCTATCTCTTTAGGGCATCTAAGGAAACCATTCGTTCATTTCAAGGAGAGGTTTATTTCTCTCGCCCAAACTTTCAGAGGGGAAGAAAGCTAATTTCCAACAACTGTGGTGGAAGCCAGTGTTACGTTATGTTTGTGCTTTGTCTTCAGGCTGCTTTCATCTATCCTTCTGAAGGCTGTGTAGACTAGTAGTACACTTGTTTTCAAAACAGGTGCATACAGCAATAGGAATCTGTGATTATGATGGATGGGTAAGTGGAGTGGGGGAAAAAACATGGCTACACTAAAACGCAGGAGGGGGGGTTAAAATTGTTCCATGTCTGCTTGAAGGATTAGTTACAGAAGATAGAAAGGAGAAAAAAAAATTAGTCTAGAGGCAATAAGGAGCAGGGGACTGTGGGGAGAGAGAGAGGCTGGCTGGCCAAGAAAGCTGTTGTAGAAGGAAAAGACTTTGTGAGGATAAAGTAGAGAACTGACAAGTTCACAGTGACTTAACTTGAACTATTAAAAACCTATATGGCTAAAGAATATTTCAACTTATAAATAAAAAGAACTAGAGAAAAAGTGGATTTTCTCCACGTGTCTCTACTATAAATTAAGAATAGTTTAGGTGTGGTGTCCAAACTGAGTTAATCAGGAAAAGGCACAGACAAGCAGGGCAAAGAAACCAATGAGGTGGATGTTGGGAACTGGGGCATGGAACTGGGAATGTTAGTAAGTCATGCCGTAGCTATCAGATAATCTATGGGTTGAGTTCAAACGCAGTGCATTTGAGAAATCATGAGTCTGATGGCAGCTTTTTTTAAATGAAAATACATTGAGTTGTTGATGATCTCATTTGATTAGAGGGTAGCAAATTTAATGCCTCTAATTAAGTCAGCAGAGGGAAACTGATTTTGGCATCAGCAGGGCTTTTATTCTGATGCAGAAATGTTCCAAGCTTCAGAGAAGACTAAATTGAAAAAGATAAATGGGAAGTAAGACAAAATGGGGTACGATTTGCTATCATACTGGAATAGAGTATGCCCAGCCAACCTATTGAGAACTTTGGGTGATGGTGGAAGGTAGGACTGGATGATTGTGTAGGTCCTTTCTAAACTTGTTGATTCTATGATTCTGTGAACCTGATGCTTTAAGAAAATTGTGTTTCTTTCTGGTGTCAGATAGTAAAGGGTCTGATAGGTGCTAATGGGAAGTCTACAGACTTGCAAAGAGAATATTACCCAAGAAAGATGTGGCAGAAGCAGTACTGCGTATTGAAAGAAATACTGCACTGAGGGGAGGCTAATAGTTGAATTATTCTGGGTCTGACTTCTAAAAATAATCAGATTTAATAATGTTCTTATTTTTGGGAATGAAGAAGTGAGTTTGTGCTCTTTAAATGTCATGGTGAGAGGAAGGAGAAGGAGGAACATGCTCTGTTACAGAAAGTGGTGAATGATTTCAAGGTTTGGAGTTGTGAAGAAAAGAAGGAAATCCAACAGTAGAATATGGAGTTTGAGATTAAACAAACAATAATAAAGCAAGATTAAACAAACAATAATAAAGCAAATACATGAAAATGGTGGATAGAAAGATATCTCCAGCTGAATTGCAAAGTACAAACACCAGTGTATGCCCTTCTGGTTACTTGTTTTGGAAGAGGATGGATACAAACCGGAGCAAACACCAAGAAAAGTCACAAATTAAGCAATGTCAGAACTACCCTATGAGAAGAAACTAAAAGCTTAGGAGTCTTTTGTTCAGGGATACGGGTGGGTAGGACAGTAAACTCAGAAGCACACATGCAGGGAAGAAGAGCTTTTAGGGGTAAGGACTGTTTTGAAACAAGAGCAGATGGGTGAAAGATGTTAATTAGGAAACCTGAAAATTGGACAGTTCTTATTCCTAGAAAGATTGGTAAGATTCTAACATGCAGATGGATTAGGAAGATGCTTTATTACCTTTAAAATGGAGTGTGATAACTCTGTGCAGAGTGTGTGGTGTGCTTCTGATAACCCAAACCAAATGCCAGTTGATGACCCTGATTATATCTTCAAGATTTATATTTGTAGAATAATGGACGTTTTGTGTCGGTAGAAGATTAAGAATCTTAGAATAAGTAAATAAAATTGAGAGTATTCTGGGATAAAATTCACTTTCCCTTTATTTATGCTAGTGAGACTTTTTTGTTGCTATTTAATTTTAAAAATGCTTTATGACAAATTGAATTCAAAACGGCGCTAGTGTTACGTGGTAAGAAAAGGCCAAAGAGAAATAGCCTTAGTGCAAGGTCACAAGAGATGCTGTTAGAATTTGAGGGAAAGTAGAACAAGAAGTCTCACTTCTGATGCAAATCTTGGGAACTAAGAGCTTGATGTGAGTATGGGCATAATAGTGTCATTCTAAATTCTTGAAAATAGCTTTACCAATGAAGGAGAGGCAAAGTGGGGTCAGTGCAATTCAAACACACGATGACAATTTTAGCCTAAATAGAATGCTCTTTGTGGCTAGATGAATTAATTACTGTAAGACAGTGTTCTTGCTTGTCATTCTGATTCTTTCTGCTTGTTAATCACTCCTAAATTGTAGCTATTGCAATAATGTTAAGATTTATTACTTATAAAATTTTGCTAATCCCTTTTCTAGTTTAGTCTTTGTTCATGTATTAATGTAAATGTTTTCAAACGTGTCTCATTTTACTGCTCTACTCTTTGTTCTCTGTAGTACTTTCTGCTTATTAAGTATTATTCTAGTGAAACACTGTATGGCTATTTTGACGATGCTGCTTTTATAGTCAAGCTTAGTTTACCTATCAAGCAAAGTCCTGTGAAGTAAAATTCATTACATACTAATGCTGAGAGAGATTAAAATACAAAAGTAAGTTCCAGAAGAGACATCTGTGATTTAAATGGACTGTTTGTGTCCAATTGATCCTGAGCAGTGTTTTCAGTATTCCTCTCCTTAATGCTTCTGACAGTGCAAACACGCTTTATGGAACTTGGTATCTGCTGGAGTTACTGCCGTGTGCTGTGAATGCCTTGAAGTTTCATACACTGTTCGTCTCATGGAAAATTTAAAACACAAAAATAACATCATTTCCTGGCTGTTATCATGAATTGTAGTAAAAAAAGAAGCAGCAGATGATAGCAGGGAAATGTAGGCCCGTGTATTTGTGCAGGAAAACAGGTTTTTTGTTTTAATAGATCGCTGTGGCCTTACCAAGTTTGTTTTTTTTCCTTTTTTCAGAGGCCTACAGATCTTGAGAAAAAATAATCGGGGATATTAATCTTCTATTTATGCAAACTGTTCTGTCTTCTCTCGCTGTGGCTTTTTGTTTGTTTAATTACAGGCAACATTTGCATGAAAATAGGATTTTAAGACTTGAACAGCTTTTGATGCTTTTTCCCAGATACGCAGAATAAACCACGTTTATTGTCATTTGTAAACCAACACAACTATTGTATTGTGAAATTCCTTGCGTGCTTTTTTATTTATACAGAATTATGAATGAGTATTTGAGAATAGGATGATTCCCCCAATTCCCTGTCCTGTAGAAAATATCTACCAGTAATACAACCTCCTCGCTCCATTGGATTTCTTTCCAGTCCTGTTAAGGTGGCCACCTCGTTTCTACTGCTGATGAAAACTCTTTTTCTGTAGATCGTCTATTCTGTAAGATAAAGTAGGATCTTATACTGCACCAAATTTGTGCATTCGACCAAAGTTAGCAAAAGTCATTTCAGAGCTTAGGAGGTTTTTCAGAAGATCTCAGTAAAGACTGCTGTGAAAAAAATCAAAATGCTTTTAGAGCAACAAATAGATTCATGGTGTAGGGAAAATCCAGAAATGGAAAAAGAAATCCCCAAAGAGAATTCTGCTGGGGATGTATCTCCTGGCAGACATTCCCAGGTGCTACAATCCAGTACTTCAGGCACAAACTGGTCACTGCATTGCTGCAGAAATAGAAAGGAGAGGGGCAGCACCTTGCTGCTAAAGCAAATTGAGTGTTTACATCGTTCTTTATCAGTGTTATAAAATTTCTTCTATCATCTAAAATTAATTAATTTTCTGAACATCTGAATTATGAATTATAATTCTGAACATTCTGAATATCTTGGATTTTGAATTGCCAGCTGATACCATTTTTAATGTTTAGTTATGCTTGGAGTTATGTTTCCTGTTTTAGTGTTTTATATTGTATTTATGTTTAGTAGCATTTACTGTTTATGCTTTCTGTGTGTGAGATGTGCATTTTTTACTACTTCTTTCAAAATCCTGCTTTCATGCAGCAAACTGAACTTTAGATGATTTCTATGTACTGACTGCTTGAACAATGTGCAAAGAATATAAATGTTATGGTGCTAATTAAATTCGTAAAATTCACTGTGTATTTATGTTTGAAGAGTGGATGTACTGAACTTTAAATGTATACAAATATTAATATCTGTAGCTGTGGAGTTTAAATATGATTTTGTATTTTTTATTTTTTAAGATTTCCAATATTGGGAAGCTGAAAGATTTTCTTCTTCAACACAGAAAGGATTACATTAATGCGTACAGGTAAGTGTGCATTGTGTTTAAATGGTTTTTATTTACTTTTTAATACATTTTCTTATTTATGAAGTATACCGCCCCAAAATCTATAGGCATAATAACTAAAAACAAAAATGTAGGTTGCTTATTGACTTACTTGTAAGCTCCTTAAGAAGAAGAAAATGGCCCTAAACTGAAATGAAGCTAAGAATTTGAGTAAGAGGCTTTTGGGATATGTTCTGAAACTAATCAGTGGGGTAGTCTGAGAGTAGCACTTCCGAAGGGCTGCAGAATGAGTTTTTGAAGTGATTCCCGAGACAGGAGATAAGTTTCAGTTGCCCCAACCCAAGTGCAACACCTTATAATTGACCTTCCTGAACCCCATTAGGTTCATCTGAACCCAATTTTCACTTTTTTAGATGACGTTCCTTTCTCCTGTTCTATCAGCTGGGCTCCTCAGCTTCTCATCAGCAAATTTGCTGAGGGTGCACTCAGTCCCATTGATTAGGTTGCTGATAAAGAGGTTGAAGAGCCCCAGTCTCAAGACAGACCTCTATGAGACACTAGTTGTGATAGGCCTCCACCTGCGCATAGAACTATTGACTTTATTCCTCTGTAGCCCTCTGGCTGTGGCCATCCAACCAGTTCCTTATCCTTTAAAGCAAAATGTTCTGTTCCCCCTAGTTATGCACAGAGATGTTCTCCAGGGTTCTGGGACTTCATTGTTTTGTTTTGAGATTCATGGTTCAAAAACAACAAATTCCAATGTAAGATAGGCAGAATATAGAATGTGTTCCTAATTAATGCATCCTAACTGGGGCGCATTAAAGAGCTGGGAAATACCCTTTAGAAAGAAGCCAATGAATTTCTAAGAAACGAAGTTTCCAGATTGCAGGGTGCAGCCATTTTAAAGAAAATGTCAGCAAGCTATTCTGGAAGTGACAGAAGTAGATCATTGTGGCAGTGACCTTCCTTGGGAGGGGGGGGGGAAATGTTTCAGGCTGGCAATATTATTTTTTACAGCCACCTGAGAAGGAAGCTATGCGTGTTGTTTTGCTTTGGTTCATTGTTTTTGTATATCCGAATGAAACAGTGTGAGTAAACTTTCCCCTTTGTAGATTCTTCTGTAAACCTCACCGTTTCCAGTGTTGTATTTCTCCAGTCCATCAGCATAGTGGCAATACTGCGTGGCTTAAGTCAGCCCTGTCTGCGTTCTGATTCTGCCACAGTTCTGTCTGTATCTGTAACAGAACTGCTGCAGGTTGAGAAAGCACAGTTTAAAGGCATCAGTCTGTTGCAGACACAGTCCTGTACTGATTTAATGCCTATCCAAAAGGCTTCATAGACACAAAATAGGAACACTATCTGGACAGATATTCATCCCATGTGGGAAGGGAATAGATGCAGCTGAGCCCTCTGCTATTCCTTAGGCTCTGTCTGTATTGTAAGAACAGTCTGTCTGAGAAACAACTCCTTTTTAAGCCTTGAAAGAGTCACTAACAGTAATGGCAATGCTGTACAGTCAGTGATATCAAAAGGTGTCCTTGGGATTCTTCTGGCACCTCAAATGAGATTTTGAAAGCAGTTTTTTGCTATTGCAAAAAATGAAACCTCAAAAGTGAAGATTTTGAAGTGCTTTAGAAATGTAAGGCAATGGGAGTTATTCATAGTATTAGTGAAAATGAATTCTGTGTGGAAGGCATATGAGAAACTGCTTTTCCAAGCAGCAAGTTGTATGTGTGTATTATGTCTGGCCCTCTGCTTTTCAGTTCCTCTTGGAATAGGTAATGAATAACACTAGATGGAGCTACCAACTGAATACTTGAAATAACTTCTTGTGTGAAAACTTCTTGTGAACGTACAAGCTAAGAAACTGCAAATAATTGCAGAAAGAACAAACTGTCAGTGGATAACTTCTAGGTTTTATTAGCAATACTGTGCATAGAATACAAGTGAGAACACAGAGTACAGGTTTTGTCCACGCTATTTTGGTTTCTAAAAACTGGTAATGTTCTTTTTGTAAACTCTTTTAGCCAGTTATCATGGAATTCTCAGTTACTTTTCCCCTCAGAGCCATAGTTATTAGCTAAGGAGAGGAAAAATAAGTGTCATATTCTTAAACAATAAAATAATAAACTGAATCTCATCTGTTTGCAGTTGATCTTGTACTTAAAGGTCAGTTTTAAATAGTGCTGTCAAATTCCATATTTGTGGATGTAAGGAGGACCATAGCATCCATATTGTCAGTCTCACAGTCTTAACAAATGCCTCACTCATTTAATAGCATACTTAAACTGCAGGGAAGATTTTACAACTATTTAATGCAAAAAGGCTATGTTGGGAATGTATGTAGGAGGCTTAATTCTGGCAATGAAATTTGATTAATTCATCTGCAGAATGAATTCTTTGTAATATTTCTTGAGGGGGGCACGTATAAAGTGTTCTGCAGAGGGGAGATCTTTAATTCATTTTTAGAGGAATATTTCTAGAAATGAGAAAGACAACTGGAAAAAGGATTAATTGAAGCTAAGGTCCAGACCCAGTTTATCAAGCTCTCATTAATCAGCTGAAATACCTAAATTGAGTCCAGAAAGCTCAAGAATTAGTAGTTGCTTGTTCACTTCTTTTCTTCTTGATTTGACGGTCAGCTGTAATGTATGAGAGGCCAACCTTAAATGAGTGACGGTGTGATCTAAGCTTACTCATTTTAAGCCATTGCATCTTTATTCTTTCTAGTTCATCAGGATTCAGTGTTAAGACCCTTACACTCTGTTTTTTTCAGCTTTCTTTTGTAGGGAGTTTTCCTGTTCTGTTATCTTTTCTATTGTATCCTATCTGCAGTTACTCCTCAGGTTAGAACTTCGGTAAGTTTTAGTGGTGCCATCTTCCACTGGCAGCACGAGTTAGAAGAGTTATTTACAGAGGAGTACATATAGAAGCTCTTCCTTCAAACTTCTTTCCAAATGTATGGTGGTGGTTCCTTGTTGGTTGGTTGTCTTTTGGAATGTTAGAATTTTATTCCTGCTAACTTGCAGTCTTTAAGGACTTTCCTTGCAATGTAACATTCAGCAAATGTCTGTCTTTAGTTAAAGTCGGTGATGAGCAGTACCTTTTAAAAGAGAACAGAAAAGATTTTGTAATTCTGTAAAGTCCAAATATCAAATTCTTCTTTGATAAGAATCATCTCTGATAATTCTTCTCTGGCAAGGTGGAGGCAGGAACTCTTCATTCCTGCATACATTAGTGGGATGTGGGTGATTTCTTTTCTCCTTGCTAAGCAAACTGTTCATTCTTTTGAGATAAAAATTGTTACTTGCCTTTGCTTTTTTAGAGTATTACTGCTGTGTGTTCCATATATTCTTCCTCTCTGTACATGAGTGTAATACATTCCTACATTACTTTCTTCGGTGAGATCTTTTATTCATTCTTCGGTAAGTTGTCTGATGTGAACAACTTGTGTCTTGCCTTTCATTATGAGCTCCATCGTGTTTTTGATCATTGACCTGTTTGATCATTTGTACATTTGTGTTACCTGTGGTTCTAGCAGTATTGCATTCACACTTGGGTATTTGAAATGTTCCTCTGCAGGTATCCAGTTTCTCCAAAGCAACTTTCTAGGCTGAGATAATTCAAACACCATCAGTTTTCCTTAACCGGATATTGGAAATGAATTGAGAGTTCTGGATTTTGGTGGTAGAACACCTCATACTTGAAAGGGAAAACTCTGAGAGGAGATCTTTCATTCAGAGAAAGAACCACCAGGCTGGATGTGGCTGTGGGCGGCCTGGTCTAGTGGTTGGCCCTCACAGGGGAGGTTGAAACTAGATGGTCACTATGGTCCTTTTCAACCCAGGCCATTCTATGGTTCGCTGATAATTTGACGTCTAATTTACTGACTTTTGCAACTGTAGAGGTATTTATGTAGCTCATCAGTGTTGTGCAGGTTGGTTCTGAGTAGAATTTATTTATTTATTTTTATTTCCTTGAGAAAAGTGGGATGGATGGCTTCTGATCTTCACAACATCCTTTTGTGGGCCATACACACAGTTCAGTGCCTGAACATTTCACATGTTGTTTACTTCTTCTAATAGGAGATCGTTGAGCACATGCCCTGTGCTTTCTGGAGAGTATTCCCTTGATGTAACCCATCAAAGAAAATCAGCAACAATTAAAAGATTCTAAAAATACTGTCTGATGGCCTCCCCCACAATGCCAGCCTGCTTTATTACAGTAACTTAATTACGTCTTTATAAGAAGCTGTGAAATGTGTAAGTGACCTGTAAGGACTTCAAGTCTAGCTTCATCTTCTTGGGTGAATATACAGCATTTTTCTGTTCTCTGGGGCTCTAATGTCAACTAATTTTTTTTATCTTTTTATTTTTTTGAGTTCGCAAGGTTCATAAACCACATCTTAGAAATAATAATTGTTCTTAACAGCATTCTGGAGTTTCTCAGCAGTATTTTACAAGACTGAAAATACTAATTCAGATGTGCCTATACTGCCTGCTGTAGTACCTAAAGCTACTGCGCAGCTTGTTGTGAGATGTTCTGTCATTACCTTACTTCTGTATTTTGTAATGCATTGCTGGAAGAAAACCAAGTTTTTCTGCTTGGTTTAGTGTCTTCATTGAGTGAGTAAGCAGAAAATATTTCATGCACCAGCAGAAAGAGTTACTAATTCCAAAAGCTGATGTAATGCCTCCATAGACTCTTCCCTGTGCTTTTCCAGCAAAATAAGTTTGCACAGATGATGCGTTGGAATGAACATAGCTGACACTTATTCAAAAAGGGGAACAAGCAGGTTGTTCTTAACACCTTGTCTCGCTTGCTTTTAGGTATGTCCTTCAGTGGAGACTTGGTCGTGTTTTTTTCCTCTCGTTTGAATGCTGTCCCATCTGGTGTTGCAGTGAGTTGTGGAACTAAAACAGTGCTTCAGCCAGGCTCCTGCCCAATGCTAAGGACTGCAAAAAGATTACCATTTATCTGCAATGGCTTGTGCTGCGTTTATGCATCGCACAGTAATTATCACCTTTTTTCTGCAGCATCTTGTTGTTTTGTCCAGTTCATGATTGAACGTGATCCCAGATGTCTTTCTGAAGTACCATTTCCTAATCTGAATAGGAGGAACGTATCCTCCATCAGTTTTACCTTCAGCATTAGCTCAGAAGCACTGTACCCTGAGGTAAACTTGTGCAATGACCTGGATTGCCCAGTACTTTTCCTCAGACACTCACTCAGCATCCTGTTATTAAAATAGCATTTCACACTTGTTGTTACTGATGAAAGTATCAATTAAAAATCGTTACTTCTTTTTGAAGGTCAAAGGTGCTAAATTGGGCCCAGATGATTCAGACAGAAGCACTGATTTGAAGGGAATAGTCACAGCAGCTTAAAATTTAACTTAGTGCTGAAAGTTAATGTAGAAAAAGACCGCAACATTTAGGTTTTCTTTACTCTCTACATGTAGTTTTATTTCTTTACTGAGTAGCAAGCCAACATTTTCTTTGGTCTTTCTCTTATTAACGTTTGCAGAGTAACTTCTTGTTATCATTGGCATCCCTTGCCAGTTGTCTCATCCTGGACTTGACCCTTTTCTGATTGCATCCCTCCGTGCAATGTTCCTTTAGGGTTGTCAGTAGCAATCAGACCTAATTTGCACTTTCTGTATTCTGCTTTATTGTGTTTGAACTCAGTGAAGAGCTCTTGAAATAGCACAGTTGATCTCTTACTGCATTGCCTGTTCTTCCTTTCGATCAAGGGCAGAATTGCAAGGTATCCCAATGTCGTTTCTGTAGGAAGACACCTGGACTTTTTTCTGTTTCATCTTAAGTTTCCTTTTCTGTGCAGTTCAACTTTCTAATTTATGTATTTTTATTTTTTAGACTATTGGAATCTGCCTGCTTGATAGCTACTGTCTTTTCCTTGCTTTCCAATACCCCTTTTGAAGAATCACAGATAACTGAAGTTGCTTTCCAGTTTACATTTCCCATAAAGCTTTCTCCAATTGATTAGAAAAAATATCTAGAAGAATTCAGTACTCCCTTCCTCTTCTCTATCTGTACACATTAGCCAAAGCTTTTCTTGTGCTCAGCCTAGTTCTTGTGGTTGCTTCTGGTTCATCAGGATTCATGTGATCTCTGATTTAGTGATGCCGCAGCTCATTGCTGTGATAATGTCACTGGTAGTACTTCTAAGCAAGTCTTTGTATCTGTGACATAGGGAACACAGTTGGTTTATGTGTTTGATGGTTCATGGTGGTGGTGATGTTGCTTTCCTCTCCTTTGGCCTGTTCTTTTTAAAGTAGTGGTTCTTTCAACAGTAAGGCTAGAGGATGGTGGTGGGATGGATGTACTGTATGTGCAGACTCACTGTTATTACCCAACCAGAAGAGAGCAATGCAGATAATAAAATACAAGTTGAAAACATTTCTGTAAGTTTTCTGTACATTACAGAGTACTTAGAATAGTTCCAATCATAAGGGACAACTCCCAGGATTTATCTGACTGATAGCTGACAGTCTTGGAAACAAGCAAGAGGAAAGCAGTGAATATTACTCCTAATTAACTGACCTTTCTGCTCGCTGGCTGATTAGTATATTAACTGCCAGTCAGAACTTAGAGATTTTTCAAGCCAGATGGACTAAGTGTTGCCTTTTTCATATGCAATCAGTCATGAAGGATGAGGATAAAGATCTTTTGATGTAACACTCAGAGTCATTAGAGTAAGCCTGAAAATTTGTGGAGGAGATCTGGAAGAAGCACAGTTAGTGTGCTGACATACAGGAAAGAACTGATAGTACGGCATGTAATGGGAGAGTATAGTGAGAGAGGTGGGGTGGTGTGAGTTGGTTGGAGGGCATTTCTGTGTCAGGAATTGCAGCAGACCTGGCATTTTTGCATTGAAGAATGAGACATCTGTGGGGTATCAGGCTGTGGCTAATGAAAATCCCTTCTTTTCACTTCTTTAATTGCATTAATATAGTTACATTATTCATATATTGAACAAGTGGGAAGTTTTTCACATATAAAAATCTGAGTTAAAGTAGATTTATTCATTTAGGTTTTTCTTGCCTGTTAAAGACAGATATAACATGGAGTGGTGACCGAATGATCAAGAGGCCCAAGGTAAACATTGGGTAACATGCTGTAGCACAGTCTTCCCATCCTATCAACTGTGGCTGTGCATTAAAGTACCTCTATACAGTATGGTTTTCTGGTGTTTATCTACAGTGTATTAGTATTATAATGACGGGAAATAAAAGTTTTTCAAATGTATTGAAGTAAACCTCCAAATATTCTGGAGCCATATAAGACTTGAACAGTAAGCTCTACCTCAAATTCTATATGGCCTTTTGAGATTGGCCTCCATTTCTACTAATTTAGTAGCATAAGAATATACTAACCCTACTAGGATATATTAAATGTATAATGGATCAACTAAAATGGAAATAAACAATATGGACAGGTTGTAATAAGTCCTATAACCTACTTGATATAAAAGGTATGAATTCAGAGATTTCATAATACAGCTACTTTAAAAATGAAGCTCAGCACTTAGGAACTAAAAACATACATAGGTGAAATAAGTTACAAACTGTTATACTTTCTTCAGTGTTTGAGCAGTTCCTTTATTCTACTTGTTTTCTTATATTTAGAAGTGAAGTTTTCATAGTTAAGTAAGTGTTGAAGGTGACTATTTATTTTCTAGTTGTATTTTCTCCTTCCTTGCTCAGTATTGGATAATACAGGAGATGATAGGATATATTGTTCTTCCTATATCTTTTACCACTCCAAACAGATGTTGTAAAAAACCCTTCCAGCTCTATAGAATTGAAGGATATTGTACTTTTTATTCATACAAATAATTCATATCTCCTTGTTCTTCAAAAATTAGTGTTGCAAAAAGGCTTTTTGTGGAGATGGCGAGTGGGAAGAAGATCCCAAATGTACACTTGTAGGTGTTATGTTTGGGATTTCATAAGTGACAATTTGTCTTGTTTCGCAGCCATATTATGTCTGAATATGGGAGGATGACAGATACGGAGCGTGATCAGATAGATCAAGATGCTCAGATATTTATGAGGACGTGTGCAGATGCCATTCATCAGCTGAGAACAGAAGGTAAACTGAGCAGCTTCTAAATGTTCTTTCTTAGTTATGGGTTAAGGGTAATATGAGAGTGAATATTGCATGGCATTGTGAGTTCTGAATGCTTTTGTCAAGAGACTGGTAAAGTCTCATTCCTCTTTTGTTTCACCTTTATAATCCCGTTGACTGAGTAGAACCATGACTGCTTCTTTTATGCAAGTGAAAGGATAAGCCAGAGCATTATTTGTTCGTGTGCACTGATTAACAAGTGTGGTGTGCTTTGTTTTTAAATAAAAATGATAGTCTTACATATTTACTGTTTAGTTGTCACTTAACACTATGGCATGGAGGACTGAGCCAAAGCTCAGTGACTGTCTCTTTCTATGGTGTCCACCTATAACATTTCACAGGGATATTCTTTCCAAGTTTGGGATCGTTAAGTGAGTGTGTGAAGTGGAGTAACATCCATGTTACTCCATCCATGAGTAACATCCATGAGTAACAACATCCATGAGTAACATCAATGTAACATTACATTAACTCCTCGGAAATTATCTTCAATTATAGATGTTTTCTTGAGTTGTTGGGTGTCGCTCTTAACATTTTTAACTAGAGCAAGAAAACCCCAACAAAGCAAATCAATATTTCTTAATATAATAAAACCATTGAGTAATAATGTGTAATAATAATGTACTGATTTACAGAACCTACGCTTAAATATAGCAATGTTAAACGAAGTTGTGTAATATATATAAAATGTTAATAGGCTCTTGGATATAACTTGTGTATGAACTGAAAATGCGGGCTTTTGTACAATGCAATAATCAATTAGAAGATCACATTGTATCTTTCTTTTGCATTTCAGCACACAAGGACATCCAGTCTGCTCAGGTGAAGGAGCACAGAACGGCTGTCTTAGATTTCATTGAAGATTACTTAAAAAGTGTGTAGTATTTCTTCTGCAGCAGTGAGTGCTTAAAAACAAATGAGTGTATTTTGCAAGGAGGAAATCATGCTCTTCTAACCTGAAGTTTTTTACTGATCTCTCACCTAGGAGTGTGTAAGCTGTATTCAGAACAAAGAGCCATCCGAGTTAAGCGAGTGATAGATAAGAAGAGACTGTGAGTAATGAGCTCTTATTGTCAAAACATAAACAAAACAGATTAGCCTGTGCCTTTCGGCTTGTATGGCATTTAGTAAAACTTCTATTTGTGTTTAGATTCTAAGGAGATTGTTCTAGATGGAAATCTTTAGCTGGGTGAGGAACTTTATCTATCAGCAGATGCATTCCAGGGCTCTCTTACACTTCTCGTGTGTTAATTCTGTAAATGGCAGAGCACCAATACAATGTTATGTGCTGTTCTTATTTGTAAATGATTAAAACACCAAGTGAATAGGAAGTGGAAGAATAAACCTACCGGACATTTAAAAATATTTTGTTGTATTTGTAGATGTCCCATTAAGCAATATTTTATGTAAAATAGTTTAGAATGAAATTCTGCATGTTGCTAATATCTTATGTTATTTAGGATACCATCTGCTTTGGTGCAAGGAATATTCATTTCTCTCCTTCTCTCTCCTTTTCTTCCACTTTTTCTCCATCTTTAGACCACTGTCTTTCTGCTAAAGCAAGGGATTACATTGTGATTGAATTCTCCTTGAGACAGTGAGATTTTCACCCTTTTTACAGAAAGGGTGGTTAGGTACTGGAATGGGCTCCCCAGGGAGGTGGTTGAATCGCCATCCCTGGATGTGTTTAAGAGCTGTTTGGATGTGGTACTCAGGGATATGATTTAGCAGAGGTTTGTTGTTGTGGTGTTGTTTCGTGGTTGTTTTTTTTAAGAGATAGGCTACTGGTTAGGCTGCGGTTGGACCTGATGATCTTCAAGGTCTTTTCCAACCTGAGTAATTCTATGATTCATTGCAGATAGAAAATTGCTCCAAGTCAGACTCCTGTTTGAAACTTCTGAATTGAGCCAAATCATGTCTACTTTTGCCATCATGCCTCAGACTGCTAACCTAAAGGCACGAATGTATGGGAGAAGTAGCTAAAGATGATGTGCTCCCAGACTCTCCACCCCAAGTGTCCAAAATAGGATACCTTTAAGGGAGTTTCTTTTTTTTTCCATACTCGGTCAGTCAGTTACTACATTGAAATCAGAGAGATGTTTTGAGAAGTCCATTTTACTCAGAGTGATTCAGCATGATTGAAGGCAATTGGATTCACTAATGCGTGTCTTCCGGAGACAGAAATAGAAGTACAAATCAACAACAAGCAAACAAAATATGCCAGACCAGTTCTGAAATTTGGTAGGTTGTAATGAGAGAAAATGAGATAGGAGTTACAATAGGCTGAGAGCCTATCGCCTTCTGGAAAAAGGAACCATACAGAAACATACTGTGTGATTTCTAGAGAAGAGGAGGCTCAGGGGAGACCTCATTGCACTCTACAACTTCCTGAAGGGAGGCTGTGATGAGGAGGGGCTTGGCCTCTTCTCCCAGGCAACAAACAGGACCCGAGGAAATGGCCACAGGTTGTATCAGATGAGGTTTAGACTGGATATAAGAAGGAACTTTGTCTCTCAGAGAGTGGTCAGGCACTGGAATGGCTGCCCAGGGAGGTGGTGGAGTCGCCATCCCTGGCAGTGTTCAAGAGGTGTCTGGATAGGGAGCTAGGAGATATGGGTTAGGGGTTTTCTGTAGGTATGGTAAAGGGAGGATGGTTGGACTAGATGATCTTGTAGGTCCTTTCCAACCTTGTGTTTTTATGATTCTTGGTGTACAAAAACACCTAACCTTACTGGTTCACTGTAAGGAATTTCAAAGGAAGTTAGCATGGTTTCTCCTAAATATAATTGGCTGGCAAACACCAATTACTCTGTTCTATTTTTATTATTGTTTCCATGTTAAATCCAAGGTCCAGGATCTCTCAGGTGGCTAACCAGGCAAAACAAGTCAGTCTGATTGGTACAGTGAAAAAGAGCTATACCAGAAGCTGGGATATCACTTAATTAATAGAGCAATAAGGCATTAACTAGCGCAGAAGATACAGCCCTTTTCTGTAATGCTGGCGAATACTTCCTCATCTCTCCTGTAAGGGCATAAGAATTGAAAACCAGATGTCGGCTGGGTGGGGTCTGTGTGCATTGCAGATGTGATATACTGGCCTAATTGTCATTTAAATTAAAATTCAATTTAAATAAATCACAGGGAATAAACCAATCTTTACAATGACTTGAAGAAAAACTCCTTTTCTTCATGTGATTTCAGCTGGTTGATGTGTAATTTCCCCTAGGATTTCAGCAGGCATTTTATGTGATAATATCTCCCATCACTTCAAGTACTTTAAATAGTGCTTTCCAGACATTTTGTTTATTTTTTTAATAGAAATCTTCATAGATTATTGTACTGTGGAAAGTAAAGACAACAAATAACGAAGGAATGCATCTATTTAGAAGTAAATTAATCCTAGTGCAGAACTTCTTCCTGCAACTTAGTGTAAAATATGTGCTTATTAAACAGTTCTGAGGGGTTTGTGGTTAAAATACTCTTTATCGTGTTTACTTTTACACAGCTGAACACCCAAAGCTCTTCAACGAGGGACTGGAGTGTTACTGTTTTCTTACATAAGTTGCCTTTGTCAATGGGCTGGTTCCATTGGGGTGGTTCCCCAAAATGAAATGCTGAGAAATAGAAACAAAATCAGCTTTTACTATAAATGCACTTGGTTTGGATTTTCAGTCTGTGTGTTTATTGGTATCCAAATTTATATTTAATTTCAAATATTTTTTTTCATTATAATTTCTTGTAAATTATGTGTAGAGTTACTAAAATAAGCTTGATTTTGATTATATCTTGAATTAATGTTTTTATAATGTCAGAATTATCATATTATATATAATACATATATAACAGCATGGACATCCAGATGATAAGTTTTTGGGTTTCTTTCTTGGTATTCAGCAAACTTGAGCAGGGAGGGATGAGAAATTCTTCAGTGTTGAAATGACCAGAAATTAGACTTGTGGAGTTTTTAGTACTAATAAATGCATCCTGTTATTTTCTCCTTGTTTAAGTAACGTCGTCAGCCAGCGATGACTAATGCATTATACTGATTTTCTCAGAATTTTTTAATTATGAGTTAGAATTCAGACGCAACACAAAGGAGGAAAGAAACAAAATGCAACACCTTCTGTTGAGCAGCGGGAGAAGATTGCGGATCATAATGAGATTAACTGTTGATTATATTTGAGAGGGGAGGAAGTGATGAAGGTGGCACAGCGGGTGATGCAGCACGTTATTTCTTGGTGGTTTTCTGTTGTTGTTGTTCTTTAGCTTCTCTATCAGCATAATTGTTAAGCATTCAACCATCTACCAGGTAGTTACAGAATTCATTGTAGACAACCATGAAGGCTTACTAGAAAAAACAGTATTTAGCCACTCATTTTAGACTTTATAGTGAAAAATCCTTGACAAATACAGAAGTGCTGATGTAAGCACTGAATATGCTCCTCATTTTTTAATTGGTTTTGTATTAAAATTACATAGCAGGGACTTGGATGGAATGTGTAGCTGACTATTACGTACAGTTTTTCTTTGCTTTGCTTCTAAGTGGTCTGTTGTCTCTTGGCAGACAAGGTAAGGATCGTTCTCATCTTGGTTAAGCTGTTCCTTACAGCTAGTCAAATAAAATAAACTATTTCAGGAAAGAGCTATTTCTGCTATATTTGTGTACTTCTTCCTTATGATAATTTAAAATATAAAGTGAACTAGTAGATGGTACTTGAAAAAATAAACTGGGTGAGATGGCTGTTTTTTAGTTAAAAAAAAATAAATGTCATAGTGACCAAAACTTTGTATGTTTTAATATGATAGATCATTTTTTGAAAGGAACTTTAACAAAATATCTGGTTTTCATGCTACGACCTTCAATATTCTTCTCAACTCTGAATATGTGACGTGTGTTGTTCAAGATTACGTGCTTTCTTTGCTTTTGTAATAGTATTTCAGTGAAGGTTGATAAATCCGTTTTGCATTTGGACTGGGAAATCTTCAATGTGAAGTCTGCAAGAGCGGGTTGGATTGTGATGAATTTAAGTAATCTGTGGTTTTTCTTAGTTTAGAGATGCAGTTGCACTCAATTAAACTGCAGGCTCTTGTGCTTGTAGGTCCAAACTTGAACCTGAGCAGAACAATGTGTCCAAATCAGCTCTTTCTCCTGAAAAAATTTCACAGAGTTCTTTAGATGAGTCTGAAGAAAAACTTTCTGCAGAGGAAAATAAAGGTAAGAATAAAACTGTTACAGGCCCATTCCTGTAACTCGCACGTTTCTGTTTTCTTCTTCCCTGAGTTGACTGGGCCTTTGAGACTGTGAGAGTGACACTGTGAGAGTGTGGAAGCATCTTAAGCTTTTGAACATGCTTCCTCCAGCCAGTTAAAACCGTCTTACGTCTTTCTTGATTTCCTCATTCCCTCAATAAACTCTGTGTGAACTCTCTATTTATTTTTTCACTATCCTTTCAGTTCTGAGATCTGCCTTATTTTCCAGGTCCCTTTGACTGATGGCAAGGAATTGGAAAGTAGCTCAGTGACTTTGCAGTTGTTTTTAGGAATGTTTTCTAGATTTTAAGTGCAGAGACCTTGAGATAGGCACGCCTACAGTAGCAACACAAAGGTAGAATATGCTCTTAGAGGGGTTGTTTTGACTGGCCAGGCACAGCCTTGACTTTCTTTGCTGGAAGGGTTGCATGTCCTCTTTCAGTAGGCCAGATAGCCACACTCTGAGGAGTGATTTGTAGGTCCTGTAGAAGGTGGGTTCATGTGAAGGGGGTACTCCATTTCTGAATGAAGACTCAAATATTGAATTACCTCACAACGTACAAACTGTTTCTTTTTCGATATGGTATTTACTTATCTTTCTAACCAGTTTGTAGTGCAGCCCTGTTGATACACGTTGGGTTTTTTCCTCCCCTCTGGAGGCTGAATTTACTATAAGAGGTAAAGGTTTTGATGGGGTGTCGTTTCTAGTGCTTGGTGTCTTGAGAGATGCAGCACATAAGAACATGGGTGAGTTTCACCTTAACACCTTATCAGTATGTCACAGCTGTGAGTTTGTACCAACGGAAAAGGAGCACAGCACAATGACATCTGCAGAGCTCAGTGCTTTCCTCGTTGTTGAATGCTTCCATGTCTCTGAAAGCACCACACAAGGCATTGCTGCAATCTTCAGCTCAGAAATCTGTGCCACGCTGTGGGAAGAAAACACTGTTCTGTGGTTGCTTCGGACACAGCAAACCACTGCAACAAACAGAAATTAACATCAGTTTATTACACATTTTGTTTACTCCAGTTTTACTTCCTACTAGCTTACGCCATAGTTTTGTATGAGAAGGCTGCTAGACATTGGGGTCTGGTTACAGAAGTGATGCTGATGTGCTTCCAAGGGGGGATGTAGTACTTCCAAGGGGATGCTGACCAGTCTCAGAAAAAACTAGGAGAGTTGTATGTTACCATAAATCTGTCTGAAATGGGCTATAAGTGCACAAAATGTGCATTTTGTAGCTCCTGTCCATAGAAGTCAGCCTTGTGGCTTCACTGGTAGGCGCTTGTTGAAGCATGGCAATAACGTGAATGAAGTGATTAATAGACAAACAGCTCTGTTCAAATCTTACTGCCTGTGATTTCTCTCCTTTTTAACAAGTAACTACACTGGGAAAATGTGTTCAGAAATAAACCATTTCATCCTCAGGATATTGGTGGTTTAGAACATTACGGTCAATGTATCTCTGAAATATTGCTCATCAGACTGCTTGGGTTCCTTGCTTAAATGTCCCAGCTATAAAGATAGCTCTTCTGAGGGAGGTGCTGGTCCTGTCCTTAATTGTAACATTATGATGAGAAACTGAGTGTCTTCCTTGGAGTGCCAGGGCACCGCTTGGGTTCTGTCTGGTGTTTTGGCAGGTATCAACCAAAATGGGATACTTCTGAGACAAAGCACATACTTGTATTGGGGTTATGCTGGGCACGCCTTTGTGGTAGGAGAATTGTCTCTCTGGAGACATGCTCTGCTGCTGGCATTGCTTGTTTGCATATGGAATCTGAATTTCATTTATGGGAATAAAAGTAAGTAATGAGTAGCTTTTGAACTGGTCCACTATCTTAGGAGCTTTCTCCTCTCAGCATGGAGAAGGGATCATCTTTATTATTATTTGATCTTCAGTTTGTATCTCCATCATTTGTTAACATCAATCTCAGCAAGTGAAACACAGTCAGCTGTTCTTCCTGTCTGGATTTTGCTGGCTGAGTTGTAGAAAAGCATTGATGTCAGCTCCATGAAAGCTGCAGAACACCTTTCAAAGTGACCAGAAACGTACCGTGGTGACTGAATGCAGCTCTGAGATGTGTCTTTCTCACTTGCCTCTTACTTGGGTATTTACTTATTAGCAATCACACTGGAGAACAGGTGCTGGTTTTAACAGTGCTGACAGTGCCTGAAAGTAATTGGTTCCTCTGGGATAAAATAGGAATATTACTTATTTCTTAGCTCTGTAAACTAATTATCTTATCTTCTTTGAATCCAATAAACTCTGATATAATTTGGAAACATTGATCAGGTAAACAAATAAGTTTTGTGTCTGTGTGAAATAGATTGAGTTGAATCCTTTCCATACAGTCTTTAGAAATGCTCTTGTTTTTCTTCCTTATTACCTGCAAGAAAGAGCAGCTATTTGATTTAGGGTCCATATCCTTCGTTTGTAACATTCTCACTGCTTGTCCATCCTGGTTTGAGTTTTGGGAATCAGAATGTCCAGGTTTAAAAGGTTTAAAAAACTCATGGCAAAGCAAATGACAGGACTTGTAAATGCCTTAAAAACAAACAGACCCCAGGAAAACCAACCAATTCACCCCCAAAAAACCAGCAGACCAACTAGAATAAGTAGAAAACCTGAAAGCCATAAAGAAGCGAGAACTAAATCTTACTGTATTTTAATCTGCAAGATAAGTTAAAGCGAGTTCAAATCTGAATTCATTTGCAGCGGGTGCAGATCTCTGTTTTGGGCTTTGTAATAATGCCTCTGGGGGAAGGAGGCCTTCTCAAGGTTGCAGTGTTAATGTTAGGAGTTTAAACCAATATTAGAACAGCTTCAGAAGCAGTAGGTTCCTGTGGTAAAGTTCCTTTTTGTTCCCATTCTAACTTCCTTGTCTATAATTAGAGGTATATAATTAAGCCTAAAAATAAATCTTCTAGAAGGGAATATCCTAGAAATAGCCATTGAAGATGTTTTATGCCCAACTCCTGCTAAGATTTATGCAGATGATTAGCTTCAATCAAAGGGAAAGTGCTGGTGAAATCAGTGGAGCAGCTCTGATGTGTAGGGGTTATTCTGTGGGTTCCGAACTGACTCTGTTACATGCAGGAAGGCCCCTTGCCCAGAGTGCTGTGGGATTTGCTCTGTAAAACGCAGCCTGAGCAGTGTGTGGAAGCTGGATTTCTCTTGTCAGCTCAGCTCAAAATGTCTGTTTTTACATTTGTGGAATGAGGAGCTGGTGGTTCTGTCAGATCTCATTGAGATGTGGTAGCTCTGCATAGAGACTGGCATTTGGAGCATTGTTTTAGAATCACAGAATGGCTTAAGTTGGAGGAGACCTTTAAAGATCATCTAGTTAGTTCCGACCCCTGCTGTGGGCAGCGACCCCCTGGTTTTGTTGGTCTAAATTCAGGTGCCGTGGTATATTCTGCCCTATTAAGTCTCAGTCCATTGTGAGTTGTTTTACATACTCCTCATAGTCCGCAAATTCCCATGTACTTGTCCACCTCTGCCCTAGTTTAAAAGCTAAAGGCCATTGGTGTAATTTTGTGCTATAACTGTATGCTCAATCTCAGTTAATGAGAAATGCTATCTAACAGTTTTATCAGAGCTCAGAAATAATGAAAATTGCTTATTGCTTCACTGCTCCCTGTCCTGCATTGTCTCAAACTCTGGTTGTTCTGTTACAGACAAGAATCTGCCCGACGCTCAGTCTAACCTTGGGCTATGGGGGGATGGTAAAGGTGAAGATGAGCTGTCGCCTGAAGAAATACAAATGGCAAGTATGCACTTACCTCATTGTCTATTTCGTTGTGCTTCCTGCTATGTCCATATGTGCTAAGTTCAGACTTACACACGTCCATTAGCCAGTAGTACTTAAAATGCTATGGAATACTTTCATGTAGCCATGTCGTTTTTGTGGAATCATAGGGTCACCAAGATTGGAAACGATCCAAGGTCGTCCAGTCCAGCTGTCTGCCTACTACCAGTATTGCCCCACCATGTCCCTTAGTTCACATCTCTGTGTTTCTTTAACAGCTGTAGGGGTGGTGATTCCACCACCTCCCTCGGCATTTAAGCATGGCTCAAAGCTCTCTCTCCATTGCATGCGTTGCATTGGTTCTATAAAGAAGGAAACCTTCAGTTCTTGTGAACACTCTTACTAATTCAGCAGCATCACCTGGTTTTCTTGCAAGCTGCAGTGTCGGGCATTAGCTCCGATGGTGAGCAGGTCCTACTGCAGACCCAGTCTGACCTGTGAGCAGTGCCACTCTGCTGGCAGCACACTGCTCTGTCCCAAAAAGGACACCCAGACCACGCACTCCTCTCAGCCTGCACCGATTGTGTTAATTAAATTGTAACTTGACTGAATTACACCCAAATCCCAAAGCTAGTTCAAAATAAGTAGATTAGCAGCAGTAGAATTGGGCTTGCTGTCTTGCACAGATCCAATGTCAAATACTTTGGGATTTTAATCCTGTTTTCTGGTATTCGGGCTGCTGTATATACCACTCAGGATGTAGAATTGAAGCTTGTTAGAGCACATGCTAGGTAAGAACTTCAGGGTAGGTGTGTCCTGCGTGCTGCTTCTGTGTAACCAGAGACTGGTCTGTCCTAGACTGTGAGAAATGTGCATAGCCCTGGGAGTGCTTGCTGTTCCTGAGGCTGTGGCCACGTAGAATGAACTGGCAGAACACCATGATCCATCTCTTTCCCCCTCCCCACAAGGAGGACTGTTGACCTCTTGCCACAGGAGGCATTCCGCTGTTCCTGGTGGCAAGAGCCTGTGGCAGGAGCAGGCTGCAGGAAGCTCTGAAGGTGTGTTGCTGTATCCTGTGCCTGCAGAAGAGGCAGCAGCACAGCTCCTCTGTGGCTTGAACAGCTTTGTCTGCAGCAAGAGCTGCAGGACCAAACTTATATAGGCACCTGGAGAACCCCACCTCGCATTGCCCTGTCCTAAAAGCACTGTCCTTATAGTGCTGTTACCAACTAACTCCACTATGACACCATGTGTCTCAGCTGCATTCTAGCAGTGTGTATTTTGTTGCAGCAGATCGTGTCATTGTATTCGTTCCATAATGGATCCCAATTGATCTGACACTGAAGTACATCAGGAAAAATCAAAGCTTGTTTTCCTGCATAAAGCCTACTTAGCACGGCATCTTTCAAATACACGAGCACAAGGGTGTATTTAAATGGTTCATTGATTACTTGGGAGTTTTAGACGAGGGGTTGGCTGGGGTAACTGAAGTCAGGCCGATGCATTTGTAAAGCACGAAGTACCAGATGGCAAAATGCTTCATAGTGTAGTGAAATCTAAAAGCTGTAACTTCATGCTATGGGTAGTACACGAGTGAGGTGAATGATGGTATAAAGATAGAACTCCATGCTGGGAAAGCTCTCCCCATTTAAATGTCTAAAATAAAAAAGGACCAGGTTAAGGCAGTACCTTTTCCTTAGTGCAGAACTCTTGAGCCAGCTGCAGGTTAATTTGGGGTCTGGAGGGCAGTGAGAAGCGTTACAGTGTTTGACAATGGATGTGCAGGCTGATATTGTTCATTTAGGCTGATGGTGGTAATTCTGGAGGAGCTTTGTGAAGAAAGGGGGAAGGGAGGGAGGGTGGGTGTGTGGGTGGGGATGGGGCTGGAGAAAGATCACTGAGTCCAGGCATGTGAACGCCAATGGGACCAACTGTTTCCTCTCTTCCAGTTCGAACAGGAGAACCAGAGGCTGGTCGGTGAGATGAATAACCTGTTTGATGAAGTCAGGTATGATTTTCTGTTCCTTGCTGCTGCAACCAGGATGATATCCATGCACTGTGACTCTCCTGTGAGACACTGTACTGTGGGGACCGTAATGCTGTGGGGAGGGAAGGACAAAAAGGGAATGTCTGCTGCTGTGCGGTCTGCTGATGAACTGTATGGATTTACACGTTATGCTCTCACAGTGTCTCTCGCAGCTTCCTAAATACACATTAAACGTACTCAAAATAGCCCTGGTTAAATGGGGAAGGTTTACATTCTATCTATCTCAGTTAAGTTGTAAAAGATGAAGTTTTCCATTCAGAGTGAGTCTGTTGCAAATGCAGTGCTGGGGGAGGTGCTTATCCAGCTGGAGAATCTAAACCTGCGGCAATGAGAAACGCTTGTGTGAGCTTCTAATGGAGTGTTTCTTTGCTTTGCTAAGGCAAATTGAAGGCAAAGTGGTAGAAATTTCCAGACTACAAGAGATATTCACTGAGAAAGTCTTGCAACAGGTTAGTAAAACTGGATGTTACTGTAGTAAATACTGCTTTAAGCTCTTCCTGTGGGTGTATTTTGCTCTTGGTTCTATGCAAGATTGAAACACAAGATGAATGATTTTTTTTTTGACCTAAATGTGAAGGTAAAGTTTGTGTAGGGTTTTCTTTTTAAACCAAAATCCAGGATGGTAACCAGTACTGTTACATACTGGTGTCTATTGGAAATGGAAAATGTAACGTGTTTGTTAGACTGAAAATGAGCGTCCTGTTGAGTGTGTTGAGTTATGGAACAGCAGATTTCAGACAGTTCCAGAAGAGCCATCAAAAACCGGACAGCTTAGATTGGATTGTAGGTGATCAAGGGACTTTCTATTGATCTTGGTGGCCTCAGTTCAGGCTCATAAAGGCACACACAATTAAAAAATTACAGCTTAATTACTTCTGTGCCTTTGCATCGCTGAAGGCAGCACAAATGAAGCTACAATGTTAATAAGATCAGGTTTTATTTTACTTTAGAGTTCTTCTTTCCAGATCCTTACCGGGTTTTTTTTTTTTCCTAAGCCTTCTCAGCATTTCTTATTATTTTTAACAGGAAACTGATATTGACAACATCCATCAATTAGTTGTGGGTGCGACAGAGAATATCAAGGAAGGCAATGAAGACATAAGAGAGGTGATGTCTCTAAGTAATGTTCCTTCTTTCTCCTACATCTCAGCTGTGTCCAAGTGTTACTCTAACAAGCTGTACACACAACACGGCCAGGGTGTATTGTGGTATTGGGATGTGATTTTTGGGCTGCTGTGAAGAAATGTAGCTAACGTGACCAAGTGACTGAATGGGGAAGCAGAAATCTGCTTGGCGTTACCCTGTTTGGAAACATGAAGGTCTCCCCAAGTGCATTTAAGCACCATTGAAGTTGGTGTGTCCTTGGGTGTAAAAGACAACGCTGGGGTTGTTGAAACCGGAGTAAAACATGAAGCATTATCAGAAATCTCTTTACCATGCTGAACACATCTCGCATGTGTCTAGCAAACAACTCTGTCCCATTGTTCTGTTAACGAGAATGAGATGATGATTTATTCAGGAACTGAGATCTCACTAAAAACAGCTCCTGAATTGGGCTCTGGGGCAAACAGCTCCGATTCATGTCCCTTTTTCTCTTTTTTTTTCTTTCCTCTCTCATGGAAGCACACAGAATATGGAGTTAAAGGGTGTGTTTCCTACCACTCAGCTAGTCTGAGCATCAAAAATGTATTAGCGAGCATGACTCAGCTACTTAATGCTTCTGACCTGGGAGCTTGTTTCCATGTTTCTGGGCACTTGAAGGGCCAACCCAGCCTTTACAAACAGCTGTTCTCAGACTTTGGTGGTGTTCGGCATTTGCTTGGCTTTCAATTGAAGACGTTCATTAGAGAATTTCACTTTCAGAACTTAAAATTAACCTTTAAGCATGTACATTTTGTTTTAGTCCTTTGTTTTGGCTAGAATTCTATTGTGTATGCTCTGGATGTTTTCTCTTTTTGAATCACCACCTTTAATAGCCAGAGAGCACTGGAATACTCGGAGCACTGGAACAGGCTGCCCAGGGGGTGGTGGAGTCTCCTTCTGTGGAGATACTCAAGACCCGCCTGGACGCCTACCTGTGTGACGTGGTGTGGGGAGCCTGCTTTGGCAGGGGGGTTGGACTCTATGATCTCTGGAGGTCCCTCCCAACCCCTACAATTCTATGAGAGAAGCAATAGTGTGATAAGGGTAGAGAAGTATAACCAAGCTGAATGTTACCCACCTGAAATGAATGGCAAGCTTTGTTCTTGCAGTACGGGCTGAAACCACTGACACCTTGGGTTGCCTTTGTGGAAATATGTACTGTACCTTTACCAGTGATGATAACCAAGATAACCTTTTCCTCACAGGCAATTAAAAACAACGCTGGATTTAGAGTTTGGATCCTGTTTTTCCTGGTGATGTGTTCATTCTCCTTGCTTTTCCTGGACTGGTATGACAATTAATTAAAATTACCATGTTGTCTACACGCTTGGTAAAATCTTCCGGCTCTTTTTTCCTTCTGTTTAATGGGGCATATGGTATACCTGTATACTTTATGCATTTGATTCATACTGCTATGATGGAAATGTTTTCTAACAGCTAAGCACATCCATATGTCCCTTAAGGCAGAGAGAGGGTAGCGTTCATTTCAGATCCCTTTATCAGATCTGAAGCCACACTAATCCTGCACACTTAAACCTCTGCAAGAACTCCTCAGAAAGCTGCGAGCTGGAGCACAGCTAAGGGGAAAATTAAAAGAAACAACAGAAAAAAAGGTGTTTTTTTTACCATTGTCAGAGTCACCCACATGTCTGATGCTTGAAGTCCAGCTCCCAGAGCACAGAACAGATCGAGAGAATTGTTGCTGTGTGCAAAAGCATCTACACTGTCTCAGGCTTTTATTTAATCCCACCACTTCAGTACACAGCGATCGTTTTGCAGCTGTATTCTGACCTCTGCTTCTAATCCTTGAAAGTTATTCTGTCACGTTGATTTACTAATAATTTTAAAAGTCAGCTACAGAGCTTTACTTTGGGGTGCAAAGAGATAACACAGTGCAGCCAACCAGACTGTGGAAACAGATGGTCTGAGGTGCCGGAACAAAGCCAAAGGATAGACAATATTAAAGCCAAACTCTTCAAAGCACTCAACTTAAGAGCAATTTGTTAACTAAAGAAAGTCCCCAAACCAACTGTAGATGAGAATCAGTAAATTTCATCCTGTTAAATCAGAGGGAGAAGCTCCTTTGGCTCTTGAATGCAGAGCAACTGCTGTCTCCTAGATCATACAGCTCCATGTTTTGCGATGTTTGTTGTCGTGAGAGAAGTCAGGTTTCTCACCAGTACGTACTTATGCGTTAAAGCTGTTCTTAGTGTGCTAAATTTAAAGGGAGGAGGATGCATTGTGGGTCATTTCTACATAGGACAGTCCTGGGGAAGAGAACTTTCCCTCTTGTAACACCTGAATGCCTTCTGTGACTGTGGTGATCAAGAACTGTTTTGTTCTCTCTCCTCTGACATGCGTGTGCCTATAAGTTTTATATGCAAGGAGCAAACCCTTCTTTACAGAGTGGAAATGTCAAAAGTTACATTCAGTAAAGCATAAACCGACTAGAAAATGCAAATGGGGTGATTTTGAAAATCTGAGTCTGTAGTTTTTTAAATGCAAAGTAAAATTTGGCACATAACTTAATGCTTTTTAAGCACTCCACCCACAGTGACTTAAAAATCCTTTTATGAATATTACAGTGTAATGCACACTTTGTTATCAAATGAAGTAAAAACGGTTCTTTTTACTGTACTGGTTAAAAGAAAGGCTGTTTATAATGTGATTCTACTGGAGCAAAATAAAAGCAGAGCTGATAATGTTTGTTCTACGCCCCATCCTGATGCTTTTCCTTTGTTTCTGTATAGTCTCTACAACTGACTTTTGACATGTCCACTAGAAGCTGTTGCACTTAAATAAAATGAAAAAGAAAGAGTATCTGCTTCCCCAGATACTTCACATCCTTGTCTGTTAAATTAATGATGCCTTCTTTTGTAATGCATTTAAGATTTATAATAAAAATGAAAACATGGTTTCACACAAAGAATAGGTAAGTTTGTAATTACAATGGAACTTGAACGTGCATCCACAATACTATGTTCTTCTACATCTTTGCCCATCCCAAGCCATACATAAACAGTTCTACTCTTCACTCAGTTTCACATGGAGCTTTCCAACAGCCACTTGTGTTACTAAGATGCTACTGTTTTGATGCCTTGTGTTTAAAAAGTATCAAACCGCAAACCATACATAAACTGAAAGCTCTAATTTATAAAAAGGATAAATGGCAATGTAATAAAAGATTCAGTTACATCACTCCCTCTGCTGTATCCAACAAATTACATAGCGGGCTACATCTACTGTGAATAGGCTTTCTGCCTTTTAAGTACGATCAAAAGATGTCATTTCTCTTTCAGACATCCTTAACTGTATATTCTTATGCTATCCTCAACATCCATCACAAGAATTGCCTGTGTTTTTCCATAGTGTCTATCTAGTTTGTGTTTCAGTGCACATCCTTACCAAGATGCTAAAGCCACAGTGGAAATGCAGTTAAATCCTGTTGACAGCAATAATAAAACATTGAGCATGCCTTCTTGCAGAGAACTTCATTATCACTTACAAATAAATAACAGTAAAGAAAATGTAAGAAAAATGCTACCTGACACTTGTTTTTTCCCTTTCTCCATACAAATCATTACGTTATGCCCTTGACATCAGTGCTGATTATCGTTTTTGCTCGAGCCAAAACTAAATACTAAACACAGCTCTCAGCTAAACAAGAGATCACTCCAGTTATGGCTGTGGTGTTTCGGTTTGCAAAATGACTAACAATAAAAAAATCAATAAATAAAATATCAGTTCAGACAACAGAACACGTTTTAAGGTCTAAGCCCTGAAAATCCAGAGGAGAAATCTGTCAGTATCCAATAAACTGCAAGAACATATCTGTTGGTTTGTTTCAAACATTGAAAACGGTGTCAAAGCTCTAAAGCAATGCTGATACGCATCTGGTTTTATGCCCATGAATGTTCTGCAGCATGTTTTTTGTTTTTGCAAAGCAGTATCAGCAAACAGAAGCAATTGCACCATAAACATGAGTAACCTCTAAATTATCCGTAATTATATTTAATGAAAAGTTTCTTAAAGTCCCTTAGTTACCTTCAAATGACATAGTGTTAATAATTAGCTTATCATACTAAGCTGACTTCTCAGCGGCTTCAGTCTCCTGCTCAGACAGTTTCTCTTCTGACAGTACTGTCATCCACGGGGACACTGAGCGCGTGATGGTTTGCTTGGCCAGATTGTAGTGGTTTATGACTGTGTAAAATTTCCCTCGAGCATTGGAGTCTTGTTCCGAGTAGTAGTTTTCCAACCCAGCTGGAATGCATTGATTATTCTGAAAAGAAAATCCATCACTTAGATCACAAACGCGGTCCCACACACGACATGTACGTTTGCTCTTTTCCTTTGTGTCTAAGCAAATGTTCAGTCTGGGGCTCAAGATGCAACATACAGCAATTACTACAATGTTATCCTAATGTGTTCGAACTGTTCTCCCCTGTAATCCTTAGGCCTAACACAGCATTTGCCATAAAGACCAACCTGTTTCTATAGTCCAGAACAGTTAATAGACAAGAAACTTGCATGCCCCAAATTAACTTATATAAGTACTCAGTCTCTTGTTGCAGATGTATTTTGCTTTTTTCTTCCTTTCTCCTTCCCACTGAGTTCCAAGTGGTCAAATTACAATTACAGATTCTGCATTCTAGCATCAAATTAGCTTCATCTAATACACTGTTTTCAGTCTGTGGGCTAGAAATTAATAGAGATACATCGGTGCCAAGGTATGGCCAGTTTTACAGCCTAATAAATAAGACATAGAAGGAAAACATTGTGGGCAGCCCAGCTGATGTGTAACACGCCCACACAAACACAGCACTTCACTGCTGATTTTCAGAAAGATGAAGTCAGTATCAGGCTTTTAAAATCTATCTTTAGCTGTCGTCCTACATTATTTAATTTCCCAGAAGTTTAAGAGCACTACACAGAAACTCCTCCATGCTCAGAGCTTTGGAAAATGAACTACCTGATTTAGATGGTTAAATACTAAGTAGGAGCCAAACTTTGATGTCATCTTGAAAATGAAGTCCGTAGAGCGGGCGGCACTGAGCAGCCCTTCCTGTGATGGTGCAGTAAAAGCCTATGAAGCAGCAAATCACACTGAAGGAATAAGGTGATGATATGGACAGATCCTGCTGACCCCCAGGTTTTGCTCCAGAAGGGCATGGGGCTCCCCACAGCTTTTCTGCCATATCTGCCAGGCTGAGCTCTCTTGCCTGAGAGTCTCTAAGCAGCACTTTAAGATCCACACTGAGAACCTGCAGCTCACGCCAGCTCAAGGGAAAAGGAATGACTGCAATTGTTTCTTTGCTGACTCATTTCAGAAGAAATGATCTTCTATGTCCAACACCAAAGACTAAATCTCATAGTACTGCAGGACAGCAGAGCTGCTGTTCTCAAACTTGGTAAGAAAGTCTTTACACTGGAAATTCCTGAGCAAAAAAAGACACAAAATTGTCAATAATTTCTATGACCAGATGCTATCTGTCTCACATGTATACACATTTACTATGAATGCATGCCAGTAAAAACTGTTCTAAGTCATCTGGCACAAAATGGCTGGGCAAAAGATGCAGCAGTCTTCGGTAAAATAAATTTTGTATTCCCAAACCACTGAAGAGAATAGTATGAAAGAACACTGCCAAAACTATCAGCCTGTGGATAGTCTTACAAACTGGCTTACCTAATGACTACAATACAATCCTATGGCAACTGGAAGGAAGGCTGACATGATTCATGAGATGAACAGTCCTCCCAGGAGTTAACAACTCATCAGTCTTAACCTGCTTGTGTGATGGGCTGCCCTGTCCCTGAAGGTGTTCAAGGCCCTGAGCAGCCTGGTCTAGTATCTGATACGAAGCTTGGCGGCCCTTCCCGTGGCAGGGGGTTGGAGCTTCATGATCCTTGAGGTCCCTTCCAACCCAAGCCATGCTATGAATCTACAATTCTATGCGTGTCAGACTCACACCAGCATCGGAAGTTTAGCAATTCCAACCAGGTTCACCTTATCTTTTTTTTCCTAACATAGTAGTCAGGGCAAAATTTGACTTCAAGTTTTATCTCAACTAGAAATACAAAGCAGGCAGGATTTAACCCTGAAGAAGCAAAGCCATTGGCTGTTCTGTAAGGCACAGAGGCTTCCCAACAATCATCATTGATCGCTCCATGTGTTGTCAGGTACAAGCCTGGGACCTACGTTTCAAGAACAACTTTCAGAAGGACAACTCTGTCATAGAGCTACATGCTGTGCACATTCACCTGCATCACCATGCCTCTTGTGTTAGCATTATCTGTGCTGTATCTGGGATAACTGACACGGCTCTGGATGTGATAAAATGACTACGAAGTACTTAAATGCAGACCTTTCTGTAGTGATTATTTCACCCAGTCAGAGGACGTAGTCACAACTCTAAATATTTAAAATGGGAGAAGGAACACAATCCATTGATCTAATTAAATCTGCCAAGAAAATTCAAGCAAATGGAATATAATTATTAGTGCTGAAGACAAGCCAAGATTATTGCCAGTCTAAAAAAAAAAAAAAAGCCACAATCTTTTGTTGCTTAAAAGGAGCAATTTGCTTTTTAACAGGCAAAATGACTCAGTAATGTTATTTTTTCGTAGTCAAAACCCCACAGCAGCTGACAGAAGAACCTAAAGAAATACACAGCAGAGTTTCCATCTTGACTGAATTTTTTTGCTCCCAGGATTTCATGCTTCTAGAAAAGACAGACAAAGACTCCCCTTTTACTCTGCTCCTTCTGTGCTGCCCAAGGACAACTCCTTTCCTTAGCATCTGATCAAGGCAAGCAATGCAACACCAAGGAGTTACTGAGCTGCATGAACTGGTGCTGATTCTCAGCTCTAACCCTCAGCTTAAGCAGAACATTATTTTTTTCCACCCTTTCCCCCCCCCCCCCAGTTTCCAAGTGTGAGAAGTAATAACAATGGCCGTGAGGAGAAACTGGGATACTCCAGAGTTGTCAGTCTCCTGCTTCTTTCCTGGCCCTTCTATTTCAGAAGTTAGTTGTGAGTTAAGGGCTCTGATGCCAGAGAAAGTCCTGGTTGCCAGTCTGTGTTTGGCTGCATTAAGATGGCTCCTTTTGTCCCCCTGATGTAAACAGCCCAGTGGCATCAACGTGTCACAATAATATCTTCTATTTGCTGGGTCAGTATTCCAAGCTAAATAGATGATGGTGTTATCTCTAATGTGCGGAATGTGCTCAGATGCTTGAGGATCTGGTGAGTTTCACCCTGAGCCAGAAAGAGTGCTGCTGAGGAATCCACACCACAACAGTACTATGTCTGCATCAGCTTCAGCAAGCACAAATTTGCAGCTCAGGCAGTTTAAGTATGTTATACAGAAGAAAACAAGCATCTTTCTAATTACACTTACAAGCTCTGGATGTGTGGGACAGCAAAAAGGTTGAAGACACTGAAACCTTTGGAACTATTGTGTTTATGACAGCAATCAAGGCAGAGAAGTGCAGATTTGACTCACAGCTGCAGCAGCTCAGCCTGTATTCAGAGACTCCCATGGCACCAGGCTTCCTGAGGCAGGACACATAAACCCTTGCCAAGCAAATCACATCAGCATCAAAAGCCTGGTGATGCCAGGCCAGAGCATATCGCTCAGTGCACCTGAAGCACAAAGCCTGTCCACAGAGAGACTGGTCACAAGGTGATCTCAGCTGGCCACAGGCTTTTACTTCATCTCCCAGGACATCTGTGCCAAGCCGTGCCAGCTGATGTTACAGACTTTTCAAAAAAGACATGCAGGCAATAAATAAAAGTTCATGTCAGCACCGCTGTTACTAAATGACACCAGGCCCAGAACATGTTTATGCTATAAAAAACTCTTCAGAGTTCCATGTTCAAAGATGCCGTGCCTCCTGGCATTATGCTGTCGAGCATCCAGGAAACAGCCTTCACAAAACCCAACACTGGGAGAACAGTAGTAAAGCAGCCCTGTGTATGTGCTGCACTGTAAAGCACTGGCCTGTGGGGGGTTTTCTCCCTAACTTGGGTTTCAGACAGGATGCTGAGAAACCTGATCAGATGGTTCTTTACACACCATGCAACTGAAACAGCTCACAGAACTCTTCTCTTAAACGTCTGCTATGCTAGAAAAAAAAGGCAGAAGCCAGAATGCTGAAATTCACAGGAAGGGAAGATATGGTGAAAAAGGACACAGAAGCAGCAGACAGTCTCTGGAATGATGATGGGAACACATAACTGGCCATACCTATCGAGTCAGGATCACATCAAGGTAGGATCTGTAGGAACATACAGTCCATATTCCAAGTAGTTCAAAGAGAATGCTTAGAACAAAAGGTTGTCATCCCTCAAGACAGGAGTAAAGAGACATTTCAGAACTTGTCTGAGGCAACTCAAAAAATAGAGCAGAACCAAGACCTGTGTGTCCCAAGTTACTGCTGAGCGTTCTAAGCACCTTATCTCATCTTTGAGCCAAGGGAAAGCTGAATCAAAACTGAACAGGACTGTCAGGAGCACTGGAGCAGCCACTCTTTCTTACATCATTTTGAAAACCATTCCAGGTACCTGCCTTATTCATTAGGTGACCAGGTAATCTTAATTAGACAGAAGAATGCCATAATCACTGCTGCTTTTCTTAACTCTTGACACCTGAGTTCAACCCTGTTACATCTCTCAATCAGTGCTACCTTTAGGACTTCCAGCTCAGGTCACAGCTGAGAAGCCAGCGCTACCACCTTGTAAGAAGTAAGTGAGTCCCAGCTTCCCTTTCACTTAGCAGAAGTATTTTTTCCAATAAATGTGTTTTCCCTTTTTTGGCATCCCTTCTGGCCTGTGGCAGCAGGGCTCAGAGGTCTCTGTTCTAGAACAAGGAGTCCTTTCTATAAAAATAAGGTAACTCTGCTACTCTTAATGAGACCATCACTTCAGTCTTTTGATATATATACCAGAGTCTTTTCCTCCAGGTCTTTAGATTTATCGCTCTCCTTTCCTATGACACAAGAATTTGGAAAAACATGCAATATCTAATTGTATGACCCAATAAACGAGTGCTTTGCTCAAACAGCTGCACATGAAGGAGGTCTGAAGGACACCAGTGTTGATGTTTTTGCAACGTTTACATTAGCAAAAATAACAAGAGTGTGAAATCTGTGTGGTAGACACAACCTCCGTTACAAATTAGGCAGAAAGAAACACAGCTGAAAGCACTCTAACCTTTGGAAACAACTATGAATTTCCATGCAATGCAGCATGACTTCGCAAAGGCTATGCACAAAACAGCGCAGATTATATTACGGTATTACATAATATCCCCTGTTTTTCTACAGTGTGTGCACAATTTACCTTGAAAACAAATCCTTCTGGACAGGTATGATCGTACTTGTAAACCTTGTAGACTACCAGAAATACAACACATGTTAAGAACGCAAGGGCGAAAAGGACCAGCACAGTTACCTGTAAAGAGAAATACAACATGCTCATGTTAGTAATGCACTGCTTAATATGTTGCTGTTACCACAAAAGCCAGCTATGAATGCATTTCACAGGAAAATCAAGGCTATAATAAGGCTAAAAACAGCTACTTAGTCATAGAGGAAGAACAGGGAAGGAGTACAAGTGCTTCCACCTCCCGCTTCTCATAGATGAAGGCAGATGATGCACATTCAGTGGCCCACTGCCTCTCTGCTATCAGGCTTTTTCAGATGCTTTTCTCTTCAGTGCACACAGGAGTCCAGAAAGACACACTGGGGTGGTTTGGGTGTGCTGATTTTTTAGTATTTGGATGATGGAAATGTAAATTAGTTTACATCAGCTGATAAACACATTGGTTTTCCTCATATCTGTCCAAGAATGGAGTCACATGCCAAAATGTTAATACAGGTGGCGTCCAAATAATACAAAGATGGCTGTAGTGAGGCAAGGAGAAAGTAATGTTTGCCCACTATGGTTAGATAAGAGTTTGTTGCACCTGCTACAAATGTGTGGATATACCAGTAGTCCACATGTAAACCAATTAATACTCCTTCAGACATCTTGTTTGAACCAGTGCTGCTTGAACCAGTCACACAGTGATCGCACAGGAGTCACTACCAGATCCATAAGGAATACTCCATGTTCAGCACAGGGCCAGCTTTGACAAGTTCAGGTACAACTGTTCTGCAAATCGATGCATCGCAGACTGCATTGTGTGTGTGGCATTGACTTCACCATGTCCTTAAGTACCTCTCTTGTCCTGAATTTGTGCTGCAGAAAAAATTAGGGGATACCTGAAATTGAATCTGAAATCAGCATCACTGCCAAGCTAACATTTCCCAGGATTAAGTTCTGAGCAGCTGGAGACCAGGCAGCCTTTTAGGTGAGGTGGGAGATACAACCTGAGGGGTGTATGAGCTGTGCAAAGAGCACTGGTTACCTGGGGAAATGTCCCAGATGTCTGTCTTTATTACACTAAAACTTCTACTGACACAGAAACGAGTAGCTTCTGGAAATCACAGGAAGAGCAGAATAAGAGGGAGGGTGGGAAGCCAACATGTGGCACAGCATAAGAACAAACAGAAACAAACTGACGTGATTAATGAACCAAAACAATGTACAGTGTTATCTAAACTTTAAAGAACAGAAAAGTAAGAACCTGGAACTTGAGAAAACCAAAAAACAAAAATACTATACAACCACACCTCCCCTTCCTGCTAATCCTAGGATGCTGAATAACTCAGGTGAACATTTATGGACTTGTCATGCTGAGAAAGGTAACTTCACCATGGGCAGACAACAGGGACAGTAACATTTCCTGGCTGAAACAAGGCTGGGAAGTAGCGTGCTGCCGAAGCTAAGGGTTTTTGATAAAGAAAAAGACAAAAGTAAAGAGAAAAAATGTAATAAAAGGAGGGCCAGAGAAGAGGGCAGGGAGAACCACAGATCAAAAAGCAAATTAACAGAATAAATGTAAATATTAATGTAACAATGCCAATCTAAATGAGACACAAAGCAAATGACCTTTCTGGTTAATAATAACATCCTCAGTTTCTCAGAACAGACGCTGGATTAAAAGTAAAATCATATTCTTAATCACCCTCCGAAAACCGCAACTGACATCAGCTTTCAAATCCAATTAGCCTTCTCCAAGCTGGTTACTTATGGACAGATAGCTCTGCCTTGCCAACCTCTCATTTCCATCCATGGCTCAGGATGTCATGCATGAATCTTAAAGATCCTTTCTTGTCATCTTCTGTGGCCCAGTTCAGTAACAACCAACATCTCCTCTCCCCTCACACCTGACAGCCCTCCCAAACCAAGCCCTACCATGGCCCTTCCCATGTGTTTTATTGTGCCTCTCCCTTTTTCCTTTAAAGCTGTTTGCAGCCCCTTCCTGTGCGTCCCCAGCCATCCCACCAACAAACACCCACACTGCCCAGTCCAAGCTGCAGGTTTGGGATCACTCACCTCCCAGCCTACAACCCACTGGCACTATGTACGTGTTGCATTGTCCCACTCACTCTGCTGATCACTGCTCTTTTCCTTAGAAAATGACAGAGAAGAAAGGGTAAAGAGGTGCTAAAGAGCAAACAAAATTCCAGTGGGATTATTGCCAAGGCCTCCATGCCCTCCAAGATGTATTCCACACAGCCTGCAAGAAAGCCTGCTCTCTGCAGAACAGCTCTGTGACACAAAACACAGACAGCAAAAGAATTTGTGTGGTACAGACTGGTTTAGCTCACACCCATCTCCTCCACAGACAGGGGTAAACAGTTTCCTAATGTTATTAATTTTGGTATCAGCATGTATATTTTTACTCTCATTATCCCCAATAATTTACAATCACACTCCATTTGCAAATCCCTAATCAAGTAAGCTCTTGTCTCCTTCCGAACAGAAGCTTTCCTCTCCAACCAGCCGTCAAGATACAAGTAGCGTGTACTTCAGTAAAGGACATCTGCATGTGCCAATGATATGGATAGAAATCCATCACTGGATTTCAAGATGATCCCTATCATCTGTTCATCCAGTTCACTTCTCTCCTGTAAAATCCCTCTCTTCCTCCTGCTGGCTGTTTCTCTTCATTCTCATTGCCCACAGAGATGGTCCACACTCCAGCCAAGCTGCTGCTTTTTTTCCTGCTGTCAACCAGCAGAGCCCATCTCCCACCTCACCTCCCTGTTCCCTTGCACAAGTGAAAGCACAGAAAGAGAGAAGGCAACAAGCTGCTCTTTAGACCACAAGCCTGACCAAAGCTGACACATATTGCTTTCTTCCACAGCTAATCTGCATACTTGCCAAAACACAATGCACAATTATTTCCTTCCTCCTGCAGGGGCACTGCTAGCAACCCACCCTTGCCTTCTGTTACAGGGAGGAGAGGATACCATCCACACAGAACCACTCCCTCTTCCTTACAAGAGAATGTTGCATCTCTTCTGCCTGTGGCAGCCAGCTGGCAGAGTGCAGGACCCATACAGTGGGAGCAGAAGTCCTTCAAATTACTGTGATCCTTCACTGCCACATACATCCTGTGGAACACCAGGGTCTCTGCCACACTACATGGGAGACGGGCTTTTAAAATAACCAGAAGGGAGCAGAAACAAGTGTTTCTTTAAACAAGTAATGCAAAGAGTAGCCTTGTTTTCATCTCAAGAGTGCCCTTTAAGGTTAGTTTTGAGGGGACCTGGCAGCAGAACCAAGTGAGCAGAACAGATGACAAGATATTATGTACGTGGCAGAGTTTTGAATAGATTGTAAGTGAAGAGCAGAAGAAGGACGACGTCTAGCCAGAAGCCATTACAGTAATCGAAATGAGAGATGACTAATGAATGAACTAAGTGTACCTGCAGCAAAAAAAAAGAACAAACACCAAATCTCCCTCTTTTCTGACTGTAAGCATTTAGCCCAACAAAAGAAGTTCACCAGATCTGACAACCACACCAACATGCACGCAGCTCCTGGTAAGGCCTTTCCATCAGGGTCTGCTAGATCTTCCCGGTCAGTCTGTCCTACTCTGCTGCAGCTGTGTAAGACTGCAAGCTGTTTTTCCTTCTCTGCTTGGCTGCTGCAATCTCCTCCCCCATTCCACTAGCCTTTATCATGTTCCCTTTTTAATAAGCCAGAATGTTACAGCAAAATGCATCAACTGTGCTGGTTTGCCTCAGACCCTTCCTGATTCCTGGCCCTTTCTGAACAAATGGCAAGCTTCAAGGCACGTACAGGTCTGCCTGTTTTGCTGCTCTTAGCTGTCTCTCTCTCATTCCGTTCTGCATGTACCCTACTGTCCCCTCTTGATGCCAACTCTTATCCTGTGTCATAACCTGCACACACCTCTGCATGTCTCCTCCTCTTGCTTGAATTTTTGTCATTAATCCGCTCTCACTGTGCCTGTCTGAACTGCCTTCTTTTCCACCGTGCACCTTTCAGGATCATACAAACGCAGCTAGGAGCACTGCCGTTATTACAAAGGGAACTAAAGTGGAACTAACAACACGTGCCGTCATTTTCACTGCCCAGTCTCTGGCACTCAGTCACATCTATGTTCTACATCTATGCATTGCCTATTCCATTGCCATCTATGCATTGCCTATTCCACTTGCAGCCTCCTGGGAATGAACTTTCATTGCTGGTTTGTCTCTAGGCACACACCTGGTGCTAACACCAAACACAACGAGAGAGGACATGCATCTATAAAGCACCTTTCATCTCATGTGATTTAGAACCAATTCACGCTTTGCTTACCAGTGAAATACAGAGCCCTCTGGGATGAAATACTGCAACTCTGTGCAACTGTTTAGGGCAGGAAATTAAGATTATTGCCATCCAATTTAAACGACAAGAGAATTTTAGGTAGGCAGACTGTAATTACAATAGATTGTGTCTGACTACATCCCACAGACTAAGATTCATAAAACATCATGCTTACTTCCCTGCAAATGGCTGTGACCTCCATTTCACCTCTCTCCACTAAAATCCTGCCTCTCCAGCACACAATGCATTCTACCTGCATGTGAGAGAATGCTGAAGGCAGCTCTCCATTTCCCCTAACGTTTTTGCTTTCCCAAAATGACTTTTCTTGCTATTAGCCAGGCTTGTCCCTAGAAGTTTACATGAAACCATCCACGTAAAGAATAGGAATCATGAAGTTTGAGGAAAATGGCAATATGAAAAAAGGGACCCTCACTTATCTGCATGCGGCATTTGAGTCACGTTCATTTACAGAGCAGCACAGATCATACAGAACAATTTGATACAACTTCCTATTCCTGCTACAGGACTATACCTTTCATGTACACTATGGCCAGTGACACAAAAGGCAGCCAGGTGCCTGCTTTCAAAAGAATATATCTCAAGCAACAGGTCATGTTTAGCTACATGGCATCTGTCTCAAAAAGGATGACAGCCTTGGGATGGACAACAGAAAATGAAGAAATCAAAAGACTCCATGAGGAGGCAGAGGAAGAGAACTGGTGTGGATCCTGGACATGACTGACAGCAGCAACATGAAAGGCAAAATGAAGAAGTAACTGAATAGAAACTACACATGTAGAAACAAAGAATGACTTGGGTTGGAATGGATCTCAAAGATCATCTAATTCCAACCCAGTGTTTCTTAGCAGCAGTGCTGCAGGACAACAGACCCAGTATGCAACGGAACTGATTAATGAAACCTGAGGGAGATGCTGTTAGACAGAACCAGATAACAAAGCAGCAGCCTCCAGAGTCTAAGCAATGCTGTGGCTTAATATGACTGCTTGTGGCAGCATCCCATCATCCTCCATCATACGGACACCGTGTATTAGTCTGATAACTAGGGAGATTTGAGGAAGCAGCCTGAGACATCATGTCCCTGAAGTTAGAGCCTTGTTGCCTTACCATACAGACCTGAAATGGATTATCGGGGCCAAGAGAAAGGTTGGAAAAGGTTACACAGCCTTTCCTTACATGCAGCAAGTGTTAACATCTAGAGAGACCCAAAGGATCTTTTGTCAGCAGCATCTCAGACTCTTGGTTCTGCTCCAAGACAAGGATTTCTAATGGGATTCAACAGCACCTGGCCCAGAGCAGAGGAGCTGCTGTTGGGTATTACCTATTTCACTTAAGCCTACCAGCTCTGACTGTAGAAATAAAATCCTTTTAGACAATGCTGCAAAATTATTGGTTATGTTCCGTCATGGAATTATCAGAAATTGTAAAAATGGAGTAAAAACAGTCACAATTCATTGCCTTTATTCAGTGTTTTTAAAAAATAGCAGAAGAATCTCTCTCTTTTTTTTTTCCTAAAGCAATAAAAGGAAAAAATTCAAAGTCTGCCAAACTGTTACAGCAGTGAGCAACTCTTCAATCCTGTGAGTAGCTCTAGAGAAGAAAAGAGCACTACGCCAGGCAGTAAGCACCTGTCATCCTTCCAGCACTGAGTGACAGACACAGCACTGCTTAAGGAAGTGCTCCTGTACAAGAATCAGCCGACATCTCGTGCATTTAACACATTTTTAAGTGGATGCAAAGAGCCACTCAGCACACAGGCTGACAAAGAAATATTCTCTGCGTCCAAGTAAGTATAATGTGATCCCCAGGGGTCGGTGCTGGGGTCTGTCCTCTTCAATATCTTTATTGATGACCTCGATGAGGGCATTGAGTGCACCCTCAGTAAGTTCGCAGATGACACTAAATTGGCTGGGAGTGTGGATCTGCCTGGGGGTAGCGAGGCCCTACAGAGGGATCTGGACAGGCTGGAGAGCTGGGCTGAAGCCAACAGGATGAGGTTTAACAAGACCAAATGCCGAGTCCTGCACTTCAGCTACAACAACCCCAGTTGACGCTACAGGCTTGGAGTGGAGTGGCTGGAAGACTGCATAGAGGAAATGGACCTGGGGGTACTGACTGATGCTTGGCTGAACATGAGCCGACAGTGTGCCCAGGTGGCCAAGAAGGCCAATGGCATCCTGGCTTGCATCAAAAACAGTGTTACTAGCAGGAACAGGGAGGTAATTGTCCCCCTGTACTCAGCACTGGTGAGGCCGCACCTTGAGTACTGTGTTTAGTTTTGGGCCCCTCACTGCAGAAAGACACTGAGGCCCTGGAACACGTTCAGAGGAGGGCTACGAAGCTGGTGAGGGGTCTGGAGCACAGGCCTTATGAGGAGCAGCTGAGGGAGCTGGGATTGTTCAGCCTGGAGAAGAGGAGGCTCAGGGGAAACCTTATAGCTCTCTATAACTTCCTGAAGGGAGGTTGTAGTGAGCTGGGGGTTGGCCTCTTCTCTTGTGTAGACAGTGATAGAACTAGAGGGAATGGTTTCAAATTGCACCAGGGGAGATTCAGGCTGGAAATTAGGAAATATTACTTCTCAGAAAGGGTGGTCAGGCACTGGAATGCACTGCCCAGGAAGGTGGTGGAGTCACCGACCATGGGGGTGTTCAAGAAACGTTTGGATGTTGTGTTGAGGGATATGATATAACTGGAAAGTACTGGTGACAGTTGGACTGGATGATCTTCTAGGTCTTTTCCAATCTTGATGATTCTGTGATTCTTTGATACTAAGAAAAGTCAAAAAGGCTTGAGGCAGAAACGTGTTTTAAAATATGGCCCTTTGAGAAAGATCAATCATGGAATACTTAAATTCACATTACGTTATGTACTTCTTAGTAATTAAAACAATACGATAAAACCTAGAACACTGAATTTGAACGTCTTGATTCCTCTCCCATAACCTCACGCTTGCTACTTGACAGTACATGGCTTGCCCGGTGCGGTCTTACCTCAGAAGTAAGCTCCAGGTTTTGGCTCTGCAGCTACATATACATACGGATGTCAATAATAAAGCCAGAAGAACTGATTTGCCTTTGTATGATTCAAATGGCTTAAAGCATATCACAGCTTGGGTTTATCTGAGGGCTTTAGAATTACTGGGAAACAGAAATGCTTGCTTTCAAAATACTCCTGAGGGTTCTTTATTCAGGTTTCCCCAAAGACAGAAAAAAAATATCTCATTCTTCGATAGAATGGACAATTTTTGAAATTGCTGTGCTTGTGTGCAGCCGTCAGCTGTCAGCTCCCATCAGGAACATCTCACTGCAAAACTCAACTGGACTTTGGAAGAATGCAATGGAGGCAAAGGCTCGGCCTCGGCTAACTGACACCATCCGTTCATGCCTCTAACAGCTTCCTCCTGCGTGCTGATTCATAAGGCTCCTTTGAAATGATGTTTCCAGCCATGTTGTTCTATTCTGTACAACAGAATTTACAGGAGAGGAAAACCTGCCTCATTCAAAGGAAAGGACCGGCTCTCCCCATTACTCTACACTGCTCAAAAGAACAGGAGACTTTTAGTTCTCAATGAGAAATAAAATCTCCAGTAAGAATGCCATCTCCCTTGGCGTGGTTACTGCCATGAAACTGAATTACAGCAACCTCAGAAACAGGAAGCCTTCCCATTCTTATGACAGATTCTGATTTGAATTCAGAATGCAGCTTCGTACAGGAAAATTATTCTTGCAGTTTTCTTTGTAAACATTCTCAGCTCTGTTGTAATAACTGTGGTAATGTGGATCGAATGCAGAAAAATACATTTTATAATTGCATATTCACCCAGCTGCTAAAACAACAACCCATCCACATGACATATGTACACGCTGGAGTGGCTTCATTTGTTACAATGTGTAATTTCTCAAGAAGTGCAGCTCTAGATGATCTGCGCTGCTGAATCCCAAGAAAAGGCAATCTGTTCTGTCCTTACTTAAGAACTACATCTCGGAATACACGTGAAATATTAGCAAAGACAACCGCCTTTATTTTAGCCCATTTGTGCCGTGTCTTGTGGCAAACACACATCAGCAATGCACGGTATTAAAGTCACTGAAACAGCATCAGAAGCTTTTTTCATGAGCACAAGCCAAAGTCAATATCCTACCAGTTAAATAATGCATTTCATAATTATAGCAAATATTTAATTTTCAAACAAATATCCTTTTGCTCTCTCGGAATCAACAGCAGCAGTTAACACGGCGGCTGGCAATTAATAAGGACCCAGGAGGAAAAAAAAAACCACCTCACACAATCAGTACTTTCCATCTCCATATTTATAAAATGGCATCAATTATTCATGAAATATTTACTACTGGGAGTGGTGAATGTGACAATTGTCCCTGGAGGAGAACCAGTCAGTCCTCTTTAAAACGATGCAGGCAGCACAATTCAATTCTGAAAACGTTACGTAGAGATTAAGGGACATTTTTAGGTCCTGAATGTTCTGTGTTAAAGTACTGTTTTCAACTACCTGAGCCTCAATTTTCCTAATCGATCAGCCCCCACACCCTCCTTTAAAAGCAGACTTACAGCCAGCGTGAATCATCCTGCAATTCCCAAGAGACAGAAAATCTTACCGAAACCTCTCTCTGATGCAGTAGTTACCTAGCAGCAAAGCCTAGCAACCCTGTAGTATGAGATTAATCCCGGAGTGATCATCATAAGGTAATATCTAAAAGACATTTTCCTTTAAGTATGCCATCCAAAGGTATATAAAAACGCAACATAAAAATGCTCAGGCTTCTGACTCTTCAGATATACAAATTAGAAGACTCCCCAAAAGCATGACAAGCTATTTATCTGCTGTTCAGTGAGGTCTTACTTGTTCAGCATCCCCAACAAAGAAAGAACCCAGATCTACAGAGAAACATGTACAATGTTTAGATGCAGCTAAGATATTCAAAATCCTCTCTTATCTACAATTTAATGCTCGACAGATGAAAACCCTCACAGTCCCTGCAGCTAGCAGAGCAGTGAAGAATTCTGCAGACAGTGGTTCTGCTCAGTTGCTTGGAACTGAAGTGCTAGCAGGCCACTCAAATCCAACACGTTCCCCTCTTCTCTACTACAAAGTGGTATGTGTTTCTTGATCACAATAGTCTGACTAGGATGCATAGAGAAGACAGCCATGCATGCCCTGTTTGTTCTGAGATGCCCACCTGCACCTTATCCAACCATACTGCATGCATCATCCCCTAATAGGGCAGGGACTGCTCTCAGTGGCTGGTGGTGAGGCCCCGGCACAGGCTCCCCGGAGAAGCTGTGGGAGATGTTCAAGGCCAGGTTGGATGGGACCTTGGGCAGCCTGACCTGGAGGGAGGCAGCGGAGTGGGTTGGAACTATACCATCTTTAAGGTCCCTTCCAACCCAAGGCATTCCATGATTCTAGGAATATCAGGAGAATGGACATCTTTACTGAAACCTTCTATTTTTCCTCAGACTAAATTCAAGGCTTTCCAAATGTATCTGTACCTGTGCACTGAATAGTGTGGTCACCTGCTGTTTGAAAATGCTTTGGTGTCCTTGGGTAAGATGCTAGATTAACAGCGCTGGAAAACTAGTCTTCTTTCATTAAGAAAACTGACAAGAAAGTGTGAGCTGAAGTGAAGTAAACCCGACCTCCAGTGGGAAGTGGGATTGGCAATACAATCCTTGTATCAGTTAAGCTCTCAGCTTTCCTCTAGAGCTACCAAAGGGAATAAGAAGGGTGTGGACACAAACGAGTAAATGTGAGTCAGATTCCCACTGCTCTGCCATCTCCCAGTGACCGTCATCATCAACCTGTATGATACAGCTGGACCGCAACATCGATAGCGAAGAGCTTTGTATGAATCCTTAAGTTGCCAAGTCATATATCTTACTATAAAAAATACTTGATGGATAATGACAGTGCTTTTAAGAGAATGGTTTGGCTACAGAGAAAAACAGTAATCCAACAAGGAAACATACACTCTTGTGGTTCGTACCCTTCAAGGGGAGCTTGGTCCATGCTGTAAGCCATACTTATGCACAGCCCAAACAGACCCCAGTCAGCCATGCTGTGAAGCACATGCTGACTGCACTGCCCCCAAGCCTGACTGCCAGGAAGAGTTAGAACCAGTAATACCGCAGGGTTTCCTTCTGCTTCCAAATGTTAAATACCCATTGGATATAGGTATACATTATAATGTAACTATCTTAACACTGAATTCCTTTTTCTCTTTTCCAGTTATGCCCCAAACAGCCAATCCATTACAACCACTCTTGACTACAGTCAGCAACTGATTTTAAGCATTTCTTGGAGCAGAACTGAGTCACTAACATATTTAGCTTGCATTGCTTACCTTAAATCTTTCTGAAACCCCTTCGGTGATGCTGATTGTGAATTCAGCTATTTTTGGAGTACGGAATTTTCCTTTCTTGCGATCAGGTTCATACTCTGTTTTCGTTTTGACCACAACCTTTAGAACAAAATATATATATATATTAAAAAGCTGTCAGAACCTTACGAGTACATTCTCAGGTGCACCTGCCATTTTTGGAATAGCATGAAAAAAAGCCATGGGAATCTTATTTTACCCTTTTATTTGCTTACAAGCAGATTTAGCACAACACTGTTTTTTTTTCCTCCCCCATTTTGTGCAATTCTCCTATGGAGGCTTCAAGCTGTTAGTTATTTCTGTCAACTTTCTTCATAGCAATCAACAAAATTCAAAGAGTTTCCGATGGCTCCAAAGGAAGACCCGCTATGCAACACTTCCAGGAACGTTCAGTTTTTTCAGCTATTCTGTTATTGTGCTGCAAGCACCTATTTAGTTCAAATCCAAATCACAACACTTTCAGACTGTTCAAAGTGGGAAACAGCCATCTCCACTTGTTTAGGAGAAGTACGTTCCACAGCCATGTTCTCCAACAGCACGACTCTGAACTTCAGAGAAGTGGAATGACCTAGCTAGATGCGATTTGGTACGTGCCAGACAAAAGCTTCTGGCACTGCAATATTTAACATCTCAGATAACTTTTAAGTTACTAGCAGCAAGGAACACACAAATCCTTACGTGATAATGAGATTTCTCAAAATGCCCAAGGCTCTTTAATTTCAGTTTACTCCTTGCTATGAGCTATTTCCCCAAGTTATCGTTGAGCATCTTACCTGTATTCCAAAACAGATGGTGTCACTTGTACCTCAATTACTCTCCTAGGCATTCTCATCATACAGAACTTTCCTATACCTAACCTATTTGCCTCATTTCTTCTACAGTTTTTCAGGATCTATTTTTCAAAGCATCTCAGACAAAACAGGCACAGTTCATTGTACTGGCATTTCCATTATGGTTTGGCCAATCTTCTCCATTGTTCCAAAGAACAAATATTGAGACTTCACACTTTCAGATTTTTAGAACCAGATACTGTCTTTGGAGCAGCCCATGTTATCAGTGGCAACTATTCAGAAATTAAGACTGTAATAAGTTGTTATAAATTAAGAGACACTTACAGGTAGCCAGCTACTGAAATTAAACCTTTGGGTTCTCCTTTGCGTGACTGCAGCACAAAGCCTACTAGATACTTTTATAACAGCACACAGACATAGAACACAGAGAAAATAGTTTCTAAATCTATTTTGAGCTATAATTAATAAGATAATTATAACTACGTTACTTTTCAATTACCCAGCAGCTTCATGGAAGCAAATGGTCTGGAACGTCTTTTTAACATTATACTTCTTCCCCTTTATGTTGCATAATTCTCAGGCAACTCAAATCACTTTCAGCTGACACTGAACACAGAGTTCTATCTGCTTGGTTATGTAATGTCTTCTTTTGTTTAACATACCTAAATATGAATTCAAAACAGTTCATCCGTTTAATTTAGAAGCTGTCAAAACCATCAAATCCTTGGCACTACAGTCACTACTACCCAACAAGTTATACTTTGCTGCCATACCAGAGCCTTGTAAGTGAATAATAAGCACAGATATATGAAGGACGTATTCTGTTATACACGAGTCTTCATACTTCAGAATTTGATCCATTTGTCAATCTTGACAAAGCTTATAAACTACTCTATTACTGCCTTTGTGCCTGCAGCAGCCAGGAAGGACACAGTGACACCACCAACCATGTCAAAGAAGGAAACCAGTAAGACCAACAAATGCATGCTTCTATTTTTTTTCCTCATTCTTTGCAAAATGAGGGGAAAGCTGCCATACCAATAGACAGTGGAAAGTGCAGAGGAGCCAACCAAATGTTTCTTTAAGTTTCAAGCTGAGGTGTACATTTGCTGATGTTGAAGGCAAATCTTGTGGAGGCAAGAGGAGCTCTGCCTGCTCCCAGCAGGTGCAGTCAGGAGGCACAAAATCTCCTATGCTTGCCACAGCTCCACTCAAGGTAAACCTATTATCCCACACAGCCCTAATGCAGCCTTCTGCTTAACGGCACAGTAACACAACGGATTCCCCTGGATGCTGCTCTCAGTAATCAGTTCTATACAGTCACCAGTTGGCAGGCGTATCAGACACAGTCAGACTTAACTTGTTTGAAAGCCTTAGGGTGCAATTTTGTCCTCGGTTACAAGATTTACACCCATGTAACCAAGGACAGAAAATGGGCCCTAAGGCTCTGTAACAGCTGTTATGGCTTATTGTATTTATGCCTGCCAACTGGTCACCACACACAGCACAACGATGCTGATAGGAATTAAAATGGAGGTCATAAATGTGTTTGTGTTGCCTACAAGCAACGTTCTTCTGAAGCGGACTTGAAAAGCTGGAATGCTTTACCCTGAGGTGAGATTATGTGATTTTTTCTTATTTTTCACTATGAGCAGCACATACCCATCAGTTCATCAAAAAGAAGAACTGAGCTCTTGGAGAACACGATGCCAAAAGCAAAAATCAGATTGAACATATTACCAATCATCTTCCAGTTAAAGCTTGGATTTAAAAAACAAACAAACAAACAACACCCCAGCAAGTATCTTACTGAAATAGGATACTGAAATACCTGAAAAAGCATCCTACCACTGTATGCCCCACCCATAATAACTCTTACTGAAACATCTAAGTGAAATGAATATATATATATATGGATTACTCTGTCATATTACTGAATCCCTAACACTGAAGTCATGAGATGAGGAATGTGGATACATGCTTCCCTTCCAACCTGTGAGCAGCACCTGGGGCTGTCCTTTCTAGCCACAGGACACCTACATCACCTCCATTTAGAGGTCTGCAGCCAAGTAAGTTGCTAACCTGATCTAGTACTTGGTCTATTGACTGGCAACCCTGCCCACAGTGGAGGGATTGGAACCAGATGATCTCTGAGGTCCCATCCAACCCAAGCCATTCTATGATTCTAATGTGAAGCTCAGAGATCTGCTCTCATCCCTGTGCTTCAGGCTGCATGGGGCTGGTGGAAGTATTACCAAAGCACAAAGGGAACATGGAAGTTCTCCACAGCCAGTCTGCCTACGTAGACAAAGCCGTGTTCATAGCCCAGCAGGGGGGCTTTTCAGGGAAGAGAAAATTCCCTTCCACATGCCAATGAGTCAGAGAGTGAGAAGGGATGAAACAACACAGCACAGAACACCTTGCATTTGTCTGCTCCCACATTTCATATGAAAACCCAAACACCTCACAGACACGCACATTCCCCTGCTGTGTTTCAATGCAAACCACTGCTGGGTCGCCGGTAGCTCTGCTGCCCCCCCGAAGAGGCTGACACTGCTCAGAACACAGCACGCTGCCCGCCGCTCCGAGCCACTCGTCACACATAAGCCATTCTTTGTTGTTTGCCCGAGATTTGGGTGTGATTCTCCGGGTTGGAAGCTGAAGGCACCGTACCTTGTCAGGAGGCGGGAACTGGAGCTGATTGACGTCCAGGGGTGTGATCAGGGGGATGGTGTCGAAGCCATCCTCCAGAAGGGGTTGCTTTGTGCTCTTCTCGCTGAAATTATTCCCCAGTTTCACCATTCTTCCAGGAATGAGGGGTTTTCTGCAAACAGACACACGCACACACAGAGAAAAATGCACAGCAGGAGCGGTGTGTCAGAGAGCCGGGCTGCACCAGCCCCTTCCACAGCCTCCGGAACACACGGCGATACACACACACACACACACGGGCTGGTCTCTGCGATCTGAGCACGTCTCAGCACGTGAGAATGACGACCGCTTAAAAACAATAAAAAATAGCACACAGCCACCGCGGCGCGTTATCGCCATCCCGGCGACCGCGGTGCGGCATCGCCCTCAGCCCCGGCATCGCCCTCAGCCCCGGCATCGCCCTCAGCCCCGGCATCGCCCGTTGCCCCCCGCCATGGCAGCTCTCCACACGGCAGCGCTCCCCCCGGCCCTCCTTGTGGGAGACGAGGCAGCGCCCCGCCACTCACCGCGGCGGCTCCCGGCCCTTCCTCGGGGGGCGGCGAGGCGTCGTTCCGCCGCGGCCCGCGCAGCAATGGCGGAACGGGCGGCGAGTCGGCGTCTGTCCCTCGGCGGGCACAGAGACTCAGCGCCGTGACGCAGCCGCCGCGTGGCTCAGGGCAGCTCTGGAGCAGCACAAAGGGGCCCCGCGGGGATGGGGCGGGCGGGCAGGCGCTCCCCCCAGCCGGCTACTGGCGCAGCGGCAGCAGGTGGAGCGGGAGGACGGCACGGCGCTGCACCGCCCTCCACGCCCCTCCCCTGGCGGAGCCGCGCGGTGCGGCGGCCCTTGGGTGCGGCTGCGGGGCGGCCCTGGGGAGGGGAAGCTGCACGCAGCGGGACGCCGGTCGTTTGTCGGCGGTCAGCGGCTTTATCCTTAAGGCTGTCGCCTTTTATTTCTTGTTCTCCAGCAGCGCTTGCAAGGGAAGGACAAACGTGCTTTTCGTCTTCCTGAAGGAGGGGGAAATATTCTAACAGACGAATAGACGCTGGCCTCAAAGGGTAAAGGCGTATTGCAGAGCTTTTCAGCCCCGGCGCTGAGGACATCTTATGAGCAGTTAAAAATCAATCAATAAAAAGTGATTCTCGTTCTCTGTGCTCCTGCCTCCCATAACCCAGAGCAACCAGCGCGCTCGTGTTGCAGCTGCAGCTGCATCCCTTCAGCACCCAAGGGGAGAAGGGCTGCGGGCAGTGCAACAGGTGCAGGGCCCAGAGCCGGGCTGTGCAAAGGTTTGTTCCTTGTTTTGCTGCCTGGAGTGAGCCAGCAGTGCTTGCTTATTGCACAGAAGGCTGGGCTGCATCCTAAGAGGGATGTGCAGGCAGGTGGTTTGTCCTCTCTGCTCTGTCCTTGTGGGGCCCAACCTGCAGCACGGTGTCCAGGCCTGGGGCACCCGGCACAAGGATGTGGAGCTGTTAGAGTGGGTCTAGAGGAGGATGTGAAGATGATCAGAGGGCTGCAGCCCTTCTCCTATGAAGAAACACTGTGGGAGCTGGCCTTGTTCACCATGGAGAACAGGATGCTCTTGGGACACAGCACTGTGCCCTTCTAGTACTCTAGGGGAGCTTATAAACAGAAGGGAAACAGAGTTTTTACACAGGCAGATCCATGATTGGCAGCAGCAGCTCCATGACAGTGGAAACACAAGGTCTCTGGGCCCCATCGAAGCAACTTTCTCTTCATGAGGTGTCCGCAGAGATGGGGAATGCCAGAGATATTTCAGGCATGAGCCCTTCTGCCTCAAAGTCAGAATTTCACGTCCTCAGTGGGAATATGGGATATTCTGTGCAGAGCATAGCAAAACTGTTGTGTTGTTTGTTTGTTCTGCAAAATATATATTATTTCACATGTATTGTTTTCAATGTAAGAACTGTATTTTGTCTGAAAATCACCTTAGGCACCTCCACGTTTTTTTGGCTCTCTTGCAGACGATTCAGAGGGTATGAAGCACACAAATGACACATGAGCTCAGTTTTGGTGAATACGGTGTAGAGATCTTGATCTTGTAGATCTTGATTTCAACATTTCAATTACTTTTTTTCCTCACAAAGTTGTTCTGGTTTCTATAATGTCTTTTTTTTTTTTTTTTTTTCCCTTTCTTTTCTATTTGGCAAATAATTGATATATTTTTTACTCCTTTCTTTCTCAGGGGGCACAAAACAAATGGATTTTTCTTCATTGGATTTGAGGGGTTATTTTGGTCATAAACATCACAGCTAATGCTAGAGTCATCTGCACAGGCCTGGGAAGTACATCTAATTGGTTAACCTGCTGGCTGGAGAAATGCCACTGCAGCAGAGAAATAAACCCATGGGAAGATGAGAAAAATAACTAACAAAATGTTTACAACGGAATACCGTATTTCAGATATAATAACTGAATACTACCAAACCCATGCAAAACATTTTGAAGGTAGAAATTGATTCTTTTGCCTCTTTAATTACTGAACAAGCAGTACTGTTTGGTTGTTGATCAAACGACACTGAGAACTCTGAAACATTGCATTTACCCAAACACAATAAAAGTAGCAGCAATTATATCCCCCTCAGTGCTGTATTTTTGTAGTCTTGATTGCTCAGAGCACACTAAACCCATGAGTCTGGCAGATATGGCCAGTATTTAGCTGTTAGGTCTCCATACATACTGATTTCTTACATTTGTTCCAGTTATCACATCAAAAACGCATTCTACCTTTTAATTTCTATTTTCTATTTTTTACCCTGAGGTCAGCAGTCTGTGATGCAAAAGGCCCAGATTCTGTTGCTAGCAGGGGAATAAAGCAAGTCGTGTCTCTGACTATGGATCTTCTTGTCTGTCTCATTTATTTCTCCCATCAGTGTTCTGTTCTGAGTAAATAAAGTGTAAAACAAGCTTGTCTTACTTGAGGAACGATTCATAAATCATACTGGGATACGTTAAGTAGAAAAAAAAAAATGTTACTCATTTTATATAGAAAATTACTCCTCTAGGTGGAAATGAAGGGGTTTCTCAAAAACAAGAAGCAATTCATTTAATTTTGGCAGTACCCTTGTCTTACAAATAAATGTTCTTGAAGTGATCTGATGAATAACCAATGGATGGATGAGTGTAATCCATTCGTGTCTGAAGTCAAAGTCATTCAGAATCCCAAGGACATCAAAAGTTCAAATGATGATCAGAAATACATTTGACAGCATAGTATAGGGAGTAAAAATAACACAGCGAATGTTTTAGCAAGTTGGCTGACTGGGTCCTTTCATCTTCAGCTCTCATGATTTTATTGTCAGGCATTTCTGTTGGCTGAAGATCATCAAAAGCAATGGGCCGTTGTGTACTAAGCTTGTGCCTGAGAAACAATCACGATCAGGTTAAGATGAATGGAGGTAAATCCCACCCTTAACTGACAAAAACACCTCATCAGTAATTTGAGCATACTCACAAGGCACTTGTTTGGTACCTCTTGCAGAGAAAAGGAGAATTTTGGACAGCACCAGTGGTGCAAGTTGTCCTTCCCTTTGGCACTGTGTATTTCTTTAATGACAACCTGCCCTTTAGGAACTAACTAGCCATAACTTCACCAGTCCCCTAATTTTACAGGGAAACCCTTACACAGTGTATTTTTTTATTGCACAGCTCCATACTGCATTCTTCCAGTTGATACTCCTCCAAACAGCTCACTGCCTTTCCTTATAAGTGCAATCCACCCTCTATACAAGAATTAGGCAGAGGTTGCATGGGCCACACAAAAATCTGTGATTAGCGTCTCCAATTGCGAGGCATGTGAAATAAGCAGTCAAGAAGATTCCATTGCTGGTACCAAATAACCAACCAACTTTTTAGTAAATTCTCATTATTTTTCTTCTTCTAGGAAAACAACCATGTTTCCTAGAGAGAATTTGCTGCCTTAGGGTTGCAGAAAACTAAATATCATTGTAAAAAATATTTGGAAATCACTGTATCTTCAAAACTAGCACAACTCTTTCCTCCAGGGCTCCTACCGTGGTTACACTTTGCTATGGTTATTCAGTGAGCTGTAAATTCTGGGAACGGACTGGCCTCTGATCTCTACTTTCTAAGAGTAACTCAGGAAGTTCCAGGTGCTTAGCAAATAAAGCACGCCCTTGCTGAGGCACTGAAGAGTCATGGACTGCATCTTTATCTACGTTAGTGATCTCTGAGGATACATGATAGCATCACATGGGTTCTGACTGGTATATAGGCAATGGAAAAAGCAGCCAACACACAGAAATGATGACCTAGCGGCTGGTCTCATTAAGTCCAGCTGATTTACTTAGTCTGAGACCTTAATGGGCTCAGTGAGGTAAGAATTCAGTGCGTATCATCAACCCTCCTAAGAAAGGAGGCTTTTTGCATTACCATCCAGCGGATGCAGTTCTTCCTAATGAAAAACTGTGTAATAAAAAACAAGAAGTAATGTTAACCTTGTGTCTGCTGGCACCTGGTCTGGGAAATGATGCAGAGGTCTTTATAAGCAGTCGACGCATGTCCCAGAAAAGCAGGAGGAAGGTGAAACGCATGGGACAGCCTGTGTATTGACCCACGAGAACACATGCCAAGTCTTCCTTTAGTAGCAGAGCTATGAACCATGGAGTTTATACACATGGAAATGGAGGAATGTAACTTGGTAATTACCATAGGATTGAACTTTGGATTTGTCAGAGGCAAAAGCTCTGGAAATTAGAAGGCTTTCAATGCAACATAATTTTTTCTAAGAAGGGGGAAAAAAATTCAACCCATTCTTTGTGATTTGACTGCACTTCATTCAGGTTGGCCACATCTATTTATTTATTAATCTGGGCTGTAGTTTATTGACACAATCAACTGAAATGACTCTTTTGGAGCCATTACAATTTATTGTGTTAGCGCAGCTGAAAACACTTCAACGTACCATGTGTGGTGCTTTGTCAAGTTATCAGTTAATGTTTCCAAATCAGGATTAGGAACAGTGCTGATGCAGTGCAATGCGGCAATTGCTTGTGCAACATAAGCATTCATGAAAAGGGACAAACTCTGCTGGAAGAAAGAAGTGTTACCTACTGTTGTTTGTCAGGTGTGCTACCAAGTTTGTTTACCTTGAAGCATCAAGTGGTTCATCCCTTCAGCATCTGACATTACCTGTATATGAGAATGTTATTATTCCTTTGGTATTTACAGGCTGACAAGCCACTCATCCACTTTCCCAAAGCAATAGCCTTCAAAAATTATACGATACTTTTAGCAATGGGGAAATCTTATGGCCCTTTCAGTCCCTTCCCCCACCCAGTAAATCCACACCCGGACAGTAATGAAGCTAAAACTTCTCACACAGTGAAATACATCCCTCTTCATTAGCATTTTATTCTCTGATTTGTATGTATGATAGGCCTCTGTGCGAACCATTGTTCAGTTCATTCTGAAATGGATATGAGAACACACAGTGAACGTGCGCATGGACAAAAGACTGGGAAAGCTGACAAATGGTCACTTCAGAATTATGAACAGTTTGAAACTTTAGAATTTTAAACCAATTCTTCAAGCCTGGCCTCCCAGCGGCACTCATCCTAAATTCATATGTAAGCACCTAGAGTGAGATTTCTCCAAAGGAAAGTAGTCCACGCGGCGTAGTGACACCGAGACAAGAAAGTTCTTATCACCATTCTCAAGACAAGCATTTCTCAAACTGTGAAGCAAACATCAGTGATATATCCACTTAAAATACAAAGTAATAAAATCAGGAACCGTGTTCTAAGAGTCAGTACTCCGAGCTTACATTGGCAGCAGGAAGGAGAAATAGTACTGCAAAGCAGATCATGTACTCCTCACTCTGTCTGTAGGCCTAAAGATTCACCTCCTAGCAAAGCATCAAAAATACAGCAGGAGAGATGAATGCTGTGAGATGAATAGTTCTCCAGGCTATTGCCAGCTACCAGCCCCAGCACCCTGCTGAGCTGGGGCAGAAAGGTGACAGTCTGATGAGGTGGAAGAAAAGCTCTGGTGGAAGAATTTGGAGAGAGCCATGCCAGGAAGTACTAAGAGGCAAGGAAGATCTTCTGTAGGGGTAAGGAGAGACTGATCTCTTCCTGGGTTAATTCTGCTTATGATTTAAACAGTTATTCAAATGGCTAAAGTTATCTGATTTCAGAAAGCAAAATAATGCTTTGGCTATTATACAAATGGTTTTACACAGCATCTAAGTTACACGGGGCAAGCAGATTCCCAAACGATCCTCTATTAATTTAGAGTATTACATGAATTTAAAAGATAAGATCAATTTCAACAGGAGATTGACTTAACCACTGAACCATTTATTTAAAGCAAGAAGTGCATAAACAAACCTTTCACCAGGAACGCTAGGATGTGATCCTAGACTTCTCTTTGGCCTTGAACCACTTCAGATTAATTGGTTTGGAGCCAAAGGAGGTGCGTAATATAACATCACAGTTTATATTTAGGAAAAGTCATTAGAAATGAAAAAGTTATGTAACTCCTCAGAGAAAGCAAAAGAAATGTAGGACAAATTATACTCGAGCGCTGCAGTTAAATTATTTTAACAGCAGGGTATCTTTAACAAAAAAAATGTTAGGACAAAATTCTACACAGAGCAGGAAAAAAAGCTTTTGCATCTTACTGTAATTAGAAACTCATCAGGTTAATGGGGCAACTTTTCAAAAGCTGCTTTGCACATGGCATTGATAGTGCTGTGTTTCAGACTGCAAATAGAACTTGTCCAGGCCAAAAAAAAAAAGCATTTTGGAATGTACATGAAAGTTCAAATGTCTGTGTCGCCGTGCCTGTGCTCCTTCATGCAATTTGTAGTTGTGATAAGATCCCAAGAGGATTTCATATTCGCTTCTATCTCCATCAGCTGCAAATGATTCTGGGGTATTTTGGTCTTTATAGGGGAAACTGAAAGAAACTGAAAGGCTTCAAGAAAGCACAGGGAAGGGAGCCAGTTTGTCAAGATTAATGCTGAATGTGAACACCCAGAATCTGAGGTACGGGAAATTAAAGCTTGCTTTTGATGATTTAGATCGGTACTTTAGGAAAGTTGTTCAGTATTTATACAAATGATGGGAAGAAATTCCAAAATGAATGGAAAAGGATGAAGGATAATGGGCAAAGTTTTCAATAACAGCCAAATAACAGAGGAGCCTAAATTCGTAACAACTTTGGTTACTGAGTGAGCATGGCAGCTTTCACACATCTTGTTTTGCAGCTCCTAAACATGTTTCTTATGCAGAAAGATATTTAAATGTCTATGGATAGAAGAGAAAATATCTCCTCAAATCAGATGACTAAAACAACTGAAATCACAAGGAATTTCAGCTAAACAAGTAATGAATGAGCCAGCTACCTTTACTGAAAGGATGAACTGTCCCTTTTTGGATGCAATGAATTATTAGAATTAGGTGCCTAGACTGCATCAGCTCTCCACTGTAAATAAACTTTGTCACCATAAAGCTTTAAATACAGTACTGAAAAAGAGAACTACAGACAGATGTTACAAAACAGAAAGGTACGGTGCTTACTACTATATTAGCATTTTTCAGAATGGAGAGAATGAAATGAAGTGGAACAATTCAAAGGACGAAGTGAAACTGCCTTAGCTTAAAATATATTGCTACTAACACAAAATAATCCAGTTTTATATTCTGGGAGGACAGAGACTTACATATGTAAGTCTGGCCAGGTATTAAGAACTATAAACGTCAAACCTCATTCATAGCATAGAAGTACCGCATATCACACTCATTTGTAAGATCAGAGCTTCGTCGCTGCCTTAAAACAGGAGAGTTTTTCTGATCCTGGTAACCCATTTTGCATTCCTTTACAGTGACAGTCTGTGTCAGAGCAGATACTTTGAAAAATTACAACAAAAATACACAGCAAGAAACATCAGTAGAAATTTCCTGGAAGTAGAATTAACCCTGCAGGATCTGCTTGCCACATAAATAATTCCTGCTCTACTAGCTTGAAAGTAGAAAACCAAGGCCAGCTCCTTCCAGACACTGTGGGTGCTGACCAGTACAAGATTACTGATGTTGCACAGCAAGTGATCTAAGAACTTTATATAAACCAGACAAAACCTACTTGTAGTCTGCAAAATATGCTGCAATGTTATTGCTACCCTTGAATTATTTCATGTTTTCCTACATAACTGCAACTTCAGGCACTGAGCATCTTAGATGCTAAAAATTCTTACCTTAGGAATTTTACATTGATCAAATCTCTCAAAGTGGTGCACGTTAACAAAAAATAAAAATAAATCAAATTGAAAACAGTGGAAAATAGGAAACGAACATGACAAGCAAGGAACAATTCCATAACGACAGAGTTCCCACTGTGCATTTAAGTACAGCAACTCTGCCTTCAGAGCTTTCTATAAATTGAGTCCTTGAATCTGTACCTTCAATCAGAACTGGCAGTAAAAGTATCCAGTTGCCTTGCGAGAACAGAATTGGAGCAAGAGCTCCTTGAATGCTAGGCTATGGGCAGGCTGCGGAGAACAAATGTTAAGATTCCTTTGCCTGAGGAGAGTATGAGCAATTGTGCTGAGCAGCTTCCAAAAATATTTCACATTTACAAAGCACTGGGCAAAGATGAACTAACAATTTCCTGCCCCATTTCCCATTAAAGATAAGGCTGAATTCCAAAAGAAAAACGAAGCACTCCTGAGTCTTGAGAGACAGAAAAGGACAATTGTTTTGATGGCCAAGCTAACCAGCTGTAGTAGCTCAGTGACGATATCCAGGTCATATCTACAAAGAAGTCCAAAGTGGTGTACATGAAGACTTTCTGAATTGCCCACACACATCCTGCTCAGCTGAACTCAAGCCAATTGGCTCTTAACAACAAAAGAATTTGCAGATAATCATAAGAGCATAAAGCTCACTGGACGAAGGGAGGAACGGATGGACAGTTTTTGTAGCTTTCCAGGAGGCTGTTCCTCTTTTCTTCTATCTCCAGTTATCGCATAAGGATGTCAACCTCTAAAAAGTCAAAAGCAGGTCCTGCATGAAGAAATTTTTGTAACCAAGGTAGTATGTATCATTTCTACTCATGAAGGACATCAGCCATTGAAGAGGTGCCCATTCTGCCATCACCTGCCCATTCTGCCAACCTACTGCATGGCTCAGGAGATCATAAAAACACTCTAAAAATGGCAGCAGTAGGGACTGGTTACTCCTTCTCCACTGTACAGGGATAATTTTAAATCCATATATATATATTTTCCCCTTCAAATTAGATCATAACCAGCTTCATCTGTAACACGTTGCTTTTAGGGAAGAGTTACAATCTTAATTTGTCAAATACTGCAACTCCATATCAAGACATCCTTGAAAATTACATGTAAGGACCTGGATCTTTAGTTTTCACTTTAGTATTACATTTTTGCTTATTTTTTTCACGGTAATATTTGCTAACTCTTATAAGAAACATTTTCTGACACAACTTGCCTGAAAAATTCATGATTTTTGATACACCTCCCTCCCATTTTGAGGACATTGCAGCTAAGAAACTTCAATCTTGCATTTTCCAAACGCCTCAATAATTCTGAATGCAAACGACTCACTGTTCACACTTTGAGTGGTTCCTGTGATCCTTGTCCTCGTGCACACTGAATATATGGTGATAAAGCACGCTGTAAAGCTAAGTTTATATATATCACACATCACCATAGCCACAGGAGTGAAGTGCTGACATATTCCTGCTATGTTCAAAAGGCGTGACTTAGCGGAGAAACGATTTCCTTACTTTGTTAAAGACAGCAAATCACCCAACCAAATTATTACTTCTTAATAAAGAAAGGAGTTTTATCACGACTGATAAAGGCACAGCCTGAGCACCTATGATATATAACGAGAAGGCAATAAATCCTAGGCTGACTAGCTCACAATGCAGGAGCTGCACTAGCCAGATTGGAGCAAGGGCTCACTCACCTTTATTAACTCAGGCTCTCACTGCCACCTGGTGGTCAAACTGACTTACACCGTATCAGACTTCACTAGCGATGCCTTAGGAAATTGGCCTGGGAGATCGATAGAATAAATTGCTTAACCTAAGATCGCAGAGAAAGAAAGGGGAGAAAGAGAGCACACACTCTAATACTTCGTACAAACCACACACCGAAAAACCAAATGAGCTTACCAGAAAGTATCATAAATGTGCCTTAGTAATAACGGATACAAATACGTTCAAATGCTTTTTATATTCTGATTTCTAGGCATGTTAGGCTTTTCTTACAGTACCCTTTTTATTAGTATTTTTACCTAGAACTTATTTCAAAGTTTCAGAAGTGATAACTTTGATGATTCCACTACAGCTGGATTATTACTAACGACAACGTAGGTACAGTAGTTGGATCACCCAAGATGCTCACCCATATTGCAGACCACATCAGAGCCCTCCTTATCAGAAACACATCACACAGTACCGTTCTAGACTCTGAAGTTATTTAGTATTTTGTCTTAACAGAGTTTTCTAAGAACTTAAAGTGTGACATAAAGCAACAAGAAAGAAAAACGTGTCAGATGAGAAGATAGAGTGGAAGCGTGTGGCTCATAAATACTGCCTGCGTAAGGCTTGCACTAGGACTTCTGTCAAAAGCATTCTTCAGGGTTACTGCCTCTAGTTTTAGAGTAATCAAAGCTAACTTGGCCTTAGGTATTTAAAAGCTACATTTTAACTGGAAAGATAAAGTTCTTTCCAGTTAGGAGTTATCAGGATTCCCATTTTCTTCATGTGCTGATGCAATTAATCATTTGCATCCAGTTTAAAACCTTGTATTCCTGACAAATACCAGAACGATCAGACTAGTCACTTACTAGCCATAAGGAGATGAAAAAAATACGTTTTTGTTCCTATTTGGCTTTAACTGGATGAATCCAAAGACCCGCCAGGCACCTGGTGAAGATCCTTGGTGCCCTAAGCGCCCAGTCAGGAATCCTTCCCCAGAGCAGACATGAGAGAAGCAAAAGCGTTAAAGAGCAAAAGCTTTGGGTCAACATCCTGGTTGTTATGAACTCTGAACATAATAATGATTGCATGACAATTTATCAGAAGGTTCTGTGATAATCTTCTCCATTTCGGGCTGTAAAATAACTGTTCTGAAACAAGCGTGGCTTAATCTAATCTGCTTTACTGTAACAGCAGCCAAATGAAGGTTTGACAGTGATTTTATTTTTGCATACTCAATTCTTAAACTCAAACTGAAGTTTGATCTGAAGAGGACGCAGACTACAATGAGTGAAACCAAAGGCAACACTCATGAATCTTAATGAAGGGAAGGTCTCAAGCTTCAGGCACTTCTGCAAGTCAGACAGATCTGCATTACACGAGAACTCGATGTAACATTATGATACTTTCACAAATACAAAAGGTTGTATTTGCCAGTATGTAACTCCCGTGTGACCCGGCTTCGAAAAATCATGATTAATGAAGGATTGGGGGATGAGAAGAAAGCATACCAAGAAACAGTGCAAACTGTTTGCTTAACAGCATTTGCTTTTAGAGCACGTTCACAAGTGTTAAAAATATGCTTCAGATGACAGGAGTGATTCATTACGAGACAGCTGCTGAGAGAGACATCACTGACAGGGTGTGCAAGAGAGGGAGAGGAGAGAGAGAGATTTGCCATGCAAATTACTTGGAGAAAAGGAAATGAAATGTTTTTTTATTTTATTTATTTTCCCTTCGAGCTTTAGAATTTCGGGTTGATTTTAATGACTTCTGAATTGAAACTACGTTGTTGCATCTCCTGAAGCTGTCAGAACTGGTAGCACCCCTCAGACCCCTTTCACACTTCAGTCATTACTCAGCTGATATGGTGACTGTCTGCAATTGTCTTCCTTCTGGGTAGGAAAAGGCAATATTCTTTTGTTCATTTTCTGTTTTGCGACATTAAGAGACTGACTGTGGAAACTCTGGTCAAAGGCTTTAGCTTCATAAATAATGCAACCCTTACACAAGTGTCAATCTTCAGACAAAACGTTCAAGTTGGTTCGAAGCACATCCCTGCTCAAAAAGAAGGGATCCTTTCCTCATTCTGCATCAATGGAACAAACTCAGAAAGTGACTGAAACCCAAATCTCAAAGTAACAACAAAATTATTTAACACCAGAGTTTGGACTTTCATGTTCTGATGACCGCCACTGTTCTGCATCTGAAAAATACTGCGGCAGAAGTGCTCACCTGCAGGCCCGCTGCTTTTCCTTATCCATTTAGCACAGGCCTGGTAGCACAGCCCCAGACAACAAACAACTCACTGTAGAAGTCTAAGTCTAAACAGCAATCTTGGTTGATTTTCCACTTTGACATTGCAAATTATGCTTACAGTACTACGATGTTCTCCAGAGGCCTGAACTTCCATGTTGTAGCCAGGCTCGGTCTTGGCCTTTTCAAGACTCAACATGTACTCACTCATCTCCTGGCTGATTTAATCCTAGTTATTGTTCTGAATAGTTTTTTCCCTGAATTATTGTATATTATTTTTGTGAGCAGTGATTGAACTTTCAAAGAACCTTTGCTCTGAAGTTAAACACAGTAGAATCAGCTAAAACTCTACACCTACATTTACAACTTTTCAGCTGCTTCTAAGATAAGCATGCCTTACATTCATATGTTTGCACTGAAAAAGCTAAGCTGATTTTAGAAAACCAGTATGATTAAATCATAGGCGAATTTGTCGACCACCCCCTTTTGAGAAGGGGCTTTTTTTTTTCTTCAGCTGTCTTTGTTTCACCAGAATACAGATTATCTATTTAAAATACATGGACTGAATGGACTTCCCATTGAGGTTAGTGTATTCTAGCATTGTAATAAACGTTATGAAAAGATGTCCGAGCACCAGCTGGCCTTCCTTTGATCCTCTCCATTCTTGTGATGATACATTTTCACACTTAAGATGATTCCCTTCTACCTCAAAGGCTGAGAGCTGCTTTGGTCCTTACAAATATTAACTGCGATCACAATGACCTATCTTTCTGGTTCCAGTCATCTGTTTATTATAGCGTGGAAGGTCAGAACTACATTAAAGGGGCCTGAAAGGCTTTATTTCACTCTACTGCCCCCTGCAGAGCCTAACAAAAAGCTGGCAGACTTGTAGTTCATGCATGCACGCTCCTCAGCACTGCATTGTGTGCTTGTATTAATGGGCTTTTGTAACCTTCCAGGAAAAATTCCCTCACCAAGAGAACAAAACTGTTGTTAGATCTGGACACACATGTGAATATCAACTACCCCCCAAAAAAATAGAAAATTAAATCTATATTTAAACAGTAGAGGTACTGTCTTTACAGAAAAGAATGAGCTGTCAATAGCTTTCATTTTCACCAGGCTGTGTTTTAAAGATAACTTTTATCTATTCGCAAGGATGGATATTTAATAGCAGAGATAGAAACCAACTGTTCAGAGAAAGCAAATTCAATAAGAGATGTCAGTAAGGATTAATGAATAAGGCTGTGGACCAGAAAGCACAAGCCCATGTGTACCAATACAAAGCCATCTATTTGCAGTGCAGTGGAACACAGGTCACTTTGAAACCATTAGCATACCAAGTCAGAAAATAGTTGCATCTAAGACCTTTCAGTTGTCACTAGCACAATCCCCACGCTACCATGTTTCCTTCCTTCAAATCTGCCTGCAAAACTCACTTTTACACACCTTGTATCAAGCCTCCTGTACAAGCACTTTGTATTTACACTTCTTGTTTCACCTCTCCAGCAAGATTTTTGCTAAGAGAATCATTTAGTAACTAAGCTAAGTACCCAAAATTCTAGCACGTTGTCCGGAACAAAGATGTTGGAGAAGTTCACTCAGTTTTCCTAACTGTGGGACTCTGTTTACCTACACACTTCTACATTTCTCCTCTGTGAGCTTGAATATATTAACCTCTGCTCTGGATTATGAAGGGTGGGTAAGTGGGCATGAAGCGAGCAGCAGGAATTGAATGCAGCTGTCCACATACGAATGAAGCTACCCACAGTGGGGAACACAATGAAAGCAAAGAAAAATGTGGATTCCAGAAGTAAATGGCCTATGAGGCCAGTTCCACTTGCTTCACACTTATTTTGTCTTAACTTTGGCTTGCTCTTCTATACGCCACTTAGTTGTTTTGGGAAGACAGCAATTACTTACCTATAAAATTATCAACAGGAGCTTAAGCCCATTTGGACTTAAGAAGCTATAGAAACAAAGCACAAGCGCTCAGTTCTAAAGCTCTGTCTGAACTCAGAAAACTAAAAGCCTCACATTTGGGGGGAAAAAAAGACCCAGGAAAGCCTTTTAAAAGTGTATGAGAGAATGTACATAAAGCATCAGACCAGGAACACTACCCATGTCCAATGGCAGCAGGTCATAAACAAATGCTAAGTCCTTCCTAGTGACGTTCTCCTTCCTTATACAAAGTTCTAGCAAAACTAGGTAAGTTTCAATACAAGCAGAAGAGGATGGCTTGAATGGCAGCTCTAAACTGCAGGATAGCTACTCTAATAAGTAATTAGCAGTTCTTCAATTATGCTACACCAATTTGGTTAACATCCACTTTCCAAAAAGGGAGTATATTTATTTATTTTAAAGTAGCAGGCCTTTTACATTGCTAATAATGGCACTCCAGCCCTGCCCTACAACTAGCCAATTGATTGATGCTTATTCATACCCCTCAGCATGCTGGCTATAGATATTTATGAGCAATAGCTATGGCTGAGCATCTGCTGGTGGTAGAATACTATTGGCTCACTAACCGTGGCACGGTTTCCACCTGTTCCTCAAAGTCACGGGATAGCTGCTGTTTTCCAGCTGTGTGGGTTTTGTGACAGTATCAGGCCTATCAGATTTGTTATTCTCAAACATCCTCTTCATTGTTGACCAACAGATTATCAATAAAACTGTTCGGATATAGTAGTAGCTGCTCTTTCAAGGTCACCTTCTACAGGAGTTTCACTGAGAGGAGCACTAGATGATACTAAATTGGCATAATGTACTACAGAAAATACACCCCTTATGAGTCAGGCAGTGATGGTCCCACTGCAAAGCAGGTGCAGGGACAGGTTGTATTAATCCCAGACTTTTTAGCCCATAAGTAAAAACTCATTCTCTTCCATCTGACTCCATCGACTAATCATCTTTTGAAATCTCTCTCTTGCGCAGCCTCTCCCTTAAGCCAACTCGCTAAGTAGTAACAATTGTTCCTGCATTATCCAGTCCGTCACTGCAACTCCTGCTTTTTCCAGTCCCAGACATGCAGGATCAACAGAGGTTGCTTTCATCTCTCCTACCAGTGTTTTCTCTACTTCCTTCTCATGTAGTTATGCCACATTGCAAAACAGTGTTTTATCAAACACCCCAAACTGTAAACAGTACTAACAGTCTGGTAGCAGGTTTGAGAATGTTCATGTTTTTGGTGTGATGCACTCGCAGAGAGAAATGCTGCCAAGCCAGAGAGGTTATCCTCCATGCACCACTGTCCTTTCAGCTGTAAGTACTTGATAGCTAGCAGTCTAATCTATACATTTACAGCAGCACTGTAGATGTCGTTTTCACTTGAAGGTGTTCAGCCTTCATCAGTAACGTTTCTCCCAAAACAAAGCATGCAGACATATCGTAGCACACTGCTAGAAGAGCACAAAGGTTGTGACACAGCCTCTGTTTCAAATCTCCTCTATTGACTCCCCCCAAATTACAACAGAAAGCCAACCAAGAGTTTCAGAACTAGAGGCTACTGAAAGGTTAAGAGGTTCACAACTTCTAGATCAGTCCTTGCCAAGCAACAAAACCCACTGGGAACAGGATCTAATTGCTCATTTCTCTTGGGATATGTAAACCTAAAAACAATTCTGACAAGGGGAGAACCACAGCTCTGGTGACTGGCAGATATCCACATTTTGCCTCTGGCACTAAAACAAGGAAAAGAGAGCATGCATGAGTACATTTGGTCACCACAATGCATGGATTTCTGAGCAGCATGCTAAAAATTTCCACAACGATCCACAGAGTTCAACAGAAAATTACATAAAAGAAAAAGAACAAGAGAAAAATTAAAGGTTCAGATACACACATTCCCTCAATCCTAAGCAGGACTCTATTCTGTTAGCCTGCTATTTTTAAGATATGGCATTGAGAATCCCTCTTTGTTTTGACTTCACTGGCTGGAAAAGATGCAGGTATATTTTAGTTTCCTAGTATACATACACTACAGGAAAAGAAAGGTAAACCAAGAACCCCTAATACGCTCTCCAGTGCCTCTGTGCATAATTTAACCAGTCTTTTACCACAGTTAAAGGTTTTTCAGAACAAGATATAATTACTGAAATAAATTACTATTTTGCAAGATGCGCAAACAAAGTATAATATTGTGTCCATTTTTAAGGTCAATAATGTCACCCATTAACAGGAAATGGAACGGTTAGTTTTGTACTCCAAAACAAGCAAGATCTTTAAAATTTTGAGCAATATTGCATTTATCAGGCTCTAAATTTCCACAGAACGAAAGCAGTAGATTCTAAGTCATCAAGGGCCTACATTCCTGCTCTAGAAAAACTAATTTTTGCTCTACCAAGAACTTATACCATTATAATAGATTTGAATCTTTATTTGAAGCTAGATTTGAAGCTTTTCCTGTGGACCATTAACAACATCTTTTCTAACAGCAGAAAAATGAGACATTATATACAAACTACTAGAAAGTTCCAGCTATTGGTTTTACAAAAACTTCTCTTTTTCCAGCAGAAGAACTGTGATGTTATTAAATTAGTGGCAATATCACTTCAGCTGACGCAAAAACGCTCAAATTTACTTTTCAGCCTACAAAACTCTTTCATAAGCAAGATTTGTAACCAGCTGTTTGGAATTGGTGTGATTTTGTAGCTCCAATAAATGTTGGACCATATTTCATGCAAGTGCAATTCCGAAGTCTTGCAGTGCACCCACATAATACTAGAGATCCAGTACTTACAGCTGTCTTGCTAGCGGTAAACATTGAGGCTCCTTTTAGGAAATGACGGGTACGTACTTCAAACAGACTTTCCAGCCTATGAATGAACTTCAGAAAATAGGTTAGTACAGAGATATTTTCCTTTCAGAAACTGCAATACCTAAATTATGTTTTACTGTAAAGCCTGACAGCATGATGCTAAAACTTGGACAGACTGGAAGAATTTAATCCAGCAGGGACAAGCAGCCAAAAAATGCAGATCTGTACTGAAAATGAACGCAACCATACAAAGCAGCAAAGCAGTGAAGGCCTGTAAGCAAAGCTTTTATCTTTCATTCCATTAATTAGCAGATGTTTTACACAAATTCACTGAAATGCAAGGCAATTTACTGGTGCACTGACTGCACTTATTTTATATTCCCATCAGCATCGTAAAGATACTTAGGACAGATGGAATTATGTTATTGTAAAGCTTGTATAAAAAGATGAAACACAGTGAGCAACTAAGGTACAACATAAAACATCTCCCCTTTATTCAAATTAAGTTAGCATCTCCTGATCTTGATCTTCATTGTACAAATAATCTTCTATGCAAAATAGTTTATAAAATACTAAAAAAGGCTTTATTGTAAAAAAAATAAAGTTTCTAGATATACAGTTACTTTGCACTGTCACAAATATTATCCAGTATTTAACATTTAATTTTAATATCACAATACTCAAGTCATGTAAACTGATGGTCCTACTGGTAAGAAAACCACTTTTCAAACCCAAGTTCACAGGGGATTTGATCGACATTTTCCACCTGTCACATCTACAAGGGTCGCTCCGAAAGTAATGCCTCCTGCTTTATGAAACCAGCCTTCTGATGTCAGATGACAGCAGTATGGCAGCAGGGGTTGAATCTTCACACCAATATTCCATTACATTTTGTTGCCATGTGACAAATGGCAGCAAAATGGCGTCTGACATGGAAGTGTATATGAAGCGAAGGTGTGCCGCCAACTTCCTCCATGAGGAAAAAATTAAACCCATTTCCATTTGGTGACAATTGATGAACATACATGGAAACCAAACAGTGGATGTGAGCACAGTGAAGCAGCGAGTGGTGTATTTCAGCTGTGGCAACAGTGATGTGAAAGACAGGCCACGTTCCAGACATCCACACAGACATTTTTATTGTTTTTGAAAGTGAGACATGCAGGTTCTGTTCATTACTTGCAAAAATGCGCAGCCAATACTAAAACAAAAAGTCTTTAGTAGCTGGGAATTTGTTTGCTCGCTCTATCATATAGTAGACTTGTGCTCTTCATGCCTGTTGCAGTTTCCATGGTAATTAAGAGGAGGCATTACTTTGGGAGCAACCTACGTATATCCTCACATCATTCTGATGGCCTGCATTTGAACTGTACTCATATAATGAAATTAGACATTAGCCCCTCCTCTCCTCCTTAAATTATCAGATTTAAAGAAATAGTTAAATAGTAAATTTTAGTACATCAGCTACATAGTGTAGTCACAGAAGAACAAAGATCCTTAAAACTAGAATTGAACTTTGCTGAGCAGCAGTGTAAAGGCAGCCTACTCTAGATTCTGGGCACATACCTTGATTTCTACCAGTACTCAAGCTAGTGGGTTTAAAAACTAGCTTAGACTTCCTTACGCTGCAGTGCAATCATTATATAGACTTATCTATTGCATGAAATGCCTTTAAGAAATTTTGATGTAGTTGTTTGACCCTTCACTGTTCCAATTCACTTTCATTCTGCAAAGTCTTCATAGCTAAACCCCAGAGTGTCATGCTAGAGAAGAACGGTCCTTCAGTATTCTTGTATGCAACAGATGCTGTTCGACTGCCTAGTGGATCATTACAATGACTGTCCAAACTGACCATAGAGGAACGAATCATGGAAATATTATCAGACTCTAACGTTTCTTCTGCGGAAGATCCATCTACATCTGCATAAGCATATGGTGGTGGTGGTGGAGTTTGCTGCGTCTGAGCTTTTGGGAGTTTAGCTGAATCCACATTCAATTTCTGTTGGTTCGCTGAGTCATGATGTTGAATCATCGATCGCAGCTTACAGTAAGAATCTGCAGAACTGCCAAATTCAGTTGAATTCGCAGTTGGACGAATGGGAAATTTAACTGACACCGGTAACAACGTGACAGACATTTCTTGGCCAAAAGAGTCAGAGCTCTGCGATTTGTCTAGATCAGACGTTTCAATCCCTTGAGTAAATTCATCTAGCGAGTTTGGACCTTCATCGCTGGCTTTGCAATGCATTTTTTTGTGCCTCCGTAAAACAGCAGAGCGAGTGAAGCATTTGTTACAAGTTTCACAGGTATAGGGCTTTTCTCCTGTATGCGTCCGCACGTGTCTACGCAGGTCACCAGAGCCTGCAAAACATTTCCCTACAAGACAGAAGAGATAACATTATGATTTTGTTCTTAATACAAGTACATAAAAAAGCTCTAATTAGAGAAAGTATCAAGTGATGAGTTATGATACACCCCAGTTGCGATACTTTTATTTAGGGTTTCTTCTATTTTTACAAATCAATTACTTGTTTCTTCTCCTCAAACTGATTTTCTGTCTCTTGTTTCCAGTGCTTTAGTTTTTGTCTCCAGAGAAAGGAATATCCATTAATATTTGAGAACTGTGAGCATTCTCAATCTGTTTCAATCATTAAGGTGGGGAAAAAAGAACTATAAAATGAAGATCAATAGGATTCCTCTGCCTGGTAAAGCAGCATTCTTCTAATTATATTTTTCCAGCTAGAACTACATCATAGGAAGTAACGATTTGTTCATTAGAGAGCAACTATTGCTAAAATGCTCATAAAGTCAGCTTTATTGTTAACTGTGAGCCAGCATAATGCAGTAGTCCATTTCTTTTCTTTACACAAAGAATGCATCAAAACTACTTTTAATTGCTGTAAATAATAAAGTACAATAAAATAGCAAACTGTTTGCCTGTGTTAAGAACCACAGGCTCAAATAACTCAATTACCATGTTGTAATTAAAAACAAAAAAGACCAAGGGTGAACCAAGGCAAAGTGTACAAGCAGAACAGAATGAGGAAGCATTAATTTCCAGAATATGATTCAGACATCTCATGTTCTTTGGAAGAATAAAAATAACCTGGTACCTCCTTGTGATTTTCTCATTTCACCTTGGTTAAAGATTACTTTGTTTTGAATGGACAGATACCAACCAAAATCAATTGTGTTATTTGAAAGCCCAGTGAAACTGCAGTCTGTTTTTGGCATACTTTTACTGCTTTTCTACTGCTTTCTTTTCTTTTTTTTCCTCCAGAAGAGCCATGAAGCAGTAAAGTTAAGATTACAAATTACTGGAACAGTACATGTGCATTTTTGCTTCTGTAAATGATTTCATAACCCTTGATCAGACCTGCTTTGTGCATTTCTTGCTCTCAGAAAAAGATTACCTGGCTAAAACAGAAAAATGATCAAAAAACAACTAGGAGACAAGAGGAAAATAAATCGACTTAAATAATAGCAAAACAAAGCTTTGTTTATTCTTTCACATCCTGCACGTCTGTATTTCCTCCCGCTGATGCAAGATCTAATAATTACAGCTTTTGTTGCTGCCTCAGGACATCACCAATAAAACATACCACAGTTAGACATTATCATACGGTAAGTACCTTCCTCCAAAGCTGATTCCTCAGAACATGGAAGAAATTATATTAATATAGCACTTAGGGGCAGAAAAGTAAGTAGCCTGCAAGATGCTAAGTAATATATGAGATACGGACAGACTGCAATATCTCTGAACCGTGTTATACTAGGATGAATCACCAATTAAAGAGCAATTCTCAAACCATTTGGAAGTAAAATCTAGCCAGCCGATTTTGAAAATGGATGTTCTCTGGTGTGAGGCTTTGATCAAGTTTGGATTTTATCCCAGAAGTCGAAGCAAAGTTGCAAAATGTTACTATCAATTCTATGATTGACACCAGTTAAACCTCAACAGCATTCAAAAGGCCAAAAAAAAAAGAGAGAAAGGAAGGAAGATTCCAGTGATAGCCAAGTGATGCCAAACCAAGCTTTCACTTAGAAAATTAACACATTTTTGAAGCAGGCAGTATCAGTATTTCTATGGCAAGCACACACATGTTGATTCCCTATTTCTTTTCTGCATCCTTCAACTGAAATTCACTTTTGAACTTACGGTAGTTGCAACAGTTCAGTGCACCAGAAGATTTACTATGGGAGATGCAAGACAGAAGATTTTGTTAGAAATTTCTGCCACGTGGTATTTCAATTTACAATCATTTTAGTTGCTATTCTGTTGACACTGCAAACATTTCTTATTTGAAAAACTAAGATATACCCAGCCTACGCGCAGTAAATCTTACCACATGCTGAACAGCTGTACGGTCTCTCTCCGGTATGTCTAATTCTGTGCTTTACTAATTTTCGTTGCATGTTGAACGATTTCCCACATTCATCACAGGTGAACACTTTATCTGCCGTATGAGTCTTTTTGTGCTCCTTTAAATTACTGAAGTTACTGAATCCTAGAAAAATACGACAGACAGTCTCAAATGACTCCTCACATTTCAATCAAAAGACCTTAAGAGGCACAAGCTTCAGTTCTTACCTACCTCTGCCACAGATATCACACAGATGAGGCTTTTCTCCAGAATGAATGATAATGTGACGCTGAACATCACCAGAAGCAGCAAATCTGTAACAGAATATATACATTGTGTAACTGGGTTTACAAGATCCTTTATTCTCCTAAACTGAGTATCATATGGGAATCAAATATAATAAATTTATGGTGTTCTGAAGAAAAAAAAAAAAATCTAAACCACAGATGCCCAAATTAATATATTTCAAACAAACATTTTGAATTTGGCAATGCCTACTTAAATTTATGCTTGAAGAAAGAAAAAAACCCCAAACCTGGGGGTTTTATGGTGGTATAAACGTTATTAATTTGCTCCACTTAACATAGTCTAAAGTACTAATAACATTCCTAAATCAGTGTTGTTTTCCACCTGTTAGCAGAAGGAATAAACATTTAATACATTGCTTAAATCTGTCAAGGTCCCACACTGTGCAAGTCTCACATAGCGGAATAAAAATGGAAACGATATGGTCAAGTAATGAAAACAGAAATTGAGGTTAAGGTATAGAAAGGCATGATTTACTGTGTGTCAGACTGTTCAAAATACACACAACAGTATATAAATCCTTAACTAAAGATGACAACATAAATTGTGTAAGGCCACAGACCGTATATGTAGTGACATGCTTATCTTACTAATGAGACCTGCAACAAGTGGCTTATATAATTTAGTAAATAAACCCAACGTCTTAGCAGCAGCTCTTGGCCCTTCCTTTATCCCAACAACTAAAGAAAACACAAACAAGTTTTAACATGGTGACTTTACTGGAATTACCAATTCCACTCACCTTTTCCCACAGATCTCACAGATGTAAGGCTTTTCACCAGAATGTCGACGTAAATGAGTCTGGAGATTACCTGCCTGAAGGGACAGTAATTCAGCATTTAACTTCAACTATTCTGTTGGTCTATTTAGATAAAAGAGAATTACATTAACTACGAGACAAGCTTTTTATTTCTAACTCTGAGACAATTAAGACTACAAGGCATGTAGAAAGTCCAAAAGTGAGTTTAGATTACCATGTACTAATAGTCCAAATTGCTTATGTACGCAATTATACACTGACACGAACAGAGAAAAAGAGCCTGGAACCTAACATTCAGGAAAACAGATCCAACTATAAATAAAAATGATACTAACTAGACAGCAATCAAGAAGAAAATTTACTAGTAATATGGCTTATGTTTGTCTCATTTTCCCTGACCTACAAACAAAACGCTGTTATAACAGGATGCCTGAATTTGCCTAGCAGGAGGTAAAGAAAAGGAGTAAGCACTTTCCTATCCATAAAAGACTTAAGAGCTCCAAAGCCATAAATATTTACCTGCACTAGAAGCAAATGGAACAGGATGTATAGAAATGAACAAATAAGATTATGGGTAACTAATTTTCATTATATGTTTTTCGTCCCTCAATCCTGTAAAAATCACAGCAGTTTGCAGGCAAGCCAGCTAATGACAATTGGACAAAACCACATCACTAATGCCACCTTATTTCTTTAGTGATTCTGAGTGGTTAATCCATCAAGAGTTCAGTGCTCAAGGAACAAGATACAGCTTGTCTCCATAGCAGAGCTGCAGATGCTTCAGAAAAAAAAATGTGTGCACACTTCCAGGGACTGTTTTATCCAAGTACATGAAAGGGGTGTTTCTATCAGAAAGAAAAATGGGAATGAGGAGATTAACACAATCCTCCTCAGTCACAGCAAGCCAACAAAAACGTGAACCTCAATAATTTCTTCCTACTCCTTTAGAGTTGGAATATAAATTACCTTTAACAATCAATCTCTCTAATCGCAGCTTATGATGTACAAAACAGAAATACTGTAGACACACATGCAAGACAATACTAAAAGAATGAATGCACACCCTGAGAAAACGTTCTTTAACCCTATCAGGCAGATATTGAAATGGAAACAGAGCAGCATTGGTTGCCTATTTCTGTAGGAGATAACGGATTGAACTGACTTCTCCAAGAAGTAGTTTGTACTCTGCAAAGACTGAGGATTTTTTGCAGAGGTGCTTTTGAGAGCAGCATGCAAGAGACAGAATCCTAACCTTTATCCATGCCATCAAACAACACATGACAAATGCATGTGATATTCTGGATTAGGAGAGAGTCTGAGTATGAAGTGCAACAGACATTTAGGTCCAGAATATAAGTATTCAACAGACAGCAGCAAGCAGATCTATTTCTTAATGGTAATGCTGTATCACTTGCTAAAGAGGAAGTTTGTTATTCACTGCTCCAAGACAATACAAAAAAGTAATAAAGAATTAGTACCTCGTCTTCTTCCTAAACCTGTAAGACTGAATACAACCTTAGCTAAAGCGCAATATGCCATCCAAATGAAAAGGTGTAAGGGAACTTCTGTGAGGATTTCAGTGAAAGAAAACGTTTAGAGTAATCATCTTACTTCCTCATAAGTTCAGAGACTGGAGAGGATACACTAGACTTGCTCTATTTGCAAGTGGCATGCTTTTAAAGAGAAGGAACTGACGCCTCTCAGCTCCCAAAAGGAGCTTTGCAGGAGGCAGTGAGGAAGTAAGATCACGAGGATCACGAGGAAGAGGAGGACCACATTGCAACATGTTGCTTACTAGTAGGGAAAGATGCAGGCCTGGTTGTTCAAAAGAACCCCGTCTCTCAAAAAATTATTTGTGCTTATTCCACATTAAGAGCTGCAGTTTTAATTTTCCTTGCTTTCTTCAGTTTCTGTTTCACATTCCACCAACTGGAACATCATTCCAGCTAAATTAAACAGGAGCTGGCATACCAAACACAAGAACTGCATTGTCTCCAAAGCCCAGAACGTGAAAGCTTAAATAAAGAAAGCGTTACTATTTCTGTGTTTGCAGCCTGAGAAGTTGAACAGAGAACAAGATCAGAGGTGGCCTTTTCAGCAAAAAAATAGACAGTAATTATCCTCAAATCTTATTTTGGTCTTGCTTATTTGCATGATTCAGAAGCAAGCACCTCGAAGTATGCAAGCTCCTATTACAACAACTAGAGTAACACACAGACTAAAAGCTATGGCTCATACTCTGAAGTTTATGGATTCCAGTGTATCTTCCAGTATAGTAACAGAAAGGGTAGGGAAGTCCTATAAAAGCATTTAATTAAGAGGCAGAAATTTCTGTTCTAAATTAAAGAGGAAAAATGTCTGTTGCCTTACAGTCTGCCATATACACTGCGTATGTGAAGCTTTTTCATTCCCTCTTTCCCCAAGGTAAAGATCTACAGTACAGGAAACCACCATGTTTGCCAGAAGTGCTTTTAAAGGAATTTGTGAATACCCATTTTTTATTTTTTTTTTCTTTTAACAAGTGACTGTTCAGCCATTAAAATGCATGAAAAGGTAATTTGTTTCTGGCTAACAAGCAGACCCAGATTTGATCAGAATAGCTCGATAATAGCTTGCTCACTGGATGCAGTGAATATTTAGTTCCTGACCAGACTGCAACTGCATCAGATACATGGATCAAAGAAGCCTCCTGATCAGCTGCAAAAATGGAGTCAGAGAAGGAAAGCACACGTGGGTGGGTGACTAAAGACCCCACAAGTCTAATCCTTAAACCAGGACTCCTAGAAAATATCAAATGTGATAATTATGATGCAATCTCAGAATAAAAGTACACTGTCTTCCATAGCTCAGCATCAATATTCCAAATAAGAAAACAGAAAAGAAGTGAAAATATTGGAAGCACAAGACAACTGGGCAATTTATCTCTAGAAACAGAAATATGTTGTACTCAGAACAGTAAACAAGCATTGCAGGGCAAGATAAGACAACTATAGTGTAGGCCCTGTGTGTAAGCAGGGAATTTCATGAGAATTTTGTTAAAAGTTCCGAGTTTTTTAACTTCAGATAGACTGTGCTGTATTTATTTATAGAAGAAAATGGAGCCCAATGATAGAGACACTCATTTTTCTAGATGATTCAGAAAAATGTGCTTAATTTAGGTCACATATGAAGATTAAATTGCATTGTGCATACAACGTATTATATGAAATATTCATGTTTTCTAGACACTTATGTAAAAATGCTACTCAGAGCCGATTCCTAAACATAAGGCAACAGCACAATCTGAGAACAAAAGTTCTCACTTATTTCAAATAGGCTGTGGCTCCATACAGATAAATCTTCATTTGAAGATAAAATACTTAACAGGTATCAACTGAGAGCAGACAGAATCAAAGGTACAAAATGCATCAAAGACATCTAAAACACTTAACATGTTATGATAAGATGTTAAAATATTTTATCTCTGAAGTCTGTCTGAGCAAAAAGTATCTAATCTACAGACACAAAACCAGGTTTATTGTTTAGGACCAGAACACGGATGCATTTAATTTTCAAGTGTAAGTACTATAATATAAAATATTCCCACCTGTGAGAAGTGTTTCCCACAAATGTTACATTCAAAAGGTTTTTCACCTAAAAGAAGAAACAGAACACAGAACTTCTAATAGCTGCAGCAGAACACAAATGCTTCAAATCTGTACACTTCCTTTTAAAGTGATTAACGTCCAAGTAAAAATATCCCCCAAAGGACACTTACCCATATAATTAAGGGGAAATTGAAGAAGGAAGTACAGCGTTTACCATGGAGCTTTTTAAGGCAGGCATCTTAGAAACAGAATTTATATTTCAAATCAAATAGAAGAGTTCTGATATGAACGGGAGTGTTTTGTATATATTTGTTAATATCTTTTTTCCAGATGAAAGGAGTACCATACCGTCAGAACAGATTTCTACTACAACAATGGCCATGGAAAGTGCACCAGTCCTTCTATCCGTACACTCAAAGGCCCTCTCTTTAAAAGGAATACAGAACACAGAGAAGCCAATTTAGAAGGATTCGGTTTTCTCTTCTCATTGAGTACCTTACATCTCCAATCAGCACACAGACATTCACTGACCTCAAATGTATATTTGCCTTTCAGCTTGTGTAAGAGTACTTGATCATTAACTTAATATTTCTGAAGTTGTGTATCTAAAACTTGTATTCTTAAAACTACCCACTCTGGTATTTGAAAATAAGTTGATGTTCCATCTAGAATTGTGACTGTGCCAAACTTTAGGTATTTCCAGAAGGAAATCAGTCTATACATTTTTATTTGTGTATTTTAATACGCATTCTCCATATTTTCCAGAACACCTCTTGGCCATTTGCAGTCTTATTTTCCAATAAGTACTTTCTGCACTGTGATTCGTCCTCCATCCCCAGAAGTGTTACAAGTACCATCTGCAGTATCCAGGTGCTGAGGTTCTACTTTCCATCACTGCTGCCAAACACATGTGATACCATTTCAGTATCAAGGACCAAATGCAATTGCCTCAGATTTAAAATCACAGAGCAAACATAGTTATATTGCCTCACAGACAGGCAGCAGTCTTCTAGTTACATGAAAAACTTTCCTACTTACTGAAGAACAGAAAGTTTCAAGAGAGCTTTTATCCAAGCGTATTATAAAATAAACCAATAACTCAACAATAAATAGCAGAGAGCCTTGATTTTATTATGACTCTAAATATACAAATGAACAGAAATTCTCATACTGACTAAACTAATATAAATGAAATCAACAGGGTGTCAGAACTCTGGCAATTTGGAGGGCTTCTGACAGCCATAAAAGCACTGAGGTAATTTGGAAAGGAACACGAAAAACATTAGTGAAAATTCCTGCAGAAAGAACCTATTAAAAAAAAGTTACTGTTGACTCAAAGATTATTATCTGAACAGAAATCCACCCTAAAAAAAAAAACAACTGGAAGGGATAAGGTAGGAGTAAAAGACTCAAATTCCTCAAAGTAATTGTTGTAGTCTGTATACAGTTCCATTAGGAATGTACTGATGCACACTCGCTTTGTTTCAAAGAAATGAATAGTTTTCTTTTTCCCATGATAAAGATAGAACAAAAAGGGATGGTTTGTTAAAGAAACATCCAGCCAGTTTTCAGGGAACATTTCTATACCTGCATAAAACTCCAAACAACCAGGCACATCAGGCACCTACTGCAAGAACAAATGCTAGCAGCAATGCTAGATTACTGAGTGCTGTAGCATCTCCCAGGTAATGTGTGGATACTGGCTTCCTAGGCTGTGTTACCAGGAGGGCAGCTAATAAGCTGAAGATGATTCTCCTCTGCTTGTTGCTGCTGAGACCGCATGTGGAGAAGGCAAACAGGAAATCTTACTGCTGTCTACAGTCATCTAATAGGAGGACTGATGAAACCAGATACTTTTAGTGGTAAGACACAGGGCAACAGAGATGAGTTAGATTATCAGATACAGGAAAAGATTCTTTACTCCATAGGGTGGTGAACACTGGCACCACTTTCCTGGAGAGGCTGCAGAAATCTCTGCCTGTGAAGATACTATAAACTTGACTAGCAAGGTCTTGAATAAAACAACCTAACCTAATTTCACCTGCTTTGAGCAGAGCATTTGGATCAGATGACTTCCAGGAGGATTCTTCTAACCTGAACTATTGTGTCTGTCATTAAACTCTGAACTAAAAACCTGCAAAAATCTGAGACCAACACTTATCTCCCCAAAGACCAATGATGAATCAACAGCAGGAGAGAAACTTGGGGAGAGGGAGGAAAGCAACTGAACTACAACTGTGACTGCTTAAACAAACATCCAGGAGATTTCTTAACCCTTGAACTGCTTCCTGTTTTTAATCTTCTGTTATATCCTTCTTGTTCAACACTGCAATGTGAAATAATGATAAAGTGCACAGCAGTGAGATCAGAGCTCCATAGTAGAACGACAGCAGCAGTGTTCCTGAACAGAACACATAGGTTAGGAGCTTTTTTTTCCACTAGTTAGGTAAGGAATGTGAGAGACATGTAGTTCTACCACAGAAGTCATACTAATTAAAACACATTACAAGATTCAGACAAGTCAAATCCAATAGACTCTGCTTCACTGATATGCAGTTGTGTCTACAGAAACAAAAGTTTTGAAACATTTCTATCAGGAACCCTGAAGTGATTCTATATCAAGTTTAGTACCCAGTCCATTCCCTTAACATTTAAGTTACAATGCAGTACACAAGGATCAAAGTTAACTTTACACCTTCTCAAATTATATAGTTTACCAGACTCAGAAACAAACAATAACACAAGTCAGTTGTACAAGCAATGCGCTCTTAAAACAATCAAGAAGTCTAATGGACACCAGAATTCACAAAATCTAGATTCTTCCCAACATTAAGATATCTAAGAGCAAATTATAACACATTTCTCACAGTTGCAGTCTCTCTCCCACATTTATTCTCTAGCAAAAACTCACATTTTACCAACTTCAGAGTCTCTCCCTCAGTTGGGACTCCTCTAGATGCTCTATCTTCTATCTGACCACCTATTCTCCTGAAATTTATAAGACTTTAAAATATACTTGGTAATGCCAGTTTAAATTCAACAATAGATTCAAAATACAAGATGAAGAAAGAGAGGATGGAGATAAAACACATGCAACAGTTTCATGAGAGAACAATATTGAAGTATTACTAATAATATACACATGCAGATGCACTCAAAGACACTGAATAAAAACTTCAAAAGACCAATGGAAAGTGTTCATATTTTCAGGTTCTGACTTTCTTTTCTACTAATAACATGGATAAATAAATTCATGGTACTCAGGATTAATTAATAAAAGCAATTAGTGTCTCCTAAGAGGGACTCATTTACTGTCAAGGTAGCAGAACCTTCCATGCTCATTTGCAAAGAGATGTTTATCTGACAAGACCTAGAGAGATTCATTTGTGTATTTAATATGGGGAAACCAAAGGGCAAAAAGTATTTGACAGTACTGACTGAGAACAATGCCATCTCAAGGATGTGGAATCAATGGCATTACTTGACTAGCTATGATATCTTTTAAAATGGCCTTTAAAAAGCATTCCCAGTTGTAGAAATAAAATAGAATATGCTAATTCAACTGAACAAACAAACTAATTAATTTGAAATTAGACTCAGTCTTGTTTTTCACTAAAATAAAAACATACTTATATCTATATAAAATATATAAAATATATTTGTATAAAATAATATTACCTATAAGTACTTAAAACAAAACAAGTTCAAAATTTCCTTTCATTCTGCAGCTTATTTGATACAGGATTATCATTTTTTAGATAAATATGAAAGAATATATTATACAGATAAAAAAGAAATGACTACCAAGCTCTGCTAAGTTTTCTTTTACAATGAATAAATGACACTGAAGAAAGAACTGCAGTTTCCTAGAACTCTTATGACGTTTTCTTCTACTCACGTGCACTTTTGTTGTGTTCTGCCTTAAGACTTCTGGACAACCTGACTCTTTTAAAGTAATGGCAAAAATGATATTTTCATTAAAATAATACACAACGCTCCTTGAAAAAGAGCCCTGTAAACAAACATGAGGCAGGAATCTTCAATACAATAAAAACTCTAAACTGAACTAGACTCAGTCTTACAGTCTTTATTACTATACAATTATTCATTGAAAATAAAAATTAAAACAAACAAACCCTTTGAAAACATACCCTAAACCAACATTTCTGATTCAAGAGATACAAGACATTCTCCTCTATCCAAATATTTGGTCTGCAGACTAAGTTATTGGTAACTGTACCTGTATGAGACCTTTTATGGAGCTCCAGATTGCTTGGATGTTTGAAAGCCTTCCCACATAATTCACAAGTATATTGCCTTTGTGACTGAGCAGTCTGCGACTGTCCTTCTTGTTCCAAAGGACCTTGAGATCTTTCACTTTCAACAGTTTGTTCAAAATTCTCAGAATTCACCGAGTCATCAGCTTCTTTTTCTTCAGCAACTCTGACATCCGTCACATCCATGGTACTTTCATTCACAGATTCATTTACTTGTGTTATTCTACTGTCATCTCCTTTAGGCTCCGGGGGCTGCTCTGCAGATTTCTGAGACCTTAGAAAATTCAACTTTTTGAGGTGTATTGCCTTTTTCAGCCTCATCTGTTTGGTGGGCTGCAACAGCATGCTTTCTGCATCTTGCTCTGGAGTGACTTGATTCAAAGGCTGAACCAGAAAGTTTGACGGTAAATGTTCAGACGTTTCCAGAATACATTCAGGGTGACTGACAGGACAAGAATTACTCTGTACCGTGTTTATTTCTGTAGATGTATTGTAAGAAAAGGACTGTTCCGCTACCCTCTCATTATTAGAGCTAGCGTTTTGTTTATAGAACTGTTTGCTGTAAAAGTTGCGCAGTTTGTAATAGTAATTTGGTTGTTTAAAGGGAAGTTCTGTACAGTTGCCATCTAAGGAGTTGTGGGACTGCTTCTGTATATCACTTGAAGGTGTGTGAAGATTAACAGACTGTGATGTGTGGGAATGGTGGTCAGCCAAGACTTTGTTAGCTTGTGTGTCGGATGAACATTCTTGTAATAAGTTTGTTCCATAACTGTCATTGGTACAACCAGTATCTGCAGTCAAACTATTCTGCAGGGAAAATACACTATTACAAGGCATATTGGTTGATTGTTCTATGGCTGAAGAAGATTTTAAAAAGGTGTGGCAGATATTCAGCACATTTTGCACTTGTAGACACTGTGCAATATCCAGCATAGCTTGTACATTGTCCTGACTAAGATCCAGATGGGAGGTATACATGAAGTCCAAGATCTGGCCTATCCCACCTACATTTTTAATGTCCAAATGAAAGACATCATTCTTCTGGCCTGAAGAATTCTGAAAAAGGGTCCTGGTAAAATAAGGCAAATGTTCAAACACACAAATAATTCACAGCATTTTTGTAGGAAAAAGAAAAATTACATACACACGCACAGACACCTCAAACAAACAGCCTGGTATGAATAAAAAACTTGTGCTATATGGTCTTAGCAAATCTGTTGTGGTTTTGCAGATGAACTTCTCAAAACTGTTCAAGTATTTGTTTCATGCTATTATCCCTATACTATTACACTTAAAGTACAAATTAAAGCAGAAGATTCTTTTTATCCTATACTCACAGTTTCCTCTCAATGCTCTTTAAAGATTTGGTGCAGGGATGTGCTTATGGACTGTTTGCAATAGTCAATGGACCCAGAATGGTGTTTTCCCTTCCATTGCAGCAATTAAGACATGAGAAATTCACCAGTAAAAAGGATAAGGCAGACCCCAAAGTCAGCAAAATTACTCTCTTCTGGCAATCAAGTTTGTCTATCAACCATTATCAGTGAACCTTACTAAAGAAGGTTTGTCAGTCCTTTGTCTGCAAGTAGACAAGAGGATGGTCATAGTAAATAAAACAGCAATTCAGAAAGCATCTGAGCAGCTTGGCCCTGCCTCAGCCAGGACCCCCACATATTCTGTTAAAAGTCCCCAGTCTCTACCTTGACAGTCCCCCAGTAAATGATGAAGTATATATCATCTTTTTGGGCTAGCTCACAAATTAGGCTTGTTAGGCATAACATCAATGAGCAGTGAATCTTACACGAAATGAAGTTGAGGTTTAGTGAAAAGCAGTTTTGGATGCATCCTTGAATCCAGCAGATCCTATCCTCATATTTACATGCTAATCTGATGTGTCAGCACTCACTTTTTTCATTAATCCAGCTGGTATTACGTGAATTAAAACCAAAACTATAATAAGTAGTTCTGAGTTGAGAGTCTAAGTGAATTAGTCACATATATCCTAAGGAACTGAGTAAGAATTGAACACCCAGCTCCTTTAACAATTTAGAAATTCAATCTTTAAGCACAATTCCTTCTCATCATTACAAACATCACAGAAGGGGAAAAAAAAAAGAAGCCTCTCTTCTTTTCTCCTTGGTCATAATATAAAAATAATCTCATTACATACAAACTGGCAGTCAAGCTTTTGAAATGTTTCAAGAAGCAAGGCTAGAAAAACAACCTGCCACATCTACCAGCAGCTTGCTCATAAAGTACGGTAAACACTACAGTTAGTGATCCAGAATCCTCTGAAAGGATCTCCTATGTGAGATCAACAGTGGGTGGGCTATAGAGGAGAAAAAGTGATGTTGCTTTATGAGCTACCTGTATACTTTAAAACACACCTTGTCTCTCTGACAATTTCTTCTATGCAGAGGTTCAGTATTACCTATGAAATCAAATTTTGTTTCGGACACCACCAAATAGAAATAGACAACAGCTCACATTCAGTGCTATATCCCATGTACAAAGTTATCTTTGCATACTGAAATACTGACTGCAGAATTTCATGCCAGAATCCGCTGTATGAAGCACAGTAAGCAAATAAAGAACAAAAAAACCTCCAAACTCAAACACTGTAGTAGTTACGATGCATATCCAGAAATTAAACTAGGACAGTCTCTGTTTTTAATAAGGTAAAATACTTGATGTAGGTTCACCGCTTCTCAGGTAAAACCTCAAACAACAGTATTTAGGCTTTTTTGTTTGTTTGTTTGTTTTAAACAGAAGAAATTTCTGCCACATACCTGAAATATTGACTAAAAGCAGCTAACACATTTTTGTGTGCTTTGAAGCAGACGCCTTTCACCACCAACATGCAGTCACAGAGAAGACCCTGAATGCGCTGCTCGTGTAGCTGCTGGAGTAGATGACAACTATGGCTAGCAACAGTGTCCATGCTAGAAAGTCACATTACCTACAACAAAATAAAATGCTCAAATGAATTTTAAATCTCAACTCGCAAAATGAATTGAGAACATGAGAACATTTTTACCATTCTTTATCTCCTGAAGGAAACGCCAGTTTAGACTTGCTATGTGAGCTCTGAAGACATTTCTGTTTAAAAATCAATCCTAGTATCACTCGCCAGTAGAAATACAGCAGTAGTTACAGAAAACATTGATTTTAGTGAAGTACTTCTTACAACAAAAAGCTTCTGCAAAGATGTTCCAGCAGTGCTGCAAATGTACTGATCTCTATATCTACGAGAAATGTGTTGCCAACAACTGTAACAAGATCATCATACCAGACCTGTAAAACAGTAATACTTGTAGAGGACAGCCTCAGCTGCTTCATCCTCTCAACTGGGCAGGGAGAACTCCAGATCAACACTGTCTGCATCACATTCACTGCTGTTGCAGCTAAGCACGTTTCTCACAGATCTGGTTTAATAGACGAGTTAGAATGGCAATTCTTTAACAAAATGTAGAGCCTCATAAAGTCACTTTTTGAACATGCTGAAGAGAATGCAACTGATATTAACCCCACGCAATGCACCCACACTGAGTTCTACGCTTCCTTTTGGTTTTCTCTTTTGGAAGAACAATGGAACTCCTGCCCTGCGCACTGGGAAATATAAACAGAACATCCAGAATTTTCGGACAGCGTTAAGTTCCAGTCTTTTAATTCACAAATGAAGCAGAAAAAAAAAATCATAATGCTTAAATATGAGAAGAGTGCCGTTATCCCCATTTGCAGTTCTGATGTAGGGTTACAGTTCCCCATTTTAACGGACTCCACTACCACACGTTTCCTTTCCTCCTGGCATATTCAAGGGGCATTGCGCTGTACTTTTTTATCCCCTAACTCCACTTTGTCTTTTACCAGGCTCTAAAATAAAACTAACCCCACCTTTTGCTTGCCTCCCCGCGGGGGCTTCACAAGGCCCTCAGCAACACACGAATTCGGGCTTTCTCAGCAGCCAGATGTCTCGGTTTCCCTTTAGAAGGACACCCACACAGCGCTACTCAAGCAAGGGTAGCTCCAACCCCACAGCCGCTATTTACGCGCAAACCGAGGCTCCAGGATCCCCCTCAGACCCAACTAAGCGCGGTGCATGGGAAGGGCAGTAGAGGAAAAGCGAGGAAGGCACAGCCTGACGGACGACCAAGGAGAGAAGCCAGCCCAGCTCAGCCCAGCGCTTACCGGCTGCGGTCACCTCGCAGCTCCATCCCAGCAGCAGCGGCCCCACGCGCAGCCTCCACCCGCCGCTTCCGGCGCTGCTCCTTCCGCTTCCGCTCCCGCTGCAGCCCCGGACAGGCGGAAGTGGCGCATGGGCAGAGCGGCAGCCGAAGCGGGGCGGCGGGCGCACGTGTGGCAGCGGACAGCGGTTGGAGGCGGCGGGTGCGGTGAGGGGGAGTTAAACGGGTTATACGGCTGTTAAACGGGGGAAATAAGAGCTGGAATGCTTCTTTCAAACGGTGACAGCGGGATCCTTGTCTCGCCAGGGCTGTGCTCTGTGGGGAGGGAAGAGATCGGCCCCATCCCGTAGCAGCTGCTGACCCTCACCGCTATGGTCGTCTTCACGTGCAACGCGTGCGGGGAATCCGTGAAGAAAGCACAGGTTGAAAAGCACGTGAACGTTTGCAGACACTGTGAGTGCCTCTCTTGCATGGACTGCGGCAAGGACTTCTGGTAGGTGGATGATGGCAAGTGGCCTTGTTTGCTCCTCAGTGCTTGTCCCAAACCAAAGGGTTTCCTACAGCATGTGGGAGTTAACTTTGGCAGTTCCTGAATAATTCAGGGTTCTGCTTAAGAAGCACACAGGTTTGTTTCTGGCTTAATCATTCCAAGTGTGAACGAGGGCTTGGAGGTTCTCTTACACTGGCAGGACGGTGTGGCACTGCACTCACTTGTCCAGAGCATCCTTGTGCACCTCCTGGGATCTCACCTGAACATCATTATCAGTCTGACAGGTGTCAGGTAGCATTGATGTTGTTGTTGGGAAGACTATCAGCAGTAGACAAAGGTGTCTTTGGTACTGAGTGTATACATTAAGACCAGTTCTGCAGGCTAGATGCCACTTCTGGGCATTGCTAGAGATTATGTGAGGTTGGCAGTAACATCCAGAATTGTGAATTGGCCACTTCTTCTAACTCAGAAGACAGCAGTGCTAGTATCTGCTTTTTAAATGTGGATGTATGAATTTGCACAAGAAAGTAAGCTCATCCTCAAATAATCAGTTATAGAACAGCTTAGGTTGGAAGGGACCTTAAATATCATCCAGTTCCTGCCCCCCTGCCACGGGCAAGGTTGCCAACTGCTAGATCATGCACCACATCAGGTTGCTCAGGATCCCATCCAACCTCTTTTTGAGGGGCCTCACATGTTGGCTGCATTAGTGTATCCACATTCAATGTGAGCACTCTTACAAGGAGGTACTTTAACCATGTTGAACTTTTATCATGTAAGCGTTGAAAGTATCGAGGTGTAAACAGTAGATGCTATTACTTCAATTTGTTGGTTACTGAGTCTGTTTGGAGGACTGAAAACTTGAGTGAACTACAGTTGAAAATCTGTGTTCAGGGGTGATGACTATAAGGACCACGTGAAGTGCGTAACTGAAGATGAGAAGTACGGTGGAAAAGATTTTGAAGCCAAAACTAGTAAAGGAGATGCTAAACAACAGGAGTGGCTTCAGGTAAGGTGTAGACTGATATAATAAGTAACTCTTGGTTGTTGAACTGACTGTGGGTTACTGAAGCTGTTCTTCATTGGTTTCATCCTGGTTTTCTTCATTCAGAAAATTCACGAAGTAATGAAGAAACCCAATATAAACCCCAAGGTGCGAAACATTCTGGAGCAAATGCGTTCCTTTGGTAATATTCCAAGAAAAAAAGTAAAATTTCAGGTATGTTTTAAGAGCTTCGTTGTAATTGTACTTTAAAAATAGACTTTTCTCTTTCGAGAAAGGTGGGACAGATTGTTTTATTTTGAGCATCAGGAAGTGAATGATGTCATGGCCAAGTTTCAAATAGGAGGTGTTTCTGAATTATTTCTCCTTTCATAAAAGGTGTCTAAATGCAGTTTGTCTAAGTGCAGTTTTAATTAGTCATTAGGCCAGAGACTCACAAAGTTGCCTCCCAGACTTAGGGATTAAGGTTGGATGTGTAGGCTTGTTCTTTTTTTAGTACTTCCTTTTTTCTTTTTGCAATTGCTTTTGGATGTCCGTATTCTTAGACATATTTGTAACGAACTTTTATTTCTGTGGCTAAGGTTTTGCCTGGTAGATGCAAGAAACTGTTTGTTATAGGGAGTTTTCCTGTTGATTATCATTCTGAGTCCCCCTCCCACACAGAGTACTTGATTGTGCTGTGCTTCCCAGCCACAGCAGACTCCAAATGCTTTATGTGGTATATGTAAAGAATTACAAGTTGGCCTCTCCTCCACCTCATTTTGTGTCTCAGTGTGTAAAGCTGAAGGAAAATCATGATTGCTTTTAGGTGATTCAGGTAGGATGTAATAGAACTGGTGTGAAATTGTTGCCAGCGAGCCAGCCAGAAGGTTAGACTTGTTTGACAGAATTGACAAAAATGTTCTAAAGGAAGCAAGAGAAGGTCCATTTTCAAGAAGCTTTCTTCTTTTTGGTAAGATTTTGCGTTGAAAGATCAACAGTTTTTGCAGTACATTATTCCGGTTTACCAGTGAAGCCTTTCCAGGTATCCCTAAAGGATTATTTGTAGTGAAACAAAGAACAGACCCTTAATATTTTAGCTCATACAAACAATCAAAAGGTTTACTAGCTCTGTTCAAAAGCTTGAGGATATCATTTTCTGTATATTGAATCATAGAATCACAAGGTTGGAAAGGACCTACAAGATCATGTAGTCCAACCATCCTCCAATTACTGTTGCTAACACAATTGATCTCATCTGGATTATTGTTGGTGATGCAGTTGACAGGCACGGCATAGACTTTTAACAATATGCTACACAGAACAAATTAGCGTTGGGTTTTAAGGGGTTTGTAGAGAATAAACATGGAACCAGATCTTCATCGTGCAAAATAACAAAATTCTTAAATGTAAGAACTAAGTATATGGTAGTGAGGGGAAAAAAAAAGGAAAAGGAGGTGCACTTTGTAAAGTTACTGGGAGTGTGTTCGTTTTCTTTCCTGCACAGAACTGGATGAAGAACAGTTTGAGAGTTACTGACAGCACTTTGCAAAATCAGGTGTGGGATATTTTTTCTGAAGCAACTGGAGATGTAAGTTAAATTACCGGTACAACATTGTACAACAGCAATGCATTAAAAAATGTTTATCTGCAGAAATCGAAGCTTTTTGTCACCTGTAGCTTGATTAATTTTAGCAAATGTATCTTGAAAAACAATACAGACTCTATACAGACTCTTCTCTAATCTGCACATTCCTTCCTTGTATTCCGATAATGTGACTAATTATTAATAGCAGAATGTTTCAGAATCGTGTCTTTGCCTGCTAAGTACAGTGTTTCAGTTTAGGAAGTACATAATGTTTTGTCTCATCACGTTTATGTTTTCTGGCATTCACATCAATTGAGCCCTTAGAAATTCTGATACTGCATTTTCAATGCCTTGAGAATGGAGTATTTAACCATGTATCCATGCAACAAGTACACCATTTATTACATAGAGCAAAATATACTGTAAAACAAAGCAAAACAAATTAAACCAAGCCAAAGACTTTTCTGCATGATGACATTTCTTCTGTGATGATGAGGCTAATAGCAGTTAACAGAGAAATCAAGCCATAGAGTTTACTACTGGTGTTACCTTGTGTAATAAGCTTGGCTGAATTCAGGATAGTGGTGTATATCAGAAATGGTCTAGTGGAGAAAAGCTGAATTATCAATAAAGGCACACCAAAATTGTAATTCTCTGTCTTTCAAAAAAGGTGGCAGGTAAAAAAGAACCTGACAAACCACAACAGAAGGATGGAGTACAGTCTGCAGGAAGTGGGCACAAAACAATGGCAGAAGAAAATGAAGTTACAGATGGTGAAACCAAGCAGAGGAAGAGTAAGAAAGAGCGAAAAGAAGAGAGACAAAAGAACAATAAGAAGGAGAAAAAAGATTTGAAATTAGAAAATCAGCCTGTGAACTCAGAAACAAAAAAGAATAAGAAGTCCAAAAAACAGAAGGAGAGCTTGGAGAATGAATTTGAAATGAATGGAAATGGCCATCAGAATGAGATAGAAGAGGAAACAAATGTCAGGAAACGCAAACATAAACATGTAGAAGGTATCTATCCTACTTACTTTATTATTGTTTCCAGACCGTTGTGAGTGCCTAAAAGATCAATAATCTACTTCAGTGGAATTTGTAAAAGTAATGAATGTTAAAAACACAGATCTTACAGAACGTGAACATCCTCACAAATAGAAGCTCATGTTTACAAGAATAGAAATTTGCTCCCTATGGAACTTTTCTTCTAGTTTTATCACTTTTTCTGTGTGTGTATTTCACCTCTAGAGGAACCCTGTATCACAAAAAAGAGAATGAAAACTGAAAGCGTTTCAGAAGACATGGAAACAGAGAACACCAATGGCGATGAAGAAACTCTTGGAAAAGGTAAAGATATTCTGAAGGGGAAAATTTAGATGGTTACAAAACTGTGCTACAAAAGATCTCGTGCAGAATACGATGCTTTTGCAGCAAGCCATGAAGTAAGTTGTGCCTCAATCATAACATTCACCTACACTTTACACCTAGTTTTGCTTTCTTATGTAAATTCTGTGGTGGCAGCCTCTAGCTACACTTAATTTCATTGGACTGTGAGGAATATGGCACATTTGTTTCACCACATTAGGTTTCTTCCCTGCTGCCATACACCTGAGCCAGCATAGAGGAAAAATGATAGCAGCTTTGTATCTGTGTTATCATTTACATCACCATTTTTTCTAATTGAATCATAAGTTGGAGTTTATATCTGTGTTTGACTTGGTTTGTTCTTAGATAAGACAAGGTGTTTCACTAACTTTGGGGAATGCAGATTGTGTATTATGTAGTGGTTTCTGGTTTATAGCTGAAACACAGAAGCTAAGTGAAGGCCATCTTGACCTTAAACTGCTCATGTCGCACAATGGTTCTTCATGGATATCCAATTAAAATATTCAGAAACAGCCTACCTGACTTTATGCTTAAGACACTCTTCTGTTGTAGAGTCAGTAGGATTACAGAGAGCCATGATGGCAGCTGAACTGGTTCTAAAAGAAGAAGGTTGAAGGTTCCTACCACAAGATCTGGTATACTTACAGTTTTATATGCCTAATTATTTTCTAGGTAAATTCAACTGGAAAGGAACCATCAAAGCTGTTCTGAAACAGGCTCCAGACAATGAAATTTCAATTAAAAAACTAAGAAAAAAGGTATAGTGCACCATCTTTTTTTTTAGGTTATAAGTCTTCTTTGCTCTTGAATTTTGTTTTCCTGTAGTGCTGAAGCTTGTAAAATCCTGTTCCTGTCACAAATGTTTGACGCTTCTTAGCAGAACATGACTGGAACTAGACTCGTTCTTTAGAACTCAGTAGAATACAGAGGCAAGTTCTGCAAGCTCATAGCATAACAGATTCTGTGCTACTTTTAATACAGTAACATGATTGTATTACTGCTTTAACTAGATCTTTACTAACTCAAAGCTGTTCCTCTTTCTTTGTGCAGGTTATAGCTCAGTACTATGCAGTAGCTGGTGAACATCACAAATCAGAAGAGGATATTCTAGTTATATTTAATAAGAAAGTGAACAACAATCCCAAATTTAAAGTTTTAAAGGACAAAGTGAAACTCGTGAAATAATTTTTCATACTTTCCATATTGTTTGCAGTGCAGACTGAGTCAAATTCTGCTGTCAAGTGGACAGACATCATGTATTGGTCTCAATTTAAATTGTTCGTGTATGAGAGAACAGAATTTAAGACGGGACTCCTTTTTCTAGATTTATTGCAGAATATTTTAGGAGTGCTGCATAGCTGTTTTTAGATCTTTTTTAAGGAAAATGTATATTTTTTTGTACAAGTTTTAAGAGGCATTGAAAATAGTAGGCAAAATTCTTCCAGTAATGGATTTAATTGATAGGCATGAATGTCTGTCAGGACCAGGGTTGCGTGGCGTTTTGTAGAAACTACTGTAAAAGCAACAGGATTTTCATATTAAAAACCTCAACGTGGAAAAATGGTTTGTTACGATACAGTTAAAAATGGTATGATTGATAGCTCCTTTACGCACTGTAGCTTGTATACACAAGCTTTAATAACCTCTTAATTTTGTGAAGTTCATAATTACAACGTCTCTAAAATTTATGTTTTTAAGACTGCACATTCAGTGAAAATCTAAAGACTGTTACCTGTACGTGCATAGCTACTTAGTGTTATAATTCGTACTGCAACTGACCGTAAGTGATCTCACTTAGACTAAAAATTGACCAATGAAATAAATGACTGTAAAGCACCACCTTAAATGTATTAAATCTTGTCAGTTTATGATTGGACCGAAAAAAAGAAACAAACCAACCGAGAAGAAATCTGTGCATGAAATCCACAGACTATACATAATTTCTTGTATTACAGTCACTGAAAGAATTTTAAAAGGCAGAAGCTTTAATTAAAATACCCGGATTTGTAAAACTGCTGAATTTATTGGAAGTATGAAAATGTGAAATGTCTGGGTCTAGTTTCTTTGAGTACATATTTGTCATGTTTATCAGAAAAAAATACAATAGAAGTCCATAATAAGTTTCTTTCTTCACTAAGTGCTTGTTCACCAGTTCATGAGAATGGCTTTGGATGTATGTGAATAAAATTTATTTAAAGCCCTGGGAAAACTGAGTTGTTCCTTCAATGCTTTTCAAAAGCTATATTTTATTTTTATTTATTTATTTTAATGTAGGAAAGGACATAAAAACTAAAATGAATACACTCCAATTAATCTTTTCACTGTTTATTTTACTATAAATATGAATGTTACACAGAGATATTAACGTAGTTTTGTTGGAGTAATTGTTAGAGGTTTTAATTATTGTTTAAAATTCATTCCAAGTTATGTCGCTTTCTTTCTTTGTATCTTCCAAACATATAAAGTTGTTTTGTTGACCATACAAACATTGACCATATAGTGGTGACCACGTTGACCATGTTGTTGACAAATATCCAACAAGCATATACAAATGACAGATGTGTATAAAACTGAGATGGAATATCATATCAAAATGACAGTACACACCAGCTGAGCAGGATTTGCCCATTTTCCTACAGTAACTTGTGATTCTTAATGCTTGAAATGCCTGACTTCCACTGGGCACTGACATGGCTGTATTAGTATTGCCTATGTGGGACTGTAAATTCGACTTTTGCATCTGATTCTTCTCTCCCTTAAAGGGCAACGAAGCACAAGCTATTTATTGGCTGACATGGAGGAAATTAACGCCTCCTCATTGATAATCACTAGCAGGGAGTTTACTGTGATCCTGTTACATTAGTGTTCCTTCATTATATATCTTTATAGCAATATTACCTTCTCACTGTCTTTAGGCAGAAAGAAAGGGAGGGAGGAAGAACAGGCTTTGCAAACTTGTATGTTTTTCCTTATGAATATTGCTGGAAGTGCTACCATATGGTAGAGGAGTCTGTGTCCCTGAAGATCACTTGAAATGCTAAAGTCCATGCACAGTTGCATTACTGACACACAGCTCAACATTAACAATAATAAAAAAGAAATCTCTATTTTTTCATTAGACAAGAGATTCCTCAGAGGTCTGAACGTGGCTTTTTTACTTAAAACACATTCAGGATTCAGTTTACTACTTGCAGTTAACAATACTTCTATCTAACTGAAATTACCCTCTTAATAATTACCAGTTTACTGGTTGTTGTTTCGGGGGGGGATACTCCCTTGTATTCCATTCAGAATATTTCACCAAGACATAAAAACAATAAGACCTTCCTACTTTTATCTCAAAAATGATTAATTGGTGTATTGACTGATTTGTTTGTTTGATTCTCAGTGGTCTGTTGCAAGGAAGTTACATACCTACAGTCATATTGGCAATGTTAGCAGTCACAATAAATTGATGAGAAACATCAGATATCAGTAACATAGCATTACAAAGTGTTCAAGAATATTCTGTTTGCTGACTTTCTAAACAGCATAATATATCTCCATAAGGAAGCGTGCTTTATCACTAGAATTTTCCTTCCTAAAATACTGTATTGGAAATTGAATGTCTTTGGATGAGTAAGAAAGATGGAAGTACTGTTGATCAGAAAATGAACTGTTTAAAGTCGGTGGCTTTCTTGGTTAAGTGTAGCATCAGAATTTAAGCAGGGATTTTAATCACTGAAAAGAAGAAAGCTTCAAAGGATGTCTACTAGTTTGTTGTACTCAGCACTCCACCATACGGGTGCATTAGAGTATTTCATTCTCCTTTCTCCCAGTGAAAAAAGATCCTCCCACCTGGTGCTCTAATCTGATTACAAAGCAGTTGGAGCCCAACATGAGTACAGGCTTATAACTGATGACCACATGATACATTTTCCATTTGGAAACTTTTAAAGCTGTAATGCTCACCCTTATTAAGGAAATGAGAGTGCAAGTATTAAACTTTTTGTGCAAGATAAGCAAAAAAAAACCAAGGTATATAGTTCCATACATTGGGCTGCGTTCACAGGTCACAAGATATCTCAATCAATATATTCAACATTTATCCCTTTCTTCTCCTGGTTTAGCTTTCAAGGAAAAAACAAAAACCAAAACCCACAAGAATAAGCCCTCTAAGTTTCTTTTCTGCTCCGTCAGCCAAGAAAAGCAGCATATTGTGTTCCCCATTAGTTCTTTTTCAGGAAGTGTTATTTTATATTTAATACTAAATTTCACTTGGAGCAGAGGAAGTTTCAGTGGTAAGTGTTCTTTGCACTTCATGAGATACAACTCCTTTTGCACCTGTAACCTACTGCTTTGCTTTGTACCTGTTGAGATACAATTCCTTTTGCACCTGTGTTCTCATGCTTTTACATTCTCACAAGCTGAAACAACCTGAAGAACATATTTTGTTTCATTTCTGTCTCCAGTTTATTCCAGATGACGTGGAACAGCCTTTTCTTCAAATAGACTGTATACTTTCATCTTCTGATTTGAGATTTTAAATAGAAACTTCTCTCAATACTCCTCTGAGTTTACCTCAGAAGCAAAACAAATCACTTTGTACAGAATTTGTTTTATAGTTCCTGAAATGTCTTGAAAGCAGCAGGATAACAGGAATTGTGTCTCTGTGTGCCTACCCACTAATCAGGTAGAAGGCATTACTACTAAACAGCACTGAAATCCTTAGCGAGGCCCAATTACAAAACCAATTTCAGCTCTCACATGCATTTGTTCTATTAGAAAGAAGATGCTTTTAAACATACTGAGATATTGCTCTAAGGCTGCGTGAATACAATGGGAAGAGAATATTTCATATTCTTTTTTAGCCAGTAAAACAATAATAATAATAATAATAAACCTTTTATCAAGAACTCAGAATGCCATTACAAATTATTCTGTAAATGACCATTTCATTGGTCCATCTTTCAGTACTGGTTTCCCTCTCCCGAAAAATCAGAATAAATCTACACTTAAACCTCAACATTTCATTTTTTGCTTTTATATTTTAACACTTCTTTCTTGTACCGGATATCAGAACTTTAGTCTAACAGCCTCCTCTTTCCACTAAAATGCATGTGGCACTTGATCCATATAAAAGCACTGAAATCACTACATCTCATTTAGATGGCAAACAATGAAAAATAACACCAGAAGCTTGCCTGCATTGTAGATGGTTCAAGGTATGTGAATTTTACTCCTTTGATCTGTTCTTTGCAGTAGCCATGTAATGAACTCTTAAGATTCAGACACTGAGTTATAAATAGAAAGCATGAAGTGCACTTTTATGTGCTTGATTTTCTGCCTTTCTGATGGCCTTTGATGCAGCTGTTGGCACTATACCCATCCAGTACCCATGCATGACAAAAGCTGATGATTTTTTGTGAGTGAGACAGGGACAGAATTTTCTCCCAGACTTTTATTGGTTTTGTTGTTTTTTTAACGTTTAAAGCAAAGTGCTTCACTGACTGAAGTCAATATATTGTACCAGCATTTCTGCCTCGGACTTCTTAATCAACTGCCAGTGTAAAACCTTTTACTGAATTTATAGACATTTCTTATGCATACAGGCTTTTATTGATTCCTTTTTCAATCTATCTACTCTACCATTTACTACATTTTTATGGACTTTTTGTTCCTACCATTTCCCTATTCTACACCATCAAATCTGTTCCTTCTTCCTATCTTGCTGCGACACACCTCACTCACCTCTGAACGACTTCAGGGGTTAGCATTGGGCAAATTCTCTATGAGAAGAAAAAGATATCAACTCTGTCTTAGTTGCACACTTTTACAAACCCGTTAATATGAAGTAGATTTGTCAAAGTAGTAACAAGAATTGCACAACATCTTCCAGCTAAAACTTCTAATTGAGATGCTGCTGAACTTAGTTCTCATGCTAACAAACATCTTTCTTTCTCCCTTTGACAGTATAGCATTCTGTCAGTTCCCTCTAACTTGATTATCCAATCAGGTCACCAAATCAAAGTATGTATAAAAACTGATCTTGCAGAAGTAGTAAGTAGTAATGGACTGCAAAGGACAATAAACAAACAAAAGCACTCCCTTAGGAACCTGAATGAAATTGATAAGAACTTTGATTCATGTTTCCTTCTGCAGGACTCCTCAGAACAATTTCCACAAGCAAAGAGCATGGGCTGAATTCCATGCTGTGTACATCAATGAGAAATTCCTATACTGTAGGTGGTACGATTTTTTTCTGTACTTTGCAGTCTTGTAGCAGTGCTGTCCACATGCCAGAGCAACTTTGTTCCACTGCCTCTAGCAGTGAGGGCACTAGATGAGGTCTGAAAAACAGTTGATGTGCTACCAGCAGCCTTACAAACAATGCTGACCTCTATAAAGTGCCAAGTCTAAATAAAGTAATACTCCTAGAGTAAGCCATTTTAAGTCTAAATAGAGTTCTATGAACAATAAACCTGAATACTCATTCCCCCAACTGATACATAGTCTTTCCTATGTAAATTAGACTTGTCTTGACTATTCCAAAAAATGATACTTCAGGATGTTCCTAAGTGTAGTAAGGGTGCAGTACTCGTTATAGTGTTACAGACGCATTTTCCTCAGTGAGGACATCAGCTTCAGTAATTCACAAGTGTTCCCTTTCCCACCCTCTCACATCTGGCCATTTCCTTTTGCTTCTTTGCAATTCCCCTGCATTTTTTTTTCGAAGGCTTTTAAAACCGGATCAAATCCTCAAACTGAGAGGTATTATATACCACTACTGCGGACTGAGTAGTCAAGAACAATTATAGCCGGAGCACTGCTGCCAAATGCTTTGTATCTTTAAACTGTAGTCTTGGGAAAACATTTTGAGAGCCATTGTACTCCCTAAGAAAGTAAGCATAGTTTAGTGAAACTTAATTCAAGAAATGATTTAGATGACAGACTAGGAAGATTTACTTACCAACTTCAAGGAGAATGGTTTGTCCAGAGTTATTTCTTGCCTTTAAAAAATAAAATACAATAAATAAATAAACAAAAAAACAAAACAAAACAAAACAAAAAAACCATACATTTGAAGATTCAAGCTGGAATGAACACAGTTGTCTCATTATATATTCTTAATACCGATTATAGCAAAAGGCAAGAGTCTAACACTGAAGCTACCCAAGATTTTGAAACAGGATAGTCGAAGGTGTTGAAATAGTCTTTCATCAAAGAGACATTTCAGACTAAAGTGATGTCCTGGACCAGTCACGTTTCTGTATTTGACAACTTTCAAGATGAAAAATAAGCTAACTAGATAAATCAGATTACATGATGTGGTTGATTCTTCTTCATTCTCTTAGATTCCTACTTCTTGCTTTTAACTGCCTTTATCTTTTCTGCCTTCTTTTCCTTCAAAACGTTCAAGTGTTTGCATGCTCACTGGTAGCGCATTCTTTGCATCAAACACACTACTACATCTATTGCTTCCTCCCTTAAGGGTCAGTCTAAGGCTGCAATGCTGTTTAATACTAAGCTTTAGTTCTATAGTTTGTACAACATTTCAGGTCAGATTAAGTTTTAACCTCTGGTTGTTTTTCATGTTTGTATTACATACTAACAGTACTACAATACTTAACACCACAGGTTTTCGGTCCTTTGGTGATATTTTTTTTCCCATTGTACTTAACTGAACAATTATTCCTCAAAATGAAGAATACACCCACACTGTAGTCACCCTCCTTCAACTAAAAATGCCCTTCCTAGATAGGTAATGAAGACAACGCCAGACAAGCTTCTTGAGAACAAACGGTATTTGGGCTCATACAGGTACTAACTTTTGTAATGGGGAAAATTTGCAGATGTTTGCTCGAATACTGGAAAACTAATTTTACTTTTTTAGAAATCGAATTAGGAATCTAATTCTAAAATACACACAAACCCACACAAGGAATATATAAAAAAACACTTATGTATTAAGAGTCGCTCGTAAATCAACATTAAAACAAGAGTCAGTAAGTGGGAAATACTCAAGTGAACACCAAGTGAACAAATTTAAATATAGGCAAGATTGGAAAACTCAGTTTTCATTTATGACTACAAAAGCTTGAATGTTTAAGAGCAATGAAATAACTCAGAAATCATTATTTTCTCTTTAAAAGAAAAGAACCTGAAGGTGTTGTATGCAGTTTTCTGAAACTTTTACTTGCAAGAATTATCCTCAACACACCCACAGCTTGGATGCTTTGTTGATTATGCTGTTGATTTTGTAGCAGCTTCAGTTCAGCTCCTGATCGTTATCCTTTAGCAGATTAATAATGACTGAATCAGAGAAGCCCTGTGAAAAGATCACAGAAAACATCTCGGCTCTACAAACACTGAACATGAGTGGTCCAGGTTAAGGTCAAAAGTGAGTCAGGGAAGGGAAGCTCTTATTTCAGCTCTTTGCACAATGCCTACTCTGTAGGTAAACAGGAGTCTTCAGTTTAACAGCACTAACAGATCTTAAACTTTTCAAGCATACATGTTTATTTAATTACTACGTTTAAATCAAAGATATTTCCTATGAATAGCTTTAGCAAAGAGAGTGCATGATTTCCTTTGTTTCCTATTCGAGTTACCAGCATGAAAGTGAAGGCTGAGGTCATCATTTGATTCAAAGGAAGTAAAACAAAGAATCCTCTATTTCATTGCTAAGAAAGTTGAGATCAGAGACTCCTACAAGCCGTTAACTTCAAAATATTCAACTGAACTAAACAGAACATAATCACTGTAGTCATTAAAGTCCATGATGTGGATGTAAGGCATGTTCTACAGTAAATGAAGTAAGCAAATATATAAAAAATCCTTGCTTTTTTTTTTTTTTTTTTTTTTTTTTTTTTTTTTTTTTCACTGAATTTACTCAAAAGTCAATGCAAAGCAATAAAGAATGATCAGAACTCTTGCTTCATTCAACATTAGAAATCCCTATAAAACAGATGATAGGACATTTAGGAAAATAATCAGGTCCAACCCTTTGTGGGAAAAGGGAGCGTAGATGAGATTATCCAGCATCTTACACAATTGCATCTTGAAAGTCTCTGGGATGGGAACTCTACCATGTCCCTGGGGAGGCTGTTTCAGAGACTGATTGTCATCACCATAAAAACAATGTCTTATATCAAGACAGAGACTCACCCAGTGCAGCTTGTACCCATTACCCCTTGTTTTCCCCACGTTACTCCTTTGTGAAGGGAGTGCCTCCATCCCCTCTGTAGCAACTCTTTAAGTACTGAAATACTGTAATGAAGTTCCCCCTAAGCCTTTACTTCTCCAGGTTGAAAAGCTCTAACTCCTTCAGCCTTTCTTCATGGCCAGGTGTTCCAGCCCTTTGATCATCATAGCTCTCTTCTGGATCCTCTCCAGTCTGCCCACATCTTTATTGAACTGGAGAACCAGAACTGTACTGCAGGTACAGAATGACAAGCACTGAGTGGGATGATTACAACTCCATCTCTGCTTGTAATGCCCCTGTATGTACAGCCCAGGATCTGTTACGTCAGTACAGTTGCAGGACCTCACATCTGTTAAATGTACACATTGAGTATCACAAGTAATTAATTCTCATTTCCTTTATCATTGCAATTATTGGCCCCAGGTCTCTCATCATCACTCCTGTGCTTTGCTTCACTCTTAACGCTGGGAAGGACACAGAATGCACAAAGGACAAGTACGTGCTGATGAGTTAGTAGAGATGTGATACTTCAGCTGAGGAGTCACATAAATGAAGTTACTTTTTTTTCCACTTGCAAAATGCACAGATTAAGCCGAATTCTCCAATGCTTAACCACCTGTAACTCAAAACAAATATAACACGAATTGTTAATGTATTGAAAAACTTGGTCATAACTACTCTTAGGGTTATCATTACACAACTTAGATCAATGCAAGTCTACTGAGCTGTAAAGCTGCTCTAGCACTGTACTGAATTAGGCTGTATCTACAAAAGGCCTATTATTTCTTAAAGATTTATTCAAGTTTTTTGTTTTTTTTCCTCCATTTCAAAAGGCATTTGATAAGGTCATCAGTTAACTAAGAAGTTTAAAGTGCTTAAAGCAGTACCCTGTGCAAATCAAAGCATGTCTTGCTTGTATCCTACTGGGCTTACCTGTTTGTTTCTATCCTTACAATGTCCTGAACTTTTTAAAGCTTTACCAATAAACCACACAATTATTAGTCACTGCGTACATGCCATTCTTCTTGTGTTTCCTGTTTTCTGAACACAAAACTATAGAGAAAATATCTGAAAGACATTTATGCTGAGGAATGCATGTGGTATTGTGAAAACTTATTTTTCATACTCACTGATTCTATGCTAAATACTGTTTACCTTCTAAGAAGGAAAGTAAAACCAAATAATGAAACATTTATGTTCTGAATTTCAATTTATATACAGCTAGGACAGGAAAGCTTCAGACAGAACAAGCCCAGTTCCACATGGTCTGCAAAATACTAACAGCAAAATATTTATATGCTACCCAAATTCCGCCTACTTTTCCTATTTTTTAATCGATTTTAATAAGCTTAGTTTTTGCACTTGGATTTACATAGTGCTGTTTACCATTTTCAATGACAACTGGCGTCATTCACACTATTAACATGTAATATATTGCTGGTCCAGCAACTACACCTAGAACCAGCTCTTGGTAAGGCTGCATGGCAGGTACTTCTGGGTGCAGAACCGTACCCAGACACTGATCACGCAGGGCTTACACAGCTACGGGATTTGACCCCACGAGCCGTCCACAGTGCCCACTGTGTTCAGGTAACAGCCGTAAAACCGGTGACGATCCAAGCTGGCCGCCACACCCTGCACAGGCCGCAGGTTACGTCCATGGCACCGGCACTCCGCGCTGAGGAACGCGCCCTTCCGCCCTCCCCACCCCGCCGCGTCACTGCCGGAGCGGCCCAAGATGGAGGGCGGCGGGCAGCAGCTCCCCAGGCTCAGGCGCCATTTGCGGCAAGGGACAGAACCCACAGCCTCGCTGCTGCAGCCGCTGCTCCGGGGTGGCGGGACGGCCGGTGGGTGGTGCCCGGAGCGCCGCGCCCGCCCTCACCGGGAGGAGCGCGGATGGGGGCTGTGAAGCGGCGGTAGCGCTGCCCGGATGGGTTGGGACTGGGTGTGGGGCTGTCTGTAGAGCAGAGGGAAGAGGCCGGGCACACTCAGGATGTTTGGGGGGGCCTGGAGTCTTGCCTCCACGGGCCTGCTAGCCGAGGACGAATTATTTATTCGTCCTCGGCTGTTAGATAGAGGTGCTGCTGTGACGATGCTGAGGTGCCCCCAGCAGAGGTCTGAGTTCAGCCGGTGCTTTTAGTGGGGTGCAGGGCTGCTGAAGGCACACAAACCACCAACAACGATAAGTGCAGTGTATGAAACACCGTATACACCTGTATCTCAACAGGTAACTCTGTCCCACTGCTATTGCTCAGCTAGATGGGCAGCCTAACTTAGCTTTGCATGTCCCTGTTCACTGCAAGGGAGTTGGTGACTTTTGAAGGTCCCTTCCAACTCTATTAGATCTATGGTTCTGTAATGACACTGCAGTTAATGACTGGCTTTGGTGGTATCATTATGTTCATGTTTACAGAAGAGTCTACAGCTGGAGAGAAGAAAAAGAAGCCCCCTCCCAGACTGAACATTCATTCTGCGTTCTGGATTTTGGCTTCCATTGCTGTGACATATTACTTTGATTTTTTTAAATCTATTAAAGAAACAATTCAAGCAGATAGGTAAGATGCCTTATGAAGATTTCTTACGAAGAATAATTGTGTTTTCATCTTACGTTCAGGCTGTTACATCTAAACTCTGTGTTTTGAATCTTGGATAAACAAGATCCACATTAGGAGCAGAGAGAGCTGGGTCTGTTCAGACTGGAGAGGAGAAAGCGAGGATTGGGGTATTTCATCAGTGTGTACAAATACCTGAAGGCAGGGTGCAAAGAAGATGGAGCCAAATGCTTATCAGTGATGCCCCAAACCAAAACAAAGAGGTTCCATCTGAGCATCAGGAAATGCTTCTTTATCATGCACTGGAACAGGCTACCTAGAAAGGCTGCAGAGTCTCTGTCCTTGGGATTACAGCAGAAAAGCTGCCTGGATGTTGTCCTGGGAGACCAGCTCCAGGTGGCCACACATGAGCATGCGGGCTGGAACGGATGACCATCTGAATCCTTATTTATTTTCTTTCAGGCTTGTCTGAACCATTTGTGTACATGTAAAATGTGTTCCAGTAATGGTATATTTTAATATGGTACCTTCATATTTGTGCTTAAGTACAAGAAACCACCGTCTATTTTGTTGAAAGTGTTGGGGTTTTGATTTTAATTAAAAAGAAAAGCTGAAATTGATATTTAATCATCAAAAGGAAGAGTTTTTTTCCCCTGCTCGTTTAGACCTGGACCTCGCTTAGACCCTCGTTTACACCTTTATGAACAGGAGTGATGTATTGTGAAATTAAACTCTAGCAGCTGTGCAAGTGTTTGGTAAAAGTAATTTGAGAAAAATATTTCAGGAATTTTAGGCTAATGTGTAAATTTAACAGGTATTGTCTGTTCTGTTTGTGGAACAGAATGAAGAGTAATGCATGAACTGAGGTGTTACTATACTTAACGTGTTTTTCCCTTCTACTGCAGTTGGTGGTTTGCCTCTGGCAGTTGTTTATTGGCTGCATGTTTATCCATTGCCTTTTACTGCATAATATATCTCGAGTGGTATCATGGAATTAAGGACTACGATGTGCAGTATCCTGTACTGATACCTGTCACAACTGCCACTTTTATTGCAGCAGCAGTTTGGTAAGTTGAAACGTGCATAAAGACTTTTGCTAAACCTGAGCAGTTCAAATAGTATTAATGGGCTCATTTTATCAGAAGTATCATTTCTCTAATTCCACTGAATGTATTGGAGATAGTATTGCATGATTTCTTCTGTTTTCAGCATTCATCCGTGACTCAAGATTTATAGCAGTTGAAGCTGTTATTAAAAAGCTTAACTTTAGATATACTGGGTCTTTTCTGATTAAAGAAATAGCTTAGAATTAGTAAGATCTGTAATCCTTGTAAACAATTTGTAAAGTAAGTTTTCTTGCTATCCCTTGCTTTTAATTCATTCTCAAATCTACTTGGCTGTAAGTATAAATTAAGGTTTTATTTTCCTCTGATGCTGTGCTTGCCCATGGAAAAATCAAGAATATTTCTCATACCTTTTACTTTCCTAATTTCTGTGCATCTTTACCCTTGATGGGTCTGAGTGGTTACAGGATGAGGTGTCAGCAAATAAGCAGAAAGCTAAACTATCAGTTTTATAAGTACTCTTTTTGCCTTTTTTTCTCTTCATTTATTTATTTGTTAACTCTGAAGTTGTACAGAAATAAGTATTCTTTGGGTTAAGTTGTTTGAATTTCATTTCTTCTTGTGCTATGATTTACTTCTATGCCTGGTTTTTCCACAGTGTGACAGTTAAACTAAAGCTTTCTTCTTTGATTCCCAGTTTTAACGTTGCCTTATGGCCAGTCTGGTCATTTATCACACCTGTGGTGTTGTTCGTTCAGTTTATGGGTGTTGTGATGCTTGTGTCACTCCTAGGATAAGTCTTACAGGTAAAGTATTGAATTATTTAAGTGCATAGAAATGTTTTTCTTGTTGCATGAGTTGATTTTATACAAACCATTTGAGGATTCTTTCTTTATATTTTATATACAATTTTAGAAGGATGAAATCTTACGGCAAATGGAGTTACCTGAGAATATGCAATTATCTTTAAAGGAAGAATACCCTTTTCTTCTTCTGAAAGATTCTGTTATAGTGAAAAGAAGAGTGAGAGTGGATGGTTCGGGGGAGTATATGCCAAATACTTGCAACTTCTATCCAGGCTGGGAAAGCTTTTTAGGGAAGTTGCTAGACATGATAGTAAAGGGGAGAAGCTATCCAAATGCAATTGTGTTCTCTTAAGCTCAGATTATCTTACCCTTATCGCTGAGTGTGCTGCTTTGATTTTTGTGGTGAATAGTCTGGTTTGTAGCTCATCCTTAAAAACAGCCATTTTATGGCACATACGGACAGTTTCTCGACTTGAAGAAATTCTTTCTCAAAAGCTGTAATGTTGGATAGGGCTTTTCAGTTTTTTGTTGATATTCTATTAAAATGAATCCCGTGAAAAGAAAGAAACTGAATAGGGAAAAACATTAAAGACAGCTCAGTAAGTAGGGTGAGAAATGCTCCCCAAATCACAGCTGTTTCATCCAGTGAGGTGACTCCTTCAGAACTGCTTTAATTTATTTTGGGAGCTTGAGTCACGTTTGCTAATGCAAAATTCTACAATGCATGTTTGTTCCTTCTGTCATTTAGCAATGTTCTATTTAACTGCAAAGGTGGGGAAAGAGTGTATTGTGAGCTGTTAGAGCTGTGCTCATATTAATAAACTAAGACAACAATACTGCTTTTATTTATACTCAGAGGTAGGAAGTAATAAGTGAACTGAAGATATTCTGAACAGCTAAATCTTAGGAAGAGATCCTGGTTTTCTCTGTGAGCAGCCAGGTAAATTATTTTATACAGTATATTATTGACTGATGATGTAAAGTCATCCAACTGATGAATATTAGATTAGTACAGGATACGGCTTGTGCAGTATATACAGCCTTATTGTGTGTGTGTGTGTGTGTATATATATATATATATATGTGTATATATATATATATATATATAGCATTTGATGTGCTTTTTCTTTCAGCTTCGTGTGGAAGATTCAAGTAACAATTATCCTACAAAGTGGACGTTGCTTTAGTTCCATTCCAGACTTCTGATTACAAAGCTGCCTGATTTTATAAACGAAATTGACATTAACTCATGGTTCAACCAGTGTCTGCAAGAAGGCAGATGATTAGAAATTAACTGAAAGATAGATTTTATCTTAGTAACATAGTGCATTTCATGCTTTCTTTGTAACTACATTATAAAACTGACTTATTAGTCATTCACCTGGTCTTAAATCCCATCCGGGGTCTCCAGAGGTCACTTAGTCCAACTTTCTGCTTGAAGCATGTTGACTGGTTTAAAAATAAGTGATGCTTAAATTTATGCATCATGGGTTTTTAATATATTATTTTTACATTTGAATTGATAGCTAAAATACTAATATTTGGAATCTCTTTGAGCTTATAAAATTGCACATAGATGACAACCGAGGTGGCATTTATTGATCCACTAAATTTATAATGTTATGTGTGTTATAATGAAGGAAATGTTTCATTGATCTAACCCCTTGACTTCGAATATGTAAGTATTTGAAAAAAAAAAAGATATGGATCTGAGTAAGAGTCTAGAAAGCTGGTTGAAATTTACATCATTGATAGTCTGACAGTGGCAACAGTGAAATAAATGGATTACACTCATATTGACATCATTTGTCTACAGCCAAAGGTTGGTTATCAAGCTGTGAGTAACCAGCAATACAGTGAACAATAGGAACATGGCGCAAGAAATAAAGAGCACGAAGAAAATTATTTGGATGTATGCACTATGTTTTAGTATTTTGGATGTTTTTATTCAAAAAGTCACTTTTTATTCTTTAAAGTGCCTGTTAATAAAATTGCCATTTTTCCTTCCCCAGCAATAGAGGTCAGTATCAAATTAAAAGCCATAACTCACACACATCTGGGTAAATACAATAACATTGTCAGTTTGTTCAGCTTGGTTGTGATACTTAAGTATCTGGGCACCATCTAGTTTTCAGACCATTTTATATATGTCATTGTGTTAAATACTTTTCATGGAAGATAGAAGTATGTAAAAGCTGGGTAATGAAACATGCTTTACTCTCTGTGGCTGTTGCTTGAAGTTTGGACAGTTAGAAGAGCCCATGTTCGTTATTCTGACTTTCAGATTCACACCATTGCTGAAAACACCATATGTGAAATGTTTAGTAATGAAAAATGTAGACATCTGAAGTTACTGCTGTTTCATTGAAGAAATAGTGTTGCTGTCAGTATGCAAAGTAAAGGATCGGTCGAACCAAACCAAAATGCATCCAGTGCTATTGCTAGGTAGCTTGTAAACAGCTCGATTTTTAAAAATATATAAAAATAATTAAGAAAAAAAAAAATAAAAAATAGTTGTACTGAAAAGATCTTCAAATACTCATCTTTTAACAAATTCCAACAGTTTTATGTCTGCACGGATGTGTGCTTTGAGTTACTTTGTTCTTTGTGATATCTAAATGCACTGTTGCTCAGGGATGGTCAAAGTCATTGTATTTTTATTTATCAACTATGTGAATGCTCTGGGTGCTTTAAGTTGCTTTGTCCTCTTGAATTAACATTTGCTACATGTCTGTTTCAGATGTATTCTTCTGGACATCTTCTTCTTAATAAACTTTGTATAAAAGTGATCAATTGTTGGTCAGTACGTAATTGTTTAACCATCAAATTCCTCCGTTCTTGGGTTTGTCAACCCATCATTTTGCTTGTGTTTGTCTTTCATGACCTCTCAGCTGGGTTAATTGATCGTGTAATACCAGTTAGGGTTAAGCTAGGGTTAAGAGAACTTGTGCTGTGTCTTCATAGATAATATCATCTGCAATATTTCATGTTCCACACTGGGATGAATTCTTGTCAGCCCCCATAGGCAATCAACTGGTGCTCCGGATCTGGAGGTTTGTGTGCATCCTTGTCTTCTGGCCATAGGTCACAGAACGTTTTCTCCCCTAGTCCCATTGCCCGCCCCAGCTATTGGCCGACCCCGGGCCGTGATGCGGCCCCGCGGCGGCGAGAGGCACGGCGAGAGCCGGCGGCCCCGCTCCGCCCCCGGTGCCGCTGTGGGCCGGGCCTACGGCCGCCTCAGGGCTGCCCGGGGAAGCGGAGCCGGCTGCCCGCAGCGAGCAGCTGGGAGATGGAGAAAGCCGGCGGTTCGTCCTCGGCGGGAGGCAGCTACCCGCAGAAAAACGCCGAGATCCTCAGCAGCCAGTATGGTATCAATCTGTTCCTGGCCGGGCTGCTGCTCACCTTCGCCTGGGCTGTGCACGCCGTGGGTATCAGCAAGAGCCACCTGCTTTCCTACCTCATCACGCTGATGCTCGTTCAGCTGCTGTGGATGCTGTGGTACCTGTGCAGGAGCTGCACGCAGAGAAGGCTGATCCGGGACAAGGACACTCATGCTGGAGCCCGCTGGCTGAAGTGTAAGTATGTGGCATGCAGGTGGCACTGGGCATGGGACCAGTGTGCCATCACCCAGCTTTATTGCACCATTCCCCTCTGCATCTCTATCAGGGTGCATCCCAGTGTTGGGGATCTGTGCACACACACAATGAGCACTAATTAAATACAGGCATAAGGATCCCCGCTGAGGGATCGTGTGGGAAAACTCTCTAAACCTACTCACTTTCCAACGTTCTACCTACAGCGCTGAAAGGTATGGAGCCTTTTTTTCTCTTCCCCCAGGCTGTTTTGGCAGCACATAAGAAATAAAGTATGGATTTTAGAAGAAGCAGTTGTTACATGCAACATTCCCACACGATGTATCACCTTTTTCCAGGCAATTAAATAGTCCTTATATTAGCACCAGTCAGAAATGTCCTCAAGGGCTCTCTCTACTCATGTATTCCAGATATTCCCATTTGCATCTGTTCAGTGATGCCTTAGAATTGTTTTGTAGAATCATAAAATGGCTTAGGTTAGCAGGGACCTTAAAGATCTTGAAACTTCAATCACTGCACCATGAACAGGGCTGCCAACTAATGGGTCGGGCAGCTCCAGGCCCCCATTTGTAGGCTGGATCTTCAAGATCACCGAATGCAACCATCAAACTTTAGAATAACTTGGAGTTTATGGGGACAAGATACTTGTCCAGACCAGTGTATAGTTTAACAGGTAAAGTATATATTCTAAAGCTAGCATTACCTTGTAGGAAAAATATACAAATCCACATGAACAGTGGAGGGCTGTAATGGCCCTTACTTGCAGTTCAGGTGCCTTTTGTAAGGGCACAAGTTATACAAAGGGACTGGGGGAGCACATTGCAGTCCCACCGAATGCCATATTTCTGGTTCCCAGGAAAAGGAAACCCAAATCAGCATTACACATAGGAGTAAGCAAGCCCAGCTTTAGTGATTGCTTTTCCAGTCTTGGTACTGCAAAGTAGGTTGTAAAGTAAGTATGTTGAGTGCTATAAAACAGTCTAAGCATTAAATATTTTCTTGTTGCTAGCAAAGATACAGCAATCAATTGTCACAGCATCAGCTGTGTGTTTCAATATTTCAATGTAAATTGAAAAATTTAGATGAAAATCCTAAGAACATCTAAAATGTGATTAGTTTGAGAAGCAAGGCTGTGTTGTGAAAGTCTACTTTAGTCTCAGTGGCTGTGTGTCTTTCATTTTTCTTTGCACCTGTTGGCAAGTATTCTATAAAAATTAATTTGGATATTTTTTAGGGGATTTTATTTTAATTATTATATTTTTAATGTATAACAATATAGAGCCATGGTCTGTAGACTCTTTCTTGAATGTACGCACTTATGTGCCGACTGCTTCTTTTGCCTATTCACTCTTTTCCAAAATGATATTCAGTTCTCAGGCTCTTTTTTTTTTTTTTTTTTCTTTTTTCTTTCATTTATTACCTTTTTTGACTTAAATGCTACCAAAGTTCATTATTGCAGGGTTTAATTTGATCCTATTTTGGACCAAGCCATGCTTTTCTTAGAGAGAAAAACTTTCTCCTCCTATGCATGGAATAAATACTACTTTACATGGGTGAGTACAGCAGTACCCCCTGCCCTTTCTTCTGTTGGCACAGAATTCACAGCATTTCATTTGTCCTACAGGATATAAGGAGTTACAGACGTTGAGAAATAAGATCCTGGAATGCACTACTTGGTTACTTTATCCATTTCTTTTACCAGCACAGCATTGCTCTTTGTAATATGTTCTTAGCTGTGGCGGCTTCCACAGCTTTTCTTGGATGTCTATGCTGCAATTCAATAAATTTGTCCTTAGGGAAAGTCCTACACTTTCCTATTCTTAAGAGTTTCTTGTAGTTACATCAAGTTTGTAAAACTCCTTTATCCTGTATTGGTAAGAGAAAACTCTGCTAAGCTAAGGTGGCAGTTCCTCTGCCAAGATCCCTCTTGTCCTTTCCTGTATCAATGGTTTTGTCACAGAAATCTTTTATCTGGCAGACAAGTCCAAAAATGAGGGGAATGGACACATTTTCACCAAGTCTTTCCACAGAAAACTTTTCTTTCTTTTTCAAGGCAATTCTTGATTGGCTTTATCAGCTGCTTTTGAAGAACGTCTTCTTGCTTTCATCACTGGAGAAAATGTCCATGAATCAGTTAGTATAGCGTGTAAACTCCATCTCAGTGTATTTTCATGTTTCCCTTCAAAAAGTGATTATTGTTTTGGTAAAAGTGGTGTTAGGTGGCTATGGCAAATATTGGAAGAGAATGACTTAACAAAGCCCTCTCGTAGCCGAGTCCTAGCATGCACTTAACAAAGCTAGAAGGAGAAATGGCCAATGACAAGAATTGCTTACAGAAAAGTTCCCTGGAGCCTTTTTCACCTAAATGTGAACTTTGTGAACTAGAGCAGTTCCCTTCCAGCTTGCATGGCAGACCAACCTCTTCTGCAGACTTACTGTGGCATAAGTTCCCATGAGTTCTTTGTCTTTAACAAAGTCCAATTGTCCTGACCCAAATAATCCCAGGGAAACTGATGAAGCCTTGTATAGATGGGCTCCTTTCCTTTAGTTGTTCCCAATATTATTCACCTGATGACACTCATCTGTAATGAAAAGCTGTGTGGTCATTATTTAGAAGTTCAGCCTGCTGAAACAAGGAACTCAAAGGGAAAATCAATTGGCTTCACAAATGGCTTTATTTCATTATGTTCTCCAGCAGCACATCTTGTTTAAAGCATAGGTGGCCGGTCACTTTACCCAGCTCTTGGCAGACTTCAGCTTGCATTTTTTCTTACTTGTATTAAATTGTCCTTTATTTAAACCCAAACTCTATTTTTAGAGAGACATTTTCACAACTGTATTGTCATGGTTTCCTGATTCTTAATGGCTAATAGGAAGAATTAAGCCAACACTTTGCAATACTGAAAATCCTATTCTTGATCTTCTAAAACAAAGAAATTTCAATGAATGTTCAAAAAGCAGACAAATTTTCTTAGTACGGTGCCCAATAGAAATTATATTTCTTCAACTTACAAATATAAAATTAGTGGAACCATCTTCATCATTTCTAATAGTGGTATATATCAATAATCAGGATTAATTTATGATACTGAAGTTTTTATCTTTGGCTCCTTCCTGGGAAACCAAACTACGCAGCTTGTTGCAGTTTTGGTCTCTGACATGAAGTGTAACCTCCAAACAATAGGGATGGCATACCAAGTGAATGTGTTACTGCCTGCTGTAGAGCTCTTGGACACAGAGACTATAACATTATTGTTCAGTCCCCGTGCCTTGTATAGTTTGCTTTGTGATCGCATAAAGCATTAATTCATGCACTATATGGCCACTTCAGTGATACATTTTGAGAGGCTGATCTTACAAGGACTTGAGAGCCATCTGCAAGGTGCTGAGTGTCTTCAGGTCTATTGCTGGATGGACTAGTTGTGTACAGTAGTATGTTTCGGTGATGTACTGGGCAGAGGCTTTCAGTAATCTTACTTATTTCTCTGAGTCAGTTGTCTTCATGAACACAAATCCACTTTTATTTCCCTAAACACGAATAGGAATGGCATTCTCAAAGTTTTGGCATGAGGTACAGATTGTCTCTAGACTATGTACAACAACATTTTCTAATATCTTTTCATTTGCAGGTGGAATTACATTATTTGCAGTGATTACTTTAATTCTGGACTCCTTTAAAATTGGATACTATATTGATTTTTCAAACTGTTTGTCGCCAACTGAAGGCATCTTTCCCGTTACGCATGCAGCGCACACCATCTTACAGGTAAAAGTCACCAGCTGCAATTTTATATTATAGATGTGTTTCTTACTAAAAATACTATATTTTTTCCCCTTCTCATCGTCAGTGGATTTTAAGCTATCTAATTTCTAACTATTTAACAAGGTAATTTTGAGGACTAAGTTTTAATGCATGTATATCATTTTAATGTGCACATTCAGACTAGGCATCTTGACATTTCTGTAACTGCTCCTATGGGTTCAAAAAAGAAATAAACAGAAACCTTCCGTTGTAGTTGGAGTTACATGCTTTTCAGTTTGTCATGTATAAAGCTTTCAGAACTTTGTGTCAGAAAAGAACAGCTTGACAATAAGATGATTTAGGTGAAGACTGAGATTTTTATCCCCTTTCTTGTCAGGACAGTCTGAAATTGGAATTCCTTTAGGCCTCTATGAGCAGACTTGTGGTGAAAAAGGACAGGAAGAGCCACTAAAGAACAATGATCAGTGGCAGCCAGGAGATCTGATGCTCTTTTCAAGATAATTAAGTAACACACTGATGAGAGTGAGAACAGGAAAGAAAGGAATGCTTTTTCCAGGGATTGTGGTTGCATGCAAATGAGCCATCAAACCACCTACATTCTACTCTTTTCTGTAACAGAAAAGAAACACTGAAATTTAAGCAGTAGATCTCTATCTTTTTATCTGGGAACAATATTCAGATGTGATGGAAGTAGTCAAAATTCTACATTCTTCTACGATTCACTCTCCATAGAATCACAGAATGGCTTGGGTTGGAAGGACCTCAAGGATTCTCAGGCTCCAGTGCCCTGCTGTAGGCAGGACCACCAGTGTCTAACAATTTCTGTGCTTTACTTCTGAGAAACAAACCTAAGAAATTGAGTCTTTTTTTTTTTCCTACTGATCTGCATGCAGCATAACCCCTACTTAATGGTGATTCCAGCTGCTGTGAACTAGAGTGTGGAATAGATGGAGCTGAACAAAGAGAACAATAATTTTGTTTGATTTAATATTACATCACTCATGTTGCTGATTTTATCATTTGCTTAGCTTAAAATAATGAAATCTTGGATGTTAGTATGAGCACTCAAAGAAAATGTAAACTGTGTAATTTACCACATGCCTCTTACTTAAGAAAAATCTCATGTCCTTGAAATGCATGCTAAAATTACACCAGAGAGGATTCCTAATTACTTGTCGTCTGAAAGCCTAGGGATTCATTTTCTACAGAACATGTGTTGGATGCTGTTGTGTTTTACCCTAATGAGACATCCTATTACTTGCCAGTAAATGAACAAATACAACCTGCCACTGTGCAAACAATGAACTAGCACCAACCTGCCTCTGGTCTCCACTGTTCCAAGGCAGCCTTTGCATTAAGCTCTTTCACAGACAGAGCCCTTTGTTCCTTTGATGTAACATGTGCTCTGGGAGCAAAAACTAGATTTCCTGTAATTTCTTTACCTTACTTATTTTACTAGTCCTATTTTTCTTCCATCTGCTTGACTTCAGTGTTTGAACTAAGCTTCTGTTTTATTTTAGTTCTGAAGAATGTTTTCACATCTGCTGTTAGATTTTACCACATCTATCCTGTGGCTGAGATAAGGCTGAGATGATAATCATTCATTTCAGTCTGAACTTCCACAGCATCTTGTAATCTTTACATCTGGAGTTTTGCATTGGTTATACTTCCTTGTGTGCTTAATTGGATGAGTAGGTGGCTGGATTCTTGGATTTGAGTAAACTCCATTCCAAACATCAAGTAGTTTCTTCTGTGCCCTGGACTTCTCGTAGGAGTCAGAGAGTACTGCATGATCACATCTTTTTCAGAAATCAGATACTGAATGTCACAGACAGCGCCAGCTGTGGAGGTACCCTACATTACTGAGAAAACATATTTCCAATCACTGTAGCTGCTGCAGAAGAACCCAAAGTTCTTTGCACTTTTCAATCCATTTCTGAAACACCACATCGAATAGGTCTCTGTAAGACAAACACTTTGGATCCTTTTCTCTCCTACTAGTTCACTTACTGTCAAGTTCAGTATGCTAGGAACTTTTCTAAGTAAATAGGAATCCCAGTTTCATACTAACATCACTGAGGTATATCAATATCATCTTGCCCCTGTCAGATTTTAGAGCAGGTTTTGCATTAGCAACATCCTGAGGTTTCCATTTTCCCACCACAAACAGAGATAGCAAGTAAAAGGGAAAGAAGTGACTAACTCAGTATCATGCTCTCCCTTTTGTTCTCCATCCTGATCTTTCTACACTACTCTTAAACGCAACTACATTTATTCCTCCTAGTGCAGTCATCTCCCAGACTGAACATCCATTGTTTGCTTAATCAGCCAAGTCTGCCCTCTCGCTTGCCACTTTCCCTTCATAGAATTTCATGTGTTTAGTAAATTATTCAAACATGGCATCAGCATGCCCCACAGCACCAAAACATTGTCTATTTCATTTCCTTTGTCATTAAAATAAAAGCCTCTTCAGATACGGAAGTATGGTATGTTTTGGTGAATCATTTGAAACTTTCTATTCTTGATCCACTGGCTTGAAATCCTAGGTTCCTCATGCCTGGGAGGTTATGGCTGAATGCTGCAAAGGATCAGGACTGATTTCACAGGTGTGGATACACAGGCACCATGGTATGAGTCATCAGTGGATTTAATCATCAAGGTTTCTGTCTTCAGATATGTCTTCCTTTTTTGAGTTTCATACATATGCATTAGTATAATGACATTTCTCTTTATTCATTCATTTAGGTATACTTTCTTTGGTGTCATGCAAAGGATATTATCCAGTCTTTCAAAACACTTGAAAGGTAAAGTAGATCTGATCCTCATCTGGAATGCAATAAATGCACATCTGCACAGTGTTTTAACACTTACTGTTTTACTGTATGAGGGACACTGAAAACTCACAGAGCTTGATTTTTCTTTTAATTGTGTTATTGTAAATGAAAAGTAACACCATTCACCCAAGTTGGAAGATCGTAGTCTGAATTATGTTTTTCTTCTTTTAAGTATGTTTCGTAATATACAATAGATGCAGAATAAGTATACGCTTATCACGAGAGACATGCCCAAAATCAAGTATGTTTGTTACAGGAAGGAAGCAGCTGATTTGTGTTTGAGAACTATGCACAATGCTGTTTTCTCCAGCTGAGATGGAATCTGCATCATCAACCTGCAGCCAGTGCAGTGTATCTGGGATATTTTATATTGATCTTTTAGGAATGAACCTCTTGGAACTAGGTGCAGGCATGTGAATACACTGACAAACAGCCTCCCAGCCATGCACCCAGCTCAGTAAAGGTTCTGCACATTTCTGACACCTGATCTTGATTCTCATGCTGTAACTGGTGTGTCCTCTGAAACAACTGAGTACATGCATTTGGTAGGGAAGCAAGGGCTGGTCTTTGAGGCAGAAGAGGTAGCTCTGGTGTTCTTTTGATTACTGAATATGAATGTCTTGACACAACAGTGAAATAAACAAACACAGGAACTTTTAAAATATTAATGTCAAATTGTCAGTGAGCTGATTAGTTCTTATGGGAAGTAAAAGAAACTTAGTCAGATACCTCAGCTATGATGATGGCTCTCCTTTTTTTCTGCTCCCTTGGGTAAACATTTCAACCTCATATCAGAAAGCAGAGTGATCGCAGGAGGCTTGCAGTGTCACATGGAAAAAACAGCTCTGTTTATATGCAGAATTTCTAAAATACCTCATTGCAAGTCATTCACTGCAAACAGTTCAGTAATAAAGAGCTGTTTCTTGGTGAAGAAACATCATGAGTCTTGGGTGCAAGAGAATAATGCTTGGCAGAAGAGTGAATGAAAGGAAAATAGGGAAATTCTCGGCAGTTATGAACAAGTATTATATTGGTTAGACTAGAAGGTTAAGAATCATTAACCCACTTCTTTCTCTGATGCCATTCTTTTTTCACCAAGCCATGACATGGCTCATCTAAGACCAGGTTTCTTAAAATCACTTGGAGACCTAGCCTCACTGTGCCAGTAACCTGAATGGGATAAAGCCCTCTGTTGTTTTCAGCTCTTTCCAGGAGACAAAAATGCAAGGACTAAAAGTTAGACAAAGCAATGGTGTCTCTTAGAAGAAAGGCCGGCCACAGTGAGTATGGAGAAGCACCACAGCAATGCAACTTGCAGAACAATTGACATTGGTCTGAGTGTTAATTCACTGTCATTAACTTGTCCAGCCCAGAAAATAAAAAAACATCACAAAAGAGAGCATAAAAGCATCCCATCTGTGCTTTAATGTATTAATCCATTGTGTTTCTGTGCTAATTTGAAGGTCTAACATTCACTGTGCTCCACTGTGGAACATGTTTGGAGAGAACATTCACTATTTTTTTTTTCCATCACTAACTATATGGTGCCACATGTGGTACTATTAATCCACTGTATTTAATATAAGTACATAAGCATATATATGGAGAGAGCAATATGTTGTGTAGATTCCTTCAATAATTACCTTGTTTTGTAGGTTTGGGGTTATCCACTCTGTGTTCACAAATTTACTCTTGTGGACAAACGGAGTGTTAACAGAGTCAAAGCATCAGCTGAATGAACATAAGGAAAGACTAATCACACTTGGTTTTGGGAACATAACAATAGGTAAGATGAAGGGCTGGTACATTTTGGAATTCCTGCTCCCACACGAAATGCTCCATCTCTGCATGGTAGTGCTGGGTACTTGTTGTAACGTTGTTCATGGGCAAATAGAAGTCAACTGATATGCAATCTGTTTACATTGTAATTAAAATGATGTATTACCATGATCATACACACAACTCAGGCAGTGGTTTTCTGTCAGTTTATCTACTCATTGGTTGAGGTCCAGAATAAAAACAACTGCCAGAAGATACAAATGGATCTTAACATATAATTATCTCGAGCAATAACATCACCGAGGAACCCTTTATTAGTAAATGAAAGAAGTAAATTGAATACGGCTGTTTCAAAAACATAATTTACTATTTTCTAAAGTATCAGTAGAGAAACAGGAATGGATCATTCTGTAAATCCTTCCCAGGAGAGAGGTAGCACATAGTATGCAGACCCATGGAATCTGGTGAAATGGTTCAGAGTGTTTCTAAGTGAACACATTGTAAAAATAGTATCCTCTGCCACTGTGGAAATGTATGCTTTCTTAAATTATTTGGTTGGGTTATAAATACACATTAAATACATTTCTTTTACATATACATGCAGTTTGTTTTCTGAGTTTAAAACGCAGGTTATTGCACAGCAGAGAGAGAATGATTTCATAGGATCCTCTCAGAAGGAGTAGATAGATTCATAGTTATTTTACCTTCAGACTGTATTGGGGCAAATCAAGAAATTATCTGTGGTTTATCTTTTTCCTACACACAAAATTTTAATGAAGTGCTGTGGTAACTAGAAATGACACTAGTGTAAGCAACTGATAAAAATGAGAGGAGCCCTTTTCTCATTAAGTGTATGCTGTTCATCTGACCCACAGGTGGCTTCTATAAAATCCACCTATGCCAAATGACTGAGGACTCAGTCCCCAGGAATCTTGGATATTTGTATAATAGAATGGTATTTCTACAAAGGCTCTGATGCACTTTGCTGCAGCATTTGTTCATGGTGTGATTATTGCTAAGCAGCTAGAGATCACACTTTGGGAACCATGCAAGCTTTGTTATGCTAATGACTTAACCAGAACTCATTTTAGAAGGCTATGTGGACAGTATGATGTTTTGTCTCACTGAAATCTTACCCCTATGTTCCACTGTTTTATTTATGTTTTATATATTCACTTTAAGCAATAATTCTATATAGTTCACACATCTGATCTCTCTCCCTTTCCTTTAGTTTTAGATGACCATGCACCTCAATGCAACTGCACGACAACAACTCTCTGTTCAATATTTTCTCAAGGAATATATTACCTTTACCCCTTTAATATAGAATACCACATTCTAGCATCCACAATGCTCTACGTCCTGTGGAAGAACATTGGCCGCAAAGTAGAACACCATCAGCAACACAAAACTCCATTCAAATTCCACGGCATAACCGTTGGGATGATTTTTGGACTCATTGTGTTAACTAGCACAATAGCAATTGTTGTGGTGTATTTAATTCAGATTGGGCGCTCGAAAATCAAAAGCGAGTTAGCACTGACAATGTTTTACCTCCATGCAATCTTTGTACTGGCTCTCATGTGCACAGCTGGAGTCATTGCCTTGCTGATCTACAGACTGGAGGATAGGTCATTGGACAACTCCAAAAATCCAGCTCGAAAACTGGATGCAGAGCTGCTGGTCAGCACAGCTGCCGGGTCCTGGCTCCTCTCTTGGGGCTCCATCCTAGCAATTATCTGTGCTCAAGCTCACCCCAAATACACCTGGTATAACCTGCCCTATTCCATCCTGGTCATCATTGAGAAATACATTCAGAACCTCTTTATCATTGAATCCATACATCGCGAGCAGGAAAAGGTGAACGATGATGTTAAAACTCTTCGAATAGTGACAGTGTCTCGAGGGAGCACTTTGACACTTACACCCTCTTACAAGGAGATTTACAATGGCCACACTGCCCAGGATGCTGGGGAGTTGCCATGCCTGTTCCGTGGCAGCATCTGTGCCAGAGAACGCGATGGAAGCAGTGGTGACCATGAAGGGACAAGTCAGGGAGATGGTTCAGGCATGCATTTTGCCTCTGAGTTCTCCCTCTGCAGCAGAAGCTCAGTGGCTGACAACAAGAGGAGAATTCTCAAGAACATAGCCGCGTTTTTATTCCTCTGCAATCTTTCGGTAAGGCTTTTTGAACATAAATCACAAGTTAATACCCAAAAGTTTCCTAACCCTTCTAGTCTGATAAGTATGTTAAAATGACATGGTTCCATAGTCTGTAGCAAGTAAATTTTAGTTCTTCTGGAAGAATAAGTGGATATGCCTTTGGGGAATAGAGTTTATCTAAACATGGAATCTAACTTTTTTTAGTCACCATAAAGAAAACATATAAACACTATCAGCAGGGAAAGCTGAAATCTCTGCTGTTGTTGTGACCTGGTAACAGTGGAGGGCTCAGAGATTTCCAAAAGTAAACTGCAGGTCTATGGGAGCACAGTCATTATGGGCTGGTTCCTCGTCAGTTATAATTAATGTGGCATTGCCTTCTTCCCTTTCAGCTTTGGATACCACCGGCATTTGGGTGCCGCCCAGAATACGACAATGGGCTGGAAGAAATTGTTTTTGGCTTTGAACCTTGGATAATCGTTGTGAACCTTGCGATGCCTTTTTCTATATTCTATCGGATGCATTCAGCTGCCTCGCTCTTTGAAGTCAATTGCAAGACATAGATCATACACGGTCCCTCAGAGAACAATTGATTGAATAATTAATTAAACAAATAACAGTTGAAAGAGTGGAAGAATGAATGAGCGTAGCAACAGCTGCTCAGTAGATAGAAGATCCAATAAATATTTCTGAAAGAAGGGACCATAGCTAATACCTTGTAATATTTTTTATTTTTTTTTACTTTTTATCCATGCATTTATTACATATGTAGTGTTATCATTTAGACTTTTCAAATTCATATTAGCGTTAACTGTACATAGTCAATTTAATCTCATTAATCTTTGTTTTGGTCATCAGCGATTTGTCCTCTGAATAGCCTGTATTGCTCTACTTTCATTCACTGTGACCTGTGAAAGTTGTTTAAAAAAAGGAAATAACAACTGCTCGGCTTCTGAGGGAAAGTCCCAAGGACTGCTGAACCAACTGATGTCCCTGAGTCACAGACAGTCTGAAAACCCCAATTCCTAGACACATTTGTATAGTAAAACATGAAAATGTTTCCTGCTTTGTTGTGTTATGGGAATTATATTAAACTTTCTGAATGTTGGTGAAAAATCAATATTTAATTACTTTTTTCCCCTAACTATATGGCAAGAAATCCAAATAACTAGCATAGCATGCTAGTAAGCTAGCTGTTAGATAGCATGCTGTAAATAACTTCTTCAGATAAAATATATTTCTATTAATGCATCTCTCTTGTAATTACTCTATGACATAACTGTGAACTAAAGTTATTTCTTCTATTCTTTATTCATATGTCCTTCAAATGTTTAGAAAGAGAAAAATGTAGTCTTGTAGCATAGTTTTAAGTACCTATGTTCTGTTGCCATAATGCTCTAAATTCCCTGTACAGTTTATCTTAGTAGCTGCTAATTTCTTTGAAGTTCATTCTCTCGGTTGAAAGGTAACCAAATATACTCCTACAGGGGTCTGATAGAACACAACTTTCAGCCGCCTTGTCCTCAATCACGGATCAGAATGCAAATTTTGGCTTTGTACCACTAGATGGCAAACACACACCATTGCCTGATGCCTTCTAGGCGTTTCTTCACATAGTAGTTAAATTTATTCTGCGGCAAATACAGCCATAACATACCTAGGAGCTTTTATTGCAAAACCCGTATTAGGTAAAGCAACACGAAATCTGAATTAGGTTCACCACCACTGAGGTTGAGTATGAGAACACCTGTGTTCCTGCAGAGCAATTTCAGCTCCTTGGACTTGGAGTGGTTTCTTGCAGTCACCCCCTGATCACATCGCTGAAACCTGGCGTTGCTTGTTGTGCTCTTTTGTCACACTGCTATTGGTTCCTGCCCTCATTCTCTACCTTTCCCCTGGTACACCATGGCCTCATCTCACCTTCTTTCACACTCCTTTCATGAAGCTCTCAACACTTGGTTCTCTCAGGCCAGTTTCATTTCAGGCAGAATAAATAAGGCAAACTGGAACATCAAACAAAGCTTTCTTCTTGCTTCCAAACCAATGGCTGGACCAACTTTCCATCTACTTCTCATTTTACTAGGTAACCCCACAAATTCCATTTCAACCTTTGAACAGTAACAAAGGTTGGTTAAAGAAATATTCCTTTGGCTTCTACTCTGTCTGTGGGATGGGTCGCATGTCATTTGTCAGCCAAAAGTGGTGCTCTTTGGCTGACTTCTAACATTTGTGTTCAAGCAAAGCAGTGCTCACTAATATCTAGGGCCAGAAAAGGGTCCATATGTGGTATTGGGAACACTTGGCACACATTTGGAATTCTCAAAACCAAATAACATTAGCATTTAGTGATATTTCATCTATCATTACTTAGTCTTCTCTTTTTCTCAACATCAGTACTGAAATAATTTCATTCGTCCACGGTACTTAATTGATTTTTAGTGCTAAAATTAAAGTTTACTTGGAGCAGCATTCTGGCGGAGAGCAAATGCTTTAACCATGTTAATGAGCAAATTTTGTTCCAAGTTGCACTGAGGAAACCCCACTGACTTAAATGATTCTGTTTCAGGTAACTGGAGAACAGATTTGAGTCTGAGAGACAGAAGAGGTTTTCACAAGAGGATTTGACCCAAAAATATCATTTTGCCCAAATAGAGAATATCTTCCAAAACCAGGCGTCGGTATAATTATTCTTGATGCAATGGCAAGTCATGAAGTTGTGAACATTTTAGATGTACAGCTTTTGAAGAAAGAGATTTTTAACCAGGAATGTTAATCAGATCGTTTCACTTGGTGTAACATCTGTCTCTCTGATCAATGTTCAGTCTTGTCTGTCCCAAACATCTGCTTTCAAACCTCTTTATTTATTTATTTTAATTTTGCTTCCTTTCTTTGGTGTATCTCTGCGATAACTGTATGTCATACTTTATATGGACTATAAGCAACAGCAGAACGTTAGCCTATATAATCACTCAGGCACGTGACCGTAGGCTGGAGAGCAGTCTTACCCAAGGGAGGTCTCACAGCTGCCATTGCTGTATTTCAGAGGTGCCTACAGGGGGACAGTTTGTCAACTTCTGAGCTCTGCAGTGAATGCCACTGAGACCAATTTAATACTATTTAAAAAGAGACTTTTTAGAAAAGAGAATTTCATCACAGTCAAATCCGATGTGCATTAGATAAGTGAACTACTCTGAATTTTTGCTGCACAGCATTAATCAGAAATTTCTTTATCGTGCCCCTCTATTACACTCTCCTTCTCCCTCAATTTCCCTCCCTCCCTTTCTTCCTACATGACCTTATTATGCCTAGGTAGCATTTAATCTCATTTATGTATAGAAATAAACGCTAGTAAGATGTTGAAATATTCCTACAATCCTCAGGCATTTGCCTGGAGAGTCAAATTTTTGTGACCATAGACTTTTCTAAGTGGTTTTAGTGTCAGTGAAACTTGATATAAGATGAAAGAAGGTGGAAGTGTCATGGCTGAGTTTTTCTAAATGAACCTAATTCCCCCTATCAGTATTTCACAATCCTTTCACTTTCCTCTTTTAATCACATTTAAAAAATTACAACGATCAATTTGATCCTTTTGCAAATATTCCTGTGCTGTATGGTCTGCTTGTGGTCTATTGACTTGGAGTGGACTATACCAGTGCAGAGAAGGGGAATATCCCAAAGAACAGCAGAGAGAGAAACTGAATAATTTAGGCACGATTCTTTCCACTGACTGAGGAATTAAAGGTCTTTATGAGGATGATAAGCTCATTTCAAAAAACCCAACTGCCTCTTCCATTGAGCACCACGTAATAAACCCTCCAAGATCAAATCTACTGAGACTTTCCTAAGCTGGGGCATCTACCATGTCCTGCCTATGTTCTGCCTTTTCCTGCAAAGGCTCTGAGCAGGCTGCAATTATGTCCAGCTGGCTTTGAATCACTGACTCCCCATCAATGAAGTGCAACTGATAGGCAGAGGAGTGTCTTTACACAGCATTTTATACAGAAACGTGTATAAAAAGTGACTAGTCTGTGTTTATTTTCTGGTAAAACTTTTGCTTGAATATCGCTGTAGTATACCTCCATTAAAAGCCAGCTTGTGAAAAAAAACACATAGGTCAGCTGCTGCCAGGGAATGTGTCAACATTTCAGTCAAAGCAGAGAGAAGAACAGCTCCTCCCACACAGCCAAGATTATCAAGAACACCATGACTTCTTCATTTTGATATATTATGCAATTAAATATTTTTCAGGGCTTTCATTTCTCCAAGCCTTTAATTTTCTTTTCTTTGTTCATCCTGTTGGGAAACCTGTCCAATACAAAAACAATCACAAATTAAAACTTCAGTATCTCAGGAAAATATCATAGAATCATAGAGTCATTCAAGTCATTTAGTGGAAAAGACCACTAAGATCACCTCATCCAACTATGGACCCATCACTGCAATACCTGCTAACCCACATCCCACAGTGCTACATCTATGTTTCATCATGTTTCTTGAACACCTCTGGGGATGATGACACCACCACCAGCCTGGGCAGCCCATTCCAGTGCCTGACCACTCTTTCTGAGATGGCAGTGCTTGCATCTGACATCAGGTTTGTGCTTGGGTATGTGACTGAGACTGAATCTGTGGTACACAGTTAGAAGTACAGGTAAAGCAGACACCAGCATGATCTGTAAGCCACTAGGTGGGGATCAGACACTGAAATAAAGTATATTAGTGAGGCATCATTAACAGATTCAATTGTTCCAGGAAGGAAACCACCTCGTAGACCTCTGTGTTATTTTGTCAAAGCAAAACTGGATGTTAAACTTCCATGCAACTACAATTCTCTCAACTATCTTTTATTTTTAGGTAGAGCTGCTGCTCTGCCTAATATAAACTCACTTTTCAGGTCATAAATCTCAGTCAATAGTATTAAAATAAACTGCATTTTCTTGTTATTTTTAACTAGAAGGATCGTAGCGGCAGAAGTAAGTAGTTGCAAAGCGTTCTGAAATTAAAATTCAGATCCAGAGGTGGTATTTACCTATTATAGGTAATTATTGTAATCAATACATTAATGTGTTACAAACAATTCCCAAATATTGGAAAACTTGATCTACAGCCTTTTCTTTGATGAAAGCACGTAGACAATATTTCAATGGATAGCTCCTGTTCTTGTTTTCGTTCACTGCCCTGACATTTTGCAACCTGCTGTTCCCTACAGCCACTCTTTTTTCTCAGATCAATGCACATTTTATGTTTGATGAAGACAAGTCTATATACAGTTACCTGTGTTGAATGCCCAAAGCAAAAGTAATCCTTTAGCATATCTTGCAAGTCAATATATCTGAAATTTCCGATTGGCCAACCCTGCCAAAATAACATGAAGAAAATTTCACTGGGTTCAGTCACTACTTTACTAACATGAAGTTGATAGGGATGAATTCTTGGCTTTAATAGCTCAGATCTCACTGACACCTTCAAACAAAGAGGAGGAGAGCAAAGCCATTCCCAAAATGAATCCTCAACTGACCAGTTGCCACAACTGATGTCAGCCTGGCTCAGCTCCGCACAATGCTTTCCTCTTCTTTGTCTTCTTTTTCCTACACCAAGGCTTCTTTTTGTTACAAAGCTGCACACTGCGCCAATCCATGTTGGCTATGACTTGCAGAATTCAAGCTATTTCCCATGAATTATTGGAGCGTATATTTTTGACCTTTATATTTCTTCCTCTGATTTGAAGTGATGTCATCCAGAACAGGGGTCACAATGGTGCTATAGAGGAGCTTGAAATAGTGAGGGTTTCTGCTTTGCCTTTCCTTATGTGTTTTAGAAAAGGATAAGCCAATAGGATTGCATTTCTAGACATACTGTAGGTTGAAATGCCTCTGTTCACTATCCAAATGGCTATTCACAATTCAGAATAAATAGCTTTGCTGTCTCATGTATGGACAAAAGAATAAACTTAGGTTTGACTTTGTCAGTCCCAGCACAGCTCTGTCCTGTGCTGGCAGACTGATATCTTTGTCAGCAGTTGCTCTGTGCTCTGTAGTAGCACATACACATATGGTCCTTAGGCTCACTGCAGTAGTGTTACTGATGTTGCTGATATTCTGCTATTGAGATTAATAGACAGGTTTTTTGTATAAGAGCATTTTATTTCCAGGCTTACTTGAGGAATAAATAAATAAAGAATCAGGACTAAGTAAAAGCAGTCATTTACTGCTATTATCCCAAAGTGAAAAAATTGCTCATTCTTACCACCTGTGTTTCTAAATTTGTAACTGTAATTCTTCCCTGAAATAAATCCTGAACTACAAAGTTTAGTCCTGGTCCTACATGGCCCTTAAGAAGTGCAAAGCCACTACTAAATCACCTCCAACTGTTGGCCCACCTGTAAAGCCACCTCACAATGCAGTTTTATGCTGAGCACTTGCAGCGCTGTGAGAACACCACTGTCCCCTGTGCCACTGTGGGGGTCCTGTTCCCCTCTGCTGCTCCACTCTATCCCATACTTGCCAACCAGGAGAAGGGAAGCGCAGCAGTAAGTTCCTCATTCAGCCCTAGGAGATGCCACCTGTGTTCCTTGGGAGGTTAAGACACAACTGCTGACTTCTCCTGCCCCCAGATTCTCTCAGGCTGGGATGATGCTCATGTTTTCACATTAACAGACCAGTCAGGGCTGCCCTGCTTGTAAGAGAAGGATATGGAGATATTCAAGACCCATCCGGATGCCTACCTTTGCTATCTATTGCAGGGTACCTGCTTTATCAGGGAGGTTAGACTCAGTATCTCTTGAGGGATTCCAACACCTGCAATGCTGCAAATCTGTGATAAAAGCACACAGAGTGACTGGTCCTCTGTCCTCTGAATCCTTGTTTTCTACTAGTATTATTATGGACAGAGCCCATTTTCACCACTGAAACTACTATTACTATTACTATTCCATGCTACTCAAAAAATGACTGGATTTTACTGCTCATTTTGTGCAAGACCATCTCAGAGTTAGTGGGCAGAGTACCATCCAAAGATGTTGATAGCAAATGTTCCAATAGAAGTAACTAACAAGAAAAGCCTACAATTTACACATGCCATTCAAAATGAGAACACACATTTTACCGCTGCACAAATCAATATACCTTCTTCTTCTCTTCATCTTGCTTCAAAATCTTCCGATCTTTAGTAGTTCACCATGCGATCTCTTGCTGTATTATCTGCACCTTCTGTAGCCCTTGGAAACTATCAATATGAGTTTTTTAGAACATAATTATGGATATTAAATAATAAAAGATATTATTTTATGTGACAGAAATTACAAACAAAGAACTAAGTTGACCAGGAAAACATATTTCAAAGGTTCTATTTCCATTGTGACTGACATTCATCTTTCATCTTTTACCATGAGTTTAAGTTGTCAGGGTCAGTATGAACAACAGGAAAAGGACATCTGTGGAAATCTCTTTTGGTGACATCAATTACTTCATGACTTCAAGCAAGAACGATCAACAACTTGTGTGGGAACTATATCACACTCACCACAAGAAAAAAAATAATCAACAGAAGTACTGGGAGGACTGTTTATTCTCTTACCTGGCTAATTAACACTATCCATCACAGTCTCAAGTCAACAAAAACACTGATGGGTTTTAAAGCCAGAAGGGATAACTGTAATCACCTGCAATTGCTCTCCTCCCTGCACAGCCTCCAGACCCCTGCCTGGTGCCAGGATGAGCTGCTGGGGAGTGGAGGCAGCACCATTAAGAATTGCACTCAGCCTTGAATTTCAGATCTCAAACACAGCTAAATCATTACAATCTTAAATCAATTGCGTCAGCTACTAATTGTCCTCACTGTTCAAACCATGCACCTTATCTATGCCCTGATTTCCCATCAATTCAGTTTCCAGCCACTGCACTTTTAAAACCTTACCTGAAAGATGAGGTACTCATCAGACATTTCTAGCTCTTTTGAACCCTTCTGATTCTCTCTGCTCAGCTCAGGAAGTATCCCAGACAATTTCTACAACTCGGTTGCCTATACATATATACAGCAGAACAGGACCGAGTCTAAAGGATTTTTTCTGTGCCGAACAAATTGATGACATCAGTCCTCTCCTCTTCCTTCCTCAACATTTTCTATAATTATCTTCACACAGCTTTGTCCATATCTCTGCAGCACTTCAGCTTCAGTGAATGAAATCAATGGAGCTTAAGCAGATGTCCACTAAACAGAGTTCCACTTGAGCATATCTCCAAAACTATGAGCAGTGCAGTTGCCTCACTAATATGGCTTCACATGCAGTGACTTCAGGTGGGATGTCAGGAAAAAGTTCTTCTCAGAAACAGTGACTGGGCACTGGCACAGGGAGGTGGTGGAGTCATCATCCCTGGAGGTGTTAAAGAAACGTGGAGATGTGGCACTGAGGGACGTGGTCAGTGGGCATGGTGGGGATAGACTGATGGTTGGATTGGATAATCTTATGGTCTTTTCCAACCTTAATGATTCTGTGACTTCTAGGCACCTTGCCTGACTTGGAACCTAATTGTTCAGAGCTGCCTGGTGAGGAGCTTTTGTATCCCAGCCCTTAGCAGTACGTCTACATCTATAGGTTTGACCTTCCTTCTGGCATTAATTAGATTTGATCTCTTTTCACTAAGTATCTCTTAAGTGAGAATGTGCTAATTTGGAAACATCACCTGCTTTTGAACGAATGTCTTTGTTCAGAACAGTGAGTTTCTATATTTTAAATTGGAAGTAAACTGAGTTGCAAGGAAAGGAAAGAGAAGCGGGAAAACACACTTCTCAAGAAACGGGAACTGCAAAATGTGGTGTGTTTTTTCCCCTCAGAAGCACTGCAATAGCAGTTAAATTCCATTACTTCCAATCTGCCAGCTGTGAGAGGATTCTAACAGGTGAATAAAATAAAAAGGGAGAAACGAGATGAAGCTCTGTAGGAAAAGCACAAAGCCATTACAAAGATGATAGCAGGATGAAAAAAAACCACCCCAAATCTCTCAGCAAGTGACAGCTGTGGTTTTAATGGACACTCTTAAAATGATATTTATATGCAAACTGCCTACAGAAGTAAAAAAAAAAAAAAAAGATGCTTGTAACCTATAAATGTTAAAGGATTTTATCACAGGCTTAAAAGATGTTGATGAAATGGGTGAGATACTACAACATCTGTAACTGTCCCCATTAAAATATGGCTCTGGGCCCAGTTCTGCTTCCAATCATGGACTATATACAGTGCAACTGCTGTCTTTTCTCCCTTTGCCCCCTCCACTGCTGAACCAATTGCCATGGCACGCAAACCAGCAGCTTTGTCTGCTGCACTGGAGGTATTGTGAATGCCTGGTGCATTGGTGTGGCTTGGAATGAGTTCAAAGTGTGCACAGTGTTGGGTCACCACTACAGACTGAACTTCCATAAGCCCATGGATCCAGTAGGTGAGACAACTTCTCTGATGACAACTTCATAGAAGCATCATAGAATCATAGGATTGTTAGAAGAAGGGGCCATTAATGACCATCTGGTCCAACTCTCCTGCAACGAACAGAGACATCTACAGCTGGATCGGGCTGCTCAGAGCCCCATGCAGTCTGACCTCGGTATCTCACTCCACCTCATAGTAGCTGGAGCTCAGGAGCATTTGCTAAAATATAGGTTACAGGATTATGTCATCTGAATTCTCAGCTACACAGGAGCCAGACACATCCAGATGTGGCCATGCAGATATACTTCAAAAATTCCTCTCGACTTTGGGTCACTCTCTGGAGGTCCTGCAGAAAGTGGAATACAGCTCCATTCTTCAGATGCTGACAGTTTAAAGCTCAGACCATTCTTGTTTTGATGGGTCAGAGCACCTCGTCTGACCCTCTGGAGGAGGGCAGCCAGTCCACTGCTCACTGCTGCTGAGCCACCGAGCTCAGTGCTGTCATGTTATCATCAGGCCACTGCTGTTGTCACGCACAAAAGCTATGCGTGTGTTATGTTCAAATAGCTAACACACAGTGACTGTATGCATGGAAATGCACACATATTATCTCTACTATACATAAGTGCTTTTACATATCTATGCACACCTCTGCACCACCAAAGCAATGCATGCGTGCTAAACAAGCAAATCAGATGTCTACTTTTTGTTCTACAAAACGTTCATGTTTGGGAATCAGTGTCTTTAGGGGCCACGTGCACAAATACCTGCAGGATTTGGTCCTTCCTTACATCCATCTCAGGAGTCACTGCTTGGGTTGTGCCAGCAGCACAGCGCCTCAGCATCCCAGCTTTAGTCACGCTGCATAGAGCTCAGTGACAAAAGCTATAGTCTCCCTCCAGTATTAAATATAACTCGGCTCAAACATGCAAGAGCAGTGCCAGTTTCTTTAGCATGAGCTCAAGTGGAGCTCCAGTTTTTCTTTTAGAAAATTGCCTAAATGGTTGCTGAGCTTCTGTTTTTTCAGCATGTAGCAACACTGACGCTGCATCCTCACTTGTGTCACGCCGGATCCAGGAGGTCTCTAAGGGTCCTGCCCGGTCCTACCCGCAGCGGAGGGGCAGCCGTTCCTGACCCGTGCGTCCCAAACGTGATGCTCAGTCAGGGATGGCTCCGGTCCTTTTAAAGGGTTACAATATTTTGTAAAGAAAATAAAGGTATTTTAAATACAAGTTACTGCACTATGTTTGAAACATAGGCGTTATACCAGCTCACGGTGAGTCCAATCGCACCGTGTCTGCTTCTTTCTTGCTGAGGGTCCGTTTGCTGGTTGCGCCGAGCCCTGAGGAGACGAACGATGCATCCCACGGAAGAGACGCGACGAACGAAACTCGGGAGTCCTTTGCCGGCTTCTTTCCCTGTGTCAAACCTCGGACGCCCGGAGAAACCCGCCCACCCCTTTCTCCACGGCCCCTTCCAGCCCCGCCAGCCCCACGACTGGGTCACGTTTCCCCGTTCCCTTCGGTGGGACCGCGCTCAACGAGACCACATCTGCACTGACGACCCGAATACGCTTTAGGACTCGCTTTGCCACTCCGTCCTCCGCCGGACCGGACGGGGAGTCCCCGGTAGCGAGCATGCTCAGAGGGCGGCGGGGGCCGGCCCGGGGAGCGGGGAGCGAAGTGAGAGGAGCGGGGAGAGAGGAGCTCCGCTGAGCGCGGTGCGGGCGGAGCCGGCGTCGAAGCGGGCACGTCGAGCAGCGCCGAGCTGAGCGGAGCGGCCAGGAAGGGGCGCGCCGAGCGGTGAGCGCGGGCCGGGGGCTGCGGACCGCCGGGGCGGGGGGCAGCGAGCAGGGGTGGCGGCGGGGCGGGGGGGCAGCGGCCCCATGGGGCCGGGCGGCGGGGCGGCGCTGGATGCTCGGCGCTCCCCGGCCGCCGCCGCCGCCGCCCCGCTGCCGCCGGGAGCCGCCAGCCATGCTGCGGGGCGGCCGCAGCCCTCTGCCGCCCCAGGCGGGACCCCCCGGCGGAGCGAGGGGGCAGGCGGGAGCCCCCGGGGCTGCGCAGGTGGCGGCGGGCAGCTTGCTCGCCTTGCTTATCCTCTGGACCCTGTTTGGGAACGTGCTGGTGTGCGCGGCCATCGTCCGCTACCGGCACCTGCGGAGCAAGGTCACCAACATCTTCATCGTGTCGCTGGCCGTCTCGGACCTGCTGGTGGCTCTGCTGGTTATGCCCTGGAAGGCGGTGGCTGAGGTGGCCGGGTACTGGCCCTTCGGGGCTTTCTGCAACATCTGGGTGGCCTTTGATATCATGTGCTCCACGGCCTCCATCCTTAACCTGTGCGTGATTAGCGTGGACAGGTACTGGGCTATTTCCAGCCCTTTCCGGTACGAGAGGAAGATGACCCAACGGCTGGCCCTAGTGATGATCGGAGTGGCCTGGGCTCTGTCTGTGCTTATCTCCTTCATCCCAGTCCAGCTCAACTGGCACAGAGGTGGGGATGCTGCTGCTGCCACTGGGAACATTGACGATGGGTTTGGTACAGGCTGGGAGGCAGCGGGTGCTTTCACCACCTGGGCTGAGGACATGAGCACCACATGGGTGGCCCTGGCAGCAATGATGCCCTCTGATGGCACCTATGGCAGCAACAGCACTGTCCCTGGGCCATCGGAGAGTTGCGACTCCAGCCTCAACAGGACTTATGCTATTTCCTCCTCCCTGATCAGTTTTTACATCCCAGTGGCTATCATGATTGTCACCTACACACGGATCTACCGCATTGCCCAGGTGCAGATCCGTCGCATCTCCTCGCTGGAGCGGGCAGCCGAGCACGCGCAGAGCTGCCGCAGCAACCACGTTGACTGCCACCATCATACCAGCCTCAAGTCCTCCATCAGGAAAGAAACCAAAGTGCTGAAGACTCTCTCCATCATCATGGGCGTCTTTGTCTGCTGCTGGCTGCCCTTCTTCATTCTGAACTGCATGGTGCCCTTCTGCGAGAGCCCACCCAGTGACCCCCGGGCTGGGCTCCCGTGTGTCAGCGAAACCACCTTCGACATCTTTGTCTGGTTTGGATGGGCCAACTCCTCCCTCAACCCCATCATCTATGCCTTCAATGCTGACTTCAGGAAGGTCTTCTCCAACCTCCTGGGATGCGGCCAGTTTTGCTCGAGCACTCCAGTGGAGACTGTTAATATAAGCAATGAGCTCATCTCATACAACCAGGACACCCTTTTCCATAAGGAGATAGTGACTGCTTATGTGAACATGATCCCAAATGTGGTTGACTGTGAGGAGAACCGAGAGGACCCTTTTGATAGGATGTCCCAGATCTCCCCCGACCCCGAGGTTGCCACCGACTCTGTCTGTGAGCTGGACTGTGAAGGGGAGATCTCACTAGGCAAAATCACACCTTTCACTTCAAATGGTTTACATTAAACTGCATCCTGCCCCAGTCACTTCTGCCTGGATTCTACACCAAAATGTTAGCACTAAATGGAAAAACCTGCTTGATTTATGCTGTAGTTTGGTCAGTCACTTCACGCTAACTTCACGTCTTCGTGTAGCACTTTGCAGGATGTCACACTGCTGCTGATGGGACAAACTGACTGCATCCATGGGGAGGTCTCATGGTACAAGTACAGTCAGTCCATTTGTAGATGGACGTTGCATCATCAGTGCTGAGTGTTGCTACTTTTGCAAACAGGGACAGGTGTTGAGGCTGGTATAGACATCCAAATAGCTTAACTTCTGGACTGCTCATTTGTTGAGGTCTTACGTTTCAGTTCTCTTTTTGTTTGTTTACTATTTTTCTTTTAAGATAGAAATAGCGAGGTGGTGATTTGGTTGATTATTTAAATGCGTGTTTCTGCCAGAACAGTTTATGTGAAATCCGTGTTCTCCAGGCGGCGTTGTTGCCTGTGGTATCCTCACCATGTTCCCAGATGAATAAATAAACATTACATTGATCAAGGGGTTATTATCTTTCATTTATCACTCCGAAAGATTCACAGCAAATATTCAAACCGTAGCATTCTTATCAGGATGGTTACATGACAAATTGCTAAACCCTGCTATTGTGAAAGCAAAACGGTCTGCACAAAAATAGCATTTTTGAATGAAAGGGAGGATCATAGGGACTACTGGCTTAAAGGAGCTTTCTTATATGGCTCTGCTTACAGCCAGTTAGGTGCTTTTTTGTTTTTCCAATGTAACTGATGCTGTCCCTATCAGTGATTTCCTTTCTGCAGCTAAGAATATCAAGGACGCACACTCAGAAGCTGTTAAGACCTTCCACTTAATTCTATATTTGAAATTACCTTTATAGATACTGTTAATGAGAAGAACTTGGTGATAGAATTAGCAGCTGGATGTGTCTAAAAACATTAATTATGCTTGAAAATGATGTTAGTAATTAGCAGTGTAGATGTAGTACATTGGAGAACTCAATGAAACTAAGAGAAGGAGAACATTTTTTTAGTGATTTACTTTGTCGCTGGAAGTTAATTACGTTTTTCAGATGTGTGAAATGTCCTCATAGTGCTTTGACTCTACAAAATGTCTTAGAACAGTCTAAACAAATTGTAGAAGAGTGTTTTAAACTCGGTGTCTGCTGAAGCATTTACATCAGGTGGAATGGACTGTTTAGAAATGTTTGCACGCTTTCATCTCAGAAGTCAGAAGCGATGCTATTTACAAGACGAATGATCAAAGGTAGTAAAAGCAAGTTATTCATGCATAAGATTTGAATTAATTCACCCTTTAGGAATCTTCATGCCATGAACTGTACAGATTTTCATTGAGCAGTTTGTGCTTTTTCAGTAGCACTCTCTGTAGGGATACCCCCCCCCCCCACCAATCATCTCACCTAATTGGGAACTGAAGGTCCCTGTGCAATGTATGGGGGAACAGCAGGATTTACACCAGTCAGCATGCTTTAGGGGAAGAAGTGTAAGTGGCATTTGTGAATGTTACATACTTAGGACCGAGCCTTTTTGGAAGCTAAGCCTCTAATAATGAGCAATAAGGGGCTGCCTTATCTTTTCTTGGGATATCAGATGTAAGAATTCTGTGAGGCATCTAAATGAAGTACCTTCGTTGTTGCATCTGCTGCCTCAGTGTAATATCCCCTCACAGCTGTCCTCAAAAAAGGGTATTGTGCTTGTGGCTTAGGAGTGCTCAAAGAACAGAAATCCTATGCCCATAACCAGGTTCAACCTACAAGTGGCTTGACAACTGGGGTGAATAGGTCGCCATTTCTCTGATAATACAGTTGTGTATTGCCAGGACTTGACTACAGTTCTGGCCTTTCTGGTTGGGTAGTGCTTGCCTGGAATAAAAACCATTTCACCAAGTGCAAATAAAGGTGATAAATTCTGCATTTTGCCCCAGTTCATTGCAAGAGAATTGGACTATATGACCTTACAGGGTTCCTTACAACTCAATTTTATGATCCTATGATTTTCTAATGACTGCTCAAGCTTTGAGGCTGGTACTGCATATTAAGCTTTCTGGGTCCATGTAAAAAGTCTGTAAGCAGTGCAAGAAGTGTATACACCTGTTGTTGGTTCCAGCTCCCAGCGCAATCTCTGTATTTTACCCAATTTTAAATCAGAAACTGCCCAAGGAAATGAGGAAGGACCCCTTCCAGAGCACCTGTGTGCCAGCAGGGTGTGGTTGGTCAGGAAGATGACATGTCTATCAGTGAGTGCATAAGATAACAGCTCTTCATGGTATATTAGAAACATTGCATTTTATCTTGACGCTGGTCTGAAAGAAGGTGATTTTTGCCTGCCGTCAGATTTGGGAGCGTAATTAGGACAGTGCAGAAAGTCGTTCACATTGCCACTTTGCATTACTAACTTGGAGTTTGAAACTTCAGCTGGTAAATGATTTCTGATGGCTGCTCTAAGAGGTGATCTCTCTCCTTGGAGTAGGTGCATATCCCTGAGAACCCAGAAGCATCATAAAGGGAAGATTTCTGCTTCAGAAGGCAGAGAGGAGATTTTTCTTTATCTTTTCTCCTTCTTCTTCTTCTTCTTTTTTTTTTTTACCTTTTTTTTACCTTTTTTGGTTTTTTTTGCTAGAAGCACAGATTGACCTTGAGGATCTGAAGGAAAGCCTTTTTCTTTACTTTGGCTTGTAACATAGAGACAATTTCATGCTTCCTAATGTGTGTTAATTTCTTATCTCTAACAAAGCTAGAGTACTCAGATAAGATTTTTAAATAAATATGTTTCTTGCCTTGAAGTATGAAGAGGGCAGACTGTTCTGATGTGGTCATGTCCCAAAATTATTATTTTTTCACTGATTTCTTTCAGATGAAATGGCTGCTCTGCTTTTTTAATGATTTCCTTCTTGAGATCTAACGCGTTTGCCTGTCAAGTGAGCAGAGTTCATTGGAACTTCAAGTAGGCGTTTATAACAATCGTAGACTTATGGTGTCACTCTGGAATTCACTTCTTTGAATGGTTTTGCACCTCCCATTGAAATATTTTTTTTTCTATGCTTCTGTCACGCATTTTACTCCATAGTTAAGCATGACCACTTATTGCTGGCTCAGTTTTGGGGGATTTTTCTCTTTTGTCCTTTGCACATTAGTAGATTGAATACACAGCGCAGTTTGGCTTTGAGTCATCATTACTTAATCTGGTTCTGAATGATGGCTAACCTTTAGGATCCATGATTATTTGCTGTTTCTACTTTGTGTTATTGCTTACAGATCATAGGTTGCAGTACTTGTCACTGTTAAATTACCCCTGAGCCAGTCAGGTCTTCAGATATGACATATTCTGTTAGTCCTGGAAATCCCCATACCAAAGGGAGGTCAGTGTATCAATAGTCTTCATGCTTTCAGAGGAGTTCATTTCAATGAAAAACAATCAAACAAACAAACAAAAAAATCCCAACCCAGTAATATATGAAGCTATTTTAGTTCAGTTTTAGAAAGCTGGGACATGAAAAGACACGGAAGTAACAATGTTTTATCTGAAATGCTGCAGACATCATAAAGATTCTTTCACTATTCAGACCTCTGTAGAGCTTTTAATAGCACAGGCCTTTATAGTTGGGGCAGTTTTGTGCTTTGTGGTTTGTTTGTTCTGCAAGCAAAAGAAATATAGATGACTTTCTCAGAGGTGAACACAAACAAAGCACTTTTCAAAGGAAGAAGAAAATACTCCTGTTTTATTTTGTATGTTTGGTACTTTATCCCTGTGCTTTCATCATGCCAGCCAAACGCAATATGTTTCTGTGGGGAGAAAAGCTCTTGCATTTTTTAAAACCCATAACAAAAAAAAAAAAAAAAAAAAAAAAAAAAAAAAAAAAAAAACCCAAAAAACTCTTAAAAATTTTCTGGTAGAAATAAAGCTAAGCCAATCTTACACCATTCAGAAGTCAACTGTGCAAACCCAGCGTTCAGGAGGCTGACAAGGCAGTATTCAAACTGTGTGTCAGACTGCAGGTATAAGAGGTCTTGCATCCTTCAGCTGCCTGTGTGAGCCAAAATTGCTACTCTTGACAAGGAGGGCATTTGAGGCCCTGTCACACAGTACCCACTATCTACACTTGTGGTGGGGGTAATAATAGTGCGGAGATTTTTCTTTCTTCTGAGGCCATCGTTGCAACTGTTTAATTAGATGCATCAGATCTTTAGAATGATTCAGTGCCTATTTAAATTAGTCTAAGACCTCAGTGATGGATGTGGGCCTGGGTCACAGAGTAATGAAATTATTTGTCTTGGCTTCTTATGAACATTACTACTGGTGTTCTCTGCTAGTGGATGATGGTGTGTTAAAGCTGAACAAAGTATTTTTTGCCAGGCTGTGTGGAAATAATTCTTGTATTCATATTTTCTTATATGTCTTCAAACAGCAGAAAACTTTTCAAACTTTCCAGTAGCTGCACAAGGTCAACACAGGTTATCTTCTCTTTGATCATGTCTCAGATCAGCAACGATTGGGTCCATTTTTGGTATGCAGGAAACCATATGGTGCATAATGCCTTTTTTTGATCAGATTCATGCCTCAGAATCATGCACCATGAGCTGATGCTTTTAAAGATGAAGATGTATTTTTGGTCTAAAAGTGCTGAGGTACCCAAAAATCCCTATAAATGAAGACTGTTTCCAGCATTAATGGGGCCACAAACGTGTGCCTCTTTTTTTCATACTTCTTTTTAATTATTATTATTTTAGCAGTGAAAAGATTGCAGGGAAAAATAATGGGATTAGGGGAGTAAAGAGTGGAAACACAAATAATAATATCATTTAAAGCAGATGATGGATTGCTCATTTTGGGAAGTCTGCCAGCCCTCCCAGGATAGTTTAGTTTAATAGAAAATTTAGATGATGATTTTATCTTGTTATATGTCTAAATTTGTTCTCAGCTGTGACTGGAGATAACGTTCTAGGTGATATATTGTGGAAAGATAGCTGTTTAAGGAGGATAGGCATTTTGATTAACTTAATCATTTGTATCATAGTCATAATATTTGTGAAGTTAGCAAAATGCAATGAAGCAATCAGAAAAAAAAACAACAAAAAAACAACAACAAAAACAACCCACAACATAAATAAAAATTTCCAATCCATGAAAAACATGTCTTCCTATGATTTATTCCCCACCTCTAACAGTAATTTGTATCTTATACTGCACTCTCATTACTACCAGAATAGGCTGGAATGCTCTGCATACACTGCTTGCAATCTGCTGATACACATTAGGAGATAGAGATGAAAAATAAGGAAATGGACAGCAATTTAATCACTTTGCGTGAAAGCAGACTAGTGTATACCTGCGATGGCACTGCGGTGAGCTATTCCTTGTGTCACACAAGTCTTCAACCACGAATGCAGACTGAATAAAGAATTGGTTGGATTGTTGCGGCCATTGAGACATTGAAGTCAGTGTCTCTATGTCCAGGTGGAGGCTGGTGGAGAGTGGTGTCCTCCAGGCATCTGTCTTGAGACTGGAGCTCTTCAACATCTTTATCAACGATTCTGATAATGGGATCAAGTGCACTCTCAGCAGGTTTGCTGGTGACACCAAGCTGAAGATGGTGGATACAACAGAAAGAAGGGATGCCGTCCCTTGTTGAAAGCTTGAAAAGTGAGCCCATAAAAACCTAATAAGGTGCAACTAGACCAAGTGCAGGGCACTGTGCTTAGGTCAGGGCAGTCCCAGATGTGTGTATAATTCTCAGGATATGTGAATTTTTGACATGTACTCTATTGTTTACCATAAAAAAAAGATAAATATCCACTCATGGAGAAGAGTGTCCTATGAGGTTTAGCAGCTGCTAGGCTCATGTTTCATCTGACATAACTACAATAGCTGCTTGGATTTAGATATCTGAACTACATAGAAGTCCCAGTTTAGAGGTCTCATACTGAAAAGATGAAATACTAAATTCATACAATTTTCCATGACTGCCTTACAAAACAAAACCTAGTCATACTAGGGCAGAGGTGATCATCAACCACAATCGAAGTATGATTCCTCCCACAGACATCAGAGAAGTCTTGTCTCAATCCACCTGCCATATTTGCAGAAATGTCTCATGAGTAAAATGTTAACAAGGAGGTTCAGAATGCCCCCTTTTACCCTTCAACCTCATTTTTTCCAGTTGGAAAGGTTTTTAGTAAAATTAAAAATCTCCTTTTTTAGCCTTTGGCCTTGACCTTTTGCTTTCTCTGTTAACTTCATACAATTAGTCTCCTTCAGTAAACAGAAGCTCTTGGCATGGTTGGCTGCTTGAGTACCTCAACATCACCAAATCTGGGACAGCCTCAAGCTGTACTTAAATTACATGATGTCTCCAGCCCAAAGGAAATCTTTTAGGTATTTTTTTTTTTCCCAAGCAATCATTATTTCCTTCCACAAAATTATTCACCAGAAACACAGCTTAGAGGACAAACAAGCGTGAATAGACTTTTAAAAAAGCTTTTAGAGATTTTGCTTGATTATAGAACGTGAGAATGGATTGGTGTTAGGAATAAATCAGCCAGGACCAACTTACACTCGTGGGCTGCATGCGACCCAGCATAGCCCACAGGGCAGCTGCCCCCTGCCCCGTGACATCTGTCATGGAAGAGTTTTAATTATAAATATATATATATATATAAATTAATTAATTAAAATTAAAATAGGCTTTGTTGTATATGCATATTAACAATAATATATCTATTTAATGAGGGCTTCTCTGAATGTAATGCTTCATATTTTATGATGCTGGCCCATTACATCAGAGGTGAATGTTGGTGGAGTAGCAGTAAAGGCTGGACCTTCCCGCCACTGATATTCCATTACATTTTGTTGCCATGAGACAGATGGCAGCAGAGGGGCAGTCTGATCTAGTGGTGTCTGATATGAGAATGCGTATGAAGCAAAGGTGTGGCATTGAATTCTTCACAACGCAGAAAAAAATGGCACTCAGTGACATTCACTGATGCATGCTGAATGTTTATGGAGATCAAGGAGTGCTTGTGAGCACAGTGAGGTGGTAGGTGGTGCATTTCAGTAGTGGTGACAAGGGGTCACCTCTGCAGGGCAGGTTGTTACAAGCATGGCATGCAGGCTCTTGTTCATCATGGTTTCATCAAATGCTATGCTTAGCTAATGGTGGTGACTGTGCTTTGTAGCTGAGGCTTTGCACTACCAAGTAGTGTTGTTGTGCTCATTGTATCTGTTGTAGTTTCTATATAAGTGGGAGGCATTACTTTTGGAGTGATAAACATAATAAGCGGCCTTAAACAATTCCTCTTCATTTAGTGCAGTCCAGGCAAGACAAAAGGTTGGACTCTTATGGCATAAACTGTTTTTTTTTTTCCTACAAGAAGTTCAATTTGGCTTTCGATAGTAATGAAAACAGGATGTTTTTACTGTGATCAGTGTATACATTTTATTGTATACACTTACACACATGCGCGCTTATATTTAATCACGTTAGTTGGGTAATGAGAGATTTTTCTCTCTTATAAGATGCAAAAATTTGTACCAAAGAAGCAAGTCAGATCTTAAAATTTTGCTGTTACAGTTTTGTCACAACAATTAGACACAAGTACACAGTCTTCTCACATTGTGAAGAGGCATTTTGGCTGCTTAGAGTTGAGAATCTTTGAAAATCTAGACTTGAATTATGCAGTGAAGAGGAGCAAGCAAAATCGCAAAATCCCCCCCCCCCCCCCCCCCCCCCTCCATTTTATGCTTAGACAATATCTGTCATGATTTCCAAACTGATTCTTATCTGTAAGCATTTGGGTACATGGCAAAGGAGAAGATTTAGAAGAAGCACCTCTTGGATGTCTCTCAACAGCAGATATTAAACAGTGTCATTGTCTTTCTGATAGGGTGAAATATGGGTGAAAGCTTTTTGACAGAGTGCAAAATGACTTTTGAAAACATCTAGTTCAGGTAACACGGTGTCAAAAATTTGAATGGCAGCTTAGACAGAAGTCTTTTCTGTATTAACCAACCTCTACCTTGATAATTCAAGTACTACTCACTGAATAAAGTAGAAGGATTGAATGTCCTGTCAATAGCCGAACTGTGTCTGTGGACAGGGGAGAAAACAGGATAGGAAGATGGGAGAATTTTTGTGAGGAAAGAGTGAAATTAGCTGAGGGACCATGCTATGGAAGGCAGGAAGCTAGAAATTTGTTGGAAGAAGGTGAGGGATCAGGAGGAATCTCCAAGATCTCAAGTTACTGAGGCAGGCCTGATATCAGAGTTCAGTGAATGAGCAGGTCATTAAACAGGTACTACCCAAGTATCAGTCCAGCGGAGCAGCAGATCAACAGCTGTTGAATTTCTTACTTACACTGAACTTTATCAATAACTTCCTTGGCAACAACCTGCATGATACTGTAAGGAATATTTGGTCAAGGAGTGGAGAGCGAAGAGTACTTTGAAACCATCTTCTGGCTGCACTGGATGGTGCTGTTTTTGCTGCACAGTGGTCAGATATTTTAAATGTTTAAATTCCAGTCCCATTGGCTTTCTAGAAACATGTCTGTCTTCCAGAAATATTCTGAATGCTCATAATTCCATCTGAAATCTCTATTAGAATGGCCCTCAGTGTGTCTGGACTATGATTTCTTTAATCTGTGCAATAAAATATTGAACATAGCCAAAATCTGATGCTCTATATTTTGTGCATATGTGTTCACTGATCTCCTGTGGTTACTTGTATTCATGTGCACCTTGTAATGTTGCAAATGAAACCAAATGCCAGCTGGACAGGATTTGAAATGAAACACAAAGCTGCGCAAACTGGATATCTTTGAACACATAGATTAACCAGGAACATGAGCTCGTGCCCCTTCTCTCTTGTGAGCACTGACCATCTGCTCCCTGTCACCCAGCAGGGGAGAAATCCTTCAGTGCCTCGGTATTATTATCCCTTCTCATCAAGAGCTGAAGTGAAGCTCTGGCACTACAGAGTGCTGTGCCCATTCATACACAGGAGATGTTAATATACCCCGTGGCATGGTTTTTCAGCATGAGGATCAATCACAGTGAGGACAATTCTATAGGATGTGTCCCCACTAGCAGCTCAGACTGGCAGGAGTAGTGCTTGTTGCACATCTATGCCTGTTTGCAGGTTCGGGCAGCCTCAGGGAGGCTTAAAGCTACCCTGAATGTCACCTCCTGAATAAAGCTGAGAGCTTTCTTTGGTGGCTCGAAAAGGCACAGCCCACCTTCTACTGCTTTTTAAAAAGATGGTATGCTTCAGTGCCTTGTGTATAAGAGCAAATGTGATGAGTTCAGGGATGGCAGCAATACAAACTGCATCACTTTAATCTGCTAAGACAGTTCATTCAGTGGTGAAGGCAATGTAAAGAGATGACTTTGCCATTCTAAAAGTGTGGGTTTTTTTTTTCTGTTGTCTCTTTTCTCCTTCAGTTCCTAGCATAGTGGTTGGAGTACTAGAGAAAATTATTTTGTACAGGAAAAAATATATATTCACATTGACTAGATAGAATAAACTGAAAGTTTCTGATAAACAGTAGCAGAAGGACACCAACTTTATAGATCTTTCATCTAGCCAAGACCTTCACCAGGATGAATGTTCCTTTCTGCCAGCCCTTGCTTTCCTGCACACCACACACTTTGTGTGCAGAAGCTGCACAAGCAGCCTCTTAACTGATGGCTCTCACATTTCTCTTAAGTTTGACCAGTGGGGTCTTCCACTGTTCCTTCTTGATTTCTGTACAGGATGAGACACATACAGTGACCAGTCCCCATCACTGAGTTAGAATATCCACACACAAAAAGATATATATATATATATAGGAAAGAAGGAGAAGGATCTAGTACAAAGAGAAGTAAACAGCAAAGACCTACTGCTTACATCCTATGCAAGGCTGAGTTTTCGTGAATTGGCCACAGCTGTATATTTTCTTCCTCCAGCAAGAACAGATTTGAAGGCAGCTCATACCCAGGCTCATACTGGCAGTATTTCTCAACCTGATTCTTTTCTCCCAGTGAGCAGAGCTCAGAAGGCATGGCCTTAAAGAATGTGCTTTGGAAGCTTAGCCTGGATATGGCTCCCATTTATTTAAAGGCTCAATGCAGATCAGAAGTTGTTGTAAAACTAGTTCCCTGGTGTTCTCACCCCATAGCCATCACTAGTTTTAGAATTTTCCAAAAGTGAGAACTAAGAGGAGTTGGAAGTGCTTTTCTACTCTCTTGGCTTTTGTGCTGTGTAGCTCATGTTATGCCACAACAGTGGCTGAGTTAGTTCCCTGGTGGTAAACCACTGAATTTGTTTAGAGGCAAAGATGAGATGTCCAAAAAAACTCAAAGGCTCAGCAAGGTTAAAGAAAATAAATAAATAAATTTGAGGGTCAGGAAGCAGTAACTGGATTTATTTCTGGCTTCTTTTCAGTCTCAGTGGCTTCCTCCCACTTCTACCTCTTAGCAAATATTTGATACAAGTGAAGGTGATACACATGTAGAAGGTGAGTTATGTGACATGCCTCTGTATTTGTTTTCTGGTTGAAATTCAGAACTGATTAGTAATGACAGGATCAATGATCTTTGTAAGACAGGTTTTACTCCTACAATATGAGCAGCATGGCCGCTCCTGTGGGAAGCAATGAAGGAAGAGCACTGAAATTCTTTTTGTCAAACTTTTAATAAGTTTTGGTGTGGGTTTGACAAAATGCTAGTTTTAACTTCTTCCACAATTAGGAAAGCTCATGTCCTGTTCACCAGGCTAGTATGGATGTTACTTAAAAATGAGCTAATAATTCTTTCCTGGAAAGGGGAGGGAGGTTGCTGAGGTCTTCAGGAGGATTTTGCACTGAAATCCCAGAAGAAAGAAATAGTTGCAGCTGGTAAGTTATGTGCATAGTTTGTATTTCTAAAATTGCAACTCAAACTGAAGGCATTTCCTTTTCTATGTCTGTTCCATGTTAAATTATGCTTGAAAGATCAATGACTGAGGAGTCATGTTTTACATTCCTTCCTTTTTTGCTATGATTGTAGTTGACAATTATATATCCTGAGAAAGCTATAATATCTTATATCTAACTGATACAAACAAATGGTTGAACTTTTGTGGGGGAAAAAACCCCTCTTTCCCAGGTCTGAATTAGCTTGCCTCTTTATCTTAGGAAGCCAAGTGTGTTTGCCTGAAGGTCTGCTTGTTTATCATAGAGGGTAGTAAAAGTTATTACCACCTGCTACAAGCAGTGCTGTTCTTCTAGCCTTGACAAGCTGTGATTCCTCTGCAGTTTTTCTACTTTAGATTGTTCTGGAGATCGTGTAAAGAACCAACTTGCTTTTGGAAGTTTGCTATTGTTTCACTTTAAAATTTTAAGATGTCAAACAGGGGTTGAAAAATTGGCTCCAGTGAGCAGCTTTTGGCTTGCTGCCTCTCTGTTTCATATGATGGTCCTTCTTTCTTGTATCAGACATCAAAGAGAACAGTAACTCCCAGTTCAGTTTATTGGTGAACTTATATGCTTTAAGGTAAATGGGTTCAGACTTTCTAATTGCACTTTACAGAGGAGTTGTTTATGACCTTCGTAGTTCTTGCACTAAGCCTCTGCCTGCTACACTTCTGTCTAATTGATTTGAAGCATCCTGTAACCACTGTTGGCTTCATTCAGAATGGAATTATGATGGTTTCACCCTGGTTTAATACACTGTCTCAGTAACTGCACAGTGTTGTAAAACATGGAATAGGAATTGTTATTTGATAACAGAGCAGCAGGAAGAAAAACCAAAAGCAAACAAACAAAAACACCCCCTAAAAACAAACAACCAAACAACATCAACCAGAGAATCACAGAACTGTAGGGGTTGGAAAGGACCTCCAGAGAGCATCGAGTCCAACCCCCCTGCTAAAGCAGTTTCCCTACACCAGGTCACACAGGTAGGCGTCCAGGCGTGTCTTGAATATCTCCAGAGAAGGAGACTACACAACCCCCACGGGCAGCCTGACTGGCCTGTAATTAGCCAGATCTTCCTTCTTGCCCTTTTTGAAGACTGGAGTGACATTGGCTATCCTCCAGTCTTCAGGTACCTCCCCAATTCTCCAAGACCTCTCAAAGATGATAGAGAGTGGCTCAGCAATCACCTCCGCCAGTTCCCTCAGCACCTGTGGATGCACCCCATCGGGTCCCATGGATTATAAACATTGGCGTTGCCTAGGCACTCACAGACCACCTCTTCCCTGACTAAAGAAAGACTCCCATTCCCCAGACCATCTCACTAACCTCCAGGGTTAGAGCTTTTTCACTGAAGACAGAAGCAAAGGAGGCATTCAGTATCTCCACCTCCTCAGCATCCCCTGTTACCAGAACACCTCCCTCACTTAGTAGAGGACCCACATTCTCCCTAGTCTTCCTTTTACTGTTAACATACTTAAATAAGCCTTTTTTATTATCCTTTATCACTTTTTCCAGATAATGGAACATCTTTCTTTCCTGTGTGTTTTCTCTCTATTCAGTCCATTACGGAAAAGTTTTGAGACCAGCTGTCTTGTCCTATATAAATGTGAGAAAATATTGAAGTTATTTTTAAAATTATATATTCAAGTTGTTACTGGCTGGATAAAAGAAAATGAGTCAAGTTTTACTTAATGCTGCCATACATCATTAACCATTTGAGTGAATACTATGGAACTAATGTCATTAAAAATCTCCTTCAGACAGTGTTCTTTCCTTGCCTGGAGGATATACCTATTTTCATATATTAGCTATTTTCATAGGTTTTAGTACAAAAAAAAGTATATATATTAGGCTGAATGAGCAAATCAAATGCTCTTCAGTGACAGAACAGGTTGTAAACCGTGGGAGACCCAGTCGTGCATTTGCGGGTGTGTGGGTGACAGTTGTGGCAGGATCCATATGTGAATGACAGCAGAGAAGGAGCTGGTCTGCATGCAGAGGCCAACTGTTGTTTGCCTTCTGAAAGTTAAAATACCATATATCTATTTCAATGCATACCTATTTCAGTGCTAAAATTTGGAGGGAACTTCAAGAAAGTGGTAACTACAGCAGTCAGTACTAGTAGGAGTAACTGAGTAGGTTTGTGGATGAGTGGGTTTGTCATTATATCTTTTAGAGGCCAAATCTGATTCCAATCTAATGACATATAATGAAAGCAGATCTGTTATGATACCAGCTTTCAAGGTGCAGTTGACAGTACACAGTCTTACAGCCTTGAAGTTCACTAAGGTTGATTCTTTCCAACCTAAGCCATGGTAATTCAGACTCCCAAGAAGAAGTTGAAATGTGAATTGAAGTCAAAATATTTCATTCAGATGCATTTAAAGTAATTTGTATTTCCCCAATTGATTGCCAAATTGCTAGGAAATTCTACCAGCAATACTTTATTCCCCCAGCTCTTTTCCTCCCCCACAAAAACTACGCTAGAGTCAAGGCTGATAGGTGCAATCTAAGGGAAGTATTTTTTATATAAAATGCAAGCAAAACCTCATTCAAATGAAAACTCCAGTTTATGCTCCATAAACAAATCTGACATCAAAATTAGTATTGTGTTCCTAAGAAACACTGTTTACTACAGTAACTGTGGAATTCAGTCTTGTAACCCTGACTTTCTTAACTGAAGAAAGAAAAGATGAATATGGTACAGATAATTCTAACTTCTCCTGGCATTAACAGAAGGCAAAGTTTAAAATCTTGTGGAAGAAGGGAAAAAGAATTCTTAGGATATCTTTCATACCGGAGCATCTGATGTAGGGGACCTGTACAGAAGAAATAATACAGCATTCTTCTGCTCTGAGATCAGCAGAGAAGTAAGAAATAAGCAGCCAACTCATGCTGACCCTTAAAAGAAGGTGAGTCAGTTAATGATACCACAAAGTGGGAGTAGCTGGGAAAGGAGTTATAAAGGAGTTGGAACCAGACTCTTACAGAATTACGCAAGGAGAAAGGACAAAAGACAACAGCCAGAAGCTTTAACAAGGGAAATTCTGTCTGGATATAAAGAAAAAAATCTCCATGAGGATGATTAAGCACTGGGCAGGGTTGCCCAGAGAGCCTGTGGAATTTCCCTCAGAGATATCAAAATTCAATTGAATTATGGCCTGAACAGACCTATACAGCACTGAAATTAGCCCCACTTTGAGAAGCAGTGTGGGCTAGAAAAGGTCAATAAATAAATTCAGCAAACTGAACCCAAAGCGAACCATTTAGTAGCTGGTACACTATTGAATGGTGTGAAACGTCTGCATGGGGAAGCTGCAAATGCAGGCTGCTCTGTGTGGGAGCCAAAAGTGGTATCCAACAAGGGTCTTTCTGTACCCCAACAAGAAAAATAGGGCATGTCTGGTGACAGTAATCAGATTTAGCTGAGAGTCCAGTGGGCACCCATCAGTTCACTAAGGGGAGGCAGGCCCAAGGTCATGCTGAGAACTCAGGTCAGCAGTTTGGAAACAGGATGAGAGAGGTACACGAGTGCACCAACATACATGTAGCGTAGCTCAGTCAAGGAGCAAGGTGAGGGCTTGAGCTTGAGTGTAGTCATGGAGGTGAAGGTGGGGAGGACTAAAATGTGATTTTAACATCATTCTGGTCACGTACAGTTATGGAGATGGCCTTGAGCTGGTGCCCCTCCCCCCAGAAAAGAGAAAGAAGAGCGGAAGAGGGATCTGAATGAACTGATAGCTACAATTGAACTGAATGTGTTAATTTTTATCTGAAAAAATTTTATTCAGTTTTTCAAAATTCACTTCATATTTCTTAAAGACTTTTTGGGTTTCAGAGAATCTGTGGGTCAGAGAAGGGGAAGGTCTTATTGGATGTATTCATTTTCCCTAGAGACCTGTGTTTTACAGCCAATTTTGTTGCTTTTTAGGAAGGAGATACAGCAGCTGGCACTAAACCAAAACTGCAAAGATATCTGATCCTCTTGTTGCTCTGTGAATTACTTATTACTTTGAACTGAAAATAATAATTGCATATTTTATTTCCCTTTTCCTTTTGTCAGCTTTCTTGGTTTTGTCTTCTTGATAAAGTTTATTAAATATTTTATCAGGAAAGGAAGTCCCCTTGCATTATTTCTTCTGTCAATCTCTTTCTCATAGATTCGCAAATTCACTCCAAGGCAGCACTTTCCAAGATAACAGTGCCATTTTGGTCCTTGTTTCTTGTTTTTCCCGTTTATCTCTCCTCAGCAGAAATTTCAGATCTGTTTTGTTTGTGCTTCACTGTGTGACCTGTAGATATGCCCACTTCACTGTAAGGTCACCAGGAGACCCAAGGACTGCCTGCAACACCTTGCTCACAGACCTTCTTATTTTACTGTGCTGGATCGAGTAACCACGTGCTGCAGATACTTTTAAATAAAAAAGGAAAATTACTCTAGTAAAGATTAAGCCTGTAAGATAGAAAAAGTGACAACAAAAGCAATAATAATAGAGGGCAATTACAGTATGCCTTTGCACACAGAGGCACAGATTTTCCTGCTATCCTCTCTCTGTTGTAAACCAAACAAAGATGAAAGAAAACCTGGTAAGAGTGGGTTGAAGCTGCATTTGCAGCTGGGTAGGATAGTCCCATGTTCTGGGAGCTGATATTGGTGGGGCTTGCAGATTCTTGACCCCAAGCCCTAGGCACTGGCTGGGTAGGGGGCTGTCAGGGCAAAGGGGCTCTTACCATATGTTGCCGGTTCTTTTTGGCCCTACCATTCTTTGTCTGGTACCACAGCATGTCTAATATGTGGCTGGCCATATCTGTAAAATTGCCTTAAAAAGTGGAAATAAAAACCACAACTGAGAAGTTGGAGAGTTGCCTGTTGCCTTCTGTAAGTGGATAGAGAGCAAGATGAAAGCAGGCTGATTTGAGGAATTTGCTGTTTGTATGGATGGTCTGATGAAATTCAATTTTTTGAATACATCCCAAATGTATGTGATTATTATGTCTCTACTGATGCAGACATTCGTCTGTTTGAGTATTATCTTCAATCATGCATTCAAAGATACTTACACTAGTGGAATTATCATTACCGCTATAAAAAGAAATCTTTTTCTTACAACAACTTGACTCACCACTCTATTAAGCTTCATTTGTTCTTATTTAGAAGCTAATTTTCAGGTACCTGTTTTCAATCCAAGCCAAAAGTTCTTTTAACATCTTTTTTTCCCAGTTCACCTAAAAATGATGCAAAGTGACAGAAGTAGACAAATTTCCAGGTACTGTTTGTCATCCTATTTTTACTAATCTCTGGTTTTACCCGTTTTCCCCCTGGCTGTTGGTCACTCTGTATCCATTGCTGTGGACAGTTTTGTGGAACAGAAGATGAGGTAATTTCAACATAGATCGTAGGTAGCTCTACACAGTTCTGCATAGATAATAGCCCTGAGAAGGAGCAGCCAGGATAGAAAAACTCATTCATTTTTCGTATCAAATTTTTCAGGATTCTGTGGAGGGAAAAAGAAAGGGTCATATTCCATGCCAGGAAATTCTAAAAAGTGGTTGTGATTGCAGGACATTGGCCTGAACTTGAGGTTTGCAAATGCTCCAGAGCATTGGTCATTTTATACAAATGCCACCACACTGACCTTGGTCCTGTGGCTGCAGGCACAAGATCTATTTGGGACTGCAGAGGACTGTTTATTGCTTTGGGGATCAGTCTGATTTCTTTTACTGACATAAATTCTGTGTGAATTAGTGATGCATTTGCGGGAAGTGAGAGCAGGCAGTGAGACACAGTCCATGGCAGGAGATAGGACTAGAAGAGGAGCAGAATGTGACCCTCAATTGTAGGACTCTCTAAAGGGAGAGTCTTGTGAGAGTGGGCTTGCATGCAGGCAAGGAAAAGTAAGGAGAAAATGAGGGGGAAATATGTAAGGAATGGTTGTACACAGGAGGTAAGAAACTAAGACAGAAATGAATCAACTGAGTAATTGAAAATAAACTTTATATTCCTTCATCTGAAGAGAAGCAGGAAAAGAATTCATGTCATGATTTCCAGAAATATGTAATATTTATATGTAATAAATTAAGAGCTTGAACATATGCAGCATCTTGCAACACATAAAGACCGTGTCACAAGACAGTGCCTTTATCTGGTGATAGGTTACTCGGAAATCACTGTTTCATCTGATCACCTTCTTTAGGGGTTTAACCAGTGATTCTGAGTCATTCCAGGCAAGACAGGTACCTGTGCATGAGATGAATTCTTTCACTTTTCAGGCTTTTGATTTAAGCCCCACTGGCGATTCCATGAAGAATGGCAACAGCTCTATTTGTAGGGAGCAACCTGAACTGTGTATTGAGAAATTCCCAGGGAACTTCTTTAATAATATTGTAGTTGCTTTAGTGTTCTGTGTTTTTCATGTACATATCCTCTAAGAGTCTTCCAGTTTCCTCCTGGAGCTCTGCACCCTTTTTTATATCTCATATTCTGGTTAAGAATAAAATGCTGATCAAGCTGTTAAGATTTATGTCAGAATGATTCCTCCCTTTTTCTTGTGTTGAGGCAAATGACTTGTCAGTGTTCTCTGTTTTGCTCTCCATTGCGTATCTCTCTGATCTGACCTGTGCTTTGCAGCTCCTGAGCTAAGCAGAGTTGTAGTTCAGAGCTCTTTCCACCCATGCTTGTCAAATTGAAAAACATTTTTGGAGTGCTGAACTTGGGAACTTTAATATTTTCTTACTCTTTTGGGTTTTTTTGCTGGTTCAAAATGAGTCATCTCCTGAAGCCCAACAATTTGACAATCACAATGAATAAGGAAAGCTGTTTTCTTTTAGGTAGTTCTTTCAGAGAGTTTGAGATTAAAAATGTGGCAAACCAAAGGATGGCTCTTCTCAGCCTGAAGGTGCAGCACTGTAGTTGGTACAATATCTTTGGCTTCTGTCTGATCAATGGCTGTTGTAAGTTACTTCAGAAGGTACATGAAAGTGTCCAGGTAAAGTAACCTGTTTGTCAATAGGCTCTGCCTCATTTCATAAAAGGAACATAACCAGAAAATTCCGTGTAACATTTACTGAGGCATGGTGATGATTTATGTGAGCACTGACTTCAAAAAGTGGGGAAGTAGGTCCTATTATCAGGATGCAACAACTCATCACAGTGTCTGACAGGAATTGTCCTTGTCTTGTCCCAGCTCCTGGACTCTGACTGGGAACTTTTTGGGAGACTGATGGGGCCCAAAAGGCATTTATCTCCTTTTGTGGCAGAATATACTGTATCTTCTCTAGAGTGATCTGATATTAACAATATATTTAGTCTCGGTTTATTATTTTAATAGCTGTCTTGAGCTTAACTGCAGCACTCACCATCTTTTACATCATTGTTTTTTGAAGTGTGTGAGGAATGTGCTAAGGTTGAATATAATGTTAAAGGAAGCGTGATTCCAGAGCAGGAGACCAAAGCATGGTCAATGGCTGAAAGCATTTGCAAATAGTTCTGCAATGGCTGAAAAAAAAAATGTTGCTTTTTTTAATGATCTCATTGTCTTAAAATAGATTACAGATATTTTATTTCTTAATAAATATTTCTTCTCAGAAAGAAAGACTTACAAGCAATTTCCTGTGAAGACACAAGAGGGAAGGAAAATGGATTGTGGGCACTCACTTGTCCAAACACAGTAACAGGGACCGATCCTACATATTTCGACTCTATTTGCTAGGCACACTCACACCTATTGCATTCATGTGCTCACGTTATTTTATTCTTACTTGTTAGTTCTCACTGAAAGGAATACTGATAATAGAAAATGGATTTTGCTAACTGGGAGAACAGTAGTAATTATTCCACACACATTGTTTTAAAATCACATTTAGATAAATTCGTAACTAGAATGATTTTTATTTTTTTTTTTAAGCACAAAAGCTGTGCACTTAATAGGTGGATTATTGTATTTGTAATGGAAATAATTAACATTGCATTTTAGTGTCTGCCTTTGTATTAAGAACCAACAGAAAGATCCAGGAAGAAAAAGATTAGAGCCTATATGTATTTGGAAAAAGCAATATGTGGTATAAATTATTGTTTCCATCTTTTCTGTCTGGAAGGTTCTGAAAGCATTGTGCAAATTAAATCAAGTGATTTACAAAACACGAGACATGCTATTTGTACATTACCATCAGAGGAAACCATATATGTGGATTGACTGTGTACTATGAATAGCAGTAATAGCATTTACACAGCATTTCCAGCCATGAAACAAATACTAATTAAAATAAATTGCAAAGAGGGAAAGTGAAATAATGGCTTTTTTTTTTTTTTTTTTTTTTTTTTTTTTTTTTTTTCATCATAGTCTTTCACACCATTTTCTATGCCTGAGAATAAAACTGGTCCGCTGCCTTTCGGCAGATACTTGAGGTACAGTATCACGATTTTCCACATGTGACTGGAGTTTTATCACCATTACAGTGACATAAACCCTGGACTAACTTCTGCAAAGTTACACAGGCACAATCAAAGCCAGAATTTCTCCAGAATTTGGAGGATGATATTTACTTTAGGAAAATACTGTTTTTTCAGCTTCTTGATTTATTATTGAATTACGTGTTCTTGGAAACAAAGGTTTGTAACCAGCCCGTCTTATATAGATGGGGCAGTACTTTTGGTGTGAAGCAATGCAGTGCTGCCAATCACTTATCACTAAGCTATCCAGATGTTACTTATTTATCAGTCTTTGTGCCAAATACCTGGTTTCTCAGCTGTGCAGCCTCATATAACTGGTGCAGAGTGATTCCAGCAACCCTAATAGCTCTGATGAAGATAGACAGTGAAAGAATAATTTGGATGATTTTTAGGTTAATTTCTACCCCTGTCTGTCATCTCATTCTTTTAACAATTAATTCCTGTAACATCTAGAATAAGAAGGTGATGGTTAGAATATTGAGCAGTTGGACAGGAATCTGACTGAAGCAGATTCAATCTCTGTGTGAATCATGTTGCAAAAAGCACTTTGCTTATTCTCCTTCAATACCAGCTCAAAGACACTAATAAATTATTTTGAATAATTTGCAATAGCTACATTTTGAATCTCTCTGCATGCAGCCCTGGGGCTTGACTTTTTCCCAGTGCTCAGGTGTTGGCAAAAAAAAGCCTTTTTTCAAAGATGCTCGTGGCCCAACTGGCTGTATTCATTTCATTTCAAAATCTAATCATTTCTGCTATTGCTCAGATTCATTGTAAATTCTCTTGAAAAGAACTGCCTGTTACCAGTAGCATTTTAAAAAAGAAAAATTCAATAAACTAATCATTGCCATTCCCTAGTGTGGAGTTGTGAGCAGCAAATGAAGTGAGCATAAGAAATACAACCAACAGTAGAAGTGGGAACCCATTTAAAACTAGCCCTGATTTTTTCTTACTGCAGGAGAAGAAAGCTTTAGATGTTATAAGCAGCAAAACTGAGGGTGATGCATTATTTTTAGGAGTACATTTAATTCCTTTTCTTTCTTGTTATGCTATCAAAGTAATTTAATTTTTATTTTTTTTTTCTTAATTACTTTCATCATTCTCCTATTTCAGCACTGGCAAAGTGATGCTGGTGAGTGAAGATCATTCTTAATATTTGCTAGTTATTCACCAGCTTTCATCAACATGAGGGCTTTTTGAACAGCCCTCTCATAGGTAAATAGGAATTCTATGGACAAGATGAAGATAAATTTACTGACTAGAAGACTAGTAAATAAGAGAAATGCTGTAACATGAAGATGGAGGTTTCTACAATAGCTGACCCACCTTGGGTATATCCAGTGTTCACTGGTATTTCCAGCACTCTTCAGAAGTAGTTCTGAATGACTAAACTCCAGCCAAATTCTTTGAGGCAGGGATCAGTATCTCTATTGACTCAACACTGCAAGTACTTATAAATGGCCAGTACACTTGGTTTAAGTTAGGTAGTCCATGAGAAAAGATCTAACAATGTTTGACAAGCAGGAGATGGTGACATCTGCTCAGGGTTCTTGCGGCTGCTGTGGACAACAGGTTTGGTTTGTGATGTGGTTGGCTGTAGAATGAGATAGGTAGGCTTATCCATAGGAGATGTGCCTGGATGGCTTCCTCCCACAGCCAGGTGATCACACACGTGTTAACTCTTGAACTGGAAGAGCCTTGCTGCTGGTGAGGTAATGTAGGCCAAGTGTAGGAGATAAGCTTTATCTTCCCAAGAGTTATGTCCCATGAAGTATGGATTGGCCACATCCACACTGCAAATGGCCTTTTGTATCAGTAATAAAAAAGAGAATTGACATGATTTTGAGAGAAGGTCCCTTCTATCTCCAGGGTAACGGGTACTGAAGTGGGTTACAACTCTGAACAGCATTATCATGTTGAGCACAGAGAGCTGTATCTTCATTAGCAGTTTCCAGGGCCTGAGAGCAAATTGTGGTGGGATTTATCTAACAAATGAAGATGGGCTGCTAAAGGTCTAACCCTCTCCCTGTTCATTTGTCTCATGTGGTGCTGTATTCCCTGTTTAGAGTGGGACAAAGCTGTACATTGTCCTTGCTTAGGACATCCTTCCTTCAAGTCACTGCCACCCATGAGCAGCACAGAGCAGTCTCTGGTGAATTCAGTTTTATCCTGCTGCTCGGAAGCATGGTGATTTGCTTAACTCTGATAAGCACAGTCAGCTTCCCTGTCTTCAGTCAGTTTCATATTGCAGTCTTTCTGAGGTAGAGTCATCAGACCTCCCATGTGTCTCCAAATACTCCAACCCCAAAGTGTAAAAGAGACCTTGAGAGGATGACGAGCAGAAATAAGAGTACCTCCTTGGTAGCCTCTGCTCTCAGACAAGGTTGACTAGGGTCTGCAAATAGGAAATACTGCAATGTGCCTATGACTCTCTCATCAGTGCAACTCCACTGCTTGTCATGTGTTGTTGGCTAGCCCTACAGTGATATTTGGGATGCTGGGAGAAATTCACATATCTAACATGCCATAGATCACTCTTAGTATAGGCACTAGAAAAACGACTAAGTTATGTGAACATGCTGATGCTTAGAGCATATTTTACGGTGTTTCTCTCCCCCAAAATGCACATACTATGTAACTACTGAAAACAGATGGAGAGCTAATACAAGAACTTAATTACCTTTGCTGTGAAAGTACTAATATTCTACAACTCTGTGTCATATGTTTATTGTGGAGCAGATGTTGAGCTTTGGAATATATATAGAATAAACTGCTTTCTGTTTATTTTCGGCATGGTATTTGTTGCTTGAGTCATTTGGGAAAGTTAAGCTTGTGCCTACCAAATTCTTAGTGCACAGCAAGGTGCTTTGTAAGTTTTCTGTGGTTAATGGTGGTGTTGACTCCTTCATACTGCACTGCCTTAATCATCATCATAGTATCATAGTATCGTGCGAGTTGGAAGGGACCTTAGAGATCATCGAGTCCAACTCCCAGGATTTGAGCCCCTCTGTGTAGCAGAGCAGCACTTCTGCCACTTGCGCTACAGGGGGATTCGAACCCCGGGCCTCTGGTGTTGCAAGCGGCAATTCTACCACTGCGCCACCGGAGGCACACATAATGAGGCACTCATTGGCAGTACCCAGTCCCGATGACACAAACTGGAGTCTCCCACTCCAGAATATAAAACAAAAATTGCTGCTGCCACTAAGGTCAAGCCCAGAGAGTAGAATTGTTCAGCAGCAATTTTTGGTGTGCGGGTTTTATTTCTTGTTTGGTTGCTTTTTTGCCAAATGGTGTTAAAGTGCATTGTAGTTCAGTACCGTGTCATTTATATGTCAAAGGTTTCAGCTGTAATTACTGTGTGACTTTCCAGATCGATATATTCAACATTATAAATTCTAGATGCTAATTAAAGCATTTTTTTTCTATTCTCATTGATTTCCTTTGTTGATGTTGTTTATTTTTCCCTTTTTCCGTCACAGTCAGGAGGAACACTGTTGCACCCTGTCCCTGTGTGAAAAGTGCTGTCAAGCTCAGTTTGCCACGTTTTAGAGTGCTAGCTAGAAACAGTACAGATGGCACGGCTATGCCGTTGCATTTCCACTGCAGTGTGAAACAATTTAAGGGTAAAGTAAGTTCTGATCATGTAAAAAATGATCAATCACTCTAACTTGCTTGTTAGAGACAAAAATACACCGGTTAAAAGGAAGAAAAGCTTTTCTAGGTGAAGTCACTAAAAAATTCAACGATTCTTTCTCATATCCTGTCAGTTAAGAAAATTTCATTGAAAAGATTTGATTGCAGCATGGAAAAAAAACATGAAAGATTAAAGTCACAGAAATGCAGGTTATTCACAGAATCAAAGAATCATAGAATCACCAAGACTGGAAAAGACCCAGAGGATCACCCAGTCCAATCATTCACCCATCACTAATAGTTCTCACTAAACCATGTCCCTCAACACAACATCCAAACATTCTTTGAACACCTCCAGGGTCAGTGACTTATGCCTGCTGGGGTCAGCAGCCCATTCCACTGCCTGACCACTCTTTCAGAGAAGCAGTACTTCCTAATGTCCAGCCTGAACCTCCCCTGGCACAGCTTGAAGCCATTCCCTCTAGTCCTATCACAGGTTACATGAGAGAAGATGCTGACAGCATCCTCACAACAACCTCTCTTCAGGAAGTTAAAGAGAGCAATAAGGTCTCCCCTGAGCCTCCTCTTCTCCAGCCTGAACAATCCCAGCTCTTTCAGCCACTCCTCATATGGCCTGTGCTCCAGACCCTTCATTAGCTTTGTTGCCCTTCTTAGAACATACTCCAGGGCCTCAGTGTCTTTCTTGCAATGAAGGACCCAAAACTGGAGACAGTACTTGAAGTGTGGCCTCACCAGTGCCGAGTACAGGGGGAGAAAATCCATACAGAGAAGGAAACAGTTGTGCTTTATTTGGGGCTTGGGAGGTTCCCAGCTTGCAGTTCTTTCCCAAACAAGGTCCCTGGTGATTCAGGGGCATTTTAAAGCAGTCAGATAAATTGTCATATCTCTACTCTCCACACAGCTTCTGGCTGTTCGCTCTTCTGTTGTGATCCTGTCTTTTCCAATCTTGGTGATTCGATGATTCTATTCTAATGACCTAGGGTTTAGCATTCAAGAGTTTGAACTTATTTAATCACATATTTTTTTCTGTCCACATTGTGCTAGAGTATATAAAAAGATGCAAGCATCAATAAATTAATACAACTCTCCACTGTCAATATAAACTGAGCAACACATGAAGTTCTTCACTGCTCCAGTATAAAAAAGATCATAAAAAGTCATGAGACATTCAAGTTGCTAATTAAGCCATGTGAGAATTTCTGAATACGCTTTATATTGGGCCAAATTAAAAATAACTAATGAAAACTTATTTTCAGTGATATTTTAAGCTTCTCTAAGTTCAGCAACTATCACAGAATCACAGAATGACCCGGGTTGGAAGGGACCTCAAGGATCATGAAGCTACAACCCCCCTGCCTGTCAGGGCCACCAAACTTCCACATTTACTAGATCAGGTTGCCTAGGGCCCCATCCAATCTGGTCCTGAACACCTCCAGGGACGGGGCATCCACAGCCTCCCTGGGCAGCCTGTTCCAGGACTTCACCACTCTCCTAGTAAAGAACTTCCCCCTGACATCTAACCTAAATCTTCCCTCCTTCAACTTAAAACCATTTCCCCTTGTCCTGCTAAAGTATGATTTGAAGTGCACTGCTAAGTGTACATAAATCAGTTATTTAAGTATCTGTGAACTGTTCAAGAGAAGTACTTCAGTCTGTGTGATTTAATAAAGTCACACTTAATCCAACATGTGTAAGAAAATAGAGTGTACTGGATTTTATGGATTACTGTTATTAGGATACAGAATTTGCTCTGCTGAAATCTTGTTAGCCACATAAAGTCATTATATACCTATTAATACATAAATATATACAGGAATACTTACTTATAAGTATATATGTGGTAAACAAAACTCTGCATGTGAAAATACATATATAATTCTTGCCGTAGCATAGATATGATATCCACAACTGCAGTAACAGCTCTGATAACAGAATGCATTTATTAACATGGCAGACCATTCTTGTACACAGACTCTGTTTTGAATAAGAAAATCTCTGCATTTGTAATTACATTAAAAATTAATGACATAACTGCACTATTAACCTTACAGCAAGAAGTCTCTTGAATTTGAGATGCACATTTCTCTGTGCATATTATTTGAATATATTGTAGAAGAAACATCTGAAAGCAGCAATTATCCTAAAATAGCTACTAAAAAAAAAAAACAAAAACCAAACCTTTTTTTCTCCTGACTACCTTCCTAACTACAAAAGGCTTTTAAAATTGATGAGCATTCTTCATACCTTACTGAACACATACAAGGAATAACTGTCTAATAGCTTGCTGTCTCATATGTTTTACTCTCTTTTTAGTAGTAGTGAAGTACATTATCTGATTCAGAGTGATTAGTCACCACTGTGACAGAACTGCATTTGACCCATCAAATAAAAGTGATGTTGAACCAAATTGGTGCATAACAGCAGTGTCATAGCCAGCGGACAACCACACCTGAAGATAAGAAAACTCTTGACAGTTACACTTTATTTTTAAAGAGTGATTTTTCCTCAAGGTGGAAGTGTTTATGGGAGTTTATGCTATGTGTTAAGTTGAATGTGGTGAGGATGCGCCTCAGGTCAGAGGGTCAGTTGGCAGAGCCAAGCTGGTCAATGCTCGGCATTTGTCTGTTATTTCTGCTTCTCACATTCCCTTCGCAGTTTAGTTTATATTTGAGAGGCTGTTGTAAACATGCAAAAATGCACGTTAGTGGAGTGGTGCTGGTCCTTCTTCTGACATATGATGGGAACTTCACAGCCACCAGAGCTGTGGTGGAGGTGAGGGGAGAGTTGGCTCCATAAGAGAAGAGAAGAGAAGAGAAGAGAGACTCCTCCAGCCTTGTCACCTTCTTGGCTTTTATGGCATTTGTTCCTGTGATATTTTTATTCAATAACAGCAGTGAGGCACTGGAACAAGTTGACCAGAGAAGTGGTAGAAACTCATGCTTGGAGACATTCAAGGTCAGGCTGGATGGGCCTCTGAACAACCTGATCTAACTGTAGGTGTCTCTGTTCCAGGGGTCTTGGACCAGATGACCTTTAATGGTCCCTTCCAACTCAAATGATTCTGTGATTCTGTGATTCATCCTTGTTCTCTTACATGTAAATTCAACTAACAAAAATGCAGACTGTGACAGGTATTGTGAAGATGTGACATAAGGAGGAATTAGATAAATGCAGTGCAGGGCTATTTTTTGGATTTATAATGCAAGGGGAACTGCTCTCTTTTGTGTCTGCAGCTTAGATACAGGCGAAGGCTGGAGTTCTTTTGCTATGAAAGACATTTACAAATGATGAAACCACCAAAAAACACAGAACAAAGCAACTCTTAAAATCATTAATATGAAACACAGAAGGCCATAGAGCAGATAAAGCATATCAAATATCATCTTAATAAGTAGTAAATGTTTGTTCTTTAAGCAAATGCTAAATTAAAGAGGGATTCTGCTGTCGGCAGTGACAATACTGTGGAAACTCAGCCTGACTTTACCCTTTGTAAGGAGGACACATTGTTTGAGTTGTGCATGTAGGTCAGACAAATATTACAGATGCCTAGGGCAAATCCCTTCATTGTACTAATTCCTACAGAGCAGCTCACAAAGTACAAAGCAGATTGTAGAGTTGTTTTAAATCTCACTCTTCCTAAGAAGCAGTAGTATTCTAACTAACTGGATAATAAACCACAGGGTGGCAAGATTGGCAATATTGCATGTGTGCAATCTACTCTTGACTGGACAAGGAGCCAACCCTGCAACATTTTCATGTTTTGACTTTCATTCATGTTGATAATCAATCACTCTTGCACTGCTGAGAGCATATTTTCAGCACTGCAGAGAGTTTTTGAGTGAAATCCCAGTCTGCAATGGAAACAAAGGATCTGTGATTCTGTGACATAAAATTATTGCAGAGCCTCCAGAGGAGGGCAACAAAGATGGGGAAAGGTCTAGAAGACATGAAGTATGAGCAGCAGTTGTGCCCTCTCGGTTTGTTCCGCCCAGAGCAGAGGAGATGAGGGGAGGCTGATGGTGGCTGCAGCTCCTTACAGGGAGCGGAGGGGCAGCGCTGAACTCTGCTCTCTGTGATGGCAACAGGGCCTGAGGGAGCTGTGCCAGGGGAGGGGTGGGTGGGGGTTAGGAAAGGGTCTGCATCAGAGGGCAGTGGGCATGGAATGGGCTGCCCAGGGCAGTGGGCACAGCCCTTAGCTCCTGGAGTTCTAGGAGCTTTTGGACACTGCTCTCAGACACAGGGTTTGGGTTTCGGGTGGTGCTGTATGAAGCCAGGAGTTGGACTTGATGATCTTTGTGGGTTCCTTCCAACTCAGGATGTTCTATGATTCTGCTTTTATGATCTTTCATTTAAAAGACAAAAGAAATGTCTTTGCCTTCAAATTACGTTTTTAAAGTCATTCCAAGTAGCATAATGACAGTGAAAGCATGTATGATGTGTTACAATTTTCTGTCACTTCTAAACTTGAAAAAAAAGTTGTCTTAGTACTTTGAACAATTTTGCATTCCAGAGTGATCATCTCTTCATCACCTCCTACATCCTGTGTGCTGACACCACCCACTCCATTTGGATTCCATTTCTTCAACCCATTAGCTTGTATGACAAGCCTGACCCCACCTACAACTACAGTTTGAGATATGTATATATGAGAATATATGTGTGTGTGTATATATATATATGATACATATATAAAATCAACAGAACTAATGGGCTTTTTAAATTTTAAGTGATCCATACCAGCTGTCACAGAAAATACAGAAACTTGCCAGACATAATGATTCGCCTCCTACTATTGCTGTATTGTTCCACCTTTTACTTTCTTACTAATACTCATTTCTATTTCTAATATTTATCAGCCAATGTGAATAACCAACAAAGGCTTGTACCATGTAATATCTTTACAAAACTGAGTTAAGAAGCTCTTAGAAAGAGCAAAGAAAGAAAATTCAGTACACTTTTTTCCAATGATTATCACTAGGCATAATGTTCCAGTTTGCATTTGAAAAGTTCCCTTGAATGGAGAAAACTTAAGAGCTTTGGTATTTTTCTGGAAACATAAGACTGCGTATTTGATATTTTTCTTTCCTAATAGTGTTGGGATTTCCCAATTCTATTGGACTCTGGGTCAGCCTGTAGTTCTCACTGCAACCTGTACATTTATACCAGTGTGACTGAACAATGATCCACATGGAATATCATCTAACCTCCATGAGTTATGTACGCATCTCATAAGAAGGTGAAAGATGTATGTAATAGTCAATTACAGACTACTCAGCTCCCTAGAGAAATTTCTTATATCTTGTTAGCTGAAGCTTTTCTTTTTTTCTCTTGCCTAATTTAAATTGGAATGTAACCATAAATTTAAATATCTAATCCCAATAGCACTGATTAAGTCTAGTTTGTTCCAATGAATTCTAAAATTTTAGTTATGCATTTTAAATTTTTTCCTATTCGTTTTGTATTTAATTGCTCATTGAATAAGTCCTGAGCCATTCACTGTAAAAACAAGCCATCTGTCTTGCATTCTTTTTGCCTCAGCCATATTTCATCCTTTTAACCAATTTAACTTTCCTTACCTTTCCTAAAGCATAAACAAACCTTATCATCTAACTCTTTCTATGCCTTTTTTTAAAACAAGGGAGAGAAGACATGCAATACTACGTTTTTTCTCATGATTTCCTATTGCCATTCCTTTGTCTCTTTTTTCTTTTGATTACTGGTGCAAACTGAGGAGTGATTTCAACATCAGCTCAGAGTGATACCTGAAATTCCTTCCAGCATGTTTTATACTAGATGGTGGAAGAGTATATTTGGCTTAACCCAGACTAAACATATGTAAATACATCCTGCTGCCTGAGGGACTTAAATACAAACCTGTTCTCTAGTTGGATAAAAAGAGTCTGAAGAGTTCTTTGGGTGCCTTGAAAGAAAGCTCAGAATTTGCTATTAAGGAGAACTTTTGTATTTATACATTCATTTTAAAGCATATTTTATAGAAGAAAACTGGTTCTTTTACTACATATTAGCAATCATTTGAGCATCACTGCTCAGGAGAAGACTTGAACTAACTAACTTGACTGTTAGTTACCCAAATGATTGGTCTGTCACAGCTCATGTGTGTGACAGCACTTAGATTGTCTAATCTTGATTTATAGTGGTGTGTTTTTAAAATAATTATAATTTCTTATACTGAATACCATAGAATTAAGAAAAAACTCATTAATTCTTTGGAAGAATTATATCCAAATCGCCTGTTTAATTTTTTTAAGAATGAGAATTAAAACAGCCAATATTTTCTGATGGGATACCATAAACCAGTCTCTCTCTGTACGCATATGCATATAAAATAAAAGTAAAGTTTAGTGCAAAGAGGTGAATCCATTTGAAATTTGGATTTAAGTGATTAACTCCTTGAGCTCATCTTTGCAAATGTCAGACTCTAAGGAAAATTGTATTTATTCATTCTTACAATCTTTGTCATGTTTATTTTTTTCTAATAAATAAATGCTTTCTTGTTTTCAAATTTGAACAGTAAAAATATTTCTGTTATTGATTAGTAAAAATCAGGAAGAAAAGGTTGGAAGAAGTTTAAAGAAGTGATCATCACATTTAGCATAACTTAATATTCAAGTGTAAGAAAAAAAAGTAAAACAAAAAATCAGCATCATAGAATCATATCACAGAATCATAGAACATAAAATTGTAGGTTGGGTCGGGAGGGGTTGTATAGCCCAACCAGTTCCAACCTCCTGCCATGTGCAGGGCTGCCACCCACCAGCTCAGGTTGCCCAGAGCCCCATCCAATCTGGCCTTGAGAGCCTACTGGGATGGGGCATCCACAGCTTCTCTGGGCAGCTGTGCCAGTACCTCCCGAGTAAAGAACATCATCCTAACATCTAATCTAATTCTCCCCTTTTCTAGTTTAGGTCTTATCATGATGTCTCAGTATGGCAGCTTACAAAACAGCAGATAAATTCATTCTTATTCATGTTCTTAACACATTGTAATTAAGAGGGCCTAGCAGGATTATATTTTGCTTTTTTTACTTTTTGGGAATTATCTTAAGACATCCACAAACTCCCGCAACCTCATGCACTGCTTTATTCTTAATTGTACTAACTGGAGTAGGAGGAAAATTAGCAGAATTGTAACAGAAACATGTAAAGGAGCCCTTATCATCCTCTCCCCATGTTTCTCTTAGGTCACAGCAAAAGTGACGTTAATGCAGCTTAGCTTACCAAGAAAGACAGTTGTAGTGACTCAGGTTATGCTTGATTGCTTACTGAACTGTGATAACTCGATTACAAGCCCAAGCACAAAGCCTTTGCTGTGAAATTCACCTCTTCACAGGGTTCAGTCTGTAATAACATCACTAGCACAGTACGGGCCTAGAATGGAACTAACAGCTCAGTTAAGATAACAGCTGGAATCTTGGAATTTGAAAACCTGCTTCACCATTTGGGTCTATACAGTTCAGCTTTTTAGATTGTGTTTCAGATGCTTTTTCTGGAATTGGGCTAAAAGAAAAACATGGCAGGTGTCTCCTAATCATGCTTTACTCTGATTTGTTCTTCTTGCTGTATGAGGTGATGAAAGCTGTAATAGTTTGCATGGCCATCACTGTAAGGAAAAGCACATAAAAATAGTCAAAAGGAAGAAAAAAAAATCAGTTGTTTTGGTGTTTTTTCTTGTGTTTTTTTTCTTTTTTCTTTTTTGCATTTGAGCCTGAAGATGAAAATTCTCCCATATGGCTGAAATACTCACATCTTCCCCCACTACAAAGCATATCCTTGTGAAATGAAAATTGGCTTCAAAACCTGGAGTATGAAATTCAAGTTTTATGCATATTTGAGATCTCAAGTTTTGCGCATCTCTGTACCAGAAAGTCATCTGACTGAATTTCACATCAGAAAGTAGAGCTTTAGCAACTCGAAAATCACTGATAGCAAATGGCAACTTTCTGCAAAAAAGGCCCACTGGATTCAATAACTCGTACACATCTTTATTTCTACCGCCTTTGTGCGTGGACACAGCTGATCAAGCACACACAACCCACCTGTGATGCTTGTACAAAAGAACACAAAGTAATGGTGTCTCATTGAAACAGGAGAACTGAACCTGGCCCCACACAGCACCACCGACAAACACATGGCCGCAGAGAGTTTGACATGTTCAACAAGAAAACCAAACAACACAATGGTGATATTTTCCGTGTTGTCCTCCCATTGCTGGAGAAGCTATAGCAGCAAAACATTGGAAATGAAAAACATTAACAAACAACTTTAACAACACAAAACTCTCTTCAGAGTCAGAGATGAGAAGTTACACAGTGCCTGCACATCTGCAGCTTCCACAGAAACTTCCACAGCCCCAGGCAGAGGAGACAGCAGCCACTTCCTTAGCCAGCAAGAAGAGCAGCTGCACCAGTACACATCTGGAGGCTGGAACTATTTGCAACTGAGCCATGGGCAAAGGGCAGAGGAGTGGCAACTGCTGGCAACTGCTGTCCTTGTCTGCAGCCACTGTCTGCAGAAAGTGTGGATCTGGAGTGTGTCTAACTGGGCCAAGTGATGGGCAAGGGGAACTCAGCCCCTATTGTTAATACTGCACAATGTCCTGAGCTGCGATATGAAATTGTATTGAAAATCCTTTCATCAACATGTTTATAGCTGGGTTCCAGATGGAACTGTAAGCAATTGTAAGATAATTTCATCCTGTTGAAGAAGTCCAACTGAACTGCTCTGTCAGGCCAATATGATATTTTATTGACGATCTCTGATAGGCATTACTTGTTGACAGCGTTTCTGTAATGCACATCAATGAATAGCACTGAGTGCTACATTTTTTCTAATTGTAATAATGGATTCTAGTCCAGCCACCTCATTTCAGTCAGATTACATCATCTCATGTCAGTAGCCCTAATTGCAAAGTAATTTTCAACCTGAATGAGAGGATCTGAACTTGCCAGTCTTGCCCTACAGGCAGTAGAAGAAGAATTTCTTATGGAAATGGTCTGCAGGGGTGGTGTTCAAGTTCATTTTTTACCTAGCCACCACTTAGCAAGCCTCTCGTAACACATTAGGTAGGCAACAATAGCCAATGAAAGAAGACAAATTCATTCACTACGTATACAATTTTAGAAGGGGTTTTTGAAAACACCTTTCTTCATTTTTCTCCATGGTATTTGATTAACTTCTGCATCTCATAATCAGCTGGTATAGTTCTGATTCACTCAGTTTCTTAAGAGTAGCACCAGTATCATAAATCTGAATCTTCATTCATAACTCCCTTCCTTACATGTATCTTTTTATTTTTTTTCATCTTATTTGTTGCTGAATTTCTATCCCAATGAAATAGCATAAATCCAGGCAGAAAGTCTCAGAACAATTTTCTTCTGTTACCCAGTGGTGAAAATGCCCTATTAGGTAATCTACGCTTACAATGTGTGCAGCAAATATATCACAAATAAATAAATCACAGATGCATCATTTAGAATTGCTATCGGGATCTCTGATCTTAATTTACAGTATGAAGCAAAACAATAACCATCTTATTCAGTCAGGGAAGCTTGAACAGAACAATTAATAGAAAGCAATTCTCCATTTATTTCTCTCTCTCTATATGAATATATGTATAGTCATATATACATTTATATTTTGGATATATATGAGTATATACATATATATATATATATTTAAAATCCCAAATTTATGAACTTAAGCATTAGTAAATATAACTTATGGAAGTAGCTGTCTCTACCTAAATGCTGCGCTTGCTTCTTGTGCCATATTCCCCTCTAAGAGCAGCACTAAGACTTACTGGCTTCTCATATGAAACAACTATTCAAGTGCTTATTTCCAGCCTCAACATCCAAGTTACTCAAAGAGTCAAGAAAAAATATTAGCATAACCACAAAAAATAAAGTTCATTAAAAATATCCTAAATGAAAGTCAATGGATCACCTACCACTTGGCAACCTGCTGAGCCTTGCTATCATGACATTACACAGACCTTGAGGCCAGTTTTAAAGAGCATTAGATAGCTTAGAAACTTATAAACATGGAGAAGGTCCAGAGCTTAAGAATTAAGCCCAAACTAAATTAATGTCCAAATAAGAAATAGGTTTCCAAGTTCCTTTGGAAATCCGAGTGTTAAGGAATGATGTCTACAGGGTCTCAGGAAAATTTTGGCACCTAAGACATGTTTTAAAAGGAACTTGAAAGGAGAAATTTGTTATAATTTTACACAAGCAGGAAATAAGAAAAGAAAACCAACTCCAAAGAAAAATTAACAACAACAAACACCCTTGGGAAACTTGGCATCTGATTTTCTTTTCAATGCTACACCCTACAACTACTGTCAAAGTTCTTTCCCTTCAATATGAGGGTTAGATTTCTTTTCATACTAAAAGTTCTAGAAATAGTCTTACAAAAATATGCGTACCTATTGCCAGCAAACTCAGAAACTATAGGAAAATGATAGATCACGATTTGCAGGACAGATAGAGAAACATATCAGGCCCTTCAGCTCCCCAGTTATGAAAAGCTGGGAGGTCTTCATAAGTAGGAGCGAAAAGCCAAAATAGCTGGAGAAGGACTGGAAGGTTGACAGAGTGTCACCTGTCTTCCTTACTTTTAATGTCTAGGCTTACTGACTGGGAGCAATGCAAGCCGATCCCATTTCAGGCTGGCTCACATTGATTCCTAGCAACCCTATCCCTGCTGGCACTCCTACCCATTCATCTCCTGCCAGGTGCACACACGCCTCACCATCAGCACACAACAGTGCCTGGCCAACTACTGCTCCCCACAGCCAGTATGCTTCCCCAGCTCTATGTTCCTCCACCCCACTACTTTGCAGGTGTCCAAGAAAACTTTGGCTCTTATTTATTGAAACAGCTGCTGCTACTCTGCCTCCAACTTCCCCTACATCACCCTAGCTGCTAACGAGTTCACCCGTACTCACTCAAAAACATATTCGAGGAGGAAATAGTTCATGTTGTCACATTAAAAATACAATATACTCAATGAAAAGAACACTTTTTTTTTCCCCCAGCCACCCCAAAAGAACATCCTTGTTTTACACAATTGCTTGTTTTGTTTCCCCATTGTCCACTGAAGAAGTGAAGTTTGATTCTTGCTCAGCACTTGATTTCCTCTCTTCTGGGTAATGGTTCATTTCTTGCATTTCCAAGGAAACTTTATTTCTTTTGGCAAATGCATGGCTGATCTCACTCAGTGTCTTGTTCTTTGTTTCAGGCAGGACAAAAAACAGGTAGGTTGCTCCTGCAAAGCAGATGGCAGCAAACACAAGGAAGCAGTAGTTTTGCAAACCACTCTGTGAACAGAAAACACATGGGATATGGTTACTACGTGCATCAAGGTGAAAAAAAAGCCAAAAGAAAATCAACATCAGGAATGGAGTGAAAGTCCATGTGGGTGGTATAGAGCAATTTTTAAGCAACTACAGTAGGTGCTGGCATTCACTACAAGTCAGTGTGCCTTACAAGTTCATAAAAATGCATGAATCTGCAGATCTTTCAAGGCAGGCCCAAAGACAGAGCAACAGGCTGCAGGCAGAGGTGCTGGGAGGCACAAGGCTGGGGCTGGGTGTGCAAGGAGCAGGAGGAAGTGGGGCTTCTGCTGCCTGCACAGCTTGACCCAGCCTTGCACTTGGGCAGCACTGATGGAGACAAGGCAGGTTTTTCACCAGACTGCTCTGAATACAACCTCTCAATTTCTAGGTACAAAAAAGGAGGCATGCTTTTATGATATCTTGCAGCTGTACATGACATACAAGAAACCTGTCATAGCCAGAGGCACTGGCATCACAGATGTTACAGCTCTGAGATTTGCAAAATAAACAAGGAGGAAAAAAAGGCAGACATTTCTATCATTTCCAATGTTACAAGAGCTTCAAGAAGAAAAATTTCCATGAAATTCAATTCTTTCTTGCCAGAGACAAGTGTAAGTACTATTATCCCTAACTCCTGAAGAAATTCAAAGGGTCCAGGATCCCTGTAGCTCTTTCTGAGCTCCTTCCTTTCTATATGAATTTACCTCATTCTGTGCTCTTAAAGCAAATGTCTAATGAACATTCTTACTTGCTTTAATTAACAAGGGCAAAATTAACAAAAAGTGGTTATCTCCAGATCCACAAATAAGGCAGTTTTTCCACAGTGCTTTGTGTGAAATCATGAATACTAAGCATGGGGAGAAATTCATGTCTCAGACACAATACAAGGTGTTTGAATGGAGGAAGCAGAAGGCTCCATCTTCAACTCATTGTTGAGGCAAATCAGAAATCTACATGGGAAACAACAACAGCTCATAGTCAACACTGGTTGAAATTTGTGGCTGTGAGTTCCTAGACATACATATTTATAATTGCCATTAAATCATGACAACACTAGACAATGACATAACACCAACTTCCCATAAATTTTCTACTATATGTCCACCATAATTAAATAGCGCTATACTGCAGGGTGAGTAAGGAACTCAAAGGGGTTATGCAGTTCCTGGCACTGTTGATATGTTCTGCTTGCTCAATATACATAATATCTAGCATGGAAGTAGAATACAAAGTCATGTGTGGAATGAGGAAGAAAAAGAAATAAACTTCTGCAGATTCATGGCTGCCTGGTCACAGAGTTTTCCATGGATAATTCATTACCTAGTTCAGCCCCTCAGCTCCTGACTGTAATTGGAAAGGATTGAAAGTGCATCCTCTGAAACACTGCCTGTGGACTCTTGAAATCACTGACACAGTTTTTGTTAAATCTTAGAAGCACAAAGTCCTGAACAACCTGACAATCACAAGCCAATGAGCAAGGGTGATGAGGAGGAAAAATATTCTGGGAAGGAAACTGATATGGCTTTCAAGCTTATATAGAGGCAGAAGCAAATGAATTTAGTAGACAGGAAAAAATAACTTCACAGTGCCTCATAAATCATTCTGTCATGTTAAAAAAATCCAAATTTTGCATCTGGCTTCTCTGCATGTGAAATTATTGTTCACTGCAATGGTAAGGTTCCAATCTAGAATTATGTTTTTCCTATTTTAAGATGTTCGTTGAACTAGACTTTCTCCTTGATGCAAACAAGCCATTAGTGCCCAGTTTTACTTAGCCTGGCCACTGGTTCAACGTGCATCTTTGTAATGCTGCCACAGGTTACTCCCAGCTTTCTCTCCTGATTATTTCTTTGCTGACCACTATTTGAATTGGTATTTATTAACTTCTTTGATTTGTGCTAACTGAAACCTTTTCTAATTGCACCAAATACTGTCATGACTGGGTGATTTATCTGCAATTATTTTACATAATATATTTACAATTACTGGTAATAAACTTGCTGTCCTTAATTTCTGCATTTCCTTTTTAGATATAGCCCCCAAGGGCCTCCAGATGAAATTTCAGAGAATAAGAGAAAAATTATACTTTCTTATAAATCCTTCTAATGAGTTCTGTAGGAAGAGACCATTACTTTGCACTCCACATGTTCAGCAAGATGGAGCCTTAATTCCTGGAGAGGAACACCACAGGGCAATCACAAAATGATTGTAACTTTTCTCATCAGCTAGTGTTCAGACATATTATTTCTTTAAAGCGGGTTATCATTTTACACACAAAGAAAAGACAAACATGTTCATAAGCCTTTGTAACTCAGAGTTCAGCTAATATCTTCTGAATCCGTGTCTGCAACAGAAGAATGCAAATTACATTACCCAGTCTAAGCATGAAATCTTCTATCTGCTCTGCACACTGATAAAGGCATTAGGACAGAAGTACAGAATAAAGCAGAAGGTAAATATCACATCTTGAATCCTAACTCAAAAGAAACCTTAAATGGGGCATGAAAGGGATACAGCTCAGCCTAGATTTTTAATTCATTTTTATCTTTCCCTGATGTATTCTGAACTGATTGGTACCAGAGGAATCAATGAATGGATGAGTATATCTTATGCTCCTGTCAAGAGATGCTGAAGGTAGGGCAATGTGCTGGAAAGAGAGTGAGCACTGACTTACTGCACACTCAGGCTGAGAGGGAGGTCTGTTAGGCTGGAGTAGAAGTAAAAAACTGGGGAAAAAACTTCAATGAAAGCCTTCAATGGCCATGCAAGGTACAGATGCAACTCTGTGCACTTGGCCCATTGTGTATGGTCTCAAAATCCTCTGACATGTGCATTCTCAACGACATAAGAATAATGATAGCACACATGATAAAATTCGAAAAGTTAATCTTTTTCTATACATTTGAACATTATTTCACTGATTATGTGGGATAGAAGCATGTATTTCCATCTCCTTTCCATTATTTCTTCAGTGCATCCTTCTGCATGAGCATCTGAGGTTCAAAGTTGCCAAATATTTCAGGATGTTTCCTGAACAAGCAGGCTCTATCTCTTGAGAGGCTCATAGTTATTCAGTCAGAGTCAAAGTCAGATACACAAATGCCCTTGAAGAACCATGATTTCCACGGGTTATGGAAGGCTACCTGCCTTCCTGGGCTCCCAGCAGAGGGTATGAGAAGAGCAGACATGATTTTTACTGCCATCTCTCCACCTTCGGTATTGCTAGTTAGTCAGTAGGCTAGTAAATCTTCTTCAAAGTAGAATTAAAGTGATTTTTTCAAGGATGCACAGGATATTTTCATAGAATCATAGAATCATAGAATTACTCAGGTTGGAAAAGACCTTGAAGATCATCAAGTCCAACCGCAGCCTAACCAGTAGCCTATCTCTTAAAAAAAAAAAAAAAACAACCACAAAACAATACCACAACAACAAACCTCTTCTAAATCATATCCCTGAGTACCACATCCAAGCGGCTCTTAAACACATCCAGGGATGGCGATTCAACCACCTCCTTGGGGAGCCCATTCCAGTACCTAACCACCCTTTCTGTAAAGAAGTTCTTTCTAATATCCAACCTAAACTTGCCCTGGCGCAACTTGAGGCCATTTCCCCTCGTCCTGTCACAAGTCAGTAGTGAGAAGAGACCTGCCCCACTCTCACTGTAAGAACCTTTCAGGTACTGGAAGACGGCAATAAGGTCTCCCCTCAGCCTCCTCTTCCTCAGACTAAACAGCCCCAGCTTCCTTAGTCTCTCCTCATAGGGCTGATTCTCCAAGCCCTTAACGAGCCTCGTTGCCCTTCTCTGGACCTGCTCCAGTACCTCCATGTCCTTCTTGTGCTGAGGTGCCCAAAACTGGACACAGTACTCAAGGTGAGGCCTCACCAATGCTGAGTACAGGGGCAGGATGACTTCCTTAGTCCTGCTCACCACACCATTCCTGATACAAGCCAGGATGCCATTGGCCTTCTTGGCCACCTGGGCACACTGCTGGCTCATATTCAGCCGACTGTCCATCAGCACACCAAGGTAAAGTTTTAAAGTTAAGAACAAACTTTTAAACTCATCACCTTCTATTTTCATATTGGCTTTCTAAGGAGGCTATTTAAAACCCAATGTTTCTATAAATATCCTGCCACTTGAATGTTGAATTACTCATTTTTTGTCCTCTTCGTATTTCTGCAGCTGATCAAGGCTCTGTATTCTCTGAAAAGTGGGAAATTAGGAAACGATTCATTTAAGGAATGCATTTGATTACCACAAAAAGGAATTAACGTCAAAGCACTTAACCAATTCTGCCAAATCAGATCCTCAGCACAGCAAATCAAACCTGACTCAGACAGTGGCTTGTAGCTCTGTAACTGAGGCGTGTGAATAACAAAGTGCAGCACAGCACCGTCTTTTTAAAGATTTAAGTTTAACATATTCTCGGATTGTGTAGGGCAGCTATTGGCATTATGCAAAATGTACAGGCCCAGTCTCTCCTTAAACAATCTCTCCCCATTCTCTCTTTAAACATAATGCTAAAGAACACTGATTTTTTACCATTAGGACTTAAAATGCTCAGAGTAGATGAACAAAAGAGCTAGCATTAAAATTGTGAGATCTCTAGGGTTCATAAAACAAACAAACAAACCAACAAGCAACTGAACAGCAACTGCCCCAGATTTGATCCACAGGCAATAGAAAGCTATTTACTGATTTAACTCATTTTATGGTAAAGATTAATTTCTAGGCAGAACTGCTACATTGAAAATGGGAAAACTTATTTCCTGAGCACATACAGAAAAGAAATGCACAACTAAACAAATTCTGAATCAGATTTAGCAAGCTTACCAAATAAATATTTTTAAAACAGTACATTTCACTCCCTGCAAATGTCAATTTCTTTCCAAATGTGATACCAATGAGATTTCTTCCTACTGAACTACCTTTGTAGGCTTTCACTACTCTTGGAAATATAATCCAGAAATGAACAAATGTGTATCTAGACAATGTATTTCAATTTCCATTTGAGCTTTTATTTACAGAACAGCAATATTTTATGAACTCTGCCTGATTTCTCCATCAATTGCTGCTGGGTCTCATATATGGACTTTCTGTCTTCCATCTTTGCTTTCTTATTTGCTTTTGCATTTCATGGTAGTGAAGTCAATAACAAAATAATTTTTCAATATAGTGGAGTTGGGGCAATCCTAGAAAACACACAATATCAGCCCTAAGTGTTCAACTGCAAGGCTTAAAAAAGCAGGAGATTCCTTCAGCACTGTCAAAACTTTAAGTGGAAGGCAAATGTGCCCCTTCAACTTCCCAGTCTCTAAATTCTCAACTTGAAATATCAGTGCACATTTGGCAATGGCAATGGATGCTTGCATTTGGGTGTTACCATGAAGATTAGAGTCAGTAACGGTCAAATTGGATATTTGAGGTAATGAGTTGACGTTTACTCAATCTTGAGCTAATGATAATTTGTACTCTGCCTCTTTCAGATCTCTCTTTTCTAATATAAGTAAAAAGCTTACATATGAAGAATGCGTATGAAAATTGAAACAGTGTTGTCTTTGAGTTCTGTGCTTTAAAAGCCAACTAGTGAAAATGCTCCCTATTTCAGGGATATGACCTTCCACACAGCCCTTTGCTTTACTCTCCTGTTACCTCAGTAGTTGCCTCTGCCTTTCAACATCAGCATCTGGAGCACCAGCCCTGACCTCCTACGTCAGAGAATTAGTTTCTCATTTATTATTTAAGCCTGCCCCACATCTAGTGACTTATCCACAGTAAAAAAGCACAGCCTTTTCCACTGCCAGTGAGCCAAAAAGGAATCGCAGAGGTTGTTTCTGACAGTTGCTTGTTTCTCCAAACTGAAGTGTCAGCACTCAACTATAACTTAAGACTTATATGCAAACCTTTGATTAAGGTGTGAGTGCTCATCTCTCAGATCTACAACACAATATACATTTGCTTATCAACATGCCTCAATCTACAGTTACAAAGAAACAGAACAAAACAGTACATGATGGTAGATAAATAGATATGCTATGACTTTATAAAAAAAAAAATAAATGCTTTTTATAACCAGACAAAACACTCAAAACTGCACACTGATGTTTATTAGTCCCTGCAAAAATGAGATATTCTATGCTACTGCTCTGTCAAATGTCTGCAGAACACCATGCAACTTGTAGAACTATTGCCTCAGGCTTGCTGCAAACATGTTGTAAGAGAATAAGAAATATTATCCATTGAAATAACATAACCTTCTCTTGGGGCAGAAGTAAAAGAGAGAAAACCACTGCAGTCCTCAAGGACTGTACGTAGGCCTGGAAAGGCGGAAAAGATAGAAAGTTGGTAAATGAATTCCATTCAAATTCTCTTTCTTTTATTCTAGGCAGCTACAGCAGCAAAGTTCTTTGTCATTTAGGCAGGGACCTACATCATTTCCTAGTACAACCATGTGAAGAGATCTGAGATCTCCATCAGTTGCTTCCCCAGCACTTCTCAAGTTTCTCTATCTTTCTCTGCTGCAGGCATGCAGCCCCACAGTACCGCAAGTAAAAGCCAAACTCCACCAAGGAGCAGAGTTAGCTTTGCACTTAGTGGACCTGTAAGCACATCTGAATACTCCTCTGTGATCCCTGGTAACTCCTCTTCACCCATCTCCTTATCTTTATTCCTTTAACATACTTATTACAAAACAGTTAGCATGGGATTTTAATAGAATAAAAAAGTAGGGAATGCTGAGTACACTCATGACCAATAAAAATGACTGTTTTCCTTCATTCCTCTCTGGATTGCTTCTGTTTCCACCGTGTTACTGGGAAAGTGTGTTATTCTCCTATGTAACTTAGTATATCCACTGAAATATTCCAATTTCAATAAAATACATAGGGATATTTTAATGTGTATTTTTTGAAAATGCACTCCATATACAACGTGACTGTAGCACCTTAAAAAAGAGACTCTGCAGTCTTTCTTCTAGGGTGGGAAATTACTGTGGCAGAAAACTTCTGCAGGAGAATATTGGTTTACCATGTAGTCTTTAAGTGCCCCATAACATTCTAAGAGAAGAAACTGAAAAATGAATTAAGAATGTATTAGAATACAGTGAAAAAAGCACAGTCACTTGTCATGTCCTGAAATTAACTGCTAATTCTTAGTAATTCTGTATTTTTACAATACCTTAGAAAAACAACACCATTCTCGAGATAACGTGATTTAATGTCCTGCTGAGCTATCTTGGTGCAGAAAGCTGTCACTGCAATCCTTTTTGAGGAGTAACAGCTGAACACTTGCTGAATACTACCAGAGCTTTTCAAGCATTTTTCTTCTGCTGTAGTTGGTTGTCCCATCTGCTATCTTCAGCTCATCGCATCTATTTCCACACATGTAAACACTCATATTTCTTATTTACTATACTGTCCTGTCCTTCACAATCCAGACTTCCTGAGCATAGTCATTCCTACCAGCCATCACTCACTCACAGATTCCTGTACTGCAGACTCCAGAAAAGATAGAAAAGGTCTCAGATTTTCTACCCAGCAGCGTAGAATAGAACTGCAGATTTAGAGAGGTGATGCCAAAAAAATGCCCACAAGTAATAGTTTTGAGTCTGATTGCATTAGTAGGTGTGTGCCTGTATCTGCTTGTAAATGTATAAGATTAGGGTTTTATTCATCTGAGTGCTCGGGAAATAGTTTCTGTTTATGGATGCACCTGTGAGAAAGAAAGTGCAAGAGGCTCATGAGCAAGCATGTTTGTATTACGTGTTATTTAGCTATCAATCAATCCTCTGTTTAAGAAGCTCTTAGTACTGGAATAAATACCACACAGAAGGATGAGCTCCTTATGGTTTGTGAATAACTTACAGAAATGCCAACACCTGAAATATATTCACTTGTGCTCTTCAGTCAACAATTAAAAACCTGCTCTTCAGTCAACAATTAAAAACCTATCAAAACCTTCACTCTCTTCTGTTCAGCAGAAGATTAAACAATCTGCAACAAACCATCTGATAGGTGAAGGGTGAAACTAGTTAAATTTAATGCAGGAATAGATGCAAATTTTATATTTGTCACTGTATAACTAATCGGTAAGTTTGAAAGCTACATCAAATCTTCAGTGGAAATTTAGAATTTCAAGCACAAAAACACACACCATTGTGTTAGAAAATAGAGATGCAGAAGAGATGCATGGGTTCCTCTGGTCAGTTTTATTGTTTTGTGTGTGTTTGATTGTTCTTTGCAATGAATCACTACTGCCCCAGGAAAAATGATCTGCTTCCTCTTATTATCCATAAAAGAGAAAATAAATTAAGCAGCAATAAGTTTGCAGAAGGATGACTAATATAACGTTGAAGGCCTTCCCTCAAATTTTCCTGATCAAGTTGTTGTGAAATTCACAGGGTATCCTCTGATAAGTCCGAGAAGTTTAACACCTTCTGATCCTTTTGAAAGGAAGAAAATAATTTTTTTTCTCTGTCTTCTATCATTCACAGTCAGCCTTTCCTACTTCATGTTTTTTCTCCAGGTGGAATAGTTTTAGTAACACAGCAACAAAAAAATAGTTGAAAACAGCATTCTGAGCTACTTGCTGTGTACACTTAGTGAGGAACTTCCTCTTATGAAGGCTTCAAATGTTAATAAAATCATGAGAAACCAGGAACACAGATGCCAGGCAGTAAGGTCCCATTAGAAAGGTAGTCTCAGTTCTTGTTGGACACCTGTCTATGTGTCTTTAATATGTCTTTTATAGATCTCCAGTGATGGTCAAGCTGCAATGTCTTCCCACAGTGTTACAAATACACAATAGTCTCATGATTAAAACGGTTTGCCTAACGTCATTCTTGAAGCAGAACCTGAAAATACAGGATACATTCTCAGTGCTCCATCAACTGGACCTGGACCCAGCTAAACAGAGGATGGGGAAGGAACTGCAGGTGGGTTTGGTATGCCTGCAAACTTTCTCAACTAAGTTGAGGATCAAAACACCTCCCAGCTCAAGCTGTTAGCTGAACTAACCCCTTCTCAATGCTTAGTTCATGTGGAGGACTCTGTGCTATACATCTCAAATGTGAAATTCAGTGATCCAGTGTAGAAATTGTTCAAGTTATCCATTCCATTTCAATGGAAACTACAGTTAAAAACTATCACAGGCAAATCAAGTCTTGGAAGTTTCTAGGACACAACAGGACAAAGACCTAAGAAACCTGGTTTGATCTCACAGTTGATCCTATCTGAGCAAGAGGTTGGCTCAAAGACCTCTTGGGCTCTCTTTCAGCTAAAACAGTTGTATACAATCCATAACAGTTGTATACATCCATAATTGCCCACAACTTTCTTGGTTTGCTTATGTTGCTTACATGAAACACAAAATATTATGCCCTTTCCTAATTGATGCTAAGAAGAAATGATGGAATGATTTGCTGTGAATGACTACAGGAACTCATTCTCAGTCTACTATCTGCATTAAAACAAAACAAAACAAGACAACAACAACAACAACAACAACAACAAAAAAAAAAACAACAAGGCAGATTACTCACAGGTTTACATATTGAGCATAAACTCTTCTCAAATATGAGCAAATGCTTGAAGTTTGTTTTATGACATTTCTTTTACTCCAGGTGTTAAGGCTAGCTTAGCACTACCTCAAAGAGAACCTGTTTCATATTCCTAGCAACTAAATCATCTGGAACCAGGAGCTACACCAAGAACACACAGAGAACTAGCACTCTGGGTTCAACATGCCACATTCATGTATTTTTTATGCTGATTTACCTTGTCAATATCATAAAGAAGCTAAACCTCCATTCCCATTGACACACAATATTTCAAAATGCATTGGTGAATTCCATCAGTAGGGATAACACGTAGCACTTCTCAATAACTGTCTATGAGGCAACTTCAAATCACATCCATGCACTACAAGCTCGGCTGTAATACACCTTCTGTGACACATGAGCATTATTTTTCTGGGTGATTAAGATACCTCGATGCAAATGCTTACTTTAGATCTCAAGATCTGTGTATCTAGTGGGCTCCTTTTCATTTTCAAAAATGATTTCATGTATTAAAAGGTCAGATTTTCAAAGACTGACCTGACAGAAACAAATAGAACAGTTGCACTTTTACATGCATTCCAAGTAGGCTTCCATGTAATAAAGTACTTTAAAAAAATCTTTATAGGATTATATTCACAGAAAGTATCATGGATTATTTCTAAGTCTGAACATTAAAAAACATAATATAGGGCTAAAGAAAGAATCCATATTATCTATCATGACTGTGACACAGGCCCAGTTGTTGCCCTGTAACCACATCAATTAAATCATCACAAACAGGAAACAGGGGGAAAGGATTCTGGTTTTAAAGGAGTCTGAGTTGGTTCATGGTCCAACCAGCTACTACAAGCTTTCTGTAAGGTACTGACCCCTGAGCATTTCTGCTGGCTTGTCAATGCTGCTGAAAATCAGACAAACCTTATTAAGAACTTACAGGTCTTTTAAAACATTCCACCAGATACTGTGGGGGCATTAAGGACATAGTTCAGTGGTGGGGTTGGCAGTGTGAGGTGGTTGGACTTGATCCTTCTCCAACTTAAATGGTTCTATAAAGTGAAGACACGGGGAAAATGATACTGCTGAGTAACCTTCAGTGATGTATTTGATATTTCAAAAGATCAAGCTTTGTGTTGAACACAAGTCTAAAACACATTTGGACCAAAATCAGACCTCTTATAATTTTTCTGTATGTATCCCATACAGTAGCTGTTCTGCAATTATTTTATTTTAGACTAAAACAATTCAATAAAATGTGCAGTTTGAGACCTACTAATCACACAATATTGGGTCTTCTTGTAAATTCATTACAGTGTCAGTTGTAATTTTAAGCTCAGTTCTGACTGCACAAACAATGCTTTAAACAGGCAGTGATGGGGATTGGAATTGTAGCTACATTTTAAATACATTGGAAAAATTGATTTATATAGTGGATTTTCACGTTTCATTACATTTTCATGTATGACTCAAGCCAGTGTTTTATTTTATTATGTATTTTTACAGATGGTTGAGAGGAGAAAATCTGAGCACACTAATTAACTGGTGGCCTTAGCAATACTAACTACCAGGTGATTTTTTAAATAACTCTAATGTTAATATGTATTTTTTCCCCAGGAGTTTGGGATAATATTGTAGAAGCGTGCCAGTGATCACAGAAATGCTGTTTCTCAAGCAATCAGATTAGCACTTAAATACACAGAGAGGATTATTCGTTCATTCCATTAAGACATTTTAAAGATTTTTTTTCTGTCTCAGAATTGCAAAAATAAGCTAAGGAGAGGCTACTGACACTCTATAAAGGGTCAGGTGAAACACAAGATGAATTCTGAAAATAAGGTGACTGAAACAGAAAGAAAAGAGAAAGTTAGGGAATGAGGAGATGTTATAGTTTGATCTTGTGAAAAAGGTTTTAAAATGATAGTCTGAATAACACTGCTTTCATCTTTAGGTTGTTTTTAAAATTACTTTTTAAGATCCAAAATCTCTGTATTAAATCTCTTTATTAAAACTAAACTGGTATTCCTGTAATCATATAAAGGGAACTTTTTATGATTCAAAATCATAAATTTCCCATGGCAATAGCAAAATTCATATGGATGCATACAAAAACACTCAAAAAGCATTAATGTGTATGTGAAATAAATTGAAAATGTAGTTTGCCTTTATATTTGAATTTACTGAGGACCTTTTTAAATAGCAGACCTATTGAGGGGGTTAGCAGAAGGTTACATTACAGGGAGAATCCTGAGCTGAGTAAATTCATGTTGATGCTGGTGACTAAGGTGAAGTTTTCAAAAACACGTAGGATTTTTCTAATTGTTTCTCTGCTGAATTTGGTAGATGTTCCAATGACCTCCGTGGGAAATTAATGATGTCAGTTCTACCTTCTTTTGAATATCTCACCTGAAAAGTCTGAACTGGCAAGTCCTTTATCTGAGCTATAAAACTGGTGAAGAACGCACAGACTTCACTAAGCATTAAAACAAACCCTTAACACTTACATCTCTGGGAAGTGGAATTGAAGTTAATGTTAACAGTAGCACAGTTTGGAAGAATGACAGCCTTTATTCTCATGTTAACTTTTGAAGGTGATCCAAGTAATCAAAATGATTAAAGTCATTTTCCTTTTAAAAGAAATTTTAAATTGTGTCAAATGTAGACCAAGGGTCAGATTTTGTAATTCTTTCACGTTCTCCTATAAATTCCTTCAGACAGATGATTTCCAACAGAACTACTTAATAAAAGCAGTTTCACTCTCAAATGATAGTTAACTTATACAGGCTTAGACTAAGACATAGTTTTACAGTATCTGCAAATACTGAAGATAGACAAGTAGCTCTCATGAGATCTTCAGAGATTGGGGGTGGTCCTGGGAGAAGCTCACGGTCAGGAAAAGGCCATCAGTGTGGTTTTGGATGAAAATCTGCTATAAGCCTCCTTCGGCAGATGGCTGTACATCAACTGTAATGAGGCATTTGTAGGAAGCAGGGGAAATGCTATTTTGTGTACATTTTATTCTATTTTTATTTAAAATTTTAGGTTTTTTGGACAGTAAGTACATGCTGTTAAAATACAAATGCTAGTTTTTGGGCAGCTCTTGGTGAAACTGGCCTCAATCCTCCATGCAAATAGATCAGCTGAGGAAATAAAGAAGCAACCCACTGCAAGTGAAGCTTATGTGAGCTTGAGAAAGGTGGCAGAAAGTAAGTGCAGCTTGAAGGAACCATTTAAGGAAGCTCAGACAGAAGGAAAACCAAAGATAATTTATTCACCAAAGAGAATAATAAGGATTCTCATAGCATCAGATAAACCTGAAGTTGGATGGCACAATGACTGCAGGCAGCAAGGACAGTCTGACTTACGAACACAGCCATCACATCAGACTGCATTGCTATAGCACTTCTGTTGGTAACTTGCCATTTAGGGTTGTTCACTGCTAAAATATTTGCTAATTTTTTCACAGGATAATTTTTCCTGTGACATTTGGATGATATAAGGGTAGCACAATTAAAATGCATCGTAAACACAGCAGGATTTTCATTCACTTCAATGAAAAGACGTTTCCTATTACCAGAAAATCACTATTCAAACATTATATGCTACAGCAAACAGGTGTAGCACATCAAGGATTGAGCATGAGTACCTGAATGAAAGGGAAGAGCAGTCCGACTGCAAAGTTGGAGAGCCAGTTGACTGTCCCAGCTACCATGAATGCGGCTGGCCTCTGAGACTGCTGGAAAAACTCTCCTGTGAGGACAAACGGGATCCCACCTGGAACAGGGTCCAAGAAAGTGATGGCATTAGTAAACGTCCTCTACTAACAGCTTCTTTAATAACAGAGGCAAACACACTCTGTATTTCACATTTTAGTAACAAACACCATCCTGCAGTTCTCTTTTTAGGTGCATTAGAAACTAGAAAGATGGCTCTGAAGATATCAAATAGTATTTTTGGATAGTTATTGCCTACTTAATTTCAGTAATAAAAAAAGCAAAACATTTTCTTCTCTGTAGGCACATTTTTCATTGATATTTATTTAACACATTCCCTTACTAGCTGGTACTTCTGGCAAGGTCTATTCCTCCCATCAGCCAAGGACTCTGACCTCCATAATACCAAGCTCTGTTGAATACCACATTTGTCACTCACGTTTCCTTCCACTTAGGCAGTGGGCTATTTTGTATAGCACTGGCATGTTGTTGGTCTGACAATAACCCTCGGGGAACAGCTGTCTAGATCTGAAAGTCACAATTTATCGCTGGCTTCCTTTATTTTCAGTGCAGTATTTCTATAGAAATATTTTCATAGAATAAAGCATGAATTGTAATTGCTGACTGGATACTTATTATAGTTAATTAGACATGTACAATTTGCTTGCAGGATTATTTTGTAGCTGTTTGGAAAAATGTTAGTCTCATAACATTAGTCATGTTTTTAGTAATCTGTTGCTACTAATTTCTAACTTGAGAACCTCATGTCTGCCTTTGTTATTATGCCTCCTTTTCTGCATTATCACTTATCACTTGGCTTATTAGGTAAGATCATAGAATCATAGACTCCTTAGAGATGGACAGGACCACTGAAGGCCACGTAGTCCAACTCCTCTGCAATGAACAGGGGCACCACAGCTAGATCAGGTTTACCAGGGCCTTATCTAGCCTTGCCTTGAAAGTCTCCAGGCAACCTTGAAAGTCACTGGGCAACCTGCTCCACTGCCTCACTACCCTCATTATAGAAGACTTTTCCTTATATCTAACCTAAATCGTCCCTCTTTGAGTTTGAAACCATTTCCCCTTGTTCTGTCACCACAGACCATGCTGAAGAGTCTGTCCCCTAAGATCCAATACTCATCCCTTATGTAAGTCCTTTCACTGTTTTAGGCATTTTAACAAGCTAATATAAACAATCAAAATCAAGATAATTTCAGGACATTATAGAAGACTGTCCATAGGGTCAGGGGACAGGGGAAGACATGTCCATGTTCCAGGGGAAGACATGTCCATAAGGTCTTCCCCTTACATGTTTTTATTTCATCTGTGTGCTTATATTTTGTTCTACTCTTTGAATGCAGACTGCATATTCCCTTCCCGAAGGACAGCTGTGAACACACATGTTAGTGCTGTATGGTGACGCATTGTCATGCAGCCCCTTGTGCTTCGAGCCACTGCACTTAAACACATACACTAGAAACTGTTCTAACAAGTAGGAGATAGTGACTCGTAAACAGGATATGCAGTTGACACACTGTCAGATATTCCTCCATTTCAGATCTTTCATATGCAGAGACCATGATAATGTGCGTAAAAGAAAGGCAAAGTGATGGAGAAAAAGTCTAGATTATACAGTAGTAAATGTCACTCCATTATCAACTAGTATGACTTTTTGTGAGAATATATTTACAACTGTAGCAAGTTCAACTTTCTGTCCCAAAGACTGTCAGCACAAATTACACATGAAAAATATGTAGAGCAAGTAAGTATTCCTATCTTATATGTAGGTAACAGAAATACAGAGTTTGGGCCATCTGTGCCCCAGTCTTTCCACAAGTCACAAGTAGTATCCAAATTCTTTGATCAAAAAAGTGACCACTACTACTTTGACCATGTAGAACAAGCAGCCAAACAGGCATAACTCACTGAAATTCAAGTAATGCTGATCTATCAGTCCTCTCTAGTTTACAATGCCTATTTTGTCATATACTTGGGATTGGGGTTCATATCCTAAACCATGGCAGGCAAAATAACAATCACACCTGTCCTGCTAGTATCTGTTTTAGGTCTCAAATGTCACGTGAGGCAGTGGTTTGCCAGAGCACCTGCCTCTCACAGAGATGAACTGAATGATTGGATACATAGAAACCATGGAATTTATTTATTTATGATCATTTATTCTCTCATGCCTTTGCTGTAGGACAGTCTACAGAGGTGTTACTGTTCTTGTCAGTATAATAAAAATGCTGTTCTAGATCCATTTGAGAAAATACACATTGTAGAAGAGAGGAAAAAAGCCAGAGGCAAAAATGAAAAAAAAAAAAAGCTCAGGACAGAAACATATCAGAAAGAATAAATGTTATGGAAATAAAAATGCACAAGCATTGTTAGTAAAAAAAAAAAAAAAAGGTTCCTTGAAATTCAGATGTAGTATCTAGACACATATTAATCATCACTACAGCTTATTATGAGTACTACTTATCACAAAAGCTCTTCAATCTAATTTGAAAATTAATCAATTAATCTTGTGAAGGTAAAAATAGCATATTGAAAAGGCTTAAAAAAATAAAAACAAAGAAAAAAAAATAAAAAGCAGCTCCTTGGAGCTCTCAAATGTCTACAGCATAGAATCATAGCATCATAGAATCACCAAGGTTGGAAAAGACCTAAAAGATCATCCAGTCCAAACGTTCACCTATTACCAATAGCTCCCACTAAACCATGTCCTTTAGAGAACAAAATTCAGGTGCATGGAGTATTAGGAAGCTTGTAATATGCTTCGAATTGGTCAAGCCATGTTGTAGAATATGCCACCACTGTCTCTGATGCAGGTTTGATCCTCATTCTCTATCTTTACAGAATCTGAGGATTTTCCACAGTTTTTTGAGTGGTTAAGTCATCACAACAATATGGCATCTTACCAACCGCTCCTTACAGTTAGTTTCATTGTAAGGTACGCAATGAATTAATTGGTCTGTGCTTGCTGCCGTTCAATGGTTGCTTGGAAACCACAGCCAAATGCAGTCCAACCAATCCACTGGCTTTTTGAAACAGCCTTTCAGCATTTTATCATGAGTTTTGCTGCCTTGTATGTTTAAATTTGGGTAAAATGGTTTCACCTTAAAGCTAACTGGTATTCTTTCTCATATGTGATGAATCTTGAGATAGTGTTTCTACTGGGAAATTTTCCAAGCATTTTTCAGTTGAACAGCTTTATTTTAGCTCTGATCAAAAAAATGAAAATGTATATTATGATTTCCGGTAAGAACACTTTAGCAAAATAGGTTCCGAGCATTAACTTAGAGAGGTAATGCACTAACCACAATACTTACAGCAATTCATTTCTAACACATTGCTGTTTTCAGCATTACAGTGAACAGAATGGAAGAAGCTGACATATTACAGTGCCACTAAAGACTGCTCCACCTGTTAGCATGGTACCTCTATTGGAAATTGCACATTGCTATTGCAGGCCTTGCATACTGATGGTTTAATGAAACTAGACTACGCATATATGACAGAATTTGATGTGCACCAAAACATTTATATCTATGCATTTGATTTGTTTTCTTCTGCAGTTAGTGCAGTTACACATCGATTCAGTGCCACTTGGTGACAAATATCCAGAGTTTCAACCCAACAGATTTTTGTGTTTAAAACTGGAACAATAGAACAGAAACAATATTCTTGCTGTACAAGCTAGACATTTTCAAATAGATATTTACATTTGCATGAGTATCAATACGTTTTCCTATCAAAATATTAAATGCACATATTGACTCATTTGTTCAGTAAGCAGTTAAAAAGAAATATGGATTAGCAAAAGTTACTTGCTTCAGCACAGAAGTCTGAATGCAGAAAATGTGAAAACTGAAGGAAATACAGAGATCCCAATTTTGTTTTTATCCAGTACCTAACTGGTAGTTGGTCCTAGTTATATACATGATTTATGAAATAAGACTGTTGAGAGAATAACTGCCTAATACAGGTCAGGGAGATTTATTAGATTGGTAAACTGCCTCTAGAGGCAATGGAAACTGCATCCCACAAGGCAGGGAAAAGAAGGGAACTCCAAGTTCCCTGCTCATCTCTTAGCACAGGCTTAAGACACAGCACCCTGTGTTCAGCCCCAGCTGGCAGCTGCACACAAACTGGGGTTTCAAGCTTCACAGTTCAAAGGGCAGCTGAATGCCTTCCCAATAGGAGGGCTTGCAAATCCTGGAAAGCCTGATTGCGGTAAGACCTGCCTGATCTTCCAGCCCTGCACTATGGGAAAAATAGTCTTCAAGATGAGATGTTTTGACAGAGTGTTGCAAGTACTTTGCAACAATGTTCTGTTTTGCTAAAAGATGTCTGTGTAGCTCTTGATCAGATCAAGATCAAGCCAAACAGCTTTTGACCACAAGGCAGGGACTGATATATCCTAATAGGGCTGGAAAACAGAATGCTAGCTCAATGAAAGGCTTCAGTGTGTGCAGTTCAACTGGGAGAAGACAGCTCTGGAAGACAGCTGTGGGGGAGAGACAATGGAAGTAAAACAAAGCTCCTGGAAGAAAACTGCTGGCAAAGAAACCTGATATTCTTCCGAGAGACAACAAAAGGATGTTAGTTTGTAGCCAAGCCTGAGCTGCCAAAAAGACAAAACAAAACAAAACAAAAAAACCAACACAAAAACCCAAACAGATTCACCTGAAAAATATACTGCAGATCTGCTGGTGAGGCACCCAGCATAAGCAGCAAGTGCTTTCTGTCTCTGTGAGCCTATAGATAGAACACATTGATTTTTACAGAGATTCTGAGTAGCTGCCAGGTTATTTTAGCTTGCACGTTCTACTTGGTGGAACAATATGCCCCTCTTTCTCAATAACGGTGCTACATTTTCAGATAGGACAACTGCCTTGCTAGCTAATCCTGTTTAGAGAACTGGGAGAGGAATGTGTGATAAGGGTATGCTGAGTCACAGCTTCATGCTGCAGTGCTCTTAAATGTCCCCAGCCCTCCACAGGAGAACTGTTGATCTCATCTGTTACAGCATTAAGGAAAACAGGCACTTGGCTTGTATAAAACAGTATAGCTGGTTAACAACATTATTTGTTCCATCTAAAGAGCTGGAACTCTTCTGCTTTAGATTAAAGCCCATTTGCACAAAGGATTTTTAAAGCTTCATCAGTCGAAGACAAACCAGCAGTGCAAACCATAGAACCAAATTAGCAAACATAAAAAATACAGAATCCAGCAAAACTAATAATATAGTAACAAGTACCTCATGGATATTAACATTCTTGCTTTTAATATAATGCTGTGTGGAAAAGGCTTTTGCATTTAATAACTTATGTTTGGTTTAGCATCTATAAAAGTTGCTATTCCAACAGCCTATAGAAAATAAGTCCCGGAGGCATTTGGATCTTTACTGGCGCAAGCTAAACCACCTCACTTTAGATCAGTTAAAGTAACAAAGCAAAGGAGTACAACACAAGTACACAGTGATATAGTCTGTTGCAACATCACTGGTTAAAAAAAAAAAAAATCTCAGATCTCAATTATTGATGCTGACATGTATAACATACAGCAGTAAGGCCATTGATGAACAGAAACTACATAGTATTCCCTCTATGTTCAGTTTGGTAATTATTTTTAAAGTAGATGTTCCATGTATTTTTTTCAGTGCAAACGATCTAAGTGTTCCCTTATCTGAACAATCTGATAATTTCTTCTCCCCCTCTTGAATAATAATTAATGCATTTTCTCTTAATTTTTCAGTTCTGTTCTTAGGCAGAATTTTATGAGCACCCATTTACTGACTGAATTGTTTTTATCTCAAAAATTGTTTAATGAAGGCAAAATGCATACTACGTAATTAAAAAGTAAGTTCAGTCATTTACAGATAGCCTCCTTTACTTGAGTTATACCTCTTAAATATAGCTCTGCTCTTGGAAGCTGAAGTAATAATATTTCATGGCTTTTCCTTTTCCCTATTTCCCAGATCCTCAGAACTCACTTAGTTTTGACAGTATGATCTTTTTAATGAAACCTAGACCTGAAAGCCAAGAGCAGAAAGCAGTTTTCTGCTCTGACTTCTACCTCATTTGAGCCTAACATTCACCTCTGAGTCTGCTTGCTCTTCCAGCACAAAATGTCCACTATTAGTTCATTCATAAATGTTTCAGCTATATGCAAGTTATCACACCCTGTTTCCATTATCCTTAGTTATTTCTACCTGGTGTGCATTCAACTTCAGAAGTCCAAATACCACTCCCATGGTCTTCTTCTTCACCAGTCAGACAATTTTATCACCCCTTTTTAGCACAGTCCTCCCAATCCAGCTTTGTCTCAGCATCAGAACTTCCTCATTTTGCTTTTCACAGGTTTGCTCATTATCATCTATTCCATTTTACACTCATCCCTTGCCCACGCTGTTTCTAACAACTCTTCAGTCCTGAGTTCCTAAATGAACTCTCCAGTTTGCAAAGATGAACTGTATTTGAGACTGATGCTTGGTAACACATCTTGAAAAACCTCCCACCAATTTATACAAGTATCTGGTGAAAAATTAAGTAAAGTAATCTGTAAATAATGCAACTCAGAACTATGGAGGACCAAACAGACACCAAAAACCAGTGCTCTGGCATGTGGTTATTCAAAGAAATAATTCAGCTAGATAATTTCTCTACTGTTCTGGTTTATTAGATTCAGGTCTTCCCAATCTGAAGATATTTGAATATGCTGAATATGAGCCGTTTTTCACTGCAGATTATTGCACTGCGGTGAGAAAGACTGTAAAATCAGTCAATGTCCTCTCTGCCCGTACTGGCCCACACGCACCTCATTCTCAACACTGAGTAGAGGATCTTTACACAGTTTCCCTGCTCCTTTTGTGGTTTTATGTTTTAATATTATCTGAAGATGCCTCCTTCATATCAATTATTTATTGTTAGTTTGGTCTTGGGCACTATTAACAAATTGATGCTCCCATTCTAGCGGAAGAACCTGAGAGACTGAATGAAATGTAGTGGGTGATAACACACATAAAAACTGGCTAGATGATCATATAGTCTTCTTGATCTTAGTTTCTATTAAGCAGTAGTTGATGAGATTTGTAGAGCCAGTCTTTCCTTTTTTGTTGTAATGGAACCAGCAGTCCAGACATGAGCCATTCTGCCAACTGATGCACAAATCCAAAGAATACATTTTTTTTTTTTTGATGTTTTGCTAACATTTTCATTTTTCTTGGAGTCATTTGTGCACATACATGTTGGTTTTCTTGTGTTTTTTTTTCCTGATGTGGATGCTTAGCCTAGAATTAAGTGCAGTGTTTATCACAAAACACTCAGAAAATGAAGACCAACATTACATTTCTACTGCTGTATTAGCAATAATTCTTTTTTTTTTTTTCACCATAACCATTTCCCATAACTACTAAAAAAAATACAATACAGTTCAAAAATACATTCAACTTTTAGCTGCCTGTAAATAGTCTTCTAAACATCTGTTGTATTTTCAGACACATTTATCATATCAGAATCTTAATTAAAGCCTGATTTCCTATTCTTCTATTTGAACATGAACATTTTTATTGAGGTATGACTAAGAGTCTTTATGATATTATTCATTCTATAATTATTCTCAGTCTCATTGCAGTGATAATCGGATCCTGATTAAAATCACTTCTGTTAATATCAATTTATTTTTTTTAAAAATGATCTTTAGAAAGGGAGTTTTTACTTTAGTAAATGTAGAGAACCGTCCATTACATTTTCATCCACTGTAGAATCAGTAGTATCATGGAAATGCCTTAAATAAAGACCCACCAGGTGCCTTCAGTTCTAGATACAGGACAAAAAAGACAAAAGCCCTATCAAGTTGAGGCTTTTGGCTTCTGTAATAATCTACTGGGAAAAAAAAAAAAAAAAAAAAAACCAACCAAACTAAAAAAACAGGCATGATTTCTCTGTGATGAATTCAAGATGATGGCCCATTAGCACAAAATGCTGCTTGTTATGAACCTATGCAAGCTAAAACAAACTTGAAAATTCAGTGTGGCATGACAGCTTTTCTCTTGAAATGTGTTAGCAAACAAATTAATCATAATATTACTACATAATTATGTCATTGTAAAGCTGTGTTCCTCCTGAAGGATCCTTAGTGTTAGAACGTTGTACATAATCAGAGATGTTGGGGCAGAAGAGTCTCTCATTGTTCCTCCCATTTAAGATTGGTAACAGACTGTTTTCACTGTTTGTTATCTGGGAGCTTTTGAAGTCTTTAGGATGTGGTGTCTCAAACACCACCAATTAAATAATTCAGCTGTTGCTACAGCTGCTACTGTTTCTGATTGGAGAAAGTTTATGAAGAACAGGAAACAAGCAGTTAACTGTGCCCAACAGCAAACACCAATATTTGTTTTCAACCATACAGAAAGTCAAATGGATAGAGCCTAAATAAAGCTGTCCTTCTTTTACTAGTATCAACTTGAAAAATGACAGTATCAGTTTTGCTGCAGTGAGAGATTTAAAATTGTCTGATGAAGTAGAATCATTCAGAAAGAAGAGAACCTTAAAAGCTATAAAGATCTGAACAAAACCTTAATGGTCAAACAAAACCTTCACCATTTTCAGTCAGTGCCTCATGTTGCTAGCCCAAGCATTATAGCCCTAGAACATTTCAAACTCTACTTTTGAAATTACATAGCAGTTAACTACAGCTTTATGATCCTAATGCTATTATTAATACACCTTAAAAAGTGACACAAAGTGAACAGCAAAGCTGCGCGGGTAATCTCATCTGCTGTAGCATTTGGATTGCTGGATGAGAGCAAATAAATGCAAAAATAATCTAGATAGTTCCAGGTGTGATAAAACAACTGAGGTATAAATAACATGTCTTTAAGATATGCGATAAATGTGCACACACTTCTTTATACCGCTGAATCTATACTTTTTGCATCCAGGGTAAATAATAACCTTCACATGCTTAACAAGTTGACTTTAATCCCTACATTAAAATCAGTGTTTGGATCCTAAAGATGCAGATCCATATTCAGCCTCTACCCCAAGAACTCCCATCCAGCAGACTGCCAGAATCTTTGTTGGATGCATTCTGGAGAAAGAAGAGACCTGTTCTCATGTTTCCCTCTAAGCATCTGCAGCTGACATTACAAGGCAGCAATGCACGTGAAGCTGTGGTCTAACACTGTGTAGCAGTTTATGTGTTCATATGAGCCCCAGCATTTAGCTGTACACATACATTAGAGTATGCCTTATTTTATTCAACAGAATGGAAGGGCATCAACAGAACTAAAAGTTGTCTTTCATTCAAGTTGTCTTTCATTTGACTTTCTGAACTATTTTTTCCCCTGAAATTTTCCCACCTTCAATATTTTAGTCTGGCTATTAAGACCCACTGTTTGGCTCCTACAGCAGCTTCTCATTGTTATACAAAACTAGCGAACATTTGCACTTAAATGTTGGCCATGAAGCTTAGCAGAAAGTAGATGAACTTAGAACTTTCCTTTTGTGCGCATTGCAGCTGCTCACAAGGAAAATAAAATATTTTTATTGTATTGCATTTATGAGATCTAATTTATTAGTTCTACATCTGTTGTTCGACATAATTATTAGTTTTCTCTTTTGTAAATATAAATATTTTATACTAATTCATAGAAGAAAAAGGCTTTTTGATTAAGTACCTATACAGCTTGTAAACTGTGAATTTTAAGGCCTTCAATATTTTTTAGTAGGCTTTCCTTTTCTACTCCCTACTAATGTGAATCATGTACATAAGTCACTTATGCAATATTTGAATAAATCAGCTTTTTTTTAGTGGAGCCCCAAAGCACATGGATGCATTTTTTCAGCAGTAAACTTCTTAAGATTCGGAGTTGTGAGCCATCAGCAAGTAATTAGCTATCATTCAGGCAAACCTGCTAGTTCAGGTAAGAGGAGTGCTCTCAAGTGTCAAAGTGTTCATTTTTTGAAGGCTTCAATTAAAATAATTTTTAAAATCTATTGTTAAAGGGAGGAAGTTAATAAGTTTGCCTGCTGCTAAGAACTCCACGTGTCATCTCCAGCAATTCATTTATCCAATAGATAGTTACCTTAAGAATACTAAAGGATCATTTTATTTTCAGAACTTCCACTAATTGTAAGAATTTAAATAACTTCTGCAATAGAACTGTTAAAAGGTACTGATCTCTATAGAAAGAAGTATTAGAACAAAACAAATAACCCTGTCTTTAATATAATCAAGGGACATGTAATTTTACCCTCCCCAAAATTCAGTGGTGATGCAACCATGTTGTAAGCAATTCTGTTATTTTATTCCTTAACAGCTCAAAAACTCTGTTTACTGAAAGGCAACCAAAAGACAAGTTATTATGCGAAGGCCTTCAACTTCTCATTCTTTTATCCCCTTGATTTAATAGCAATAGTTGAAAATTCTCCTTCCTCAAGTGTAGGCCGTAGCTTTTTCCATCACTAAATGGAAAGGGATTGGTAAATCAGATCTCCTGCTGCTGTGGTTTGCAGCCCACATAAATTAAAGAAATGGCACTCTGCATTAATATGGCAGGCTCTGATTTCTGGCAGCTGGGAGGCTGAAATGGCACCCATAGGGCAACTTGTGTTGGATGAATGGCTGTCTGCTGCAATGAAGAGGCACGACAGGACAGAGGATGGGGCCAGAGAACCCACAGAAAATCTTCAACTGAGACAATTTATGGTTCATATTACACTGTACTTATATGTCTCTGGGTCAGAGATGAGTTATCCCTGAATGGAATTGTAACTCATGTATGGAATATTTAGCTCCTCCTAGGGAAGCAGTTTAAAATCTACTGTTGTGTCCCCAGAAGTCTTATAACTGTTAACAAACCAAAAATTTATTAAATAACCAGGAAAACTAAAAGTTGCTTCTATACATATAACTGTCTTAAATGATGCAGGAACTATTCAACTTTATCAAAGGATGCTTGCCTGCTGGAATGACTGTAAAGGCTTATGGTTACAGAATAAAAGATGCTTTGAGAATTAACCTAAACTTTCAAATCTACCATTTTAAATTAGATATACAACAACACTGATTTATTTGCTTCTTTATGATACATTTTTTTTCTAGTAAAAGAGAACATTTTTCCACCTGAGCAAACTCCACATTCCTGAACTGTACTGAATGAATGGCTCTGTGGGATGCCACAAGCATTAGGAAAGTCGCACATCCCACTCTAAGTGGGGAAGCTAGAGAAAATACACACAGCTTCAGTAAATGCCTATTTCAGGTGGTAATAATGACGCTGAATTTTATTTCAGTACTTTTATGTATACACGCATGCTACCACACCTTTCTTTGTGTTTCACATCTGAGATTTTTTTTCTTCTCTGATGACATTTCAGACTGAAGAAACCTCATGGCTTTCACAGTGACCCTTCTATCACAACTGCTCTGCTGTCATTACAGCTGTATGCTGGCATTCAGGATAAGAGCACAGACTGTTTTAAACTTTAAATATCAAAATGTCTTTGATACACCTCAGGGCATGGAATTTATTTCTTCCAAGTTCTCTTGTGTTTACTCTATAATGTCAGTTTAACATATGCTGAAAATACCATTACCATGTTTTTACTCTACCTATATTTAGCTGTGTTAGGAAAGACTACATACATTCAATAAACCTTGACAAGTATATATCATAAAACTCAGTTATAAGACAAAACCCTCAAAACAGAGACAAAAATTAAATGAAACATTTGTCTGTAATGGTCTTGTTTGCTAAAGTTTCTTATGGATGCCTGAAAATGCAATCAGTATTAAAAGCAACAATTGGAAAAGGAAGATCTCACAACCATATATATATATATATATATATATATATTTCAAATTCCATCAAAGAGTGACTTTCATATCCACTTTCTGTGATGAGCCTAGAAACATACTGCTGATATGATTTTCCCATCCATATTCATTCTGAATGGGAACTAACTTTGAAAGTAGGAATAGATGCAAACTCACATTGATTCACTTCTGATCCAATTCATGCTACATTCAACCTTACACAAACACAACCAAACTCAGGATTTCTTCTCAAGGGGAGTGTTACTCACCTACAGAAATACCTAAATGATTTAGGGCCAAATAAACACTTCTGAGGTGTTACACAATATAAGACAAAGTCAAATGTACTGTTGTTGTAAGCTAAATTTAAATCATGGGCTACATGGTACATGTAATAACAGCTAGAAAATCCTCTCTAAGACTGTTTGTCTTCTCAGGCACATTAGCCTTTTGAAAAATGGAAGCAAAGACTGTACAAAACCTTTGGGTCTAGCATATCATCTGGAGAAAAAGGGACAACACAGGACTTGGAAATAAGGGAGCACAGAATTAGACTGAATCCAGGTCGAATCCCATCCTCATCTCTTTCAGACAGTATTTCATACAGTCCTCTTATAAATTTGTATGAGTTGTTTGCTTAGTTTCTCCTTTCACTGTTTCCACTTAGAAGCTAATACAGACCTGAGCTTCTCCAGTGATTAGGAACTGACTTCCAAATTTGATTCTAAATTCATTCCAGGCTATCTAGCACCTTGACTTGGGATTGTTGTTTTTTTCTGCAGCAACATTTGCTGCCAACTTGTTCTTTTTTCTCAGTGTTATTCTCCCTTTTGAGAATGCATTTAGAAACAGAAAACATACACTTAACCTTCTGTTTTGTTAGGCATTAAGAAGATACTCAGCATCTTTTCTCATAAAACTCTACTTCACCTTCACAGTAGCCCTTCTTTGCAGCCTTCCTGTGCAAACTGCTGTACGAGCACTGTTGTATTCTAACAATCTGCTCTAAGCCTACATCACAACAGAGATGATGTCATACTTGGTAATACAGTGAGTATTTTTCACATTGCAATACAGAGAGATTATAGATGGCAATATGAGGTCTCTAGGAGAAGGCGTAAAAGAACAGGCACATAGTGTGTTAGTATAACACTGCCTTTCAAATGGCTTACATATAAAATAGGATCAGTTACAGAGAAGCTTTCTATGTGACATTCTTATGGACATTTTCAGATATCCTTAAATCTGCTCCTTAGTTTCTAAGTCTCTTTTTCACTCTAACTGCCTACACTTACGCATCATCTGTTACAAGAAATGAAGATGATGAAGTGAGACTTCAACCACATCAGTATACTTGAAGGGCTACCAAACCAACACGAATTTCCTGCACTAAGATAGCTTGAGTTATAGAGCAATGGATATAAAAAAGACTATTGAGATTTAGGAACCTTCCCCTAGTGCTTGTGGTAATAAAATCTGATTTTTTCCTTTCAGAGCACTTCAAGAAACTTGTGGGGAATGTCCCAAGGAAGAAAAGATGTTACTGCACAAAGGTGGCTAACTCCCCTGTGAGCTGGATGTCAAAGGAAGAGCAACGCAAAGAAGCTTTTCACAGGTCTTAGTTCAACAATACTGCACTGGGTTATTTGTACATATTACCAAAGGTTAAAATAAGTCCAGTGCTTCAGTTTACTGTGCCTCCACTATCACTGAATTTGCAAAAGTTTGATATGAAAGAGCCAATACTTCTTCAGTTTCTGAAAGAATATTATAGAGGAAGGATTGCCTCAAAGCTAGCAATATTTTAAAAACAATCCACCTCCCCCTCTCCTCTTTAGTTTTTAAAGATGGGTCCAACCTCTCCTAGTGCAGCACTGCCTCCTCCATTTTTCAAACCTGGAAAGAAGGATGCCATACTTAAAATAGTACTCTAAAGAAAAAAAATAGTAATAAATCTCTTCAAACAAAGATGTTCTTAGGGTCTCACCATATATTTTGTTAAGCTTATTTCTATTGGGAAAGTTGCCTGGAAGTCCACGCCAGCATTGATGTAACTCTCAATTAATCTGCTGGTTCTCTTTTTTCACCACATGTCCCACCATCTGGGGTGACTCTCTTGACACATGGCACAAGAGTCATTCTCTGCTTCAGAGAATGAATATTTAAATCTTTTATACAAACTGAAGCAGCATCAAAAACAAGTAGTTTTATGTCAGCATATCTGACATTCTCTCTGACAGGTGGTGCTACACCTTTGCAAGAAACTGCCTCTGAACTGTACATATCCTGGGATACTACATTTGTTGTTGTTTGTTTGGGTTTGCTTTGTAGGGTTTCTTGCCTTTTTCTTTTTTTTCTAACTACTTGGCTAGAAGGCAAAAAGGCTCAATTTTTAGCATTATATAAAATTACCTCAAATTCCCCTTGCATGCACAACCACATAAATATTTTTCAACTCACCCAGCAAAATTAAAAAATCATTTGCTTTTACACCAATTGTTGCAAAGACACATTGGTTAGACTGGGAATTCATCAAAACAGGTACAAATAAGAAGAACCTACACTTTCCCTGGTTAAGTCAGATTTTAGTGTGGTTCTCCTGAAAGGTACATAGATTCTGCAGGCGTCATTCAACATGTTAATTCTGTATCTGTGAAGAAACAGCTGTTAATTGAGAACATGAGGATAACTGTTTTTAGTGTTTTCAGTTCCTTAATCACTAGAACACAAGGTCAAAGAAGGAAGATGCTTTGCCCATACCTAAGCCAATCTATCACAAATTAGATTTCCAACAGGCTGCACATTATTTACTCAGTCTAAATATCTCTAATCAGTGCGTTTGTTCATGACATTGAACCTGAACAAAGGCAGGAATGCTTTGTAAATGTACTCTTACTACATTTCTTTGAATTTTGTTTTGAATTTTTATTTTTGTTATCTACTTAAGATTCATAGATTTAGGTTAGATATAAGGAAAATGTCTTTTACAGTGGGGATGGTGAGGCACTGGAGCAGGTTGCCCAGTGATGTGGTTGATGCTCTGCCCCTGAAGACATTCAAGATGAGGCTGGATAAGGCCCTGGGCAACCTGATCTAGCTGTGGTGTCCCTGTTCATTGCAGGAGAGATGGACTAGGTGGCCTTCAGAGGTCCCTTCCAACTCTAAGGATTCTTTGATTCTATGATAATCCCATCAGTCATCATAGTATCATAGTATCATAGTATCATAGTATCGTGCGAGTTGGAAGGGACCTTAGAGATCATCGAGTCCAACTCCTGGGTTTCGAGCCCCCTGTGTAGCGAAGCGGCACTTCTACCCCTGCGCCACAGGGGGGATTCGAACCCGGGCCCTCCGGTGCCGCAAGCAGCAGCTTATACCACTGCGCCACTGGGGGCACACAGTCCCTTTCTTTTTACTTTTTATTGGATGACACTTTCTCAGACAAAGCATACATTTCTGGCAGGTCGAATGTGTGGCCAAGAAAAACATATCCATGAATCTCCTACATTTTAAGGTGAAAACTGTAAAACTATTTACTGATTTTGTCCACAAAACCAAAAATTACATTGGAAAGCAATATGTTTCTCTTTAATCAAGAGCCTTCACTTGTGTATAATTAGCCAAGAAAGCACAATGAACCAAATGCACAAAAATCTCTGTTTGCAGTTTATAGAACTAAGCAACTTTTGACCATTTTTTTTTCTCTTTCAGATCATAGATAGTCTGTTTTGAACACAAGAGCCCCTTTAATTTTTGAGCAAATACATGAAAGATTGCTTTCTGTTAAAAACTATGAAATTCCATATCTCTCACATGCCTGAATGTACCTACTGTTAGCATTAATGACTCACTGCTAAGCAATATGCCTTGAAAACATCTGTAAGCTGAAAAACCTGAGTTCAGAAAATTGAAACAAATAAAAAACGCAGTTTATAGTAACAGCTGATTCTAACTGTAAGGAGCAGATGGTACTCATCCATATGCTATTCTGGAAGTAAGAGACCACACAATATATAAGCTATTAAGCAAGCATCAGATGTTCTGACAAGAGAGAAAATACTGTATTGGAAAGACAATTTTATAATCTAGAAAGTTCTAGAAGTGATCAATTAATTAGTTCTAGAAGTGACTCACATGACTTGTGAGTAATTGTATTCTCCTTTCTATAAGCCAACCTTCACTGATCTAACAGAGTCTCTCAGAAAGATAAGATTTAATCCAGGCAGCTCATTGCTTTCTTTGTTCTCTTATGGAGTAATGATACCATGTCCTTTTTTCTTTATGGAAAAACAAATACGGTGCGTAACTGAATGTGGGTTAACTAATAACAAAAACAACAACCAAATATGTATATATATAATTACACTGTTATGCAGCTGAGCTGATCACTGATGAGTACTACCTGTGCAGTGAGTGTGTAGTGTATGACACTATGTATGAGGGGCTTGAAACTGGACAAACTGTAGAAATCCCTTAGACTCGAAACTTTCTTATATTGCAATCTCAGTATGATATTATCATCCTTGAATATACTTTACTGAAAAGATTACCCTTTTAACCATGCTGAAGCGTTTAAACACTTGACTTGCTGATGAGAACACTGAAAAACATTTCTGTTATAGAACAATTCTGATCTATCTTGAAATGTTCAGCATATTTCATTTTATGTATTTAAGGAAATGTGAACATAGGCAATTAAGCAGAGCTCCTCTCTTTTTGTCACATAAAGTGGCAATCTTATGTCCGCAACAGCGTGTTCTTTTTAAAACAAGCGTTATAATAATTTGAGTAATTCACAAATTGAAAATGATACTTGCAGTTCATTCGTATTTCAAATATTAGGGAGGAATACAGAAAATTTTACTATGCTGAAAATAATACACATAAGAATATCTTGATGTGCGAGTTCTAAAAATTGGTTTGTAGTATGGAACAAATTGCAATCTGTTTCAACAGGGTTTTCTAGAAGGAACAAAAGAAGATACTTCAAGTAGCTGCACTTAATTTATTTAAGCTACTTAAAACACTGGAAAGGAAGTATTGAAGAAATTTGAAGTCAATATTTGATTTCCATTAGGCACTGAAACAGCAAGAGCAGCCCTGTTCTACAGAATTCTTTTTAAATAACTCTCAGCCTAGAAATCAAACACCAGTTATACAAGAAGTTTAGCTGAACCTGGGATAATACAATAGGAAAAAGGGATTGCAAGATTACTTGTGCTCTTTGCCTTATGAGAAGAATTGGAAGTAAGGTAGGAGGAAGCCTTACTATGGTGGGTGCATTAATGATCAAAAAGAGGGAGACTGTGGGCTCCTAGTTAAGCCTTTTAGGCACCTTCCCTTTCCCAGCCAGCTATCATATGCAGAGGAATGAGCACAGAGATTAGTAGCAAACTGTTTTCCCAGAAATATTCCAGTATTTTACACATTTTCTTCTAACGTAGCATAATTTTTCCTCAGCTTTTCCAAAAGAGGATCCAAAATATTACAGTTATCTTTCATTAATATATCAGCAACTATTTTCTTCCCTCAAATAAACCATAATCAATTAATTAGATAACTTCAGGGATGAAGATGTGCAAGAAGTTGATTAATGTTTAATGTCACATTCTTTATAAGGAAGAGGCACCAATAAATGGTTAGAGAAAACGAAATCTCAGAGGAACAGAAGTCTTTCAGGTTCACAGCAGAAGATGCAAAACAAGTCGCATGAACAGGGGTGATTTAATCCCTTTTGTTAGAGAACAGTTTGTAAGGGAAAATTTTAAAAATTCATCATTTTTTGACACTCTGTATGTGAACTGAATTTGGATTTAATTCTTTTATCTATCTGCAAAACACTTTTGTTAACATTTCATTATTTGTTAATTGCAGGATCCAAATCTGATCAAGTAACTGAATTCCAGAGCATCCTGTAAGGCAATATTACACAGAAACAAGAATGATCATGGTCTGTGTAAGTTTTTTGATCTTCTATCCAGTAAGAAATGCTCCTGCTGCTCTTGCCTTTTCATTCTCCACTTCTGAGAATGGTCTGGTTTTATTATTCTTTTATTCCTTAAATATGTTCTTCTTAAGGAAAGCAAAGTACGAATATTACAGCCTGGGAACACTGGATTGTCTGTGAAATGGTATCCACCTCTTCCATGAAATCAAAACAAACTAGGGAAAAAGCTTTGATAAATTCATTATAACTTGTAGAAACAGTTAACTAAGGGCGTCAGATTTGAAGTGAGTGTAACCAGCAGAGAACTGCTAAACAAGAGACAGCTCCATCATTGGGATCTTTTCCATCATCTTACTGAAGAGGCTATGTGGAAAGTCCCTTGCACACCTCTAGAAATGCAGAAAAGAAAGAAACTACATACCACTGTCTCCCCCACCCCACTGGTGTCCCAGTGTCCTACTGCCATTGATCTGTTAATCTAAGCACTATTAAATGAAACACCTAGCTTCTTGTTTGAGTATTTTTTTATAGATTGAAAAAACAGTGATGACTGGTAATAGCTAACATTTAATGTGGTACTGATTACAGACTGATCATCAGATTATTTCTGACAGCTAAGTAGAAATACACATGCATGAATTTTTATACGAATGTTACTATCACTCTGTATTGCTGTTACCTTTCCTTCCTTGTCTTACCCTTGAATTCTTTAGTCAAGGAGAAAATACTATCTCCAAAAAGTGATATATAAAACTAACTACCGGTGCAAGAATACCTGGGCTTTAATATACAAATTAACACAAAAGAATATACACATACCTGGTCCAATGCAGAACGATGCAATAATTGCAAGAATGCAAAATATACTGAGGTAAGGAAGCCAAGACACATTATTCTGGTAGAAAAAAAAAAAAAGACATTAATATTAAGTGCATTGTACTTATCATCAATGTCAAAGCAAAACAAAACAAAACAAACAACTGATAATGTTTTACAGAATGCTTTTCTGTTTCAGAATTTGGTCTAGGACCATTTTAGAAAATCATAGCATTTCTGCAGAATTTTGTTAGGTTATTTGTTTTGAAGGTCTTGCTTTCTGTCGTATCCACATAGAAAAATACTAGCCTATCTCCTGCACCACTGAAGCCACACTCTAAATTCTACTTCTTGTCCTAAAGCTCAAGCCAATCTGGAGAAGTTTCTGCACTTCTACTCTCTTTAGATATTTTGGATGTGTAAAAAGAGCAGCTATGATGATCCACAAAGCTTCTAAGTTCTCCAGTCAAAGACTGGGCAGACATCTAGATACAACAGACCGTCTTTGAGTAGGACAGCTCTATCTGAGCTTGCACAAAGCACATGAAAAACACAGTCAAGGCATTTTTTGCCAACAAGGGAGGTTGTGTGTGCAAGCAGCAGCTACTGGGGCAAGAGAACAAGGTATAAATGGTTCTTTTACAGACTTATTTTAAAATCCTCTATTTTCCTCACAAGGTAATCTGTGTTTATTTTACTACAAAATATATATTTCTTGATTCAGATCTCCAAATGATGGGAACTGAAAATACTGTACATGATTTCTACTGAGATTTCAGGACACTATTTTTAACCATCTCTATGAATGTTTGATAAGAATATTATTATGCAAAGAGAAATTCACAGATTCCTGTTCCTTTTTCTATCCATTTCTTTTTCCATCAGCAAATGCGAATATTGATTTTGTTATAATTTTACTATTTTTTTTTGGAAGTTGAGTAAGTTACATATCACTACAGTATCCTGAGAGTCACTGTAAAATACATTTGCTAAAACAAGTTATTATTTATTACTAAATTAAATAATAACTTTAATTAACAGCTATCTCTTACAGTGTCTTATTCCTTTAGTTACGCAGAAAACATGATTATGTTCTCCCGGGCATTAATACAGAGCAAGTGATTTGTAGATCTGCCAAAATTAGACATTCTAGATTTTTCACCTGAACTCACAACCAAGGTTCCTTAAGGGACTAAGAGAGCAAAGTGCAAATACACAGGAGATATAAACTGTCCTGAGATCAACCCTGAATCCATTATTCAGAGCAATACCCAATCTATAATATTTAACAGACCGGGATGTTTCTGAAAAGAAGTGAAATAGAAGGCACTCAGTCTTCAGAGATCTCCAATAGCTGAATGTCTTCATCCATCAAACAGTGTCTTAATTGGCAGAGCAATTCTTAGTCAACGTACAAATCTTGCAATAAAAGCTCTCTTCTGGAGGGCAGTCTTATTGTCATGAGAGGTATGTAAAGTAAAGCTTTCTTGGGCAACACATACAGGTAAGTCAAATAAAACTTAATCATGTTGCTGCATGCATCTGCCTATCTTCAACCAAGAAGTAACATTTGAAAGTCAGATCAATGTTAAGACACAGAAACAACATCAGGCAAGGAACAGCCTGATAGAAGACCACCTAAAAACATGCTGTTCCAGACTGTCACTTCTACATCCCCAAAGCACTCAAAAACTGAGGGAAACAGGATGACAATGAAAAGTAAATTTAAACAATGGAAAATGACTTTAGGTCTGTTTATCAATCCTCCTTTGAACATTTGAAATAGTTAAGGACATGACTGCTAGTAAAATCTGAAAACTTAGCCTTTGCAGAACATCTGCTCTTAGGTCTTCATGTTTTCAATGAAAATATCAGAAATGTAACTTGATAAAAAGATTAAACATGAAAACTTTTCACAATTGGGAAAAAACACCAAACACATCCAAGCAGATGAATAAGGTTAAAATAAACAGTATGAAAGAAAACTTGAAGAAGACTGCTTTACAAGATAAAAATAGAACAGAACTTAACATTTCCCAACTATTGGTAAAATCACCAGTGTAGTTCATGTTATGCCATGAAATGAATGATACAAAATGATACAAAAGCTGATACAGCTAATCACAGCATTTTGAAACCACCAAAATTATAACCAAGCAAAAGACAGACCTTTAAATCCTTACATCAAAACAATTAAAAATACTTATGTAAGAATACAGTTTAAAACAGACAAAAGTGAGAGTAAAAAATACATAGGAGCCATACCTGCAAAGTCAGAGACACAGTAAGAACTGCAAAGAAGACAATCATCAACCCAAAACCTCCGATGAGAAGAGGCCTGCGTCCGAGACGTTCAATAACTAAGCCCTGGAAAACAAGTGGCATGTGAATTTCTTGATAAACCACTGAATGAATAAGAGAACGTAATTTGCTCTTCTGGTAAATATGAAGATGAAACATAAATCAACAGAGTATATTTTGTATGTATCAGCTGTGCTGTGTTCATAATTGTCTTCATAATGTTTACATAGTCTTACCTGTTTGGAAAAATAAATCAGCATGGCATCCTTATTTAAGAGCTTGGAAAAAAGAACAGTGAAACCACCAAAAACATTACTTAATAATAGTTTTATGTATGTATTTCTCCTACAGAGCAAATGTAACCACATAGATGCAAAATATGCAACGGGTTAATTCCACATTAGTATCATTAGCTTGGCAGATTTCAAAGATACTGCTATCCTTAATTTATTGAGTAACCATTTCTTAAGGCTGTACCTTGGCCAAATAAAAATAATATGATGGTAACAATGTCAAGCTCAATTTTTTCCTACTATTCACTTTTTTAGGGGAAAACTTATTCTGCTTTGATGGAATTACCTACAGATTCGCACCAAATTCATATAATAATGTTCCTAATAAAATTTAAATGTCAAAATGTTGAAACAAACTACATCTCAGTTTTGTATTTCAACTATCTCTTAATTTCAACAGTTAATTCAATATGTCTTTCCAAGTGAACTTTAATAGTTAAAAAATTATGTATTAAAATATGTCTTTAAGCATAGCATATTTTTTTAGCACAGATTAAATAATTTTTCCTTCATCTACAGTTTGTTTTTTAATTTCTGGTTAATCTGAATTAAGAAAGAAGTTAGCCATGACAGAGTTTATATTTGAGTATCCAGATTAAAGAAGGGAGGAGAGGTTATAGAAGAGGCATTTATTCACATTCTGAATTTACATTTCACACCTGAAAATAAATTACTTTTGCAAAAGGTAACAAAATCCAAATACTTTTCTGTTAGAGAAGAAAACAGCGATTTTTGAAAAGCTGCAACATTAAACAGAGTTTTGCTAGTCTGAGTCATTAGACTAATATCTATCATAACATTTTTCTAATATTCTGCTTTCTCTGACAACTACTATAATTACAGATTACAAAATGAAAATGAGAAAATGATTTGACGAAGTCCAATATTTCTCACTTCAAATAACTTAAGAGTCAGAAGTCTGAGTCTGTCACAGTTACGTACTGAAGACTGAAATTCCACTTTCAGACATCCCTCAAGCAGAAGATGAATTGAGTAATTAAAATGAAATCTGGAGCAATGCCTTTTTATTTATTTATTTATTTATCGCAACAGTGCACACCAATGCACTGTGAATATCTAGAAGAAACAGGATATAGGGGAGCACAGTCATTCAGGGAAGAAATACCCCTCTCACAGTGCCAGCCTTAGCAGCAGTTGATATAAAAGACTTTAGGACATGGGCACCCTCTCACCCCATGGAGGTGGTCTTCCACACCACAGAGCATTGTGATGCTGCAGAACACAGTGAGCAGCCAGCTCTAGCATTATTTCCTTAAATGAGGAAATATACTCATTTTGACAGATTCCACAGATTCCATGATAGAATTTGTTTCAGAGTAGAGTTTAAAATAGACTTTCTCTGATGTTATTAAGAGTCCAAATGTTCTGAAACTGCAACTGCTGCACTGACAAAACCCTACAAGTTGTCAAGTATTTTCAACTACAATTAATGAATCCATCCTGAAAATACATGTGGCTATGTATAAATGTAACCAAAAGAAATTTTTTACAAATATGAAGAATGAGAAATGGTCTGATGAGCTCATCTGATGATGATGATGGAGTCTTCTACAACGTGTGCAGCAATGGATGCTGCATAGGTAATTTGGCATACCAGTAACATTCCCTTTTTCAATTATAGATTGGTGTTTGCTATTGAACAGTCTCGGTGTTACACCAGCTGGTGGGGGGTTGTATCAGAAAGGAGTGAGTGCTGAATATTTCTTTCAGAGGAAAAATAGTTCACAGAGGACTCATGTACAGAGCAAAATGTGGGAAAAAAAAGTGCCAGACAGTTTCTGGCTGTCAAACTCAAAGGAAATCCCAGCAAAGGACTCCAAAGAGAGTGTACATACACTCATGCCTGCATACATTGAAGTATTTTGGGCACATTTAGGCAAATCTAGGTGGGTTGCTGAGGAACTCCCAGTTTTAACTGTTAGCAGCCAAGCATAGACACAGTTATAGCAGGCCCTGTGTGCTATCTGCAGAAGAGAACAATACTTTCTAATGTATTCTAATTTTATTTATTTGTTTGTTTATTTTCATTCAGAGGAGAGAGGGAATATAACAAAAAGAAATCCAGGTAACACAGTTATTTTCCCTGAGCTGAAGCCAAGCTTCCCAAGCATTCATCATACTACAGAGTCATTGCCATTTAATACAGTAGCTCTTAGGAACTCGAATGTTTCATCATCTGGACACTTCCTACAGTTTTTTTTTGTTTTGTTTTGTTTGTTCTCTCAAAGAATTTATCATTACAATTCCTGGTGGTATATCTTGTGATTTATGGAATGGACCAACTTCATCTTCTAGAGAAAGTAAAAAGCAATTTTTGTACTTACTCACTGGGACACTGTGATGTACCCAGCTTGCTGGAAATTGTTAAATTATTTCCAAAGGTGACACTAGGTAAATCACACTGACAGCATTACAAAACCTGGTGTACACTGACTCAGAAGGCTTCTCCATTAGACACAATCAACCTGGACAATTACATGTAGAAGAACCCTATTTCAGTATAAAGATAAGGACTCTTCTGCTTCACTCAAATGCATGTCATACTTCTTGTATCAGTAACCCAATAAAATATACGTAACCCAACAAAATACAACTGCTTGTGGCACACGTTCAAATGCAGCATAGTAGCCTCAACTGAAATGGGATACTAGACTGAGACAAGCTCATTAAAGGCAAGAGCAATAGTTAAATGCATGCTCCCTATCTGGTCAAAAATTACAAGGCTATGGCAACAGGCAGCACGTGTATTTGGAAAGCACTGTCTTTATGAGGAAGCAGGCAGTCAGGAGGCAGTGCAGAACCACCCCAGGAACTGTTAATAGGTCACAGTTTTTCAAACACGAACAAACCAGTCCACACCAGAAAAGTCTCTCAGAAGGCCCTATTTTTTTATGGAGACTTAAAATATTGTTTGGATTAAGTTCATAGATGCTTCAACGGCCATTCCGTCAAGCATTTTTCACTAAATTTTAATTACAAAATTAATTTATTTTTTAAGGATTTCTTAAGAAAACCTATGATAAAGCATCAATATGTCAAATTTCCCTGCTGTTTGTTCTCATTTTCTTGATGGAAAAAAAACTCAGATGAAATCTGAAATTTCTCGTGTTAAAAAAAGAAACAATAATAATGATAATAATAATAATAATAATAAAAACTCATACTACTATAAATAAGACTGTAAACTGACAATGATTTCATTTTTTGTTATGACTATACAAGTCCAAAACTTGTTAACTTGCAAAACCCACCAAGAGGCCCATGACTCATAGAAAGCTAAAAATGATTCACCAGTTTTCAAGTATTTATAAGTCTGCATGCTCCACTGGTAAGCACTGGCAATTCTTACCTATTGAAGACTTGTAACAAAAATATACGAGTTGGCAGAGTAAATGAAATAATAAGGAATTCGACACATTCGGTTGTTTAGTCATAAAATGAATTTTACAAGTGATAGCACACTGAGTTTTTTGCCAAATTGAGTAGGTTGATACTTACGTAAGTGTGATCATAAACACACATTTGCAGAAACCTATGCCCTGAGCCATTGTAATTAACGTATCTTAAATTACTAAAAATGTGTTTAAAAAAAAAAACAAAACAACAACAATAAAAAAAACAACCAAAATCCTTCCAACCAAAACACTTGTTGACAATAAGGCAACTAATACTTTCTTTTGTCTGGAAGGAAACACCTGTGAATAAAGCTTAAAAAGCAAATGCGGATCTTTTCACTTGAGTCAGCTGCTGATATTGGGGGTTGACAAGTTAAAAGCAGATCACGTTATAAAAGATCAGTCAAGACAGGAGGAAAGATGATTATGTAGGCAAGTTCTGCAGCCCAAATGGGAGGGCAATGAACACTATTCCCTACTCACTTCCTGGCCTCAAATTATACTATTATATTTCTTTCATGTCTCAGCTCTATACAGAAGTCTGGTCTACATGTTAACATCAAAAGTAACTGTACTTTTTTTTTTTTAATGTATTTTGAAAGTAGATATGAGAAAGACTTTATGTCTAGGTTCAGATTTAATGTGACATGCCAACTCCATGTTATTTCCATAAATAGCTGGGCTGAAGTGGATAATCATATTTATACCACTGACATGCCTATTTTATGACATAAAATATCACTCATTCAGGAAAAGAAGAATAACAGAAGACTATGAACTCACAAATGAGTTTTTGATGTATATATAGTTTTGCCTCTGGTAGGAATTATACAACTGCAAAACAAAGAAAAAGTATTTTATTTAAGTACCTAGACTGGACTTCAAAGGTCCAGCACCAAATTTGATTACCTAAGTAAATACAAGTGTTAAGTACCTTCCCAGGCATATCAGTTCACCCAAATCTGAGTTAATGCCATGGCCAGGTAAGATCACAGAATCACAGAATATCCCGAGTTGGAAACGACCCACCAGGATCGTTGAATCCAATTCCTGGCTTTCACAGGACCACCCAAAATTCAAACCATATTTCTGAGGGCATGTCCAAACACTTTTTCAACCCCAGTCCTTTACTACTGCCCTTAAGAACCAGTTTGAATTCCAAGCCTCCCTCTTGGTAGCTACCAGTCTAGGGATCACTATCAGCAAAGGAATTGATTTCTGAGTTTCTATTTTACAGTAAACCATCCATAGTCAGTCTCACTGGACAGAGGAACTTTTTCATTCAAAGAATATGGTCTCCATACTGAACCTCTGCTGGGCTAGCCTGACCAAAATGCAGCCCACACACAGATTTGTTCCAGTCTTCATCTTGGTAGTGCCTGGGTCAGCTCTTAGGGCAGCACACTAAAACCCCACTAATTCCTGTTGTGTGACTTCAATAAGCAATCTTCAACGGAGCAAAGTTTCTAATACTGATGATTTATCTATTAAAAATACCACGTCTGTCTTGTGTCAGGCACACATTCATAAAAGATAGACTAGATATTGACCTTGATCTATGATAAACTATTGTGGCTGGTGTTTTATTTTCTAATATTAGCTTCTGAATACCCTGAAGATAGAAAAGACTGGGAAACAAACAAACAAACAAACAAAAAACAGATTACTCAAAAAATATTTCTAAAGCTTGAAAGCATGGAGTTGTGTCTACAGAACTTTCATTTTCATATATATCCTGCAGAAAGATTTGTACTGAGAAAATGCAGCCTCTAACAGACTGTCACTCAAATGTACAGAGTGGTGTTTCATAAGACTTTTTTTTTCCTGGAAGGCATTACATCATTACTTCCTTGCATGTAATTTTGTCTATCCTAAAGCTCGACAGTAATAAAGCAATTTAGAAAGAATAATGTCCTTGCCTAAAAATGATCACATTGACCATTTGTGGATTAAGGCAGCATGCATTAACAGGATCACAATTTGCAATTCATCCTGTAGTGAAAATATGTCGACATGAACTCCAGCTGTCTGGGAAGTTTCTTGGTCAATATCTCCTTTCCACTGCTTGCTGTTTCTCATTATTTTTCTCAAATATATAAATCTATGCATGTCTCAGCTCACAGATTTCTCTATAAAGATTCCACATATTTACATTTGAAACTGTGAAATGAGGATGAAATTTGTAACAAGTAATTAGTGACTCGTTGCATCTAAAATAATTCAGTATTTTATATTCTAAATGAATCACTAAGTATTTTATTTCATTTCTTAGACATGCTTAGAAATGGTTTTGTGGGACTGAGTAAAGCATATGTAAATCATTTACAAATTCACACAATTGAAATTTTATACAGACAAAACAAATTAGCATGGTAGGCAAATTTAGAAGTGAACAGTTTGCTCATGTAGGCAACTGTTTGTGGCTTTCTACAATTATAGATGATGAGCTGCATAAATATTTTGCTTTGATAAAAGAAACTATTTTTATTGCCAGGTCACTTTTTCCCCCCGAATCTGCATGCAGTAGAATGCTGATTAGAGACTACCTTTTTCTACCTCAAAATTTATTAATAAAAATGGGGCATTCATAATCATGAAGATCCCAAAATTCTTGTGTGTCAGTTATAATTTCTTAGAGCACTGGGTCTAGGCAGGGTGAGCACCTGTCTTTTATTGCACAGGGAGAAGGAAGGCAGAATCCCTTGTCTTCCCTAGACATTGGGATAAATTATTAACCAATCAGTCTGACAGCAGCTAGAAGATAGTAAGGTGATAAGAGCAGTCAAAACAGATTTGTTCAGTGCAGATCAGTACGACTCCTTTTGCTGCTGGGGAGAAAGCTAAGCAGATAGAAAGAAAATGAAAAACATGATGGATTGTGACTTCAGTAAGCCTTTTGACAGAGTTCCACACGACACTTTATATTTATGCATATGAAGCTATTCTTTCCTAAAGTGCAGCACCAGGAACCTTTCATTACTGAATTTCATCAGATCAATTTCAGGCCACAAGTCCTATTTTTTAAGATCTTTTGTTCCTGTAAACATTTTTGAGTTTCTGAACTTTGGTGATCTTAAGTGACACAGGTGATTATAAAAAGGATCTTTCTTACCTAATGAGAATTTTAGGACTAATGGACGCTGGACAGACACAGAATCCCACAGTGACAGCTACCTCTCTAAGAATAGTTTTGCAATTAATTAATTATCATTTCATATAGCCCACATCTGGTGTAGCTTATATTCAGCAGTCTCAATGCAAAGGACTATTTCATACACTATGTTTTTAAATTGTGAAACATATTGCTTTAGGATGCTGTGGATTCTAACAACATTTAAAAGTCGAAAAGTAACAAGACTTTTAATTTAGAATTTAGACTTTAATTTAGAATTAAATCCAGAAATAGCATTTTCAATTGTTTTTATTTATTACTGCACTTCAAAATACTATTCTGGCCATGTTTTAACCTATATAAGGAAATAACATTGGTAATCTAAGTATTAAGCATGTTAATGGATTCTTATAACTTTACTTACAGAAGAAACAGCAGCAAGGGTCTCTACAGCACCAGTGCTTAGGGTAACGTATGGGATTGTTTCTCTGTTGATTCCAGCTTCGCTAAAGATGTTGTTTGTGTAGTACCAGATCTGTATGGAAGTGAATGAGTTATTAATCACTGTGGTTTGGAATACAAGCCTTTGTCATTCAGTTCAAGTATGTCGTCTACCAGACACCAGATGTTAAAATACCGAGTGCTCCTGAGGTATTGAGAGCTGGGCAGGATGGCAAGTGAAGGGAAGGTGCAAATTTCAGTGGATTAGTCACAAAACCGTACACTTCCGCTTGGACTCAGACAGAATTATAAGGAGCTCTAACTCAGTTTGCCTTAATTCACTTTAGGAATAAATCAAAGAAACTTACTTTGAACAACAGGATACAAGAACACAAAGCCATACCACTTGAAAGAACAAATTTGTGTGGTGTTAGAGGACTCTTCAGAGACACTTAACAACAGAGGAAAGATCAGAAAGAAGACACTGAAAGGCATAACACAAACTGCTGCTTCCCTGGACAGAAGGTGTGAGATTTGTCTTGTACTTCACTGCAATGTGGAAACCTGCAGTCAAGCAACTGCCCTAACCTTTCTTTATTAACAGCAGGGAAGAAGGATACTTTCAGATTGAGGGTGGTTTGTTGAAGAGTCAATAGTTTTTAGGATGAAATGAATCATGGATTACAAACACCTGTAAGCACCCTAAATACATTCCTTCCTAATAATTTCTTAATAACTCCCTTCAACAGGGGTTGACAAGAGAGGTGGTGGCTGCCCCATTCCTGGAGACATTCAGTGTCAGGCTGGACAGGGCCCTGAGCACCTGATTGAACTGTAGGTGTCCCCATTCATAGCAGGAGAGTTGGACCTTTTCAGGGAAGGTGACCTTTATAAATCCCTTTCACATCAAACATTCTATAATTCTGTGAAAAGACAGCAGTGAAATAGCAGTTGATGCAACAACACTAATGCGTATTACATTGCATGCTGTATGCATACAGATCTCTTCCTCCAGCTGCCTGATGCCATGTCTTCTCTACAGTAAGCTTGAAGGGCACACACTATGGTAGGTCTTTTGCTTACCAAGAACAGATTGCTGCATGGCCCCATCCATAGCAAGATTTCTTGGCACTGGAAATACAGTCCTTTTGTAGCAGGAGGGGCCCCATGGAAGCATAAGGATCCCATTTGGGAATGACTCCATCAAAGTAACATGCAGTACAATATATTTTTTTAATATGAAAAATTTGAAGTCTACCAGTGAATTGCAACTTCTCTGTAGTTTCACTCTCCTTTATAACCAAGATCTAATAGTGGAATATAAATATTACAAATGTTATGCATCAGAGATATGCTTTATCAGATGAAAAGAGACTAATATGGGTTCATTTACAATTGTCAGTTGAGGTCAGGTTGTCTGGTATTCTGTTATAATCAAATAGATTAATATGATCTGGGCTGTATCATGATTTCTATTTTACATAGAATCTGTCAAATGTATTATTTTTTAATATTTTATTTTTTAAAATATAAAATAAAGCCTTAAAATTGAGTAAACATACACAGATACCAGCAGGATGATTACAGAAGTCTGCCATTTGGTTAATTTCCCCTGAGAAGGACCTGAGAGACTTGCCTGAAAGAGGTCCAGTTTTCCCATATGCCCTGCACAGATGGTGGTTATTGGAAAGATCACACAGACTAACAGGCACTACAGACAAAGTGAAGGGCGAGAGCTATGCCTTAAGAGATGCTTTTGCAGTTAGTGAAACTTTGCTGACAGTGACTCGCACCCAGCAAGTGACTTCAGACACAGACAGACAAACCAAGAACCAGACTGAGTAGTTAGTGACACATCTGTACCTGTGCCTCTACTTTATTTTCTGAGCTTTGGGTGATTGGTCAGGAAAGCCAAGCAGAAGAGACAAGGAACCTGAGCTTGTATTCACGTGGTCCAATACTTCCCTTAATTGCTTTCATCATTCATTTTTTTTGTTGTTGTTGTTTTTTTCTGGATGAACCAGTTAATTTCAGAATGTAAGTTTGATATGAATAATGTTATCATGGGTAACATGGTTGGAGAAATGAAGTAGAAATAAAGTGAAAATGAGGCTTGAAATAGCCAACTCAACGTACAGGTCAAAACAAAAATAGTTTATCTAAGGCACTAAATTATACTTTAAAACAATTCCAGCTTTCATTTTGGTCTGCACCCCTGACACACACACACAAGCAATGAGACCGTGGTTCTGCTCTGCCAAGGAATACTGAACAATTTCTATGACTTATTTAATAACTGTAAAGGCCCCAAACCCTTCTTCCCCCGTAAATTTAGCTGTGTCATTTTATTTTGCTTATGTGATCAAAAATGTTAGAGAGCCTAAATTATAATCACAGAATAGTTAAGGCTGGAAAAGACTACTACATTCATTAAGTCCAATGACCAACCACCCGCACCATGCCCACTAAACAATTTCTTTCATTGCCACATCTGTATGTTTCTTGACGCCCCCAAGCACAGTTTCTGAAGGACACTTACTGCATTTAGCCCACAAAGCTGGTAGCAACCCATGGTGACGACCACAGTGATCACTTGCCATCGTACAGCACGGGTTCTAAGGAGCTGAAGCACTGACACTAATTTGGTGTTTCTTTGGACTCGACTCTCTGCCAGAACTTCTTCTACTTCTTGAGACACATCTTCTTTCCCAAGGAAGGTCTGAAATGCTACAGAGAACAAACTTTAAGCTAGACACTAATCATTTGTAACAGGCTTGTTTCATGATACGTGAGGCAAGCTGGAGACATTTATGGGCTCCAACATAATTATTCTTCTGCCAAAAATATGACTCTATTCTGGGTATAATTCTTGCAATCTATTTCTGAAACTGCAACAAGAATATAAATAATTTAGCACCATATCAAACCTCTCCTTATATTATTTCATATATAATACAGAATAAAGCCTAATGCAGAGTCAAAACCCTGTATAAACTGAGAAAGAAAAGTTTAATATCAAGCAGTTCTCAATGTTATTTAAGTTAGCTACTTTTGTGACCAAACCGTATAGCAAATTTTATTGCTGAAGATAGATTGGATAGAGAAGTAATAATATGTAAAAATGTGTATAAGCCTGTTGAAACAAGAAAGGCAAACATTTGAAAGTAATAGCTATTTGTCTTCATATTGTCTAATTTTCAATACCATACAGATAAGAATTAATTTCTTCAATGTATTTATTATTAGAAAGGACTATCCAAAGAGGTTCAAAAGTTTCTATCTGTTGACAATTGACATATTGGAGCAAATTCAACTGGTAAATATAAGCAAACAACCCTCTATTTTGCTGCAAATAAAACAACTAAGTATTATATCACTGTATGTTGTTGACTCACTGAGAAATCCTTCCAGATTGAATGATAAAAGCTTTTCCTCTCACATCCCCTCAAAAAAGTACTACAAGTGAATACCTCCTGGTGGAGGTGGTGCATCTCCACCAACCTTGTAATACAAATATGGTATAAATTAATGATTACTTCATCACAATTTTATGAACGTATCCCAGGGGTTGGCTTTTTAAGAGATATTTAAAATGTTCATCATCTTGGAATAACTGCAGAGAAACAATTATATTAAATATATTCCTTTAACAAGGCTTTGTGACCCAGTAGGATGCTTACTCTAAAAACAATCCTTTACACAGCAGGTCACTTTAATGTTGCTCCTGTTAAAGGAAATAATGAGTTATTTTTATTAAATGAATAAGTTGATTTATTTATCCTAGGAGCCAAACTCATTTTTGTCTTATCCACTGCTTTGCACAGCACCACATATTAATCAGTAACCTTCACATTTTCAGTCCATTCTTTTGGAACACAAAAAGAACTTGGATGATCAAAAAGCCAAAAACATTGACTAGTCAAGAGTAAAACACCCAGCCTCCATTTAGTTTTAGAAGCTATAAAATGTAACTTCACTCGGTAGGTAAAAAGGCCAAGTAGTGGCCATTCGATGCTGTGAGGGGTTGGCCACATGAACAAGATGGCTGATTTGCTTCATCACTTGGTGAGTGTGCAGTGCTGCACACTCTGCCAGGTGGACCCTAGCTAACAGAAGGCATAATTTTTCAAAGGATGGATGCTCACCACCTCTGGGTGCTAATTCAATTCATAACATTCATTTATTCTGATATTCAGTTTCTCTTTCAGGAAAGGAGAGGTCAGAAATTTCAAATTCTCTAAGACAGCATGAGTGCTGTCCTTCCACGTAGTTCTCATAAATCAGAAACGAAGTAACAGATTCAGGTCTTAGAATCAAGAATTTAAACTGCTGAGTTTTGTTGTTGTGCCATTGCTCAGTAATTATTAAATGACATACAAAACAGTTGTTAAAATGAGTGCAATGTATTTAAAGTAGTGTAGTGTTGGAACAACCTGTAGCATGTTACAGTTGATGTCTTATGCTTTAATTTCACTTTTGTCTGTACTGCTAGAGCGCTGACAAAAATTCAGATAACTGTGAGAATAACCAGGCATATACTCCATTATCCTCCTTTGAAATGATTCTCATAGATTTTTAAGCATCTAGTTTATTGGCCTAAATTAGGTCAGTGCACAATTTTCTTTATTTTTTCCTGTTTGCATTTCTGTAGGGCACACAAGTGAAAAATATAGGTGCAGTCAAGTAAAATGGAAGCAATCTGTCTGTTCTGCACAAGAGAGCTTACTGCATTTTGAGAGGGACCAGGAAGTTAAAAACAAAAACAACAAGCAACAACAATGATAAACAGCAACTACCAAAAATTACCAAGCACAAGGCAGGAAAAAAAATAGACACCTGCTTTCTTTTTCTTTCCTCCCTGGTATTAGGACCAGAGATGTAAAAGTTGATAGGAAACACTGACAGACGCATAAATAATCAAGTCAGGAAATGCTATGAAAATGCCATGCTATCTATGCATATTTTTCAGTAGACAACATTAACAAATTTTCCAGCTACTCAATACAACTTTAGGGTTATTTCATTAACACTGTTTCAGTACAGTAAGAATCACAGTTTTATACATAATTAATGTGGAAATCAACGCTGCACTAACCGGGAAAAATCAGAGGTCATTTAATTTGTTATTTTCATTTCTGCTCATTTTGCATTTTAAACTCCTGCATTGCTGGCACTGAGAATCACAGAAGTCATTCTTATCTCCCACTGTAGTGACTCATTTCCTGCTTCCCTTCATAGGGATACCTTGCTTTCACATCTGTACCCTGCTTGTTCTAGCAATCTTTAGAACTTCTCCAGATTTCTTGTTAATTTTCATAGACCAGAAGATCCTAGCTCATACACCTTTGAAAACTTGAAAAATGAAGCAGTACAAAGCTGTTTGAATATTATTGTCCTGTGCTATCCATGGATATGTTCATTTTCATTTCACTGGTAATGAAGTACACTAAAACTGGGGTATTCAACACTAAGCTTTGTATAAACTCCCCTCAAACAGCATCCTCTTTGGCTACTGTCAAAGACAGTGTACTGGTATGGATAGACCCAGTGAGGCATCTTTCATTAACACTGGCTTCTGTTCTGGGTATTGATGGACATACAGTGAGCCTCACTGTTTGCCTCAGTGCTTGCAGAAAAACCATCTGACTTCAGTATTTTTGAATCAGCTGTGCAGTAATTTCCTTGTAGTAATTTTAAATTATAAAAATATTTGAAAAATGAAACAAACAAACAAACAAAAAACAAACAAAAAAAAAAAAAACAAAAAAAAACCCACAACCCAATGTTTTCTCATACCACTGATTTTTATCAGAGTACTGAATAGCCAGAAGAGTAATTCGTAAGTATTTGCTAAAAGAGATTTAAACAGTTATTTAAATGTTAACTACCACAGTGTAGCATGGCAACATTAATACTAAATCCAAAGTTGATATTCCAGTTCAGTAAATACAGCAGCAAGAAAAAGACTTGCTCACAGACCTGTGAGTGAACATCTCGTTTGGCATTACATCTATACCCCTTCTCACACACCTGGTTTTATAGACTATCAGCTCCCTATTTAGACTCACTTGAAACTAACCAAGATGTACAGAGGAAACAAAATAACCGCATGCCGACTTAGCACAAAAACTGATAAACTGAACTATGCCAGATTTCTAATAAACCAAGTGAATTTTCTAAAAGACACGAGGTTTAGGAAAAGCTTGCAAGCAAGGCAGACACACTGTGGTAACTCCAGCTTTTGGCAGCCAGCTCTAAACCAGCAAGTATAGCTTATAATGCTTAGAGACATGCAAAAAGCACAGATAAACTGAAATAAATCATAGGTGACCTTCCTGACACTAATAACAACTGCATCTAAATCATTAGATTTGCAGCTTTTTTTGTTGTTGTTTCCTGCAGTAACTCTGATTTTAATGTCTCTGATACATGTAGGCTCCATGAGGGTCTTTGAAATGAAAATAATGACTTGCTTTTTTAAAATCAGAAATGGCCTTGCTCTTTTATCACATGAAAAGGTATCAACTCAAACTACATCCTTTAAAGAATTTTAAAACCACATTATTTTTTACACCAGGTGCAATGCTCCTTCAATAACCACGGGAATTTAAATGTGTGACTGAACACAGCAAATGAACAGATTTTGTACGTCACCAACAGATGTTACTGTGACATTATATCCAAGTTATTTGACCCTTAAGACATAATAATGTTATGGTTCTCTGGGAAGCTAGGATACCAAATGACTTCCATTATTGGTTTACATGATGTGTTACTGTAGCTATATTTAAAATACAGATTTCCTCTTTGCAGCAGTATTCTTCAGAAATATACTCCGCTCTCCAGATATTTGTAAACAATGTTGTTAACCATGATTTTTTTCTGCTTTACCAAAATACTACTGATGATCTTGTTTGTATTACTATATATCCAGTAGACACAGTCACAGACCAGGGATTCATTTGGCATGCAACAAATTTTCAGCAAATACCAAATACCTGTCTCACCATCATAGAGTCTGGATCTTAAATGAAGAGAATAAATTGGATGCAATCACAGCCATTGATTTCTTTTTCCTCTTCCTACTCTGTTACCTTTTTGCTATCACAGTTTCTTAGCAATTTGTATGGGAACTGTTGAATCACAGCCTGAACTTCTGACTGACCATCTAAGATGAGCACTGAATAAGTTGTGGGAGCACAGGTGAAGGCAATTCACCTGTGTGAGCAGAAGGGCTGTAGCCTGGCTCCACCTCTTCTAGACCCCATTTAAGTTCTGACTACCACTGGGGAAGGATCTCTTTCTAGAGATCACTTCTCTTGGAGTTTTCCCTGTGAGCCCACACAGGTGAACATTTTCCATTTGTTTCCAGTTATCCCTTTCTAACCATGCTATTCTGTTTACATGTTCATAATGCAGAATTTAATGATAATATCCTTTTAGAGTCTTTCAATCACTTGAATATTTCTTATTATTATACAAGCTATTTGTCAAGCATTTTTCTCCCTTCTTTTATTCCAAAGACAGGGGACTTGGGATGGTTTTTTCCTTCTCTCCATTACCAGACTTCCAACTTATTGAGTAAAGCAGGGTTATAGATTGTACTGTGAGTCCAGTCAATCACTCTGCCCCCAGATAGTTCTCCAACATTCAGCAGTGAAAAAAGAATACAGGATTGGATTTGACTTGTAGTGGTTTCAGGGAGCCAGATGCAGGATATTGACTTCAGGAAGACCAGCAGTGCTCAGCTCCTAGTACTGCTTTTAGCATTGTAACCATAAGGAGAAAGGTCATCTGGACCCGCCTTACTCCTGTGCTCATGAAATAGTTTGCCTCGTAGCATTGTGGTTTACACTCAGACAATGACACCTGCCTATTCTTGCCTCATCATTTCTCTTTTTCATCCCTTTGCTCCTTTTTCCTTGTTATGTCTCTTATTTGCCACTTAAAGGAATCACACTCTTTTACACTGCTGCCAAAAAAGAGAATTAGGCCACTTGTAATTTGGTAGTTAAAGTCTGGTTATCTCCTGAGGGCAGAAAAAAAAAATGGAGAGACTAAAGCAGGCACAGAACTCTGTGGAAACTCAGTGACCTACATTATCCCATTGGATTTTTATTGCTCTAAAATAATTAGGAAGATTAACATTGGCATCTCCATTTTAGAAGCTTTTACATGGAGTATCTTATAAAAAGACTAATGTAGTCATTTGCCTTAAATACAGTGGACCTTTTGCAAATAATGGTTTTATATTTCTCCAAAAAGACATAATCCACAATGAAATGTATGAAATTTGCACAAGTAGCCTTGTTCCATTAGGGGAAAGAGAGAGGATTTAGTCACAAAACAGACTTGCACATTCCTCATGTTATTGTGCAGATCCAACCTAAGACAAATAATTCAAGAGCATTACTGTAGTCATTGTTATAATGGAGAATACTGCATTGTCAGTAATGGCTTATGAGCAGTAGTTTTGTCATAATTCTCTGGTCTCCCTAATACACAGGCTTTTCCTTATGCGTTTCTACAGATAAAGCCACAATGCAGATGATTTTTCTTGATTGTCGATTCAGTTATTCACATTCCTATTTTGTGAATCCCTCACACTTGCTTTCGCTATTTTACTGCATTACAGAAACTCAGCTCTTGCCTCATCTGGATTTCTCTGTGTGCCCTGGTGGAGACAAAAGCTCCAAATCCCATCCATCAAGCTGACAGTGCAGGTCTCTCTGGTCATTTTTCACCCAGGCATTCCATGAATCACACAAACATCTTCCCCACCTATCTGTATACTAACTACATATAGAATCATAGAACTTCTCAGGTTGGAAAAGACCTTCAAGATCATCAAGTCCAACTGCAACCTAACCATAATTCCCATAACTCTAACAACCCTCCACTAAATCATATCCCTGAGCACCACATCCAAATGGTTTTTAAATACCTCCAGGGATGGTGACTCAGCATACAAAGATGCTCTCATTTGCAAATCTGTGTTAGAAGAAGGGAGATTACAAGGCCATGTAGATACTTTACAACAGAGAAATATAAGATTATATGATCTACACTGCCTTACAGGGGGAATTTTATGGATTGTGAACAGCTAAATCTTACCTAACAACCATCTGTACCTATTTTGCATCTGATATCCCAACAGGCTGCCTTGCTTGGGAAGGAAATTGTCTAATCTTGGAAGAATCCCTTTTTAGTAGGTAAGGAAAGGGAAGGAAATTAATTGGAATATATTGACATTACTGTCTTAGGCTCATTATATATGAGGCTGTGGTTGGACTTTGAGGTCTTTTGCAACCTGAGTAATTCTATGATTCATATATCTATCTAGATTCATCAGTTACCAGCTGTATTGTAATCTCCACAGATTACAGTCAAAAAGAGTTTCAATATGTACTGCACCAATTATCAGAGTTAAATCTTGATTTTAGAATTAATCAAGTCCAAGAGCTTCTGTTCATATCTATCAACATTAAAAATTTAGTGATATCGGTCTCCTTTGTTTTTTGGTGCCTAAATTTACAGCTATGCTTGTTACAGTGGCTCATGAAATTCACCTTTTCATCTGACGGAAACCTCATTAAGCTACTGGCTAAAAACCATCTCAACTACCATAGCACTGGAAAATAAGGTGTGGGTAACTTTGCTATTCTGATGTCTTCTACTTCAAAATCTACCTCTGATGCTTCTAGATTCATTTTCAAACATTTTTAGAACATGTGTGTTGAAATTGGCCTATTACCAACAGTAAGTGGTGTGAATTTCCAAGCAGGTGAAGTTGTTTTCATGAGAAATTACAGCAGTTTCTAAGCTCTACATGCAAGAGAGCCAGCTCTACAGTCACTAGTAAGGTTTCCAAGCACTGCGGAAGTATTCTGAATAGATCTCTAAAACAAGTCTTACATTATGCAACATGATTGCAGATGCAGGCTCTTTGCCAGACATAGCTCTGGAAATACATCTACAATTTTATCAAGTTGAACTGAGATGGTTTAGGTTTGGCAGCAAAAGACGTTTTCTCCAACCCCAGGTATAGTGCTACAGAACTGAGCTACTCAACTGCCTGCCCTAAGCTGCTTGCCGTGGTTTCCCTACTGGATGGTCTGTTCAAGATCCTCAGGCAGGTCATTTCCTTTGTAGTCTCTGGAAAAGCTGTGTCCTGCTTCCCCAAATCTCTGCAAAGCTCAGAATTCTTATCAAAGTCCAATTTCTTTTACTTCCTTTTAAAAACACACAAAAAAAGCAAACTATCTGATCCTAAGAGGGTTGCTCTGAAAGTTATGCTGTCAGAATATCAGAGGTGGATGTTTTGGTATGAGAGTAGAAGTTGGGTCTTCCTGACAGTATTCCATTATATTTTGTTGCCGTGCGACAGATGGCAGCAGAGGAGCAGTCTGACAAAATGGTGTCTGATGTGGAAATGCATATGAAGGAAAGGTGTGTCATTGAATTCTTCCCTGAGTGAAAAATGGCTCACACTGACATTTGCTGATACCTGCTGAACATTTATGGAGACCAAATATATCAAAAGCAGGCTCTTTCCTTCTATGTACGGTCCTCTTTTAAAAAGATCACTACAATAAGCAAAAATAAACACTCTTCTCAGTGTGATGTACTAGAAACTGTAACTGGCCATAGTTATTTCAAGGGGCAGAGTGTACATAAACTTTCTTTTTTTGATGTTATTACAGATTATACATAGAATGTAAGGTAAGAAAAAAACATTCTTGTCTGTGAAACTGAAGCAAGAAATATGCGAGCACAGAATGTTTTCAGATAAATAGGTATGTGCCATTTTTATCATACTAACAAAGGTTGTTGAGTCACAGAACATGTGGCAAACAAAGTGACTGGAGCAAAATCCAGGGAAAAAATGTGTTTTCATTAAGAAAATGGCAAAGACTGTACATAAAGGACAGTCATAAAGTCTGAAATCATCTTTCACTCCTCAGTGAACATTGCATGTAGTGTCTAACACATAGCAGGAGGATGATTTGAGTTTCTATCACCAAGCATAACATTATATAAGTTAGCTTGCTGGAGAAATTCATGCACAAAAAAAAAAAAAACAAAACCCAAAGCAACACTTATTTTTAGTGACATAGAAAAACAAATGGAAAAAGCAAGGGAAAGATAATTGCCAAGAAGATATTTACACTTGGAATATTCTGCTTTCACTCATATAAAAATTCCTTTCCAGACTGTATCCCTTACACCTTCTTACAAGAATCTGAGTAACACATCATACCTTTTTCTGCCTTGCTGGTATTATGTTTTTCAAGTAGGAGGTAACGAGGACTTTCAGGAAGAAAAGGCAGAATCACTACTTGTATCAGTGCAGGAACAACGATCACTCCAAACAGAAAAGGCCACCGAGATTCCTGCAGACAGATGCAAATATGATAGTCAGTAGTGTTCTCTCATAGTGAAAGTAGGAACAAGAATAGATGGAAAGTGCTGTAAGTTCATCATATTGACATATTGTGCCAATGAGCAGGGTAGCATCTTCTGTCTGAGCTCAGGAGGGAGTCTGAATACTTTTCTCTTAGATCTCTTTCCTCAAGGGATGAGGAAGACGGAATTTAGGTCATCAACTGACTGAGCATAGAAAGAGAGGCAGGGGAATTAGAAAACAGCGTTACTTAACACATTTCTCCTTTCCTCTGGCATTAACAATCACACGTACAAAAATATTTATACATACTCAAATATATATTCTATAAGTCATCCTCATTTGCACTAATATCACACGTTCTTCAAAAAAACAGAGAGTTTGAATTTTGGGTGATCCTGTGTGGAGCCAGGGGTTGGACTGCATTATCCTCGTACATTCCTTCCAACTCAGGATATTCTATGATTCTGTGATTCTCTTTAAGAAGTAATACAGTGCTATCTTCGCATAGTTAGATATAGCTGCAGGCTGTCTCTTACTCTAATCTCATTGATCAAAGAAAGAAATGGCTTAATGATCCAGTTGTAACATGGGTAAAATCCCGATAACAGCTGATCTGCAGTAAGTTGCAGCCAGTTATTCTATTTCTTTAACTGGTTTCTGTGCTAATTAAAGTGTAAAAAAAATGGGTTTCATTTATCCTGATTCCTTAATCATGGCACCTTGTAGTAGTCCTCTCTTTTAGAGTCATCTAACTAAGACTAACATGTTATACTCTTTCCCAGTTTGCAGTAGCTAGCCCAGCTCCCAGCTCAATTTGCCTTGTTTCCAAATCCATGAAATATAAAAGTACTTCCCTTTTGCCTTCCAAGTGGTCTCCTGGACCTCTCCAGCCAGGAACTGAAGCACAAGAGCAACCTGTAGTATACCCAGCAACCCAAAGCACAGATGATCTGTTTCCTACAATCGTCTCTATGTGACTGCCAAACAAGATCATGTAAAACTGCTCAACCACTGGCAGTTTTCAGATAGAATTTGAGTTTCACTATTTTCTTTTAAATCGACTAAAACAAAGTTATCAACCTCAGACACACTCATTATTTAAAATTAGCTGTAGAGGGCAACCTGAGGAAAGCTATTTGAGGAAAAGTTTGGGAGAGGCAGTAAGGAAAGCTTATCTGCCTCCCTGGGCTTACTCTAATAGAAGATGCTAACAAGTAGCTGGAGAAGAAAGTCATTGAAGTATTATTTTCTGCAGCAAAGCGGTCTGCTATCAGTCCATGTTCTTAAGATACCTTTTCTTTCAGTTATCTAATAACAAGATGCATTTTTCTTTAGTAGTTTTCTCCTTTAAGTTCATCGTTCACCTATTTAACTCAATTCTTTCTAATCTGAGAATTGGTCTTTAATTGAAAAGCCTGCTGAGACTTCAGTGCACCTACTGCTCAGGCATAATGTCTAGCACATTTTCAAAAGCTTGGCTAGATCAAAAGCAGATTGCACCACATCCTGTCTGATTGAACTCTGAAAGGCATGGGGAGTTTGGATCCAGTTTCTCCCTCAAAATAAATCTATCCACTCAGACCCCCAAATTTTCCCTAAACAGATCTGGCTACATTTTATTTCAATATAATTTTCCTCAGTCAAATCAAAATTCAGAGACCCTCAAGCTACTTTCCGTTGGCAGTTTTTATCTTATGTTCTCCCACTTCAGCAATGCAACTTCTCAAACAGAACACACAGCATAACATGAGATGTAACCCAAGCCCAGTACCTGAGCAGGGATATGGGGTAATTTAACAACTGCAGGCAGAATGAGAGGGGTATCTCCTAATCATTCTTTTCTGTTGTCCTTTCAGTGGATGTTGTTGATGTTTAAATGTCTAATGAGAGTAAAGCAACTTGAGAAAGGAATTTTTCAAAGGATTCAAACATCAATCCTATCAGTCCTCCTCGAAGCCTTTGTTGCCACCAGGACTTCAAGATCCTGTTCCTTCATTCTGAATTTATTTATTATTTTAGATTCAATTGAGCAAAGAACTCTACCCCATATACAAGCATCAAGACTGACTGATTATCAGTCTTATTTAAAAATTAAGAAAATTAAACTAACATTAAGACTTTAAGAATTGTTAATTAATCACATATGCAAAATGGGGTCCTGGTGTTAAGAAACTCAAGAAAACAGGCACTGTGTTCTAAAGCTGTATTCTAAATGCACCTGTAAGCAGCCATTTCTTTTAGATGAAGTTATAAAAAAAGAATAATAATAATATAAATAAATACCTGGATATTAAATATATATATATAAATAAATAAATAAAATACATATAAAAGTATATAAATATATAATATATAAATAAATATATATATAAATAAAAAAGAATTTGCTCTTTGTTATCACATCTTATTTCCTGTAGTTTTTTTCCACAATACCAAGGACACGTCTTAAAGTGTGTATTATTACAATGAATATTCTGCCAGCCTATTGGGACTTGTTTGGAATATTATTTCTCCCTTTTTAAAGTGTCTGAGAATGCATGGTTTTCTAGTTCACTTTTCTGTCAGGTAACTCTTCTGAGAGTGTTATTTTGAAATGAGCAGGAATAAGATTGAACTTCTGAACTTATCCTCCACAGTAAATAACACACTCTGGCAGTATAATAAAATTTTCACCTCATAAAACACTGAGCTTCCTTTATTTCCTCTATGAAGGGTTTCTGATTTACTTTTTATTATGCTGACTTCTAAAAAGAACTTGAGATAAAACAATCAAATATACTTTCACATTCTGAAAGGAAGTTTGATCATCCCTGAATTTTGTAATTTAATTGAACTCATATGGCTGTGATGAAACTACTCTTTTTCCCTTTAGGTATGGATGGGGTAAACATCTCACTTTGATAGGAAAAGTTGAAAAATGTATTTTATTTTTAACAGAGTGTGCATATTATAGAAAAAAAAACCCCTCACATCGGTAAGTGACTGAAATCAGTGGAAATGTTTCCATCCATTTCAAAAGGTTTCAAATGGTGCCTATTTGATTCTACTACAGAACATGGGTTTTACTTGTTTTTCTGTTAATTTGCATTATCTACACTCAGATTCTTCATCTCTATACAGAAAAGAATTGTTAGGGCTACACTGAGTTTAAAAGAGCTACATTTGTTGGTATGAATGCATAAATATGAACTCCAGAAAATCAAGCTGAATTAGACTCTATAAAAGGAATTAAAGAAATCTGGGAAAGGAAAGGTACCCTGACCTTTTTTAGGCAGGAATAGAACCTGTTCTGGGACAGTGCTCAGAAGCAATAATAAAATGAAGACAAAAGACATTTTAGGCATGACTTGGAAGCTACTTCAGTGCTTTGCCTCAGTTGTCACTAAGGAGAAGAATAGAGACATTACTGAAAGAAAACAACCCCATCACATTTTATCTCACAAAAAACTTAGAAGAGCATTAAATATTTTAATTACAGAGGACTTGACTCATCACCTGCTTAGAACTGGTACAAATAACATGTCAAGATGGCATGATTTCAATTTTGAACTGTCACATTGTGAATATTTGCTTAGGCTGAGACAGGAAAAACCTAGCTTTGATCTATTTACAAAAGACAGCTAAGTAGAGGAGCAAGTTCAACAACCAGATACTCAAAGGCTGATATAATAAAGTGCAAATCTACAGAATTATGTGATGGTAAACATATATGTGTGTGTGTGTATGATTGTGTGTGTGTGTGTATATGTGTGTGTAAATCATGACTAGGGTTTGTCAATTAAACAAGATTAAACTATATTAAAATACAATAAAGTAAATATTATTATGTCAGAGAATTATTGGCTAAAATATGGGAAATGGAAGATACTGCACAAGTTAAGAGGTGGGAAACAAACTAGCATATGGAAAATGTCAATAAGCCCTGCTGACTGTTGCACTATTGGACTGTATGCAGGTCAATGGCCTATGTAATTATTGGTTACGTTTAATATTTGTTAATTAGAAAATTTTTATTGATAAAGTGATAAGACACTTCCAACACAGGAAATGCTAAGAATATACACATACATATACAAATTAAAAAAGATAATTGAATTATTGTCAGTCATAAAGTAGAAGAGGGAAGATGTGCTGTGTTGCCCTATAAATAACTACTCATTTTGGTGAAAAAATGGTGAGGCTAATTAAGTCTCCTAACACAAGACACATAATAGGAACAAAGAAGATTGAGTGAGGAAATACATAACTGCCATAGGCTCTATTATCCCAATAGACAAATAATTTTAAAACTTCTTTTAAAATCGTAATTTGAAAAGCGTAACAGCCACCTCACAGGAACATTTGTAACTTTAGATTCACACATATGCAAAAAGAATCACATCTACTGTAATTTCTGGCTGCCTTGAAGCATCCTGCTGCAGCCCCAGAAGGATGCAGGTCTCCTAGGTTTTGTGCATCACATCAGCTAGTCCTGTGGGGACATCTAGGGTACACTAGCTTTGATCCCTGGGGTATACCACTACTAGTCTCCAATAGGACTTTACTCCACTTCATTTACTTCTAGCATATAATTAGACATAATGAAAGTGTTATACTTTTCCATTCTACACAGCTAGATAATTGAAATCACAGATAGGATGTGCTGGGAATTAGAGAAGGACCCTGGAAATCATTAGCGTATGACCTTTTCCACTGCAACATAAGCAACAAAGCCACATAAGCAAAAAGCATGCATCCATGAGGCATAAGCTACTTTCATTTCCAAAATGCATCACAGAATTGCAAGAGTTCACTAACATTAGCTCTCTTCTTTTTGCTACGAGTTCTTTATTCTACATGTTAATTATATGTAAATTCTTACTCCAACCTTGAAAGATACATATCTTTAACAATAGTTATTGTCATGGCTCATGGGAAGAGAGGTATAGAAGAAAAGAGCTCAGAACAGTATGAGGAAGACTGATTGATTCATACTCTTATTGTGCTAATGTGCAAGATCTATCTGAAAAGAATATCACTTTTTTTTTTTTTTTTCATTGGTGTCCATCTACAGGCTGTGGGCCACCAGAGCAATTCTGAATTGCTTTCTTTTCTCATTTATGACATACAGACAGCTTTTAAGGAATCCCTGGACCTGAATTTAGAGTCTAACAAGGAAATAAGAATATTTAATGGAGTTTTGACAAGTAAAGGCAAAGAGCAGCCTTCAGCAACAAAGCATGTAAGGCCATTTATTGCATCGCCTTTTTAGTGCAAGTGAAGGAGTGTTTTTGAAAGAACTTGGTAAAACAGCATGAAAGATTCCTACATAAACTTTCCTAAGTACACAGCTATCCATCACTTCAAATATGCGATTTTCAAGGGGTCTTGTAGGACATACCCCTAATAGGCCCTAGGAGATGAGCAAAGCAATGTTTTTAGGATGACATCTTACCCACTATGAAACGGTGTAATCAAGCTAGACAAGTAAACACGATCTAGAGAGACCTAAAAATGTATAAAATGGGGTTTCTGAATTAAACAAAATCTACTTTCCCATTGGCCTACCTACAGCAGACATCTGGTCTGGTCTGAGCAGCAGCCAGAGCCAGGCAGCCACAGGGGAAACTGCAGCAACAGTTCCAGTTTTACCTGTCCTGAATTCATACATATATCTTTTACATGATCTTATCATGTATCTTATATAAGATATCATATATCTTATAGCCATACAAAAATGGAAAAGATACTGAATCTACAGTCTACAGCATTCAAAAGATGTTAACATGCTAAGGAAAAGCTTTGGAGTGAAACACGGACTCACATGCAGGAGAAACACAGCTACAGAAATACCTGGAAATATGTGGAATATGCCAGAATTAGGCCAGAGAATATTCCCTCAAGATCATAAGTGCACATTTGAACTTTCAAAACTGAAGCTGACAATGCACTGGCAAAGGATCTGTAGGGAACAATCTGTCAGAAAAATTCTCTGGCTGATTTAATTGCAGAATCACAGAAAGAAAGAGGAAGCACCTGAAGGGCAGTGTTTTAACAAATGACAGGCCTGAAACACTTTCTGCTTATCGTAAATGTCTGTTTTCTCCTTCAATATGCAGAAAACTACACATGCTATATAAGCAAAACTGTCCTAGATTAAATAATCTTGTAGCCAGTAGCAGAAATTCAGCACTCATGTTATGGCAGATAACATGATTCCATTCCTATGGGCCAGCACCGGGTTGTCATCTGCAGTTGCCATGGCTTCCTGATGAATTAACAGCTCTAGACTACAGAAGGCTAAAATGAGATGCTAGCAAATGAAAACAAGTATGCTATACTTGCAGTAGAATCATAGAATATCCCAAGGGGGAAGAGACCCAAAAGGGTCATCGAGTCCAACTCCTGGCTCTACATGGGACCACCCAAAACCAGACCCTATGCCTACGAATGTTGTTCAGATGCTTCTGGAACTCTGGCAGCTTGGTACCACAACCACTGCCCTGGGGAGCCAGCCTGACTACCCTCAGGTGAAGAGCCTTTCCTGATATCCATGCTTCAATTCACCAGGCAGTCACATGACTCTACAAGAACTCCAAATATCAGCTTTCCTTCCCTGTAGCAATTGATTATGGAATTTCTCCAAGGAGGATCTCAGTCTACTTGTTTGTACTGTCCAGATGTGGCCTCTTCAGAAGACAGACACAACTGTTGTTAAGTGTTGCTAAAGAACTGAATGGGGCCAAACAACCAGATATATTCTCAAGGACTTAGCATAGTTCTATGTCCATGCAGTTTGGAAATCAGTCATGTGAACTTGAGTAAAATTTTTAAAAACTTTTTTAGCTGTTTGATAAGTAAAGGGGAATAATACGTGGTCTGTGTTCTAAAAAGCACTAATTTCTTGTTTAAACCAATAAAATAACCTAACCAAGTAGAATGTAGCTCCTTTAATTAATTAGAGGACCATACGTAACAGTGGGAATAATGAATAATTCCTAAATAAGCATCAAATGATTTGCTGCTTTTTCTTGTGTATTATGGTTGTAGCTACACTCCATATTCTGATCACCAGACAGCATTACCACAGTATAATTTCCCATGCCTCTACAGAGTTACTGTCACCTACCAAAGGCTACGACATATCAGAATCAAAGCCTTGAATGAAAAACATCACTACAATTTTGGTGAATGTGGAGAGAGGAGTTGGACTCAGTGATCCTTGTGGGTTCCTTCCCACTCAGGATATTTGGGATAATTTATAAGTATAAAAATTAGTAGTGATGGGGGGACCATTTCTACAGGTGAGGAAAAAGCAAAGATATGAAGGAATTAAGAATATTTGACCAAAAAGGCAATTAAAATAAACTGACAGATTGGTTATGAAAAAAGAAAAGAAGGAAATAAGAAGACTCTCAACCATTAGCACTTCCGGTAGAATGCTTAGGAAAGCTGCTGTGATAGGAAAAATGAAATTAACTTTAGTACAAATCTTGATAATCTTTGTGAAGGAGAAATCATAGACATAAGGAAAAACTTTCCTCTCAGAGAGTGGTCAGGTACTGGAATGGCCTGGCCTGCCCAGGGAGGTGGTGGAGTCGCCATCCCCGGCAGTGTTCAAAAGGCATCTGGATGAGGAGCTAGCAGATATGGTTTAATAGCTTGTGGTAGCAATGGTAATGGGAGGACAGTTGGACTAGATGACCTTGTAAGTCCTTTCCAACCTTGTGATTCTATGATTCTATCATCACGACATAAATTACGTAGAAAGTAGGAAAATGGACTGTGTGGCACAGGGCAGCACTTCCTCACTTTTTAACTTCAGTGTTTCATACATTTTCTGCATGAGCTCAGAAACAGAGATCAGACCAGAAACAGAGATCAGACCAGAAACAGATCAGACCAGAAACAGAGATCAGACCAGAAACAGAGATCAGACCAGAAACAGAGATCAGACCAGAAACAGAGATCAGACCAGAAACAGAGATCAGACCAGAAACAGAGATCAGACCAGAAACAGAGATCAGACCAGAACTGCAGTAACAAGGCCAAAGAATGAATCTTGACCATTTACTCCAGCAGTAAGTCTGGATCTGTGGACATGCCTCCTGCATCACCTGTACTAGTTTTATAAATAAAAGTTCATTAAAAATCACTATGGGTCTGCTTAACCTACTTGACACAATGAGCAGTAAGCACTTTCTGAATTGCCTCAAGTAATAGAGCTTCTGAGCTCATTTTCATCACTTTTCCACATTTAAATGAACACTGTTGCATTCAATAAGTGAGGAAGTTACCAATTAGGTTGTTAATAAAAGCTTGTAAGGCTATGCCCCAAAGCCTGTGTAAATCCTCTTCTGTAGAGAGACTTCTATAGGACTACTAAAGGCAACAATCATATGTAATCCAGATAAATGCATCAAGCTCCAATTTAAAAGTTAAATTTTCTGCTCAAGCTACTTCAGCCAGGAGTCTGTTCCAAACATCACTCTGTTGAATTTCAGCAAGCAGTTTTTCACAGAGAACACTTCTTGTTAGCAGTGTTACCTCTGAGATTTAGCAAGCCTCTCTAGTTCTTCCCTCTAAACTAACAAGGTGCAGTCAGTTCTGCTCCCTTCCCCTCTATTTCCTCAGACAAGCATGTGATGATCTTACCCTCTCCTCTTTTAAGAGGGAAGGTTGGCCATGTTTGCAGCCCTCCTCATGTCAATTGCTGTTCCAAACAGTCTCTTCCAGCAAGATGTCCAGATCAGCCTTTGTCCTTCTTTCCTTCAAAAGCATCACAGCTTAGAAACTACAATTAATAACCTAAATACTTGCTCCAGTTACAGGCAATACACACTACAGGCCTCACAAGAAATTTGTTATGAAACAACAACAGAAAACAAATGTTCATAACCAGCACTATTTACAATCACTTCTGATAGAAGAAAGCAACCTACCACAGAGCGACCATAAAAACAACAAAAGCTTCTGTGAAGTTTTAAAACAACATTAAAAATTAGGTCATTGATAGACAGACTCAACAAAGGTGTTTTTCTTGATACTAATGTCATCAGCTGTACTCAAAGTTATCACTTACGACAGGCACCGACAGATTGTAGCTTCCTTCTCTAGTTGCTTTAAAAAATGTATAAATTTCAGAAACATAGAATTACTGCAAACATACATATATTACATACTGCAAAATGTCACATTACAGCCTTGGCCTAAGTTGTAATGAAAAGCATTTCAGAATTCTGAGGGAAGGAAGGATTTGCTTTACAGTGACAACTGAAATCATTAAGAAGACCCTGTGAACATGTAGTTCACAGTGGCCATGGATCTAAAATACTGTCTTCACTTCAAATGTATAAGAGATTTCTCCAACAAGAGAAAGAGGAGAAAAATATTTAGTGATCTGGAAAACAACTCCATAAGCATTCACATCATTACTGAAGAGAAGCCGTCATATTAATCAGCAAGAAGTTGATCTAGAAAGCAGCCAACAAACATCTTGAATGTACTTTTAATAATTAAATACAGTGACAGAAGTTTGAGAGCAATTGTCGTGGAGAAGAGGAGGAAGGTATTGCAAGACTTAAAGAATCCTGAAGGATGACACCATATTTGATTCCTTCCACCTTCAGCAGAAATGTCTGGCAATTGCTTGTACCTTTTGCAAAATTCTTACTGATATCAAGGGGAACATCACACAAAGCCATGGAACAAAATCCTGGCTTGACTGAAACCAACAGACAGTTAGCCTTCAAAGTTGGCTAAGACTGTACTGGGGAATCATTTCAAACTGTTTGAGGTTTCCTCCCTCTGTGCTAAATTTTATTAATGTATTAAAAGGAAAATACACCCACGTACCCAACTAGATAAATCAACATAACTGACATAATTTCATTGGAACGACGCTAATTCAAACAGGCCAAAACTTTGCTCCTTTCACAGACTGATGTCACTCATCTTATCTCCTCTTATATAAACTAATTGCTAACTTCAGTGATGTAATATTAACTAACAGTATACTGAACCAGTTTGCAAAAGCAGAATTGCAATCTTCTTAATGTGGAAGGGAAAAAAATTGAGAGATATCCCAAAGATCTAGAAAGGAGTACAAATTTTCACACACCTTATCTTTAAAAGTGCATTAATGGTTTGTTTGTTTGATTAGTTTTTAAATAAAATTTACCACTTACGAGCTGACAGTAGGCAGTTGAACCATGTTCTTGACATTTAATACACTCTTTTGTAAAACTCTGGCTTTCAAAGAAGGAAAAGGGACATTGTCGAAGGCAGGCAGTGATGTGAAAGCCAGTTTAAGTTCTTACCTAAGATCTGTTGCCTTAAAGGAGCAGAGAGGAAAATAATCTATACTTAAAGGTAAGTTGAATGAAAACATTCACCTCCAGGAAAGTTTAACAAGATAAATGAGTCCAAGGACAGAACAGGAGAACTGATCAGAACAAAAAAAAGAAAAGAAAGAAAATATTCAGGGAGGATGCTATGGTATGTTTACAGAGGAGCTGAATTTGAATGGAGATGGGAGGAAAAACTTTTCTCACTTTTCAACTATTTACTACTTTTGCAGGCTGTCAGAAGGGATTCTCTGTTCAGGTTTCGTTGTAAGTGGATTGCTGCAGACGTTTCCTCCACCTTGTCTTGAAAACTCATCTCTGGTTCAAAAGTATTTCCAAGTGCCACCCTGAATAAATCTTGACTTTGTTTTTCAGAGTAATGCCGACATCCAGTGGCCACTAAGTTAATTTCAGCCTATGGAAACAAGGCTATCTTTCGTATCTGGGTATCCTCTTTACATAAGAGTATGTGTTAATTCTTCTCCTTCATTTCCAAAGTATGAGTGAGTTAAAGAAGTGTTGTAATCTCTGGGCAAGGCTTGGGTTTGTGTACAACTTCTAATCAAATAGTTTCAGTTATTACTTTGAAGAGCTGTAAATCAAATATGCAAAAAACTCCCAAGCATTTCCATGATATTCAGAGAAACCAGAAATCAGCATGAATAAATGTATATCAAGTAAGAGGATGGGATGGGAAAACATGCCTATGTACATACAAGCTGTTAAAATTGCTTGCCTTACCTACTTAGTTACACACACACTTTTAAAAGACATAGAAGAAACCACTTTCCAAAGTGCTTCAGAACAAGAAAGTGACTGAGCTGTTTTCTGCTTTTATAAGGAGCTCTGACGGAATATCAAAATATCACTCTTTGCATATTCTTGCATTCTCTCACAGAATATTTTGCCTTTTCAAAGAATACTTGGAGATGAGAAGTCTACTGAATACTTACTGTCCCAAATATCTCTGGCAGCCCCAAGACTTGCCCCATGAAAACACCGACACAGATGAAAATTGCTGTAACCTGACCCAGTGAACCACGGATTTCCTTAGGAGATATTTCACTCAAATACATGGGAAGAGCACTCAAGGAAATGCCTACAGAGGAATGGGGAGAAAAAAACATAAATTGTCATACCACCTTTTCAATATACCAAGTACAAAATGAACATATATGGAAAGGAGTCTAACTACTCTCACACCATTTAGCAGCCACAGGAATGATTATCTCTACAGGCCAATATTTGAAAAGAAGCAGCAAAGATTTCTGAAGAATGAGAATCACAAGTAGATTTTATATTTTCAATCTGTTCATCACAAAGGAAAGAAATTCCAGTTTAACGCTGGTGTAGGTAAGGAAGAAAAAAACAGTAGGCTCAGGGAGAGCAAACAGTGTCAAATGAAGCATTTTTACCATAAAAAGCATCAGTAGATATTTCTCTCAATACAGGTTTACCACTGCAAATCACTTTTAATAGCAGACATAAAACAAGGGTGAGCATGCTGCTCAAAACCAGGAGAAAACAAATGCATGACCCCGATTACGTATACTGTCTCATACTGAAATTGTTCCAAACATTCAACCACATGCCGGTAATCTGAGACAAAAGTCAACAGCTATCAGTATTACCCCTAAGTTGCACATTGTAAGTGAAACACACATGCACATTTAAAGAACCATAGTTTGTGCTTATGGACAGTATAGCCAAATTTTGCTAGAACTGAGGTTTAACGATACAAAAGCAAAAACACTTTCCATTGCCTAGGTTTATGTAATTATACAGATAGGATAAAATCATTTTAGAATCACTGAATCATGATGAATCTATTCAGTTCATCATATCTGCCTCTGCATCAGGCAAACTTTCAACCATTTAACAACCTGTAATGTTGCTGAGACCTTCACTGCCAGCTGCAGGACTCTTCTAGGATAGAGGTGCTTCTATGAGTCACTTTTAAACAGAGAAAACAACATTGCTAGGAGTGAATGACAATGTCCAAACCTCCTTCTTACACCTACTGCAACTAGAATCAGATCCAATAGCTTCCAAACACATAGGAGCAAGAAGCATTAATAAATAGGCTACATCCTCACAGCAAAAGGATTTTCGTTGCTCACACTGTGGGGGCTGAGGAAGGAAAGGGGAAGAAACAATCAAGATGGACATCAGCAGCTAGGGGCAATTACAGTGTCTTCACTGAATGCCAGATACTCCAACCTTTGCTCTACTGTTTTGTCCCAGTGTGTCTAGTCCCCAAAATGCCTCTTTAATGTAAAGATCTAATTGATGGAGGTGAGAAAGGTTATATGTGGCACAGGCATTACAGTTAAGGACAGCTTGATAAAAACTTACCTGCATCAACTCCCATTATAATGCGTCCCAGTATGAGCATTTCAAATGATCCTGCCAGCTGAGAGAGTGACATCAGTATTGCAGCTGCCACTGCAAAGACATTGTTGAGCAACAACGTACATTTCCTAAGAAGAGAAGATACTTTATGTAAGTATCAGCATCAAAACAGACAGATCTTATCACATTCCAATTTCACCTCAGCACAAGAAGGACATGGAGGTACTGGAGCAGGTCCAGAGAAGGGCAACGAGGCTCGTTAAGGGCTTGGAGAATCAGCCCTATGAGGAGAGACTAAGAAAGCTGGGGCTGTTTAGTCTGAAGAAGAGGAGGCTGAGGGGAGACCTTATTGCCGTCTTCCAGTACCTGAAAGGTTCTTACAGTGAGAGTGGGGCAGGTCTCTTCTCACTACTGACTTGTGACAGGACGAGGGGAAATGGCCTCAAGTTGCGCCAGGGCAAGTTTAGGTTGGATATTAGAAAGAACTTCTTTACAGAATGAGTGGTTAGGTACTGGAATGGGCTCCCCAAGGAGGTGGTTGAATCGCCATCCCTGGATGTGTTTAAGAGCCGTTTGGATGTGGTACTCAGGGATATGATTTAGCAGAGGTTTGTTGTTGTGGTATTGTTTTGTGGTTGTTTTTTAAGAGATAGGCTACTGGTTAGGCTGTGGTTGGACTTGATGATCTTCAAGGTCTTTTCCAACCTGAGTAATTCTATGATTCTATGATTCTATGATTCAAGTACACTAGGCTATTATACTTAAATAGCTATAAGTAAATCCAAAAAGGGCCTAACGAATGGTGCTTTGTACACACTGCGTAGAGTACAAAAGCACAATATTATATGTAAATGTCTATAGTTCCAAATCTATACCATAGCTTTAACATAAACAATATCATGGTCAACAAGAGAGCTGTATTTCAAAGGTACACACCCTAAGAACACAAGAGCCATGCTTGAGACCCTGTATACGAGCAAAAATAAACGTGTTCTGGATTTCTATGTGTGTAGGAACCAGTGAATATACTTCCAATTGTAACAAGCTAAATTAACCATAAGTGTTTTTATTTTACATACATTTTGCATTCCAAGCCAAAAACTGATGAAGCAATTCTCAAACGGTACATGCAACTTAGTGTAAATAGCCCACCAAGCTCTCACATAGCACATTTCATTTCAGTCTTTCTGAAGGTCTTAGTACCCCTATTTTTGTAACTAGGTAAGCAGGCAAATAGGGAGCAAACTGAACTCAATCTAAAGCTAACTTGCAAAGCAGTTTCAGATCTAGGAAAGGAAACCTGGACTGACGTACGCCATGAATTGCACTATCCTGACATACAGGCATGCAAACAGACACTGTTTGTGTTAAAGGGACTCAACTGAGACAAAAAAAGATTTGGAGTTTGTAAATATATTTATCACATAATTCATGGCAAACTCTGTGGTACGTATTGCACTACAAATACTAGACAAACATTCATCTACATTTAAACGCCTTTATTCCCTTTTCTGTTCAAATAGTTCAGAACTTTCTCCAGTGCAAAGAAATAAAACATTAGAAAAGGAAGATTCAATCAAAAAAACATTTGGTTGTCTTAGCATTTTTTTTTTCCCCACCAGCAGCTATATTCTAAGAGAAACAATGTTTGCAACCTAGTACCAAAAATTGGTTCTCTCAAGATTAGATATCTGTTCTGCTGTAGAAATGTAATTTCCAATTTTATACTCAGTTGGAAATATTAGCAAAAGATGAGCCAAGTTCTCATCAGATTATATATATTGGCAACCCTGCACATAGCAGGGGGGTTGAAACTAGATGATCACTGTGATCCTTTTCAACCCAGGCCATTCTATGATTTTATGGTATGTACACTGAAAAGACTTGAGAATCTACTCATCAGAATTTGGCTTTTTCCAAAATTGCATCTCTCTTGTGATCTCGAAATTGTCATTTACCCTCATGGTAATGGAAAAATCCAGAAGCCAGATCAAAATCCAACTAACTACATGAACTCCACAGCTGCAAAATTAATTATGCTGGTTTTATTTGAATTAATACTTTTTGCATGAAACTCACAACTAGAAAAATGATTGGATTAGTGTCCTCAAAAAATAATCTCTGTCTCAAAATTCATTAGCAATAAAGATTCTAGAAGTTCATTTTAGGGGGAAGATATAAGTTATATAAAAAGCACTGCAAGAAAACTAGGTGTTTAAATAACAGTCAATGTCAGTAACAGAATGAATTCTGATCACTGTTTTGGTTACCGAGATAATCTAGATAAATTACTTTAATTGCTTTGTTTGAACATAGGACCTCTCGTTACGTGAATGAAGGCCCTTCGAAAACCTTGCCCTGAAACTCTCTTGAAATATAGCAGCGCTTAGAAATCCAGTATTCTGAAAATTATGTCATTAATCTTACAGTTACATGAGGCAGGAATGCTCTTTTCAAAGTCTCGCTTATTTCTGACTAATGTTTTTGATCTCCTTAGTACATTATTCGGTGTCAGTTTAAATAGAGCAGACTTCCATTATACACACAATTCCCCAACCTACACTTGAACCATTTAACAACGCAAGTATTTTATTGTTTTTATTGTCAACACTTCACAATGTGCTTGTCAATTACTATAGTGATATGTCAGTCTGGCTTTCTAAACCAGACAAACACACTGCAATATGAACAGCAAACTCAAGAACCACAAGTTGATGAGCAGCCTATATCCAGCCTCTCTGAGAGACACAGTTCCTTCCAATCTCCAATCAAGTACTCTATGAGAGCATCGTTTTCATGATTAAACAGAAATATACATCATAAACAGGGATAGAGCTTCCCAAAATTTAGGACTCTACCCTTGAAATACAATATGCTTTCATCTTAGAGGTGTGCTTATGATTGGCAGCAGCCACCAACTCAACAAACTTTCACACAAACCTGTTCTACTTTTCACTAAAAAACAAATCTTCCATGGATTCATTTCTTACTTAATTCACTAAAGCAGAGACGCAATTCCAGAAATTAAACAGTCTGACTCGAGGAGATATTCATATATTCAATAAGTGTGTTAAAAGGCAAACTGATGGATAAGCAGTAGAAACTGTAAACAAACAATCAGAAAAAGAGAAGTGACTATGAAAAAAAGAACACAAAATCAAATTGAGAATTGACAGGACAAAATATGGTAATGAAAAGTGTATAATAGATTTACAAGTTAGAGTATGCAAGGCACAAAATGGAAAAATGTGAAATTGCATCGTTTGGAGTAAAAAGAAACAAAAGTACGTAGAAGAGGTGGGAGAAAATGTAGAGACAATCAAGAAAAAAATCTAAGCAGAGGATTCGAGAGCAGGGGAGCTGAGAGATAATATACAGGCTCAGAGTACCATGCAAAGTATGTGATGGAAACAGTGAAAATGTTAATACAAGTAAGAACAGTGAAGATGGAGACTTATATTTGAGCCTCTTGGATGAATTTATTTTGTGATTCAATCAAGCAGAGATTATAAAATGATTTTTAATCATTTATAATTTGTAACTTCTTATTTGAGAATTAATTAATTGAGATTTCGTAATTAAGGAGAAGCCAAATTAGTAGTTAAGATGCATGTTATAGGTTTTTTTAATCCAGCTCCTTCCAAATATAGAGAAATTACTTATCAATTTTAGAACTCTTTAGAAGATGGTATGTAAGAGAAATATCTAGCTGTTACCTACTGCAAAAAGGCAAAGCACACTAGCATTAATATTTGTAAAATATTAATATTTTCTATGGTCAAGTTTTGATCAAAAATTGTATTGGTGAATGTGTCACCAATAAAGTGGAAGAAGAAACAAAAACTTCACTGTAGTCTATTTCTTCAAACCATATTTTAAGTTGACACAAGTATGAAAAAAAAGAGCAAATTTTTCTCTCTATGATAACAAAAGTTGTTGAGACATAAATGAAACATGTTTTACTTGTGTAGCTTTAAGATACACAGGAGACTTGTGGGACAAGAATCTGTCAATCTTTTCCAAAATATTTCCTATTTTGTTTTTTCTTTTTCCCTTTTGCACACTTGTTTATTCAACATTTTTGACACCTCAACACGATGCCAATTCTGAGCAAATTGCTTCTACTGACTCAAATAAAGCACAGTGCAGCCAGATGAAAAGGTATTAATTTTATTCTTTGAAATTCACAACTCTTAGAAATGAGATTTCATAATTTGATAATGTTTTAGTTTGCATTCTGGTAGAGATGAACAGGGTTTTAGAAAAATAAAATACAAGTGAAGAACTCTAGATAAGCTACGTAAGGAACTGCTTTAGAAATCAGTAGTTTTCCAATGCACTTACCTTCCAAAGAACTTCACAATCGGGGTAACGATAATAGCACCCACAAGGCCACCAATGGCAAAAATGGAAACAGTTACAGACCAGAGGAGAGTCAGGGTGCTTGCATCCATTGAGAAGCCATATCTTCGTTCCCAAGTTTCATTGTAGAACTTCTTGATATACTGAAAGAAAATACATAATTATACATATAAAAATTCCTCTTTAAGTATGCAGCTTACAGGAATGGATGAATAAACAGCAACTTGCTTGCAGGAACCACTTTTGCATTTCTGTCTTCCTCCTCCAAAAAATAGGGACCCACCTATAGATGCAACTGTACTACAGACTAACTCAACCAGTCAAAGCATACATACTTTTATGAGCACTGTGGAAAGAAAACATTAACAAACAAGAATAGAGGAGAGATATATAAAAGAAAAACTTCTCTAAAGATGGTATGCTATGATTTAAGTTACCAGTACAGAATTATCAACAGAACACTTGGCACATTTCTGCACATCAGCTGATAGCTCACAGATACACCCTTAACCTCAAGCAAGTGCGGCATCACATTCTAGAATAAGACAAGCTAAATGAAACTGTATTATCTATCATCTGTCATGACTTCTTGAAAATAAAAAAGGTAAAGAACAACTATAAAGGTTTCAGTAGTGGTAACTACAGTTTATTTTGTTGAGTCACCGATCATGAAACAATTTTATGCTAAGAGCAAATAGTTTTATTGCTTTCTCATGGATTTGTCATGACAATAACCTTGGGTAAAAAAAAATAAGGAAGGAAAGAAGGGAGGAGGAAGGGAGGGGACAGGTAGAGGTGAAAATATCTTGAAGAGATTGGTAAATAGGCAGAAATTCAGGTGTAAAGAGGGTGGGAATCACAACTGATACCTGCCAGAGAGCAACGTGACTGACATCAAGAAAAAAATTCAGCTTGTTTCCCATGGTACAGCTCCAAAAGCTGAATGTTGACAGATTGGGTATGGCGTGGGAGGAATTAAATGAAGAATGCACACACTAATCACAGCTGTGGTACTTTCAGTGCTTTCCCCATTTCCTGACCCTTCTTTTCCTCACCACCCTTGTGCTTCTTCAGGAAGCCTGTGTGAATACACACACACAGAAAATACTCTAGCTGATAAGCTACCACAAATCTGTTGAATATTTGTTAAAAGATACAGAAGATTAGGGCATTTGTAGGCGATGACTCTAAAGGGGATCAGCCTGTTTGGGGTAGTGAAAAACTGGGTTCAACATGCCCACCTCAGTCCCAATACCTGTGATGAACAGCCTGTCCAAAACCTGTCTTCCTGGGGCTGCCAAGAGGTTAAAAGACATCAGATCCCTACCTCCAGCAACAGGACTTTTTCCCAAATCATATTCCCATATAAAAACTATAATAACAGGGAGAAAAATAGAGATAAAGCAGACATTTGACTCAGCTGAGTATGTAGCTATATGGTGTTGGTAGGGTCCTAGGAAAACAACTTAAACTTTCTGACATAATCAAAAAATCTTTCAGATGAACGTAACACATGAAAATTCCTTCTGCCTTTACACTTAGTGGATAGGTGTCTATTACACTGCATGAAAGCCACTTTAAAAACAAGTTATAATGTAAGACCAGGGATAAAGATGTGTTATGAAGAAATTTATGATCTGGAATTTCTACTACATCAGTTGCCCATTTTGATTTACATTTAATTATGAAACTCAACGAGGAAAAGAATTAAAGATACTTTAGAAGCTATATAAATAGGAATCCTATTGGTCAAAGCCTACATTGTGCTTACTATGAAATAATACCTATCATCAATGTTTCGTATTTCAGTCCTAAAACGCAGAGCTCAGATTTGCACAAAATGAAATGCTACTTCACTTGTCTTTTCTATCAAGGTGTAGTATTGTAAAAATGAGTGGCTTCATAGCAATTTCTTTAGCATAATTTTAGGGAAAAAATAAATTGAATTAAAACAGCTTCAGCAAGGGGGTTACCTGCTTTGGTAGGGGAGCTGAACTCCATCTTTTGAGATCCTTTCCAAACCCTTCAGTTCTGTGATTCTATGATTCTGTGAAAACAACTGGTCATAGAACAATAGAATGGCTTGTGTTGGAAGGGACCTCAAGGGTCATCAAGTTCCAACCCCCCTGCCACAGGCAGAGTTTTCATCTGCTGTACTGAGTTCTAAATCAAGTTACCCAGGGCCCATCCAACCTGGCCTTGAACACCTCCAGGGAAGGCACACCCACAAACTCTCTAGGCAACAAACTCTAGCACCTCACTGCTTTCTCAGTGAAAAACTTCCCTCTTACTCTTCCTTCCTTTACTTTAAAACAATTCCCTGTTGTTGTCCTATCACTATGTACCCATATAAAAAGTAGATTTCCCTCCTATTTATAATCTCCTTTTCAATACTGGAAGGTCATAATGAGGCATCCCTGCAACCTTCACTTTTCCAGACTGAACAAGCCCTGCTTCTTCAGCCTGTCTTCACAGGGGAGATGCTCTAGCCCTCTAATCATCTGTGCGGCCCTCTTCTGGATCTTCTCCAAAAGCTCCACATCTTTCCTGTTTTGGGGGCCCCATACCTGGACACAGTACTCCAGATGGGACCACACAAGGGTGGAGTAGAGGGGGACAATCACCACCCCTACTGGCCACATCTTTTCTGATGCAGTCCAAGATATTGTTGGCCTTCCAGGCTACAAGTGCACACTGCTGGCTCATGTTAAATTTCTCATCCCAGGACCCCCAAGTTCTTCTCAGCAGGGCTACTCTCAAGAAGTTTTTTGTTTGTTTGTTTGTTTTTTCACAGACTGAAAACATATCTCGGATTACCTTGAACCAAGTGCAAAACCTCACATTTTGTTTTGTTGAACCTCATTAAGTTTACATAGGATCACCGTGATAGCAATAAGATCATAAGTTTTTCAAGTGCACCATGGTTTCCAGCTCATCCCGCTTATTTCCCACACTGCATGTGTTGGTATAGAGTCACTTCAGATGGTCTTTCAGAACCCACAGCCTTTGGTGTGACACCACCCATGCAGCCAGTCATTCAACTGATCTGTTCTCCTCCTTCTGCCCTGATCCCAGTCTCCAACTGGAAGAACTGAGAACACTACCTGCACTCCTAATCCCTCCAACATCTTCCCAAGGGACATAAAGACTTTCTGGAAAAGCTGAGTAACCTGAGTCTGTTCACCCTGGGGAAAAGAAGTCTGAGAGGAGATCTGATAAATGTTTTTAAATATCTAAAGGGAGGTGGGAGGCAAATGGATGAAGCCAGGGTCTTCTTAGTGGTGTTTAGTGATAGGACAAGAAACAATGGCCTAAAATTTGAACATAGAAAGATCTGTACTGACATCAGAACTTATTTATGGTGAAGGAGACAAAGAACTGGAATACATTGTGCAGAGATATTATGGAGTCTCCTTCTATGGAAGAATTCAAAACCTGGATGGACGTGTACTGCTGTGACCTACTGTAGGGTAGCTGCTTTAGCAGGGGGGTTGGAATCAATGATCTCTTGAGGTCCCTTCCAAACTCTGTGATTCTGTAATATTTTTTAATTTCCTGGTTGCAGCCTCACACAACTGAATTTGAAAGACCAGGAGAGGATAGTGCTTGTCTGGCTTTATCATGCTAGATATTTTTTTCTTGATGTCCTGAATGCAAGCCCCCAGAAAGCAGCAAACCTCTCTAGAGGTTAGCCAGGAGGCAGATAGGCATCTCAGAGCCTCTCAGCAGAGTCTCCAATTACTAAGACCTTTCACTTTCTTTTAGTGGCACCAGACCTGACTCTGATCATTGGTTGGGTCTTTTCAATATGAACTGGTATTCATGGACTGATGGAAGAAGGGAACCTGCTCCACTTTTATGACTTATGTATGATAACACAGAACCAGTCAGCCATGCAAAATAAAGGACATACTAAGCCAAGCAACAAAAGATAACACTTTTCTCCCCAGAAATTCACAGCCAAGATAGATAATTACTAGAGGAGGAAGATAAGAACTTTTAGATGTTGGTTTGATACTACAAGGGAGGGGGAGGAGAAAACAAACAACAACAACAAAAAAAAAAAAAAAAAAAAAAAACAGTAGCAACAAAAGAGCTGGCTCTTTTTGACACTTTTAAAGTTAAGAATCACAAATTGCTTCTATAAATAAATTATAGCTTCTTCCCTTCACATTTACATAGAATGTTTTTTGAATGAAGTTCAGGCAGCTAAACAAGCAATTTATTTTCAGTAATGAAAGAAGTATCTAACATGAAATCAGACACCTAAGATACAGAAATAAATCTATCTTCCAGACAATTGAGTTCTCTTAAAGAAACAAAAAACAGAGACCTGGCTTCTCATAGAATGGTCTCCTGTCTTTTTGTCTTTTAACAACACATCTATCCCAAAGCCTACATTTATATCCCATGACAGCTTAATTCCTCCTAAAAGGCTTCCATAAGGGTTCTTCAGAATATTTTTTGAAAGTCCAAGTGCCTCTTGAGCCTGTGGAGAACTCCAGACTACTAGAGGATCTTTGCCCTTCACAAAAGCCATGCCTGCTCTTTCCCAAATCCTCACTTTTGTATTATAGTTTCTGCTAGTTTGTCAAGTGCAAATATCTAATTCTTAACCTGTCTATGTCTCTCCCACAAAATTACTTTTTCCTTCAAGTCACATTAATTCATTCAATCTCTCTGTTATTGATGTTATTTATAAGAAGTGATATTTAGCCGGTATTTTTGGGTATTTTTTTCAGTCTTATGAAAGGCATTTTGTCAGCTGGATAGAAAATCATGACTAATTTTATTCCACATCTCTACGGATTTTAAAATATATCCAATACATCCTCTATAAAAACGGTTCTGGCATGGGACCTTCAGGGACTTTTCTATTCCAAAACATTAGTTCAGTTTTCTTGCTCTGTCCTTGTATTTCTGGAACATCATTTTTTAGCTTGATCTATCAGCCTTACATCCTCAGGTCTTTGAAAGCCTTTTCTCCTTTCTGAAAATACTCAGACCCCATGACCTGCTCACAGTTTTAGCCATTAGCATGCCAGAGTTTATATTATTTTTCTGTTTTCCCCATATGAGCACAATTGTAATTTTCCACAATATGGCTTTAACAACTACCCTTACTGTAATGTTCAGTTATGCTTGATTTTCTCATCTTTCTAAAATATAAAGGCTTCACATTGCCAGTATGACATTTTTATGTAATCTCTGTATCAACTGCAAACACATTGTGTATTAGATTTCTTTTTCATCAAACGTCTTCACTTTTATGCCTCTCTCACTTAGAAACCAAGAAAAGATCTGATGCTATTGGGGGTTATGGTATTCCAGAAAGCATGAGGTACCCCATGATCACTCCTGCAGAACAGTTTTGCACACCTGTGTGATATGATCCCTCACAAACTCAACATTATCTCAAAGTCTTGTCAGGCTCCTCTCACATTTCATCAGGCATGACACAGCCACTAAAGTATCTTGAGGTAGCACTCAGCAGTATATGCCTCCCACCAAACTCTCCCTGTTTAGGTTAGGAACTTCCAACCTTATATGCATGAGCCTTATGTACCTGAAGGCTTTGTATAGTTTGAAACACAATCTCTGCACATGCCAAGTGTGTTAGGGAGGTGGAGGTAGAACATATCAGATACTGTCTTCTTTCTATTAAATTTCTGGCTAGATTATTGTGCCTTGACTTTTAAAAGGAAGACAATGACATCTTGTTACTCCCATTCTATTTCATGTGCTCCCATATGAACAGAAGCAAATTATTAGATGAAAATATGTCCAACAGAACCTGGTTAACTTTGCAGTGAACTCAATTTCATAATGAATATCTAAATAAATCCACTACTAAATCAAGTAATAAATCCTATATCTAATATCATATCAGGTTATATTTAGATTTTGATTTCTAATTTATTTGAGATTCATCTTTGATAGCAATGAATACTAAGAGAAAGCATTTTAGAACACTATTAGCATTTCTTGCTAATACAAATAACTAAAAATAGTATGTAAATTTTTTCCCCTTGTCATTACTAATTTTCTCAGCACTGCTTTCTTATTCGTAATGAGACTTTAGATAAGTGTAAATATTCAAGAAAATAAAGTATGAATCACAACATTTAAGAATAAGAGGCAAACATGTCATCACATTTCTTTTGCCTAGATTTCCACTGACACTAAATGGGAAAGTATTAAACACATACAGGTTTTGAAGTATTGCACATGAAAATGAAAACCAAAAGCAAAAAACAAATCTGATTCAACAAATCCATCATGCATACTCTTTTCCAGTGCCCAATGTCCTCTGGTGCAGACCCTTTTTCTGACCCCCAGCTTCTTCCCACAGGAAGGTGGGGGACTGAGCTATGAGTGCAGACAACTCTGCACAGAGCAGATTTGGTGCAGTTTGTTTTCCTCTTGCAGCAAAAAGGAAGTCAGATCAAATGCAGAACTTTATGAAATGGCTTGTGGTAAAGTTCCCAGCTGAGAACTGCAGGGGCATTTCCCTTTGGTTTAATGAGGTGGCGCAACTTTCAGCACGGAAAGAAGACATACACAAGGGTTTGCACATTCACCCTTAAATGAACTTCCCCTATACAATTCATTGTTCCTGATGATGTGTTCAAATCCTCTCTCCTGGAAACATCTCATACTTTAGTCAACAGTCATTATCAAGCACTTTCTAAATACTTCTGAAAGCATTATATAGTGCTTTCTCTAAAGTTGGTCAACAGGAATTGGACTGAAGTAAATAGAAGCAAAGGATACTCAGCATCCTACACAGAGATGCCCACTACAATTTTGGCTGTAAGCCGCACATGACCAAATCATGTTACTTGTCTTAGCAAGTTTATAAATTAAACTCAACTTACAACTTTTAGGAGTTAATGCACTCCTACTGTAACATCTTGTAAGAGCACTCTTTATTTACAGGTAAATGCTACTCCCCTCAAACCTCACATCATTCCCAGCTTCACCTCATTTGGTGACACACAGCAACACAGGTGAAGACATATGGAACAAAGGTTCGAATTCTTGTGCTGCAGGAATCACAGCGTTGTTACAGCTCGTTCCTCCTCACCACAGCTCTGATGAGATCCCAGACTCTTCTGTTCAGCCTGGCCAGTGCAGGATAGGAACAAGAAGGTGGCCTGTCCCAGACAAATGGATAACACAGCTACACTTGGTAGTATACTGCTCTTGAACCACACAACTATGTACTCTTTGTGTGTGTGTGTGTGTAAACAGGACTATTCCTGAGCCCTAGCTACTGTATAGCTTAACACAAATAAGGAAGATACTAAGTTCTCAAATACTGCAACAACACCCTGGAAAAGGACAGACATCGCCCACACCTGTCAACAGCACGACTAGCTCCACAAATAATGGTGTCAGCTTTCTGTCCAATAGCCACAAATAATGTTTTTGAGCAAAAACAGGTAATCCTGGAAGTACTACTATCCATTATACTTGGAATTTAGCATTGGTATAGTTGCAACTCCAGTCTCCCCATCCTCATTCCTGTCTGATCACCACTATAATCAATAACATGGCTCAAATCTAGCAATCTGAGCACTGGCAAACAGCATTTCTGATCATCCTTTTTGTCTTTTACCCCTACAGAATGTGGCAGGAGCATTTTGATTACCAGATGGTCCATTTTTCATACAGCACTTAAAAGTCTAGAAGTCAGACAATTCGCGCTGCTCCTCTGACAGCACTGACTCAGTGCAGGAAAGATGCCTATCACCACTACAATCAATACCATTGTTCAGAGAATTTCAGCTCCCTGCTGATTCTGTCTAAGCCATACTTATCTCCTGGAGATTGCAGGGTGAGGTGATGGACAGACATGCCATACTAGAATAAACATCCAATCTGTCTAAACTAGTGTTATTGGTACAAACGTTACCAGGAGCTTCATGAAAATTCCCAGAAGCTGTCAAGGGAACAACAAAAGCTTCCTACAGGGTGAGTCAATTTATAATCCTCCACATCGTCGCTTTACCAAATACAAAATGAATGCAAACTGTAAATTTCAAAATTTCCCCTTCCATTATTTGCATGAGTGTCATATCCATCTTCCATACGATTGAGCTGCTCAGGTGAAGCTTAGCCACACATTCTAATAACAGGTTTCCATTAAAGAAGGAACTGAACTTTGGAAAGGAACTTTTTGAGAACGGAGTATCAACAACTCACTGAAAAAATGACCAGTTACCTATTTTAAAAAAAGTCTTTCTTGCAACTGTATTGAATTGCTTAATGTGCTGCTTGATTGAATTAAGTGCCTCTGTAGACCACCGGTGTGAAAACAAAGCATTCAGATTTCCATGTGCTAGCTGATATTTTAATGAAATCCCTCAAATACTATACACTGATTTTACAATGCTCTTCTCATCAGACACACTCCATACATTGCAACAAGTTGTCAACACAGCGGTTTCAAAATCAGAACAAAAGAAATCCTCACCACAAAATGCATAAGAGGAGGCCCATTATATAAGAGGCAGCAAGATACATTTATAGTATCAGAACTGTGGGAATGAAATGTGTCAGTCTCCAGAAATGAAGAAAGTTGCTGAATATGCACCTACAGCTACCAAATATTCACTAGTCAGAAAGACAGGCCATTAAAAGTGCTTTGCCACACAAAACTGTGCAAGAAGATTTAGCATCGTTCTGTGCTTTAGGAAGTTTCTTGTAAAAGAAACCCAGGACAACCCCTCATCTTCACAGCAGCATTTGTTTTCCTGAACAATCCTGAACTTAGCTGAAAACCTCACAGACATCAGAAATAGCTGTTCAAACACAGAGAGGTTAACACAGAGGATTTAACCTCTTCCACCGTATCAGCAGGATGACAAGAGCAGGGTGCTGGAGATAGCACTCTAGATAGACGATGCTGCCCTCTACTGGTACATAATTCCAGTTGTCTCAGTAACTTACCACTGCAGGTGCGTTCACCACAGAGAGATTGTAACCGTAAAGAAAAGACGACCCAAAAGCACCAGTTAAAGATGCTACAATTAGACTTCCAGACCAATTCTGAAAAACAAGGAAAAAATGTAGCCATTGTTAGTATACTCTAAATAGAAAAGCTGCAGTTATAAACACTGCTTGTACTATCTTGCACAGCTCCTGCAGGCAGATTTCCTTCATGCAGAGTAATGGCCTGCAGCACTTCCCATTTCTGCAGGCCAAGAAACAGTAAATCTGAAGTGACAGCACCTCAGTTAACATTTACCAAGGCATAAGTGAACATTTAAACTTCTTTCAACCTCAAAAATTCTTGCTTCAATCAACCTGTCAGTCCCCAGCACCAAAAAAAAGAAAAATCTTACGGAAGGATATCTCAGCAAAAGCAATTTGTCAATGTACAATAACACCACAAAGTACACAGAAGCATATACTTGATGCAACACAATCTGGAGTAGACCTGACTTAGGGGACAGCATAAGAAGACAGAGTACCCCCTCCCTACCCACCCCCTAACCCTAACCTAGGGTTAGGGCATTGTACCAGTAATTTACCCTCTACAACTTTCGTCCTTCCATTCCCTACCCCTCCTCCTACATTTAGCTGATAGCCCCAACTTCTACTACCAGTTTCTTCATCCATACAAGAAGCAGCATTACTCAGGTACTGGAGTATCAGTCACTTGATTTGAAGCTTCCATATTTCAGGGTCCTTTCCATCTCATCCAGCATTACTTTTTGCCACTCAGTTCTGCTCCTGGATTTTGGAGTGCTGCACACATGATCAGTGCCATCCCTAATTTAATTCTCAATAGATTTCCTAAGAGAAATCAGTGTTTTGGTGGCTGCTTGGCTATTGTTTTGTACATCGTGGAAGACAGCTCACCTTTCTTGACTTCTGACATTTCATTAAAGTGGATGACATTTTAAAGCATCTTCTTTATTTTTAAAAACTCTACTAAGAATCTCAAATTTCAGGCACAGTGACTACTGGGAGATGAAGATCTTGAAGCACCAGCTACGTTTGAGCAGGTGGCAGCTGGCTGACATGACAGCAGAGGTGATGAACTGGAGCAAGCTCCTGCAGAACAAGTACAGTAGGGAAAGTGGCTGCAGTGTGGCTATTAACACATGCTGGGGTTCACTTTGCTACCACATGGTTGCTGTCACTTGGATTCACAGAGAAATGATGAAATATCCACTGATAGGGCAGGGGCTGCAGTGCACAGCTCAGCACTCATAGGGTCTGCTGTGCTCTGCAGCTGCAGGTCTGAAGGGCTGTCCAACAACAACCCAGCGTAGTTAACTTCTTCCACATGGTGTGGTAGCCTTTGAAGAGATTACACAGCTCATTAACTGCTCTATTTTCAGTTGGGTCAGGAGGAATTGTACAGCAGGAGAAGAAAATCTTGTGTAAGAAATATATCCCATGGAGTTCATTAAATAAGCCTCGTACAATTTATTATTATTAGCCAGCTTCTTAAAATGAACCTGCCACACACACACAGCTTTGCACCATTACTTCAGTAATACACAGCAGAAATTTCAACATAAGGCTTTATTTGGGTGTTGACAACACCTTGCCCATTATTCCTCTGAGTTGAACAGCCATTCCCTCACTTCTAGGAGTCACTACTACTCTGAATGAGGGATGAGTGGTGTCCCTCAGGGGTCAGTACTGGGACCAATGCTCTTTATTATCTTCATCAATGACATCAGCAGCAGGGTTGTGTGCACCCTCAGCAAGTTTGCAGATGACAGAAAGCTGTATGGTGCAGGAGACATGCCCAAGGGAAGGGATGCCATTCAAAGAGACCTAGACATGCTCTAGCAATGGGACCTAGGAGGACAGAAGGCTCCAGAGAGACCTGAGTGGCCTTTCAATATCTAAAAGGGGGGGCTATGAGAAAGAAAGGAACAGACTCTTCAACAGCGTCTGTTGTGACATGACAAGGAGAAATGCTTTTAAACCAAAAGAGTGATTCAGACTGGATATAAGAAATATATATTTTTACAAGGATAGCAAAACACAGGAACAGGTTCTTCAGAGAAGTGGTGGGTGCCTCATCCCTGCAGACACTCGAGGTCAGGCAGGATGGAACTCTGAGCAAGCTTATGGAGCTGTAGGTATACCAGTTTATTGCAGGGGGATTGGACTAGATGGCCTTTTGGGGTCTTTTCCAACTCAAATGATTCTATGACTCTGTGAATTTAGAACACTGAGGAGAACATACAGGAGCGTTCCCAAAGGGTTCATAAATGGTAAGTGCAAGTTCTCATGTGGTATTACTGCTAAAAGATCTGCTCCAACAACATTAAACACCTTGGAAAAATCCTACAAACAAGATGATAGATGATTTAGACCACGTAGTCTATGCTTATTAAAAACTTCAGTGAACACCCGAAACATTCAGTGCAAATTACATGCACACAGGATTAAGTAGCAAATAAGGCAGTACAAACCATGAGAATACCGTCAAGTTAGAAAACCCAGCATCCACTTTATTTTCAAGTGCTGCAGACAGCAAAGTTTAGAGCCCACTTCAGTACCATTAAGTTTACTCATATACAGCCTGCTGCAGAAGACACACGGAGCCTCACGCAAAGCTTTACAGATCTTGGAACATGAGCTTCAGTTTCTCCATGACCTGTCTCCCCTCATGCACTACTTCAAATATTTGCTCAAGTTTCAGCAATGCCAGATAAAAGCAAAATGAAACAAGAAGGGGAAAAGAAATTTTTTCTGTGACAATATTTTAAATAAATAAGTGAATAAATGAACAAAGCGAGCTGAGGCTCCAGCAATCTGCTGGATAGTGGCTGGAAAACAAGAAGTGGTCACACCTCCCCCAGAGGTGCTCCTTTCCTTTACCACCACCAGAGTGCTGATGTTAGTGTAGGCTGTCACCCTGCATAAAGGTGCAGTAAGGAAGTTCCATACTGGACCACAACAAAGACCCCCAGGAACCGGAGAGCTTCTTACAAGTAAGAGTCCATGTTTCTTTTGCTCTTATCACAGATCCCAGAGCTCTGATAGCCTTTGGAAACGTTTTTACCAACTCAACTTCTTCGCTCAGTGCGCAGTGCAATAATCGTGTACTATGAACCTTCAGTTGCTTTTGTTTTAAACATACACTGGTTTGCATTTCGGTTTTCCAAGCGCTGCTCGGGATTTTGCTTTTTGGTTAGTGGGTGACAGCCCCTTTTTCAGGTTAAAATCAAACACAGTTGTTAGCAGTAAACAGCGCACAGCCACAGAAGGAAGTTTTAGGATCTTTCAACGGACTCTGCTAAGGCTTCTAACTCGCCATAGGCACCTGATATCCTCACACCCGACCCCTCACACCGCTGCTGGGACGGCTCCCGGCAGACAGGTGCGTGCCCACCCGCGACCCCCGGGCTCTGCCCTCCCCCACTGACCGCAGCGCAGCCCCGCACTCCACGCCCTGTTCGCAGGAGCTGCGCTCCTAGCGGGGTCTCTTCCACCTCGTGGTCGGCTCTGCCCCGTCTCCGCCGCCTTTCCCGGCTCTGGCGGCCACGGTATTTTTAGCTCAGCCCAGCCGGCACCGGGCGGGGAGGGCTCCGCGCTGCAACCTGAGCCCGTCCTCACTCGGTGACTTACACCGCTCCCACGGCCGCCGTGCCCCTACCCGCTTCTCCTCCCTCCCTACCGAGCTGCGAAAGGTCACAAATCCTCCCCTTTTTCCCCCGAGGCCGAACCCCGCCGGTGTCCACACCCCTCCGCCGCCGTCCCCGCTCCCCTCGAGTTCCTTACGCTACTTGCGCTTCTCTCCGCGCTGCGGCCGCCCGCCTCCCGCGCCACCAGCGTGTCTGCCTCGGGCGCCGCCGCAGGCTCCATGCCGCCGCCTCCGCACGTGCGCAGCGACCGCTCATCTCCGCCGGGCAGCTCGCGGGGCGCGGCTGCGGGAGGCGGGGGGGAGCGAGGGGCAGCACGGCAGTGCCCGAGCCCCGCTCCGCGGCCTCAGGGATTGGCCTGTGCGGAGGGAGGGATGGGGTGGTCCAGAGGGCTCTGCTGAATAACTTAACCAAATAGCCTTGAGCCCCGGGGAGGAGAAAGGTTTCCGCGCTGCGGAGGGAGCTGTGGTCAGGTGCACTGCCAGAGGGAGGTCAGAGCTTCCAGCTCTTCGTTCCTCAGGGTGCCTATTTGCAAACGTGCATCAAAAGAGAGAGTTCAGCTTCACTTTCCAGTTGTCAGTGCATGTGCCTCAGACTAGTACTAAGCACGTCTGGGAACTATTCTCAGATGTCTGCAATCTGTAGTGGTATAAATCTGTGCTCTTTCTACTGCTAACTTGCCATGTACCCTACAACTACTTTGCAGTTTTCAAAGACACAGAAGTAAATGCCATAAAGCACAGCAGGTTTGAAGGTAGACAGAAATGTAGAAACTTGGAGATGCCATAAAATCATTACATCTGAAAAAGACCACTGAGATCATCCAGTCCAACCATCAGCCCATCCCACCATGCCCACTAACCATGTCCCTCAATGCCACACTACACAATACTCGAACACCTCCAGGAACAGTGACCCCTCCACCTCCCTGGGCAGCCTGTTCAGTGCATCACCACTCTTCTTTGACAAGACATTGCTCCCAGTATCCAGCCCGAGTCTTTGTCCAACCCATGCCCTTGCCACACACTGAGCAAAGCAGCACTTGAACAGGAAGCCAGGTGGTCCTTATTAACACATACAGATATTGTTCACATTGAGAAACATCTGCACAGACAGATAACCCAAACAACACTTCTAAACTTTTTGAATGGTCACAAGGGGCAAATTGGGAGAATTGAGCCTCTAAAGTGCATGGAGTGCATTTGAGATGAATTGGTACCTGTGTTTTATTTCATTTCATTTAACGTAACACAGTGGGAGAAGCTCACTGCAGTTGACACTCAAATGATAATAATATGGCTGCATGTGGGTAACACAAACATTACTTCTCACATGCTGACATAATGGCAAATACACTGATAGAAGAGTTGAGATGTTCACTTACCATTTTTTTCTTCATCTCCTTATTTTGTTTAATCTCCCCATTGCTTTGTTGCTTGTTCTCCATCCTGTTACTTTATAAATTGATAGCTGAGGAGGAAAAGAGGGAAACTTATAGCAGGATCCAGCAAGTGCACCAGGAAGGCACAGCAGCATCAAAAATGCAGTTAAAAGCAGCCAAAAATACATGTCAACTGTGCTGAAGTCATCCACCTGGAGGGCTACGTTTGAATTTACCCAAATGTTGGGTCAGAATGATTCTGAGGCTTCTCTCACCTCCTGACATTAGCTGTGCCACTGTGTGAGTGCTTCTGCAAAGGGTGAGCCTATTTATTCAGCGCCCTGTCAAGAAAATTCCTCTCTAATCATCACCATATGTACTTCAACTGTGTTAAAAGGCATTTTAATAATCACTTATTAAGTAATCTGGTTTCTGTAGTTTCAGGCAGGGTGGATTATCTGTGCTTCATGTCATGGTCTTGGGCAGTTCATCAATCTGTTCAGTTTGTCCTGAATATGGATAATGGTTTCTTCTGCATCAACATCTCAAGGATATCACATTTCAATATCTTTGAGATGTTGAATATTAAGGTATACATAGATTGTAATGATAGATCCTGTCTTGAATGCAAGGTGTCCGTTAGGAGTTTAAAAGACAGTGAGCTATGACACACAGAGACTAACAGTCAACTTAGGGAAAGAGCAGGTTGGAGCAGAAGTTATGTTCAGATTCTCGTGTATATAGGAGGCTTTCTAAGAAGTGATCCTATGTGACAGAAGAAATACCATAGGGAGTGCTGGGGCCATTATTTCTGAATGGTTCCAAGAAATCAGGCTGTGTTTTAAGGTAAGAGGAACTAGGAAAGTGACTGCATTATATAATCACTGAAGCCAGAAAAATTGCTGTCTTCCTTCTTCACCTCCCAGTGCAGTCAATACTGAAAGACTACAGACAACATTTTCCCTTCTGCTGTGTAGAGCTTTAGTCAGTTGCTGCTAAATTACTCTTTAATGAGAGCTTTTAAGGCAAAAGCTTTTCACTTCATAAAAGATAGACTTAATCTTACCACTGGATATTTCACCTGCGCCGTGCCACGTTCAACAAGAATACCAGAAGTAATCCATCAGTATTCCTCTCTGCAGCACCCACATGCTATTCATTTTTTTTTTTTTTTTCACATTTAAGGCAGATAATTAAGTTGATGATGTGTTAAATGTTACACTTCTGTCGGAGTGCCAACAGAGCATCATCTAACTGGAAATTAAGAGCTTACTGGATGGAGAGTATATGGGGCATAACACTGAAACAGGAACAGCATGGGCTCAGTCACAAGCTGTCAGGTAAACAACTAAAGAGAAATTTCAACCTCACAGCTACACCACTAGCAAAGATAGTTAACTCATGTCTGCCTTTCATCGCCACATTTTTATATGGCTGAATTGTCTTAACCTCTTGTTCTTTTAGCAGTCTTTAAAACACCTTTATAATATTTCTGGATTGTTGGGAAGCCAGCAATAGCCAACTGTGCCCCATCTGCAGAGGTGTTCAGATCAAACTGTCTATCCTGTATTCTGGGTACCTCCAGTTTCACAGCTTTTTACAGTATCCAGTGTGATACAGAAATCAAGAAATCTAGACTGGAGAGGGAGTACAGATCACTGAAATGCTTTGTGGGTTTACCAGTGTTCCTTCTGCAGTCTTACTGACTTGTGTGCAGGGAAGAGATGTGGTGTTAGAGCAAGTAAAACAAGATCTTCTGAATGCAGCATCTCACAATGCCTATAGGAGTGACATTCTGCTTGGGAAAATGAATATCTGGAGTCTGGACTGCTGCAGTTGGTTGACATCCACTGAAATACTTTAACAGATGGGGGGGAAAGTGCATTCTATCCCTGGCAAGTGCAGGAAAATTAGTTAAGATAAAGATCCAGAAACATTGTCTTATTTTTTTGTTGTATAGTATGGAATAATAGGTCTCTGCTCCCCCCAGTTTTGACATCCAAATCAGGAACAATTTATGTATTAGATTCTCATAACTGACAACTATCTGAGTAAAATATGTTTCTGAAATTTCATTCATGACAAGGGTTTATTTTCTCCTCACATCGTGCTGTTAAGATCTATTCTTGTGCAACTGAGGCTGTGCTCCTCGTACTGTTTGCATAAAAGGTCAAACAGTCTCAACATTAAAGTGTCATCTGGAGTCAGGCGTGGCATGACTTCAATGTGGCACAGAGCATTCCTATGGTACTGAACCATTTAGCAAGAGTTAATCTGCAGAACAGATATTGTAGGCGCGCCAGCTTCCAGAAATACTTGTTCTCTTAAGTAATTAATTGATACAGTGTTACAAAGCTCGTATATCTCTTTTATCCCCAATATCTGTGTCAGTCCTTAAGTGTTTACAAAGCGGTTATTTCTGTATCTCTGTTCCAGTATTCCAGACATGTCATGATTCTCACTGAGAAAATGAAAAATTAATTTCCATTTCGAATTAATCTGAGCTTTTTAATATATAGATTAGTGGAATATTTAAAATTGTGATCTGTAGAAATCTATTATCCAGGAGAAGAGGACAGATTGTGGAGTAAATGACTGCTAATTCAAATGCTAAGTACTTGTCTAACAGGGGGAAACAGTTTATTTAGTCACTCCAAGAAATCGGTTTGAATGCAGATAGAGCTATCCCTCTGTGCCCACATCAAACCTGTTGCCAAATAGGAGAAGTTGCTCCAAGCTATCCACTTCAATGTCTAGGCATTACTTACCTCTTATCCAAAGTACTCTTCACTCTCAGTGCTCTCCAGCATTCAGCCCGTTCAGAAGGTTGTTACAGCAGTCCTCCTCTCTGAAATAAGGACACTTAAATTATTGAACAAAACATAGTGCCAGCTTTAGCCTTTTTATATCTTCTCAGAATGAATAAATAATTAACCGTAATTAGGAAAAAAAAAAAAAAAAAAAAAAAAAAAAAAAAGTAGTAAAATACTTAGGCTGGAATTCATGTAATAAATCTTCTCTAACCAGTAGAAAATGAACTGCCTTGTATGGCTGCAATACTACACAAGAGGTCTTTGTTTCAGCTACCACATAATGTTTAAAGACTTTACTTCCACATTTGAACCAATAGACATTTGCAATGCAAATGCCTGAGGCTAGGACCTGCATTGTGTATTCTTGCTTATTTACGTTTATCCTGGTTCAGGAACACCCACAGCATTCCATGTGCTCTAAATAGCTTTTAATAGTGATGTGTTGGGCCAGTACTGATGTATGTAGGAGTGCATAGTACTGGCTGGGAGTCATCTCTTTACAAGGTTTTGAAAGGTTGGAGACAAAACATACTGTACAGTAACAAAAAATACAGTAGCTTGTAAAAGGATTTTACTTTATTGTTGTTCTGGCTTTGTGCCACAGATAGGAACTTTGTATCAGTGTTAGTTTAAGTGCTAAACAAAACATGTGTGAGAACAAGGCAGTAACAGTTTGCTCTTTGCTGTCAGATCCGCATATCCCAAAGATAGATCGTGTAGATAAGTGTAGATAAGAGCACTCTTAGGTATGAGAAGGTGTGCTCCATTTTAGCTTTTCCATGTTAGCATGTGTATTGCTTACTCTGAAAATCCTATGCACATTGCATTAGTCTCATCAGCATTTCCTCAAGGACATTGATAGATAGTTTAATTGCATTATCTGTATGCTTGCAGATGCTAAACTATCCACAGTGCACTAGGCAGAGAGGCACCAGTTGGCTGAAATTCTGAACTCTGGATGGGACTAGAAGTAGCACTGTTCAGTTTGTTATTGAACATGTAGTACCTGGTTTCTATTTCAGGTCATCATTATTCTGGCTGCTTTCATAGATCTCTTTTGACCCCGAAAAATAAATCTCAATAAAAGGAACAAAAACATTTTCTCAAAAGATGTTGCCATTCAGTTTGCTTCAGAAAAACATGGGTGTCCTTCTCCAGCTGCAAGATACTGTTGTGAAAACATCACTTTTTTGGAGACAGGAAAGAAGGTCTCTGAAATATTTCTTAGCAAATTTTATCTAGAAGTATCATTAAACTTGGCATCCAATGTCTTAATTTTAAGAGGAAAAAATATCTGGTCATTTAACCTTTTGCAACAGAGATGTTATGATGATTATGAGGAAACAGGAGATTCCTCTCATCAGTATCTGGAATAAGAATGATGGAGCATATGAGCTTCAACTGACTCTTGTATCTTAGATATGAGTGACAGAAGATACCTTCCTGGTTTATACACATTTAATTTACAGTTTCTGCTGTCTAATTTTTAACCAAAATCTTCATAACTTTTAAGCTAATCCAAAGTGGTTAAGCTGTAGCAGTTTAACCATGTGCAGTTCAGATGTGCTACTTCTTAATAGCACCCCTCATTTGTGGCAAGGTTGCGTTGCTCAGCATGTCCCGTGATTCACATAAGGACAGTAAAATAGGTAAGAGGAGGTCATAAAGCTGGCAGTGCTATGCTACAAAAGCAGTTACATGTGGCTTTATAAGCTTTGGAAAGACGTGTCAGTTGACAAAACATGAGTTTTATTATGATAGAAGAGCAGCCCACTGTGCTAGAACTGATGCTGTCAGACTAAACAAAACTACTTACTTCATCCAAGTTCTCTCAAGTTTTAGGTCCATGTTTATGAATTTGTCCTATGTCTATTTGAGTAAGAATACAAAGAAACCAACTCAAGGGCAATTTAAACAGATGATAGAACCAAGAAACAGGACAAATAAACAAGAATTACTTTGTTAGATACTACACAAGAAATAGAATTTCATTTTTTCCTTTAAATTGAAATTATAAACAAAAGAAAAGAGACATCTTTACACACAAGCTTCAGTAAACTGCTCAGCAACTGAATATTCAGGGAGAAGTCTGTAAAATTTTAATTTCACATTCAATAAGAACTTTTTCAATGTTATGATCTTTGAAATAGAATTGCCACAATAAATAACTAGAGGATATATCATATTTGTAGTTATATGTGAAAACTTGTTCACACTTAAAAACGTGATTGGTTTCCATGCACGTGAGCCTACCCACAAATTCAATCTCAAATTAGGAAACCAAACTTTGCTCAGATTTCAGTTCTTCAAAAACACCCTGATGTGGCAAAGAGTAGAATACAGTTTAGCTGAAACAACAACTGCAACAGCAACAAAATCAACAATAAATATATTAACATATGAAGTATTTTGAAAGATTTTGAACTAATTATTACATATTACTGACTTGGATCAGCTACAGCAGAGTATTTCCTAGTTCTTTCAAGGAAAATGTGGTTAATAATTTCCCTTTGCCCTGTTGGTCATTAGCACTGTTTTAACAGTTTTCTCTTATTTATACATGCAAATCTCTTACAGCATCATTTAGGAAAAAAATCTCATGAACAGTGGGTTTAATGCTATTGTTACATTAGGGTTATTTCCAGCATTACCTTCCATGCAAATGAAAGCTAGTTAAATCTTTGCCAAGTTATTTCCAGTGAGGTCAGCCTGGCGTCCACCTACTATTTAGTAAATGTTAAATTAAATATTGACAAGTAGAAGCTTTTTCTATTGTAAGGTCATGCCCTGAGTTAAGACCAGAGTTGCTCCTGAGTGAATAGGAAATACCCTAAATGTAGCTTTTGCTAAAAAGCAGGACTATGCCCCAAATAAAGTCCTTCTAGGGTGGGAATTCGGATCTCAGTACTAAAGAAGGCAGAGTCCCCCCCATCTGAGGGTTTTTCAATTGAATTTCAGAAAATATCTTCTAAATTTCCATAACTGAAATGTTTGAGCAGCTTATGTTGCCTTTATTGATGCTGTAGGTGAGGGAACTTCTGCTCTGCAAAACACTGAAGGCTTGAGACTCACTCCTCTGAGTAGCAGTAGCAGGGGAAGACTTTACACATCTTTGATTAAGACCTCATTATAGGCACCCAAGAGCAGGCAAACAACTTTGTGAAAGAGTTTTCCATCTGGGAATGTAAAAATCCTTGTCACATTTAGGAATTGTTTCCTACTCCCTTTGAAACTTTCAGTGGAAAACCAACAACCTTTTTTGAAACATTGTTCAAGCTTCTAACATAATATTCTAAAACACAAGGCCCTTCCAGATGAAGCTCCGTGTTCTGATGTACACAAAGAACCATCCTTTTTGGTTGACTCCTTCTAGCCTTATCACTCATGGCCTCTGTGGAGGAGGAAATAAAGCATGAACTACATCCTCAGCCAGCCTTCAGCTTGTTCAGAACTTGAGTTGCAGGGCTCATTCTTCAGTCCTCTGGGAACCACAGACCACTGCTGGAGCCCAGAGTCCAAGAATTCCTTATGCTGCTGAATGTGCATAAAAGGAGGCAGAGCAAGCCCAGAGTAGAAATATCCACTCGTGTTGCTTTTATGTGAAAGTCAGTCCTGGAAATCAAGCTAGGAAAATAAACTTTGCCAGCCTTTACCCTATCCAACCTGCCCAGTTATTTTAAATAGTCCCAAATCCCATTTTGGTTTTGAGTGGTCAGATCTTTTCAGCTTGTTTAGCTGTAGTTTTAGGCCTGATATCTAGCTTTTCCTTGTATAGAGACTAAAAATAACACAAGGATATTTGTGTAACAAGTTAGTCTCTGCACAAATTCATGAAGCCTGGCAAGCAGCAACTCAGCATTTGTTCTCTTTGCCAACTACCAAAATATTCCCTTCTAAAAGAGGAGGACAACGTGTTGTAGGAATTGGCTTCAAAGTATTATTACTCTCCTTTATGTAAGTAAAACTTCACATGTAAACATAGTACAACTCAGTATGTTGTGAACATGGTGTTTTTGTCCCTCTTTGAGGAATGAGTGAGTGAAAGAATGAGTCAATTGGGTCCTAATCCCCTCCCTACATACCTCCTCCTATCTTCGACTGTGATTTCCAGAGGCATTTAAACATCCTTTTTTTGTGACTTTAAAAACATTGCAAAAAATATTTTGCCACAGCCAGTGGGCCTGAATTACATGAATGAGAAACATTTCTACATGTTATGAAATTATGGAGAAACTGAAGGGTGAAGTGCCTGCTTTGCATTTCAAAAACAGGTGGGGTCAAAGTCTGTTAGTTATTACTATTTCCAACCATTCTCAGTCAGGGCTCTGAGCACATAATATGTCCTGGGCTCAGGGCCAACATGGGTTGATGGGTGCAGGCACCCAGCCATGAGGAGAGCCTCTGCGGTCTGATCTATGATGAGAAGCCACACAAGGGACTCTCCCTTCCACCTTCATTCCGGATGACATGGTGATGTTCTCAGGTGTTCTCCTCAGTCCAGGATAAGCTGACCCCAACTATTGTCCTCACCAGCAGGTTTTACCTTGCAGCTGGAGTTCAGACCAGCCTCCTAACTATACAATCATCTGTAGATCATTGGGCTGTGTCTGGCCCTGGGTGCTGGGATCATCAACCTGATGCTGACTTGTTGACTTCATTTCCTCAGATCTGCCTCTTAACAAGGGGATGTCTGCTGTTCAGGGCACTTGGTTGGACCTAGCCACTGCCACTAGGTAGCTTCTGTGCTCCTGACTGTCTTTCATCTGCAGCTCATGGCTGCTGCAGTCTAACCTACCAGCCCTCCTGACCACGGTTCTGCACCCTCACCCCCTTCCACTTTGACAATGTCTTTCTCCATAGTTACTTCCCCAAATCCAAAAAAGCCATCCAACACCCAACACCAGTGAAGAATCATAGAATTGTTTGGGCTGAAAGGGACCCTGAAAACAATCTAGTTCCAATTCCCCTGCCATGGGCAGGGACATCTCCCACTAGCCCAGTCTGCCCAAGCCCAATCCAACCTGGATATTTCCAGAGATGAGGCATCCACAACTTCTCTGAGTAGCCTGTGCCAGTGCCTATCCAACCTCTGAGTGAACAATTTCTTCCTACTCTCTAATGTAAGTCTCTTTTCTTTTAGTTTAAAGCCATTACCCCTTGTCCTATTACTACACTCCTCAAAAAAGTGTCCCACTCCAGCTTTCCTGTAGACCTCGTAGGTACTTGGAAGGCTGCTTGGTTAAAGCATCTCTTTGCAGTTACCGTCTGCTAACTGAAAACACAGGCTGCATCAGGACAAAGATGGATTTAAAGATAACAATGAAAACAAAGTTATAGTACCTAAGATACATCAATATATTGTAAGTTCAGATGCCATTTGGACCTGCAAACCAACAAAGAAAGAACCGAGAACCAGAGGTGCAGATGACTGTCCTCAACCCTCCCAGTTGGAGTAAAGCCATCAACCTTAGGACCCAGAGAAGTGGGGGAAAAGGTAAGGCTCTTAAAATCCCAACTATACTAACAATAAACATGTAATTGTTCATAAATTCTGTACTAACAATAAATTCTTAGCACATCTAAGTTGTTCTTCCTCTTCACCCATAAGCAATATCTTGAGCCTAACAATATTTCTATTTCATGTTTTCATTTCCAGAATCACTTGAACTGTGATCTCTAGAAAGGGAGGTAGATGAAACTACAGTAGTTTAAAATAGTATTTTTATTTGTCAGAAGTGGAATTCTATTGGCTGGTTAAGTCTAGTATAGCCAGAAAGAATTCTCCATAAAAAGATTTTCTTTGTTCTATTTGCAAGCAAGTTGTGATGGAATGTTTTTGCAGTAAACTTAAATGTCAATTTTCAATCAAAATGGTAAGTAAGACTTCTTAACCTTAAGTAATTTACTTAACTTCTTGACTAACTTGTGCAAATAATAACCTAACGAGGACAAAATATTCCAGGAAGATATTTGAAATTAATTTCACAGTGACTTCAAATGAATAAGACAACTTTGTGTTCAGTTTATGTAATAAAAAGCATCGACTTAAGTCCATTGTTTTGCATCCATACTTATTCTGCAGAGGGAAAGAGTAATTTGTTACGGGCTTTTCTTCACATAAGATTTAGTACATTTAAAGCTCATTTATACAGGGAGTTGAGCATATCTGCAACAGTGGAACTCAAGGTTGGGTGTAACTTTGCATGAATAACTGCTCACCAGTTCAAATCCTCTATGAAATAGTCCCTAAATATTATTTCTTTTGCTCTCCCTGTTGTGTTGCTTTTACTGCAGTGGACAGATTACAGCTTCATAGTTAGGGAGGAAGGGGAGTGGGGGGGTTGGGTTGGGGAGGGGGAGGAGGAAAGTAAAAGAAAAAGAAAGCCTACCCAAGGACAGTTTTTCACACTGCACCATTGCACACACTGACTATGGATGTTGAAGGAAGCAGCCCAGAGAAGGCACCTAAATCCCACTGAAAGGTCTAATGCATTTGGCAAATGGATCTCTCTTTCAGAGAAAAGACTGTTTGGCTTTTAATCAAATAAACTTTCCAAACAAAAGTATATACAGCTTCTCAGATAACATAAAAGCATCAAGTTATCTGCACAGCACCCTGTGATAGTCCCACAACTTCCTTTTGGCTTGATGCTGACAGCTATCATGTCAGGTTCCTTTTGTCTCTTCTTCACTCATGCTCAAACATTTCCCACAGTGGCTGTTGACTTTAAATACTGACTTTAAACTTCAGTCAGAGTTGATTTCTGCCTACTCTTGCTGTGGAAGATTTGCAATTTGAGGAAGATACAGTATTTTTACAGTGTAATCTAATATACGAAAGGACAATTTTACTGTTAATGATTTGCCTCATATAATATCAGAGTTCTTCACTAGATTATCAGAAGGACTTAAATCATTTCACAAAACTCAAGTTTTATTGCCAAGTATACAAAAATGATGTGACAGTGACTGACTTATATCTGACTTAATGACTAAAGCCACATATTTTGAAAGTCCTGGAAGAAGGCTACTATAACACATTCTGTTTTTTCCAGGAACATTGCTTTCATGATAAGATTTACACTGTTAGTTAATAAAACAAACCTGAGAAGAGAAACAGGAATTTACAAGTAGTAGATCTTAAGTAGATACTCCTTAAGGAGGAATGTATGAAGTTGTGGGATTATTCACCAAGTACTGAAATATGACAATGTTAATAGGGTTTTTATTTAGTATAGATTCCCTCAACTCACAAATGTAACAAAAAACAGGGTTCTTGTGTGACAGATCTGTGAAGCATAATTTAAACTTCCAGATCAAGAAGAGGTACGGCAACATACAAACATACAAGTTACACAAGTGCTTAAACACAAGATGATGGTCATATAATTGACTTTAGTTACTTCTGCAAAGTTAATTTCAGCACATGTTAAGGCAGTGCACGATGCCACCACCATCTGGGACATGTATTACCCAGTGTAGTTACTTAAAAAAGCAGAGCAGATGTGAGAATAGCTTCTGCTTAACAGAGTCCTCTGGGTAGTCAAACCTAAAACTGATTGCAGACAGTTGTAGAAAGACACTTCACGCTTTACATGGTAGATGAACTAATATGTTCATGCAGACAAATGGATGTAGAAAAGTAGAGCTCAGCATTGTGACAAACGGACCAGTAAGAGTTTTAATTTGGGAAGACATTGAAACTATTGTGGATCGCTTTGGTTCCCTGAAGCAGGAAAAAAAAAAAAAAAAAAAAAAGCAGAGCGTGAATCTAAGAAGAACTAAGAATCTAAGAGTGTTGCTACAGATCCAGACTGAAGTAAGCAGTATGTTCTACTTTAGATATTTCCTGTCACAGAATGGCTTAGGTTGGAAGAGACCTCCAGGACCATTAAACTGCAGTTCCCCCTGCCTCATGCAGGGCTGCAAACCTCTACATTTAATACTGCCCAAGGCCCCATCCAACCTGGTCTTAAACACCTCCAGGAATGGGGTATCCACAGCCTCTCCGGACAGCCTGTTCCAGCACTTTACCACTCTCATAGTAACGAACTTTTCCCTGATATCCCACCTAAATCTTCCCTCTCTCAACTTAAAACTATTTCCTCTTGTCCTGCTGTTATCTATCCTTGTAAAGAGTTGACTCCCCTCCTGTTTAGGCTTCCTTCATGTACTGGAAGGCTGCAATGAGATCACCCCACAGCATTCTCTTCTCCAGGCTGAACAAGCCCAACTTCCTCAGCCTGTCAGCTACAGAAGTAGTTGGGAGCAAAGAAAGATGCAGAAAAGGGCAGAAATGCTGAATACTACTGTATGAGACTAAGCATACCAATAAGTCTAACACAGGAAGGAGATGGTTGATAAGTCTCACAACTTAGGAGTTAGGGAGTCTTATCTTCTGAAAATCAATGCCGTAGAATGTTGGAATGAAAAATATAAATAACTTGGAAGAATGAAACAATCATAAAAAGTAGGTCCAAATCCTTTTATTTTCCCTTCACCTTTATCTCCAGCTTCCCCAAATTGCTGTAACTATGATTCTTGATTAAGTGTTTACTTCCTTTTCAGAATGGTTATAATTGAAGTTCTAGCCTTCTCACTCCCATTTTGTTTGACAGTTCCTTATACCATTTCTCCTTCAGTTGAGATATAGCAGTTTGCCATTGGCTATGGGTGCAGTTTGGCAGTTCCTGGCTATCTGTACGTGAAGTCTGGAAAAGGAAGTATTTTAAATATACGAAAGTCTATAGATTCTTTTACTACCCCTTTTTTGTAGTAGAGCAATACCACATACCACCCAGAGTGTTAAATATCGTATGTCCATCATGCCTGCTTTGTTTTCCTCCCCAGACAAAACCTTTGAGAGAACTGCATGTACAGTTGACTTTCAGAGCAATTTTATTTGTTGACATTACTCAGCAATGGCTTTGACACAGCAGGTGTGTAAGGCATGCTCCTGAAACTCATAGAATACATATTCATATATAATAAATTAGAGTCTCAATTAGTGAGAATAGGTCTGGTCTAAAAATGTCTCAGCCAATCAGGTAATTGCCAACAGCCAAATATGGCAAATATGTCTTGCAGGAACTTCTGAAATTTTTTAGCAATATATACAGTCAGTACTTCTCCGATCTTATGCACATTTTCCCCCTCTCATCCTCATTCCTCCCCCTCATCATCACTCTACCCACAGTTAAATTCTGAGCAGAAACCCAGCAAGTCTGGTAAATAACAAAAAATCAGCTCAATAGATGTGTAAGTGTAAAACTGCTGAGTGATCTTCCATAATGTTGCGGATCAACTGGTGAGATGAAGACAATTTATTAATCCTATCCCTGAGTTGTCTCCATGGCAAATGAACTTCAAACCAAACTGTGTAAAATGTGCTAGAGTATTTCAAAGAAAGACCAATAGCAAATACCCACTCCATGTTTAATTACTGATTACCAACAAACAATATGACATTTAAGCAGATCCAAAGACTGTTTTATCAGCTGTACCAGAACAAGATGATAATCTACAAGCAAACATGTTAATGTCACAGCAGTCATGTTTTCCAACTTTGTACTCAAGATCTTAACAGCTGCAGAGAGAAAAGCCACAAAAGAGGGAAACAGCACTGATTTGTCTAAACTGAACTGTTTCACCACCTAGTATGGACTGTGTTCTGCCTCCCCAAATTCTATACTAACCTGGGTCAATTCTCAAACAGTTAAAAATCACAGGAAAATTATATGGCTATTTCACAAGGCTGTAAAGCACAACCCAGGGAAGCCTGAACAACAGAAAACTTTGTCCAAATTTGTCCAATAATCACTCCTTCAAAAGCGACATGAAGCTTCTAGATAGCCAGCCAGAAGCAGCTATCCAGCATGCCAGAATAACATGGACAGAATTTAATGTAGTTACTGTTGCACCTGTATGAATTCTTACCGTCTCAAAGAAAATGATACCTGCCATCATAAATGCTTATGCTTCGGGAGAGCACATATGCCAGATGCCATAGGTTTATATATGCTTTTCATGTGGAATACTCTGCATAAGTGTAACTCCCTGAGGTAGTTCAGTGCATAAATGCTGCATCTTGCAGATTTGAGAGATTTCATATTTCCTTTGAAGCAGAAATTTGGAAGATGTTTTTTCTTCCATTTGGTCTCCTGCTGCTGTTCTGTTACTGCTGTTCCCCATTCCACCACTCACACCATTTGAACTCAAACTATAGAGCTCATTCCTGAAGCTGCTACCCCAGTCTCAACTTCTCTTACCTCTCTGCAGGACTGAGCATCATGCTCTGTTCTGCCCATAGCCCCCACATCCCTATGACTTTGTCATTTGGTCATTTCGATTAATACTTGTTTTCCTTTATGTACAAAGCACTAGTACAACATCATGCCGTATGCAGTTGTTGCAGACTTGATTTTGCTTAAAGCTTTAACTCTTCATCTTCTTTTTGTGCATAAGTAATATAGCCCTAGTTGTATTAAAGAACACATAGTGTACTGTTCTTCGCATTTCTTTTTTAGAGACATTACCTGTGCTCACACTTCACCCCAAAATCTAGAACAGGAAATACTAATGCCAAACACTATTAATCACATCAGACTCTGTGGCATTCAAACCTCATCAGGTGTCCTCTGTCCTGACCTACAATGATTAAAGCTTAAGATCCTCTGTGGGATAAGAGATCCAAGGACAAGATAATCTCTCAGTTCTGAGGTTAGATTGCAGCACATTTACATACACATCTTTGCCCTGATTCACACCTGTGTGCAAGTTCCACATGAGCCACAGTCTTCTCTGCCCAAATAAAGACTGGTCTAAGTTATGAAAGTCTTCAGCTGATGGTGGATTTCTAGGACAGCAAATTATATGGTGCTATCCCCCATATCACTTCTCTGTTACAGCTGGCTGCATGCAAAAGCTTGGACAAAACTCTGACTGCATTTAGACACCGAAAATCCAAAACCATCTTAATTCACTATCACTTCTAAACTGATATTATCTTGCCTAGCAATACATGTTGTTCCTCTATCCACACTGCCTAGAAAATTCTTGGCAATTAGAATGATGGACTCTGCAGATGTGGGAAGTGAAAGGTATAATACAACATCTTCAAGTAACTACAGGGATTAAGACCATACAGCTATTAATCACATGCTGCTTCACTGTTTTTTCCAATAGCTAAGGAGGGAGGAATCTGACCGTTAATTCCTTTTGAGTTTTTTCTCTACATGTTCTTTCATGTCTACAGGAATTACCTTGAAAAACCAACAGCTCAGCAGACAAAATGTTTTTAACTACAGTTCATACTCCTCCTCAAGGTTACTGTTAGGTGTTTTTGCATGAAATGGAACCTCTCCATATCTGCAACAGTCTGAGATTATTCCAAACTTTAGTCAAAGTATAAAAGTTGATACCAAGCTCTGGTAATACACATTCTGTGTTATGACCTCACTATATCTGCTTCATTTGCTCAGGAGATCCAATAAATTACTTCTTTGTTCTTTCAAAAAACATCTTTCCATCTGCTAAAGTTTGTACTGGAACAGCTTTCTGTTATAGGATATGATGATTTTTCAGCTGAAAATCCAAATGTTGCCCAACATTGCCTATTTATACTTCCTTTTAAAACTCAATTAATAATGCAAAACTATTTTATGACCACAAAACCCTCAAATCCTCTATCTTGGCAAGTTGTAAATTAAACAGCAGGATTAAAATAATAAACCCTCCTTCCTCACACTCCATGGCGCAACTGAAAATCCGTCTGCTATTATAGCAAGGGGATTTGTCTACTCCTTAGTTAAACAAAACTTTACGACTTTTCCTCCTTCCCATTGTATGCAGTGTTTGTTCAAAAAGTTTATACTCATTAAAAGTCAAGGATGAGTCAAAAGCTTCATTGGCACATGCACATTAACACTGGGGTTAGGAATGAGGAACAACTTCTGGCTACTAACGCAAAGCCATGAGAAGGACCTGTGCCCCTTGGCAAGATTCCTCTACTTCACTGCAGTAAGCAAGGGACAAAATAACCCCCTTGATTCATTACCTGTCCACTGTCCTCTCCTGTTCATGGATCAGTTTTGTTTGAGCTAAAAGCCAGCAGTAAAAATGCATTCTTCTCAAGCAGTTTGAAATATAGCCTAGGATCAGAAATACAGAATCCATTTCTATTTCAAATCTATCATTGTTTTTACAACAAGGAGGGACTGAATATTTATACTCAGCAATTGGATTTACAGTTTTATAAACTATGAAGTGATTTCTATCTCCAAGGACTCACTGGGAAACGTGAACCCCTGAGGTATAGGATGACTAGGTGGTTATTCTCTGGCATTGGATGGGAGCAACCACCTCATTTCTTCACAGCACTGCTTGTGGGGGTTTGATTTTGAGAAGCAAACAAACCCAGATTATCAGAACTGAGCAGCAGTTCCTTGGTTTTCTCCTTACAGCCGCCACCTTCCTCTTCTTCTCTCCTCACGTCTTTACTGTCAGGCAACATGGAACAAGTCATTCATAGCCTGAGGACCAAAATTATTCTTCAGTTCAGGGAGAAAAGTAAGGGTGAATAAGGAATGAGGTTGCCTTGACATGGAGCTTCCAGGGTGAACTAACACTGGACCAGATAGCTGGAAGTACCACGTGTTGTTGCTGAAGGAGCAAGCAGAGCTGCATGCAGAAGCTGGCTCTCCCACTTCAGTGGTACAGAACAAGGCAGGCCTGCCATCTCAGGTGTCAGAGACTAATGCAAACGTTTGTATTTTAAACACATTTTTGCACATACTTTATTACATGTAACTACACTCACTATGACAATCTAGCAACGTGAAAGGCAAAGTACTCACTGCTAAAATAAGGACTTTACCTGCCTAGCTTCTCTCTTTGTGCTTCATGACTGAGTGAACATGGAATTTCTCTGAATTCCAAGTGAAATAGTTTGGAAATGAAGCTGTTATGCAGAACTCCAAAACACTGGGGACAGCAGGTAAGATTATTTCCGAACATGTATGTAGAAACAAGTACAAAATAATCTGAAAATAAACTCATATGCAAGCCTACTATCTTCATTTCTGGTGTAGTCAGTTACTGCCTCCTGCCTCTGAAGACAAAGGGTCCCTGCAGAAGTAAGGCATTTTATGGCCTTGGGGTACTGTTCTTAAAAATCTTGAAGTGAAAATTTACTTCAAATTAATTAACAGAATTTACTGAGAAGATGGGTTTGTTTTCCTAATCTTCTCGGCAGATTTCAGGCAGTTAACAATCTTTGCCTATTTTACACACTGGGTGCATAAGTAAAGGGCTGTTTTCTGCAGCTTGCTTTGTTTTTCTTCTATCATGGGACTCAGAGGACAATGAATAAAAGAAATACAAGATCAGATCCTTAACTTAAGCCTTCAGTACTCTTCAGAAGACTTGGTTTTTGTTTTGTTTTGCACTAAAATAAAAGGAGAACAGCTTAAATCTACAAGAAAATCTTTCTTCCATGAATAACCTCAACATGTCTAGCATATGTAATACAGAACTGGGCCTACTGATTAAGGAACATCTCAACATATGTACAATAAAATGTACAGAATTAGACCCTGTGATTGAGTAAGACATGTCTTAATTACTTTGTCAGGGTTATGTTGTGCAAAGACTTTCAACCCCACCTTCCAGTTAAGAAAATATCTTTCACAGTTTCAAGAATATATTTTGATTTAAACCATACCCCATAAGATCTAGTGAAGATATTCTCATTAACTTACACAAATCACTCAAGTACAATAGAGAAAGGATACAAGAGTCATTTGTGTGTTACACGTTTCTACACACATTACTCCACACATTAAGGAATTACCATATAGTCCCTTCTCTTCAGATTCTGTTATTGTAAGATTGTTTCTTTGTATAATAGTTAGAAGGCTTATTCCAAACCACAAGATTAAGACTCAGATTTTGTGCCAAGGACTTGAAACTTCCTCTTTTCTTTTTTTCCCCCCCCCCCCCTCCCCCCCCCCCCACCAATAATGAGTATTTTGCTCTACTTGGAGACAGAAGCAATTTGCAATAGAACAACCTATCAAGTTAGCGTATGATTAATCTATGTTTTCATCAATTAAAAAAGCATTAAAGAGTCTTCTGTCTCTGAGAAGCTCAGTGGTTTCAGAACAATACCTTCTGAAGATAAAAGGTGTAGTATATGTGTAGCTTTCTCTCAGAATTAGATTTCCCTTAAAAACAAACCTTTGGTGAACCAGTAAACAGATGAGTGGTTGCTGGGCACCTTCTGATGCTCTGGCACACAAGGAAAGTAATGAAAAATGTGAAGAGCCTCTTTCTTTACTCCCAGTCAGCAGAAAGGATGCAGGATGGGATTAGGAAAGACAGCCAACCCCTGCCTGCAAGTCAGGCTTCAGTCAGGGCACTGTTGATGGAGGTGGGGGACATGTGCCAACTGCTTTCAGTGGCTGGAAGATGCTAAGGCCTCAAATACATCGGCCAAATACCCTATGAAATACATCTTGGCTCCACAGAAATGTCTTCCTCTCTCCAACACCTCCACTTCATTCCCACACAAGGATGATAAGTCCTTAGCACTGAGTTTCTGAGAAGCAGAAGGAGCTGACTGGTAACTAAGAAATAACATAGTCAACAGGCAATGAGAAATGTACAGCACCTAAGCCGGCCTGCTGGGCTTAATATTTATCACTTAAATGCAGCATACTATGTGAGTGAAAAAAAGATCATTCTTTAGAAATAGTACGCATTTATTTTCTTTGTTTATTAGTTTTCCTGTCAAAAGATTAACTGTACTTCAATTAAAGCCTTAGAAAGACAACAGCACTTGTTTTAGAAGGTCTTTGGGCTAGTAAATACAGAAGAATTTCCCCTGATAGACATTAAAACACTGATTAATTTTGTATGCATATGTATATATGTATATATATATATATAAATACATATATGTATCTCTTGTTATGCAGGGTTTTTTGTTTGTTTGTTTTAAACCTTACCTTGCAGAGAGTTCTGTGGAAGAAACAAGCTGAGTACCTGAAAAATAAACTCACCAATGGAATCTTGCATTTTATAGCTTCAGTCACATGGATGGTAATAAATTAAATTTGACTTCTGAATCCAGTTGGCTCTTTCAAGTTATTTTCAAATCACCTTCCTGCAACTCAGCCTTAGATTCAACCATTAGAGAGCGACAACTTCCACTGAGATGGTGCTATCCAAACAAAATGACTACATGCTACTTGAAGAGGCACTGATAAGGAATATGCTGTACTCACATTAGTGTCACACTTAAGGAGCTAAGTGTGCTTCCTCTAACATCTACTATATCTTCTGGCTTGGGTCCAGGACACTGTAATAGCAGTGCCAGTAACTCCTATGTGTTACACACCCTTTTCCCCCCAAAAAGCCATTATCATTGATATTAAATATTTACATAGTAGTGCCTACAAGCCCCAGGATTAGAATTCTACCTCACTATCCAGAAAATAAGTAGTTCCTTGGTAGGGAGTTCACGACACTTTGAGCAAAAAACATAAGGTGAGAACAACAAATGAGAGAACAAGTCCCACTTAGTTACAAGAGACAATTAAACCTCGTCATTCAGGAAGCTCCTAGCTGAAGCACTATTCTAAGACATGAAAGAGGTTAAAAATCAAAGTTGGCTGTGTTTTCACAAGGTCAGTTTTGAACATTCCAATTCCATCTAAATCCTACAATGAATTAAACCTAATTGGCCAAAGAAAACCCCATATAATCCCGCTAATCTGCAGTCACCAAGTGATCATTTCACCAGCCTGGAGCTGGTTTTATAGGAGATTAGGGCAGAGAGCTCTCCAAGCTGGCTCATGGACATGAGGTAGTGTTACCCACATCAGTGCACATCAGTTCAGTGGCCATAGAGCTACAGGTGGGGAAAGGCACAGCTCACCTTCTATGCTGGTGCAGGAGTCTCAGCTCTGTGCTCCTGTAGTCCCCATAGAAGTATGCACAGTTAGGAAAAAATAGCCTATGTATAGATTGCACTACAGTACATCTTAGGGAGAGTTTTCCTGTGAACATTAACAAGACAAAGCACTGACTACGATAAGATAGAGAGGTAAGTATAACAAGTCGTTAAACCCACCCTGAATAAGATAAACTGAGTTTAGATAAAGGCTGGGAGGATGCAGGCAACAGATGAAGACAATATATAAGTATTCAGTTAAACTTTGACCACAAGAGACAGTGCTGATACCTCTTGTACCTGAATGGCTTCTTTGTGGAATAGATTGAATGCTCAAGGCTTAATCCAGGGACTAAAATCTGGATGTATCACCTATTGAAATAATGGAAGAAAATCTGTAAACTTCAGTATGCGCTGAAGTATGCATTTGGTTCAGCCATATAGCCTTATTCTTCGTAAGGAAGAATTTAATGGAATGTTGGTACATCAAGGATGATAAATATTTTCTAGCTTTAGTGCATTTTATATGTATAAACTCTGAAAGTGTTTATAGTTTCTTATCTATGTTTCTTTTTCAATTTAAAAGGCATATCCTGATGAATTTGAGTACTGGATATTAAGATATATCTACCTGAGCACACAAATGGAAGAAAATCCTAGAATCTGTTGCGATTCAAGACAATTGTAGTAGATAAGTTTAAAAAGAATCACAAACATTAAAACTCTGTCTGAATTGTAAAACAAATATATGTATATGTAGAATTGTAAAACAAATAAATGTATATGTAGAGATAGCTTAGCCATTATAAAGGAGGAAGTATAAGTCAGCACGTAAGATGTCTGGTGATCTGAGTTCCACATAGATCACAAGCCATGCCAGCATGCTGTATACTTACTTATAAGACTGAATAAGAGCACAGAATAACCATCTACACATGCCTTTAACAGATTAAGTCAGTATGCCTCAATTCAATTCCTCACCTCGTAAGCAAACATATAAATACAGAGATTCAAAAACCACCTACAATATTAAGTATCATCTTCTACTTACTATGTCCTTAATTAAGGCTGACATTCATTCATTCCCCTATACAAACTTCCAGTAAGGCAGCCTTTCCTCCTGAGTAATGCCAACTCTCTTTTATACTGCTTGTCCTAAGAGTGCTACTGCATCCTAAACTCAGATATACTGACTAATTAAGCAAAGCAGTTCAGCTGCATTCCCTCAGGTGTTCCTGGAAGGGAGGGACTGAGAGGAAGTTTCATATCTGGTGGGACAAACAGGCTAATTTCATCTAGCATTTTTTTCTGTGGGTATTGCTGTTGAAAATAATTTAAAATAGAATTGAAATATATTCAATTTAAAGCAAAGCCAACAGAAAAATTTGCATCGTATTCAGTATTTCTAAAATTCTCAGATTCAAAAGAAAGCAAAATTATACCAAAATAAGCATAAGAAAACACTTAATGATTTCTGTAGAAATATGATTAAATAACCCTGAATTCTTTCAGAAGTACTTACATTTTACATTTGAACTTTGGAGTATGACAGGGATGCAACTACTGTGAGGAAAGAATAAAGACGTTTGCACTCTCACAATTTAGAGACCTTGACAATCCAGATTCTCAGAGAAAAAGCATAGCTTTGCGATATTTTCAATGAGTTGTTAGTTAATTCTTTAACATTCAAAGTGATTTCTATATTCATAAGCACTGGTCTTAAAATGTGATTACAGGAAAAAGACTAATGGCACACTGGGCTGTAAGTCAAGAGAAGTGATAATGGCTATTGATTTGATGTTTACAATGCTACCTCTGCAGTGTTGTGTCAAACTCTGTGTCTCCTGAGATCTCAGAGAGATGTGCAAATGGATGGGAGGTCAGATGAGGGCAGTGAACAAGTTCTGGGGGTTTCTAAGGGAACTCCAGGCTTCTTCAGTGGGAAAAGAGGAAGCCTAGGGGTGAACTGAGTCACTGTCTTCCACTTGATGGCAACTGGGGAGGCCTAGAGAAGACATAGCTGGACTCCCCTCAGAGGCAATGGACACCAAATGCAGAAGGGGAAGTCTTGATTGTAAATATGACAAAAAAGAACGTTCACAATGGCTGGTAGAAATCTGGAAGAGGCATCTGGAGAATTTCTGGTTTCTCAGTGACCTAAGTTAAAGCTAGAGTTAGCCTCACATTACTAGTCCAGGAAGTTGGCCTAAGTAGGCTCCAGAGATCACTTCCAATCAAAATTATTTCATGATTTCACAATGAGCATTTTTATAATAAGCAAGGTTTGGTAACATATATTACGCAAATCCCCTTAAGGAAATAGGTTATTCTAATCAAAGAACTTAACAGTTGTCATACTTCATTTTAGCTTACTTCCTATGTATAAAGACAACAAAAGCAGGTAAACCAATAGACCCACTGAAGACACTGTCATACTGGTAAGTTTCTATTTTAAATCCAGTCTGAACATCTGGGCAGGATTTGGGAATGGGAATACATGTATGTAGATCTTTAAAATTTCTGGTTAAATCTGGAAATGAATTGAGAAAACTCATTAATAGTCACAAAATATTTCAAGCAGCACAGGATTTTGGAGTTTTGGACTTTTAACTAAAACACTGTAACAGGCCCTTCCCACATTTACAAAGAACGGTCAATTTTTTTTTCCCAGATTTTTCTTCCACAAAATACTTCTCATATTTTATTTTTTATTTTTGTACTCGATGTGCTTGTGAGTGTTCCTTGAGTCATATTTTCTCAATGTTTTTAAGTCAAGGCTAAGTTAAAATCTGAGTACTCTTTAAGTAGCTCCATAACCATGGTAGTAGTTTGTAGTAGTTAGTAGTTTGAGCAGTTAATTCCAGACAACAAACAAAATTATTCTAGAGTTAATTCAGAGGTCTAAAATAGAAAACCCTTTAGAATGTAGGGAAAGGAAGGACTAGGATGTATTTGAGAACTCTGTCAAATTATAAACGTAATGTAGATTCATGACCTTCAGTAATATTTCATTTCTGCTTCATTTTGTTCTTTGGCTGTACAGCAGATAAAGCCATTTATTGCTGTAGTCTAAACATGGCTTATGATAAGTGTTTAGACAATGGCCTGGAAGCCAGGGTTGGATAATAATTAAGTCTGTTCTCACATTAGAGTTTATTTAGGCTACAAAGCAGTTCACAGATAAAAAAAATGTCAAGATCTGCTCCCATCCCAGAATTAACCTTTTTTTTTCTGATTTATTCTACTGCAATTATGTAGCTTACTACTAGCAGTAGTTATTTAACGTTTTTACGCCTACTCATGCTTTAGTTTTTTTCCCTTTCCAGTCCAACTACATTTAACATTGCTGTCATATATCCACTCCTCCCTTCTCTGTAGCTGGGCACCCACATAAGAAAGAGCCCCTATCCACTGAAGTCCTCACCCTCCTTACACAGTGCCATGAAGCTCTTCCTTACACTCAGATACAAATGATCATTTCTGCTCCATCCATACTGCACCGTAGTTGAGGTTTCTGGTATCTCAGCACAGTGCTATTTAGAAAGTAGCTTGCAGACAGCTAAAACCACAGAACGTTTTGATTTTGTGTGGAAAAACATAGAAATGGGGGGGGAGATTTTTCCCACTTCTAGAAATGAACCTTAGGTGGATATTCAAGTACTGTTTAAATTCAAAAAATATTCAGGTTGAATGAATATTAGACACTTGATTTATACATTATTGAAGTACATTAATATTTTTACCTTTATAATCAATCCTTGTTTAAAGATGAGGAAACTGAGGCAATGATATTGTAAATTTCACAATTTATATATACACCAGCAGGTCATACAGAAGACCTAACTGGCACTGTAGTGGTACAGCATTAACATTTAAAAAGTCACTGAATTAACCCAAAGATCCTGAGTCCACGTTTGGGCTTTTTTCCAAATCCTCTGGTTTATGTACACTGGCTTTATCCCAGTTCATCTGAAAATTATATTTTTGGAGGTTCGATGGAAGGCACGAAACCTTCCTGTCTGCACAAATCTGAGCTCTTAGAGAAATCCTTGACATTCCTCAGACTCTTACGATGTTTTCTTTCTTTTCTTTTTGTGTGGTCAGAGGATATTTTCTTCCTTTGTTTTCCTTTCAAAGAGGTGTACCTCTGTTATAATCCATGAACCACTGAATCACAGCATCACAGAATGGCTGAGGCTGGAAGGGACCCCTAGAGGCCTCCTTATTTCCGCTCAAGGAGAAACTTGCCTAGGGTTGTGTCCAGACAATAGGGCTGGTTTCTGCTCCAGTGGGAGATCTGCTCCCAGTGTACCATCCTTTCTCACAAATCCCGCAGCAGAGTAACTTGAGACTTATGATTTTTCCCTTCTGGAAAGGAGTGGGAAAACTGAAGATGATGACAGAACACATCTGCAAGGTTCCAGTGACACCTTCATTCCTATTTTGAGGCGATGCAGGCTGCTTCCATGTCAAATTTTTTTGCTTCATTTTCCTGTTTGTAGATGGAGATTTTCTGCTTATCAGCCACATTTGAGTGGCAATGATGGCTGCTCTTCCTCTATCTGTAAAAGTGATTCATTGAAAATTAGGGCACTTTGTAAGCACTTTGATCATGGTAATCACCTCCTACTGTGATATGGACTACTTAGTCTGACTTGGCATTTTTAAAGGCATAAGGAAACTTGTTTACTGGAAAAGCTACTGTCCTTTATTACTTTATTATGGATAATTGCACTTTTCCCCTGATTTGGCTGAGAAAATGTGTTAATGTGGTTAGCAGGCTGTCAATACCTACACTTTTCTAAAACTTATACTGCCAGCTTTGAGGTCAGCAATAATATAATTATTCTAATAGCCAAAATATATGGAAAGCCAAGGACCCAAAGGAATCCTTGCTGACACATTTATTGCAAGATGAATGTGAATTTGGAAGAAATATCTACAGATAACATCCACTGATATGCAAGAACAAGGAAGGAAAACTTTGTTCCCCACTTCATTTGTATCTAAGGCTTGAACAGTGAAATAATTAACAGAAGCAGAATTGAATGTTGAATGTGCCAGTGTATATGTATATATATATATATATATATGTGTGTGTGTGTGTGTATACTACAGCAGAGTCTACAGTTATAAAATCAAGTATTCCTTTTCAATTTTACAATAGAGAGAATCAGCTTACCACTAGCCTTGACCTTGTACTAACAGTTAAAATACGTCCTGGATAATATGTTATGAAATGCTGCATTCACTGAATGACAAGTTTGAACAGTATAATTTCCTGTAGATACATACCAATCAGTCACTTCAATCAGGAACTTTCAAGCATATTTCTAAGTGGACTCTGTGAACATCAGGAGATTTTTAAAAAGTCATTGTTGGGAACCTATGACTTCAGAATTGAAGTAACCACTCAAGTGAAACACAATCCATTTGGAACCAAATCTTACTTGCTGTCTTCACATAATAAGAGACATGCCCATTTTGCACAAAGATGAACTGTTATTCTACCCATTGTTTTTCTAGCAAATCGTTAGCAGCTTTCCAAACACATAATAGAAAAATCTAGACTACAGGTTCATATGACAGGCATGTGGCTCATTATTTCTTGGCGTGAGATCAAAAGATTTTGCCAAAAAATGTAACAGCAAACATAAAAAATACGTTACATAAGCTATTTTATAATAAAATTCCATGTTACAGATCATACAAAATAAAAAATAACAAGAAATAAAGGACACTTATACAATGAAACACAAAGATACGTTTTTAAGTAGCTAAGTCACAGTTTAGAGGCAGTAAAAACATAAATCTTGCTCTCAGTATCATGACTTTCATTTGTATGGAGTTCTCCCCTTTGGCTTCAATAACCACACATTTAAATTGTACTTGAACTTTCACTTCATGAAAAATGATTCCTTATTTATAATATACTAAGAAAACAGAAGTTATAGATTTCACCCCATCTCTATTACTCATTTCTTGGTTAGAAGTAAATGCTTCCCTTCGGCTCCAGTGGAAGTCACAGGGATCTGTTTAGAGGTCTTTGGAGCTGGGTGTTTATCAAGGATGCAAAGAGGATCTGTCTATAAAGACAGAAGCTCCAAGGATGCAAGCCATGGTTTCTCATCTATGGAGAACATCATAGAACTTCTGTTTTCAAATAGTAACAGTGAAATCTGAGCAGTTTCAAAACCTACGCAGGCTGATTTTAGGCCATGATTATCATTGAGAGTATGTTAAATAGTGGATATTATACTTTCCATTTGGGTTCCACAAAATGCTGACGAATGAAGTATCTCATTCCTTTTCACTGAGATTCTATCAAGTTTTGAAAAGATCATTTATAGGGTAGCTGGCAATATATAAAAGCCTGGTGCAGCTTTTATCATGTCAGAGTCTTTAGTTGAATAATTTTCTATTGCCTATTACATTGGTACTTTCTGTATATGAAAACAATTAATATGTAGTATATATTTTAATATATAACTTCAATCAAGTATTAAAATTTGCCTCGATATTAAAGTACAAAATTCAATATGATATTGCCTTACATAAGGCATTTTATATATTGCATTACATAATCTTCAGTTTCCATTTGGACTCACAGTTTACTGAGGCTTATGATTTCCTGCTTGCTACCTGAAGTTTGTTTTTTCCCAAGAAGATCAAGACAACAACAAAAAGTTAACTAATCTATCCAGCATTATGATACAGGGGACCCTGTCATTGAAAATAATCCAGGGATCTTACTGTTAGATCAGATCCGCGGGCTCCCAGTTCAATAGTCTGGATGAGCTCCCCTGCAGACAGGTTCCTTCCTGACAGGCTATGAGAATGTTGTGATTTTGTAATTTTTGCTATTGGTATTCCACATCGTAACATCATGTGGAGCACAGAGAAGAACTACACGTCCCAGAGGACCTCATCGCCAGAGTGGGAAATACATCATGGAAGTGATGCTGGCTCTCTCTCTCACTGCCTGGAAGTGGATGTGGGTGTGCTTCTAAGCCATGGTACCTTCAATTTAAAAGTAGGCTTCTCGGTCTTCAGAAAACTCTCTCTCTTATTTTAATTGATTTATTAGCTTCAATTTCAACTAGATTGCATTATATTGTGTTAGTTTGCATTCCGATATCATAGTAAAATAAGTTTTCCTCCTTAGATTGTTGCTGCTGCTCTGTTTTTTTCCTTGAGTCCAGCTCCCATCTCCCTTCCCCTTCAACTTTTCCCTTCCCATTTCTTGGGGTCAGGGGGCCTACTGCCCTTCTGTCATGGACACAGATTGATCTAGGTAACTCCATGACAGAGAACACACAGTCATCTCAGGGAGCTTCATGTCCTTGAAGCTGTGGACATGTGTCTTATCAAGTAGCTTTCCTGATGAACAGCTGCCACTTGGGAGGCAAGGCTTCTTGATCCAATGCCTAGCATTGAGCCTGGCAATAACGTGAAGAATGTGAAGGGCATTTAGAAACCATTCCATTTATGTAGTGTAATGCCCCTCTTTGCAGTACATCCTTCACCTCCAATTCCTCCCGTGAGGCCCAGTAGAGCCAGGTTTTGTCAGGCTACAGTAAACACAGTGTTGTTCCTCCTATGAACTTTTGTCTGGCTCAGGATCAAGCCCTCTTAGTTAATTTTTTAAATCTTTCCTGCCAAAATCTCCCTGTACACGCTGTACTCCTTTCTCTTCTAACACTTACTGTCTATGTTCACATACAGGAAATGTTCTATTGCTCCAAGAGGGTTAAAATAATGTATTTTCTGATTTATGTCACCTCCTGACAATTCAAGGGCTTCATTTGTCCCAGTGCAACTGTTAATATCTCTTTCTTTTCCTACAACAGGAGCACTGCCCCTCTGTGACTGAGGAAGCACTCTCGAATGTGGCTGGTATGGGTCCCATGTTTGGACGAGACCACAGCGTGTGGGAATATAAATGGAGAAAAGCAAACAGACATTGCTGTAAATCAGGCTGTTTGTGGAATGGCACCATCCCACAACCTGTGGGAGTCTTTGACTAACTCCATATTTTACCTTTTAGGAAAATCTTAGAAATTTTTTTCATTGAGAGTTCCTATTCTTTACCTCTCATTCTCTGTGAATGCTGTCAGTCCTCAGCTGGAGAGTGGGGATGCTGGAGCTGCCAAGTGTTAGCACCAACTGGAGCAGACATTTCTCTTACCCTTTACTGTATTCAGACCCACTGTTCTAGGATCTGCCATCATCTCAGATCACAGTCTTTTCAAACCAGATTCAGAAACACAATACTTAAATTCTGTGTGAAGAATATAGCTTGATCTAGTCTCTCCCACTTCAGCTTGAAAGAATGTGTAAAATCAAGAGCTTTGTAGTTGAATAAGTTCTTGTAAAAGACTGGAGTGCTCACAGTCTCTAGGGCAGAAGCTTCATTGTAAATAAAGAAATCTTTTCATTGCTACATGTTGAGCTTTTAGAAGGTTTCAGTGTTCCAATGAGAAGAGTGTCCATGCACATGCATGTTCACAAGAGTGAACACACATGGCAATAATCCACACAACAGATGACTGAGGAAGAGCACTTCCTTTCACTCTCTCTCCATCCATGTTTTAAAGCACTTTCAGAAATGCTGCAGCCAGAAAACGCCCACAGGTGCATACCTGACAGACCAACACACGATCAGATTTTACTGATTTTATCTGTAAAAATAACAACATTCTTCATCCTCTGTTTCGGCTGCTGAGTCTGTTACTCAAAATGATAGCATCAGGAATGTTTTACTTCAAAACTGTTGGAAAACAAACAAACAAAAAAGCACGTTAAGAGATTAGAGTACTGAATAAGCCTTAACCACAAGACTTTTCCCTGAAATCTCCATTTATATGACTTTTTGTCTCCTGATTTTCTTCTGCAACAAGAAACCACTCTTAAGGTTGCCTATATCCCAGAGCATGCTCTGGGACAGTGCTGCAGTCTGCCTTCTGGAGACAAGGCAGAGCGTGGCCACCATACAGCTCTGCTGACTTTGTTCAGTCTGTATTTTCAGAAATGACTTCATTTTCACTGTAAAGGTGAACTGCAAAAGTATTCTGATAAATCCTATTAGGCAGATAAGACATTAATGAATTTAAAATATGTACTGTTTTAAGTTATGCGGCTCTGTATTTTGGAGATATATAGAACAGTAACAGACCCAAGGTGAACAGGTAGAGCATGACTGAGCTCTGACCTCATCTCTGCTACTTTCCCACTGCCACTTCTTGGATTTCTTTCCTCTTGCACACAGTAAATGACACAAAGTGAAAATACAAATGTCAGAGAAATGAGAAGCAACCGCTCCTTTTTACAGGATTTAGACATTAACTTCAGGAAAAGAAAATTGCCTGGAGAAAATGATTTCCCTACCTTGAACATTCCTGAGCTTCCTGCAGCCGTATATCCTGGTGACGTTCAAGACCAGCTTTGATCTACAAATCCAGACTATTTTTATTAGTTAATGGTTCCTGAATTGTTGGCAATATGTTTTTATCCTGCTTTCTATACACTTATTACAAAAGATAAAGTGTGAGCAGGAAATGCAAACTCCTTCTGATAAAGGAAGTGTGATGAAGAATAATCACTGGTAAGAACAAGAGAAAAACAGACAGCTTAGATAATATAAAGTAGTGTGTACGGCTGGTTTAAATGGCTTCCCACCTTGTCCATCTTAATTTTCCTTTTTAAAATACTCAAGTAATTACTGTTTTAGTTACTGAAGAAAAGTGTGTGATTTCTGTTTATTTTTCCTTTTTTTTTTTTTTTTTTTTTTTTTTTTTTGTTACTCTATCTCCTCAAATTTATGTAAAATGAAGAACTCTCACAGGAAAACACATTACAATGTGAACAATAAAAGTAATAAATGTTGTTAAGAGTGCTGGTAAGGCTTTCTTCAGTTTTGTACTGCAACATCCCCAAAAGATGTTTTTAACTGGGTTCATTTTTCCTTTGTTAAGAACTGCTCCGAAAGTAATGCCTCCTATTTTATTATGTTGGCCCACGATGTCAGAGGTGGGAGTTGGTGGTATGGCAGTAGAGACTGAACCTTGCCAATATTCCATTACATTTTGTTGCTGTGTGACAGATGGAGCAGAGGGGCAGTGTGACAAAATGGCATCTGACATGGAAGAGCACATGAAGAAAAGGTGTGTCATTGAACTCCTCCATGTGGAAAAAATGCAGCCATTGACATTCACTGATGCTTGCTGAACAACTATAGAGAGCAAACAGTGGATGTGAACACAGTGAGGCAGTGGGTGGTGCGTTTCAGCAGTGGCAACGGTGACAGTGATGCTAGTGCAGATTTTTTATGAGCGCAGCATGAAGGACCTTGTTCAGTGCTGGTGAAAATGATGAAAATGTACAGCTAATTGTGATGACTGTGCTGAAAAATAGTGTTTTTTAGCTGAGAATTTGCTGTACCAATTAGTTTTATTGTGTTCTTCATATCTGTTGCAGTTTCCATAGAAATAAATAGGAGGCATTATCTTTTTAAGTCGGAATAGTCATTTGAAGAAAAATGCTCTAAGTAATTTTGAAATGAGTCCTCAGAGAAACAGAGGAGTTTCAATGCTGTATGCTGGGGGATAAAAAACATCAGACATAATAGAATGTGTCTCTCTTTCTTGGACAATTCCATCTTGATCTTTGACAGTCAGAGGGTAGCAATCTCTTTCCTTGTATTGACCTAAGTTGTTGTAAATGATATGGATATCAACCCCATTTATAGCAGTGTAATATCAACATAACTGATATTGTAACATTCTATAAAAGGTGATCTAAGATGTTTTCTTTGTCATTAACTCCAGAATGTAACAGTGGATGTGAAAATTACCTGCTGAAACCAGGAGTGATTAAATGTATTTTTTATTTGTGAATCTTTTGGTTAATGATTAAATTTTTAACCTGCAGGTCTGAGCAGCACCCTGTAATGCTACCTCCACTTTGTGGGGCAGAACCAACTGTAAAGGAACAACCATGCTTGAAAACTCCTTCATAAATGGCCCTGATTCTTCTTCTTTTCCCAAAAGTAGAGGAAGAAGACATACGCAGAAATTCTCTGTAAAAGCCAGAGGCAATGAATAAACACAGAATCTGTAAAACGATCAGTCACCCCTATATTGATTTATCTCTGCTGTGACTGATCTCTCTGATATAGAAAAGAGATTTTAGCACTAGACGTTGAAATTTCTGATGCCAAAATGGCTATGACAGCTGAGTATACGTTTCACAGGCTTACCAGAGGCAGAGGTGTCAGGTGGCTTTCTGTCTACATTTATTTTTCTTCTTCTGATGGCTCAGATGTATGTTCCTTAGGCTTCAGATACAACTCCAATCAACTTAAAGAAATTTGCAGTGTCCTGAACTTTCAACATGGACTCCCTTGTTTTTTTCATCTTCAGGATATCTCAAAGAATCAAATAAATGCCATAAAACATTGGAAGTAAAATAAGCTCTAGTTGATCTTTTAACTTGGTCTGATTAAGGTTTTTCTTACCAGCCAATTATCACATCACAAGATTAAATTTACTACAAGCCATCCTATAAGGATAAATATTTTTGGATTAAAGAGAGCACAGAATTAAAAACCCAACCAACCAACAAAACAAACAAACAACCCAACAATCAAACTAATGAGGCTAAAGCTTAAAGTCTGATATCTCTGTGTGTGAACATGAACTGAAAATCTTCTGCAGTGTTCAAATCTTCCTCCACAGCAAGGTGAAATTTTCATCAGCTCACTTATAGTTGTTTTCATGCTTTACTATGTCCTAATTCATATTAAATGAAACTGACCCTTGAAATATTAAAAGCAATGTTAAGAGAAGATAAAGAATAGGATATTAACATGTTAATATAGGACTGTCCACGTTTCACATCGAGTGCAGCATTTTCTCTCCAAATGCACCAAGTGAGGAACATCTCTTTCTTTTGATGGCAGCTGTGACAGACAAACCATTCAAGCAGAGGAGCAATAATGATGGTTGGCAATTTCCACTGTATTGCCTGGCCAGATTCAATCACAAGACCTCAAAACATAGTGCTGCTGGCTAGAAAGTAGTGAAGCTAGGATTATGTTAATTCAATGTGTCATATATTGAATCATAGAATCATTAAGGTTGAAAAAGATCATTGAGATCATCTAGTCCAACCATCAGCCCATCACCACCATACCCACTAAACCATGTCACTCATATACATGGTCTTTCAGTGAAAACCTTGTTGAATCATTATTAAAGAATAATTCTATCCTCACATCAAATACTATATAGTAGGGCATCCTTACTACTCTCTTTATGAAGTGCCCTAGAACTGAGCTCCACATGGAAATATCCTCTTCACTTTTGCAAGTTTGAACATTCAGCTTGGTTTTCTGTCTGTTGTTAATACGTACATTTTTCTAGATGAAAAAGGACTTTTTTCATTCTTAAATTTCAAGTTTGACTTTTAGGACAGGCTTCTTATGAAGTATCCTGATACAGTCTCTATGAGAGAGAGCATGACAGGACAAAAAGGTTACATGCTCTATATTGCACTAATGTCCCCTTGGGTACTTCTATACAGTCAAAGCATGCCAGGTGGCCTATGGGCTTGCTTCTCCTTTGGGAAGCACTGATCCAGCATGGCTACCCTCCTTTTTTTGCAAGTTCAGTCACCTGTGTTTGACACTGCACCACTCTGGGCAGATCGGCTGTAAGATATGAGGAGCGCAGCATTCTTCTTCTGTTACACACAGACTCCAAAATAGCTGGAACACTCATAACCCTGATTTTTACCTCAAGTGAACTTGTAAAACTCATTATATTTAATGAGAGTTTCCTAACAACAAAGAATTTATGTAGGCCCAACTGCCACACTTCTGAGTCATGCTACAGTGAGTTCTCTTTTAAGTAGACTGGTGTGTTTGGTGCATAGATTGGCTGTTTAAAAGGGCTTAAAATTCGTTCTGATTTGTGCTATTTTTTTCTTATAAAAGGAAAACAGAAAGTGAAATAGATTTCCTCAGTTTTATCTAGAAAAAAGAAGAACTTAATTTTTGTACCAAAATGCAAAAATGGATGTGATTTGATTGCAGAAGTAATAAAGTAGCTTGTTCCAAACCTGTGGATCTTGTCATGCAGCTTATTGGGAACAGTCTTAGACTGATCATGGAAGCAAGGACAAATGTTATACTGACATACTCAAAAACTTGCACGAGTCCTAATTATTGTATACTAATAAAGAAGTTCAAGTTTTTAAAGTTGTAGATCTTACTGTCATGTCTTTTATTTAGCTAGCCATTATCGTTAGGATGACCTTGCAGCTGAGGGTCACGATACCGGAATTGTGATGAGTGAAGTGTAGGAAGTGCTCTCTTGACCTACATGCAGAATATCTCTGGTTGGAAAACAAACAAGCCTTTTCAAACGGTAACCTGGTTTAACACGGACACCAAATCTTTCATCTCAATACTTGTCTTAATGTTGCCATGCTGTGGTTGCACAAAGGTGCCATAGTTTTCCGTTTTTTGAATTTCTGTTGCAGCTCATTGAACTTAAAGTTGTACTCCAACTGTATACCTTTGAGTCAAGTGAAAAAACAAACAGCATGCATGGACAAGGAGTCTGGTTTGCCTTAGAGAGACATTTTTGGTATTATTACTTGTTATCTCTTGATGACACTCTATCTTAACTGCTACACAAACTGTGCTGGTAATACTGAGAGCAAGACTCCAAATAGCTATTTAGAAATGCATTAATGTACAAGATACCTGGACTCATCATGAGGATAGGCTCTTTCCTTTTGGAGTCCATGGAGCAACAGATACCAGTGAACTTCCCTGGCTGGTCATCAGGCTACATAGGGGAAGTGACACTCTGATTCACTGGAAAATAATTTATATATTAACTCTTTTCTTGTGCTTAATATTCAAGGATTGTAGTGAGAAATCATGGGCAAACTGGTCTGAAATCTATCACAAAATCCCTGAGTACATATAAAGACTAAGAAGGCTGAGATATATAGTACCATAGTTTTCCCAGGTAAAAATCCCCCATTTTTTAATGAATAACTATGACCAGAGGCAGCACCTTGGTTAGTTATGCAAAGATTAATGTCTATTCATGTGTTGCTAATTCATAGCTTTGATTTGGCCACACAAGTTTCATGCTGACATGAATCAAACTGGAGCTAAATATAACTTGGGTAATACAAGAAGAGTGGCATCTTCTATAACAAAAATAAATAAATGAATAAAAAGACTAAACAGTACAATAGACTGTCTTACCAACAGTCCCAAAAGGCAGTCCATGGTTTTTGTTACAAGGAACCAGCAAATTCAGGAAGGCTAATCTAGACCATTTTAGAATGAAATTATAAAAGTCAGGTATAAGCATGCTGTTTAAAATTTGTTTTGATTGCTGAAGTAATGAAGTAGCCTCTTAAAAACCTTTGCATCTTGTCATGTAACTTACTGGTGTTACATGGTAGACATAAACTTTTAAATATATTTTTATAGGGCACTATAAGGGCCCTACAGAGGGACCTGGATAGAGTTGATCGATGGGCCAAGGTTAAAGGCATGAGTTTCAATAGGGCCAAGTGTCAGATCCTGCATTTTGGTCACAACAACCCCAGGCAACCCTACATGCTTGGGAAGGTGTGGCTGGAAAGCTCCCAGACGGAAAGGGACCTTGGTGTGCTGATGGACAGTCAGCTGAATATGAGCCAGCAGTGTGCCCGGGTGGCCAAGAGGGCCAATGGCATCCTGGCTTGTATCAAGAATGGTGTGGTGAGCAGGACTAAGGAAGTCATCCTGCCCCTGTACTCGGCATTGCTGAGGCGTCACCTCAAGTACTGTGTCCAGTTTTGGGCACCTCAGCACAAGAAAGACATGGAGGTACTGGAGTAGATCCAGAGAAGGGCAACGAGGCTCATGAAGGGCTTGGAGAATCAGTCCTACAAGGAGAGGCTAAGGAAGCTGGAGCTGCTTAGTCTGGGGAAAAGGAGGCTGAGGGGAGACCTTATTGCCATCTTCCAGTACCTGAAAGGTTCTTACAGTGAGAGTGGGGCAGGTCTCTTCTCACTAGTGACAAATGACAGAACGAGGGGAGATGGCCTCAAGTTGCGCCAGGGCAAGTTTAGATTGGATATTAGAAAGAACTTCTTTACAGAAAGGGTAGTTAGGTACTGGAATGGGCTCCCCAGGGAAGTGGCTGAATACTGGTGGAATACTGATAGCAAAATTACAAAATTGCAAAACCATGACAATCACCATCCCTGGATGTATTTAAGAGCTGTTTGGATGTTGTCCTCAGGGATATGATTTAGTGGAGGGTTTTTAGTGTTAGGGTACTGGTTAGGCAGTGGTTGGACTTGATGATCTTCAAGGTCTTTTCCAACCTGGGTAATTCTATGATTCTATGATATATATATATATATATATATATATATGCAAAAAAGTCAAGCAATTTTAATGGCTGTGGCAAAGCCACAGTGCAAAAGACCTGAGAAAGAACAAATAAATAAAATGCTACCTTTACATTTTTACTTGTTCAATGATTATATTCATTTACTTTTATTTTTTAATGTCAGTACAACTTGACCAAAATTGGCTTTTTCTGGCATCCCAAGGGATTCTCTATCCAGCCAGTTCCTTTACTTCTTTGGTTTGTGAGTCCAGCATGAAGAAACATGCCAGCCTTCATACTGATCTGGGTTCTCTTGGTCCTATTTACACTTTGATATGTAATGTGAGTTGGAATAACATCCTCCCTAAATAAGAATCATAGAATCATAGAATTACTCAGGTTGGAAAAGACCTTGAAGATCATCAAGTCCAACCGCAGCCTAACCAGTAGCCTATCTCTTAAAAAACAACCACAAAACAATACCACAACAACAAACCTCTGCTAAATCATATCCCTGAGTACCACATCCAAGCGACTCTTAAACACATCCAGGGATGGCGATTCAACCACCTCCTTGGGGAGCCCATTCCAGTACCTAACCACCCTTTCTGTAAAGAAGTTCTTTCTAATATCCAACCTAAACTTGCCCTGGCGCAACTTGAGGCCATTTCCCCTCGTCCTGTCACAAGTCAGTAGTGAGAAGAGACCTGCCCCACTCTCACTGTAAGAACCTTTCAGGTACTGGAAGACAGCAATAAGGTCTCCCCTCAGCCTCCTCTTCCTCAGACTAAACAGCCCCAGCTTCCTTAGTCTCTCCTCATAGGGCTGATTCTCCAAGCCCTTAACAAGCCTCGTTGCCCTTCTCTGGACCTGCTCCAGTACCTCCATGTCCTTCTTGTGCTGAGGTGCCCAAAACTGGACACAGTACTCGAGGTGAGGCCTCACCAATGCTGAGTACAGGGGCAGGATGACTTCCTTAGTCCTGCTCACCACACCATTCCTGATACAAGCCAGGATGCCATTGGCCTTCTTGGCCACCTGGGCACACTGCTGGCTCATATTCAGCCGACTGTCCATCAGCACACCAAGGTCCCTTTCCGTCTGGGAGCTTTCCAGCCACACCTCCCCAAGCCTGTAGGGTTGCCTGGGGTTGTTATGACCAAAATGCAGGACCCGACACTTGGCCCTGTTGAAACTCATTCCATTAACCTTGGCCCATCGATCAAGTCTGTCCAGGTCTCTCTGTAGTGCCCTTCTCCCCTCAGGCAGATCAACACTCCCTCCCAGCTTAGTGTCGTCTGCGAACTTACTGAGGGTGCACTCAATCCCCTCATCCAAATCATCAATGAAGATGTTAAACAGAAGCGGCCCAAGCACCGAGCCCTGGGGGACGCCACTTGTGACCGGCTGCCAACTGGATTCCACTCCATTGACCACAACTCTCTGGGCCCGGCCATCCAACCAGTTCTTCACCCAGCGGAGCGTGCACCCATCCAAACCACGGGCAGCCAGCTTCTCTACCAGAATGTTATGGGGGACAGTGTCAAAGGCCTTACTGAAGTCCAGGTAGACTACGTCGACAGCCTTTCCCTCATCTACTAAGCGAGTCACCTTGTCATAGAATGAAATCAGGTTAGTCAGGCAGGATCTACCATTCATAAACCCATGCTGACTAGGCCCGATCCCATGGCTGACCTTTAGTTCGTTTAGAACTGCTGCTTGGCACGGTTATAATGCTGCTAAATGACATGGGGATAAGCTGCAACCCAAAACACTACAGTGACTGTCAGTCTGTGGCATGGCTTTGGTCTGTGCCAGTTAGCCCACTAAGAGGCAAGAAGTAGGCCTAGTTAGGGAGGCAGCAGGCTGCAAGGAGCACTCCCAATAGGCACTGTGGATAAAAGAGTGACAGGTTTGCTTCCTCCACCCTCCATGACCCCTTCAACTTTACCCAAGCAGACTTTGCCCCCTCAGGTGACTCCTGACGGCACGCAGCACACCCAGGTCATGTAACGCAATCAAACTGTGTCCCCAGTGGGTTGCAACACAGCACTCACATTATGTCAGACACTTTCAACCCAACACTTTGTCTTCAGAGCCCAGAAAACAATGCTCAAGAGAGGTGCAAATCCAAGCACTACCTAGTGTAGCCCTGACCAATCTGTTCCACTTGGCCCTATTTTGTCTTGCAGTGTGCAGCTGGGCCACCTTTACTTAGCAGTATGCATTCAGCCATACAGTCTTTGACTTTAAATTTGTTGGCCCTTATGGAGCAAGAAACGGCATTTCTGCTGGGGTCAGAGGGTGGGGTCAGTCTCTGTTAAGCACCGAACAATGGTGTAGTTTCATGACCTGAAAACTTAATCTGTAACTAGTAAGAATTTACTGAGTGAAATTTAAATGCCTTTGATATGCATCAAGCTAAATTTGATGACCTAGTAGTTCCTTCTGACCTTAACTTCAGTGTGATATGCCACCCAGGGAGCTGTCTCACCAGAGGTCAGTTTGAAGCAAACTACAGCCCACGGAATTGTGGCCTGAATTATTTCCTGCAGCAATTATTTTAGCATGACACAATACCATCTTCTCAGGTAATAAATGACAGAAAATCCTTTTCTTGCCTAAGAAACCATAGTACTTCTTTTCTAATAAATGTTAGGACAGCACTGTGACAGATATAGTAATAGTATAAAATCAAGTATAGGTTTCTCATAACATCTACTACCATATATGATGTATATAGGTGTATAATGATGGATTGCAAAGGAGACAAGTAAGCCACATGATCATGTTGAGTAGGAAATAGGAAACTGTTCCATTTATGGAACTCAAAGAAAATAATCTCTTTTATAATATGATGAATCTGACTAAATCACAAGGTAATCATCGGGTGCATTTGATGAATGGCCACTTCTACAATGCAGAACACAGCTTTGGTAAAGCATAACACTGGCAGAGTACCAGCCCTGCTGTGCTCCTGAGACAAGTTTATGTGTGTCAGCATAAAAATATATTGGTGTTGAATACCTCTAGGCTCCTCTTGTGCCACAAGCACTTGAAGTCAGATCCTTTCTGTTGCGTATGGGAGTTGGGTGCATTGACAACATGTATCTAAAAGAAAACTCCTAGAAATACTTACGATGTGGGAGCTGACACATCCTGGGAGTCCTTTTCCTTATTGACAGGGCAAGTAATCATAAGGAGCAAGCCAGACAATAAAGCACAAGGAGTTAAATGGATGACTAACCAGTTCTACGTACTGGTTCTACATACAGTACACAGTATCACAGAATCATAGAATCACTAAGGTTGGAAAAGACCTAAAAGATCATCCAGTCCAACCGTTCACCTATTACCAATAGCTCCCACTAAGCCATGTCCCTCAACACAACATCCAGTCTTTCCTTGAACTTCCCCAGGGTTGGTGACTCCACCACCTCCCTGGGCAGTCCATTCCAGTGCCTGACCACCCTTTCTGAGAAGTAATACTTCCTAATGTCCAGCCTGAATCTCCTTTGATGTAGCTTGAAACCATTCCCTCTGGTCCTATCACTAATGACATGAGAGAAGAGGCCGACCCCCAGCTCACCACAACCTCCCTTCAGGAAGTTATAGAGAACAATAACGTCTCCCCTGAGCCTCCCCTCTTCTCCAGGCTGAACATTCACAGCTCCTTCAGCCTCTCCTCATACAGCCTGTGCTCCAGACCCCTCACCAGCTTTGTTGCCCTCCTCTGAACACGTTCCAGGGCCTCAATGTCTTTCTTGCAGTGAGGGGCCCAAAACTGGACACAGTACTCGAGATGCGGCCTCACCAGTGCTGAGTACAGGGGAACAATCACCTCTCTGCTCCTGCTGGCAACACTGTTTCTGATGCAGTGTACTGTACCAGCATCCTGCTGGTCAAGAAAAGCTTGGATATTTAGTAAATTATGTATTAATAATAGAAAAAATACATACAAAAACAGAGGAAATAAGTCTTTAAGTACAGAATTCAGATTTAAAACCAAGTTCTGTTACAGTATACAAACCAGTAAAGTGCATTGTTAATAACGCAGGGATTGCCTAGGTCATCGTGGAGAAGTATTTTCCAATCAAAGAACTTCATCCTACTGACTTCTACCTAAAAGGGTAACCAAAATTTAACTTAGTTTATCCCTTTAGTAGTCTAGTTTCTATGGAGAAATTAAACCATCATGAGTTGAATTAGGACAATTGTGATTTATATATTAATTTCTCCTAGAAGTATTCACAAGCCATTTTTTGTGCTGCAGTCACAGTAACATTCTGCACTGGGCAGAACTTATTCATTTTGGTGAACAATTGGAACATGATATCCTAAAAACTAGTACTGCAGCATTGTTCCTTACTGTAACCCAGAGGTTAATACTTACGTTCGTCTAATGTCAAGATGATAGAGTAGCTTGAACTGAAAGATACCTGGGAAAACAAACTCACCATTCTGTAAATAATCACTCAAAAGCCACTCCTTTTACAGATGTAGCAACAGTTCTTTATCCTTGGAACAGAAATCAATAATCTGCACTGTTCATCTGACACCTTATAGAAGAGAACACTTCTGTCAGGCCATTCAAATGCTACTCCAAGGGACCAGAAAGAAATATAATGATCTGAGCTGTTTAAATTAAATTAATCTCCAAAGTCAGGTAGCACTTCCATGCTCTTGGTAGAGCATAAAGAATGAAAGCAGCCACATAGACATCCAGCTGTTCTAAATGACAGATAAAACAGGCATCTATCTGGTAAGAATATCTGAGAAGCAGAGGACTGATTTTTCAGTCTGGACAACAGATCTCAGAGTGATCATCTACAAAGTCACACTAATCAAAAGCCAAAGTATGGCTGGGGCCCAGAAGAGGTTGTAGGTTATTACCATTGTTGGCAATGGAAACCTGACCAAAACAAATCTAAAGAACATCCTGAAGAAGCCAGAGAATGGTTGCATGGTGAGAAGGAACTGAAAATGCCACTGCGGATTGCAGAATCTGGGACAGCACTAGGCTCATTTGCCAAGTCTAGCCGAACTGCATGGTTACTGCTGCTTACTAATTACTGCTAATTGTTATTTTTCATCTGCTTGTCCATTATGGATGAGACATGATGTCTGTTCTCTGTGGGAGGACTACTGCTGAGAAGAATTTAGTGCAAAAAAACTCAAGACTTTCAAGAGCTGAGGTAGCAGGAACTGACACTTGTTGATGATACAGGCCCCACAGCTTACCATACTTTATTTTCTTTTTTCTTTTCCTGGAAAAGTGGAAGCATTAGGTAGCAGATGATCAGATCATACAAACTTGTACTCCAGTCCCAGTTGACTTGAACTGTAAACAAGTTTCTTCCTTAAAAGAACACTAGTGGCAAAGGGAAAGGTATTTGATGGTTGGACTAGATGATTTTAGAGGTCTCTTCCAACCTTAATTACTCTATGATTGATTTGCCCTTAGGTGAACACTCTGCAGTCGTCTGTACTCCTGGGGAAACTTCCAGCCCATTTGTCCACTTTCAGCACACCCCAGGGTGCCATGGGGTTGGCAGGGTAAGTCCATAAAGTTCCCTCTCCCTGTCCAGTCAGCCAGACTCCATGACACTGAGCCTCATTCACACTAGACGCACAAGTCAGACAGCTATACAATGCAGCACAGCACCTATACTTGCTTTCTTGAACTTTACCTTGGTAGCAACTCAACTGAGTTTCTTCACATCCATTGTAGATCACAGTCTTATTCCCTTTTAGGCACCCTGGAATTCCTACAGAATTCCTCCTGAATACTTTCAGAGGTAATCAAACAAGATATTTCCCAGAGTCATAAGCTCTAGTGTGAAGTGTCCCTGAAAAGACATAGGAGAGGTGACTTCCAGTCAGAGATGACATGTAGGTCCATGTATTCTTAGAGTACAATAAACTGTTCTGGCAAGATGGTGAGACAGTGACTGGAATTATCAATACCTGTCAGCCTCTCTCTGCTTCCCTGTCAGAAATGCTACATGTGAATGGGTGAAACAACTGAGTTTCTTACAGAGACTGTTGTATGGAATTGCTTTCTCTTCTTTGGTGGTTCTGACCATCTGTGAGAAAAAGAATGGTAGTTCAACATTTGACAAGCACAGTGGCAGACCTCAATCTTGTTAGTCACCTCCCACTTGGCAGGATTGTTGTGCTCCAGGGTTTTTTCTAGCATATTTGCTTCTTCAAGTAGCCTGGAGACAGCTGTTCTGTCATGAGACTTGAGCCAGTTCAGAGATTCTTTTCTGCTTGTGGAGCAAGCTGCTTGTAGTACATCCCTGTCCTTGGGACCCTGCCCACACCGCTACTGCTTTGCAGTACAACCAAACCAATCACACCTGCAGCAGGCTGCCCACAAAACCAAGTTGCACACATGCGGCTGTGCCCAGGACTGTAATCTATCCACCTTGAAAGACCTTTCTTTCATATCAGACTCGTATCTTTGTTGGCTCAGCTGGTCACTGACTGTTACACAGTCCAGTTGTGACATTTTCTGTGCATTCACGGTTATCAGGGTAAAGTCAGCAGCTCTCTCTGACTCCAGCTCCATGTACAATTGATTTTGCTGCCTTGTTTCAAGTTCTGCAGACAATAACTGATTCACTGTGTTGGTAATTCATAGACAGTCGTGTCCTCTGATAAACAGATTAAACAAATCTGTTTAATAAAAATAATAATAATAATAAATAAAATAAAATAAACAACAACAACAAAAAAACCAACAACAAATTATTGCTTGATATTTTGTTTCAGTATCAAAGTGACCATAGAAAGCATCGCTGCTTACAGCTTCCTCTTTACTGATCAGCCACCACCTCACTGGCTCTCTTAGTACTGCTCTGTCCTTACAGTGACAAGTGCTTAAGCTCCAATGCATCCAACTCCTCCCACTGTCTTCCCTGTTTGCTCCTCCCTGCACTCCTCTCTCCCACACTGCCTCACCTTCTCTTTGATCCTAATTTGATCTGGCATTGCTTTCTCTGCCTTCATAAGACAATATTGCAACAGACTCGCCATTAAACAAATAAATACTATATAAATACAGTATAATTTATGAGTTCACGTATCTGTCAATATCTACATTTTTTAATCTCTTAAGTAGGTTTTGCCTGCTCAAGTTACAGCCTATTTAGGAGTTGTTGTACTGTTCTCCATAATTCCTAACAGAAAGAACCTTCTTTGCTGACATGCTGATGTTACATGGAGCACTACTGCCTCCTTGTCAATGAGAACTCTTCCCAATGAGGCGTAATGACTGCTTCTATGGCACTATGCTCACTGATAGCTCTCTACAAGTGAACGGCAACAGCAGACAGCTGGGTGCAATGCAAACAAACATAACATGGAACATGTGCTGTGTTTTAGTCAGAGGTGTGAGCATTCCTTATTGCTGTATGCAGCAGACTGAAATTACACACGAGAACAAGTAAATTGTTTTCAAAACGGAAAGAATTTTAAAGTTTCAGTTGGGATAGCACAATCAGCTGAAAATGAGTGGAAAAGCAGAAATAGGAGATGTAATTGCTAGTGCTGCTCTGCCACCTGGTGCTGGAGCCACGTCCTAGGCAGTCACTTGAGCCTACCCTTCCAGCATGTGATTCCTCAGGGAGGGCTGGCACAGCAAGAGCCCCTGCTCTGGACCCTATCAGGATTAAATTTAGCAGTTTAGGAAGTACACACACCACACTGACAGAATTAACTACTGAAAAGTTATTTGACCCTTTTTGACTTTATTATAATAAATCTAATTCCCTTTTGCAACAGGGCGCCCCTAAGGACTAAATCACGCCTCTTACAGAATCACCAAGGTTGGAAAAGACCCAGAAGATCATCCAGTCCAACCATCCACCCAGCACCAATAGTTCTCACTAAACCACGTCCTTCAACACAGCATCCAAAAGTTCCTTGAAGACCTCCAGGGTTGGTGACTCCACCACCTCCCTGGGCAGTCCATTCCAGTGCCTGACCACTCTTTCAGAGAAGCAGTATTTCCTAATGTCCAGCCTGAACCTCCCCTGGAGCAGCTTGAAACCATTCCCTCTAGTCCTATCACTAATGACACGAGAGACGAGGCCGACCCCCAGCTCACTACAACCTCCCTTTAGGTAGTTATAGAAGGCAATAAGGTCTCCCCTGAGCCTCCTCTAGCCTGAACATTCCCAGCTCCTTTAACCTTTCCTCATAAGGCCTGTGCTCCAGACCCCTCACCAGCTTTGTTGCCCTTCTTTGAACACACTCCAGGGCCTCAATGTCTTTCTTGCAGTGAGGGGCCCAAAGCAAACACAAAAGCTACTTCTTACACAGAGGTAACTACTAACACACCATTTTTATTTAGCATTTATGATCGATATTTTCATTAATTTTATTTTTGTTATATTTTTTGGTTTTATGTACAAATCTAAAAAGTATCAGGTACACGTATGGGCAGGTGATACATACCTTAACCCCTTCCTTACCTTGATGTTTTGATTTTAGCTTTTTCTCTGATGCAGGTATTGCTGTGGTTGCAAGCTGAAGCATGGCTTACTCTGATGAGTGCACTGAAGATGCTTTTTAACTGCTTAGCAGCAGATTCTCTATGAAGATTATAAAAAATACGCAGCAGAAAGTGTCCTTTCCCAGCTCCATATAAACGTGCTGAGAAATCCATAGAAAGACTGACCCTTAGCACCTTACACAAACCCACTTGCGGGCAGCTACTGCTCCACACCACTTCCCCATCCTAAAACGACTTTCAGGAGATACCCCGGTGCATTCACCATCACTGCCTGATGCTGAGAGCTTTGCAGAGCAACAGCAACCCAGCACTGCCCCCTGGCAGCTCAGTGTGCTGCATGCGAGACCTTCAGAGGAAACACAATGCACTAAACCAATTCATTTCTGTGTGAACCACACACAGGCTACAGGCTGCGCATAAACAAGAAGGTGCAGGAAACAAAGGTTCACTATACCAACCCCAAAATCACGCACGTGAATCATAGCACAGACTCCAGCCGAAATTTTCACCTCTGACAATGAGTGCTTCCATGCACTGTTACTCTGAGTAACCATCCCCATGTAATGCTACACAAGATTTACGGAGGACAGCAAATCCACAGTTGAGCACTGAGATCCAGCTGACACATTGAGCAGTTCTCAGGCAGCCTGGATGAGGTTGATAAGCCATGTTTTCAGAGAGCTGCTAAATACAGGTGACTAAACTGTTCGTGTGGAACAGACTTGCTGTAAATCACATAGATCGGGCAATCTGGAACGACAAGCATTTCTGGGTATCCACAAGGAAATTCCTTTTTGGTATCAGGGATAAGCCATACTTTACAACTTTTCTTAGGCAAGATGAAGGAACAAAGAGGACTTTCAGTGCCATTTTCATGAGCATTCCTATTAATTGGTGTAACTGACTTAATTCCTGTCAACACACATTTCACGTGAACTTCCTATGGCATGCAAGAGACACGTCATTTATTCCTCCACTGATTAGCTTAATGCTCAAGCCTCTCCAAAGAGCTTTGCTCTTTTAGTATGAGCATTTCCTGCATATTCAAGAACCTGGTGCTCATTCTCACTCCAGCCGTTAAAAGCTCCTGGGCATAAGGAAGGGACCTTTTTCTCTATGGCACACTTTCATAGCAGAGATAGCCACGGCTAAATTGATCACTGGGAAAAAGATTCAATCAGCAAATCCATGCTCATGCAGCAACTCTGAAGCAGTATCTGCAGTGACATACTGATGTGTAGTAGGAAAAATTCTTAGATCTCTGCTTAGGAACGGAGCTTCAAAAAAACCAGTTCCAGGCTGAAGGATCCCACGGCTTTGCTTTTCAGGCAGTTACCCTCACTCTGAGAATAGGTTTTAACATCCAAAACCAGAAGCATTTAGGTGATGTATCAGATAGTGCGTCTGATCAAGTCTACGCTCAATTTTTATCACAACATGCCCAACTTTCTACAAACATTTCCATGTCCCAGTTATTTGCACTGTACTTTACCTCTCTGTTTACCCATTACCAACTGAAGATGTCATTTGGGATTTGCTGATGATACTCCACAGAACAGCTGCTGTGAGTTTCTGGCTGAGTATAGATCGGCTTCTTGGAAGGCCAATGTTCTGTACCAGAGGAGCAGAAATGGAACAGGCAAACAGGATTAAATCACAAAGTTAAAAGTGGGAAGGGGAATCCACGCAGTACAGCCTCGTGAGGAATTACTGGTCACATTAGTTCTCTAAATCTATCTCTGGCCTAATTAAACCGCATTTTCACAGTAAAGCAGGCAAGCCAACAGTCACGGCAAAGTGAAAACTGCTTTCAGGTCATTGTCAGTTGCAGCTTAAAGGACATTCATGCTTCAAACAGAAACCTTTACTCTCCCGTGGGCTTGAACTGGCATAAAAACACAAATGTGTATTTTAATACAGTAACACCTATTGTGTTTATTTTGTTCTCATTTCCCCTCCTCGTCCCCCTTCTTCTCATTGCATTCCCAGTTTCCTACTCATCAAGTAAGATGCAAAAATCTCACATATTTCCTTTTGAGGTCATTACCATCTGCACCCTACTGTCAAAAGAAATAATGTAGGGCTCATAGATAGCAGAACCTCATGACAGTCCAAATCCATACTATTCTCGTGTTTCTTTCTTGCAGTAGAGAGCTGACAAGTTTGCCTCCAGAGCATCCTGCCACCAGCCAAAGGCAGAATAGGACTCTCAGAGAACAAGAAAGGGAGGAAAAAAAAACCATGCAGCTGAAACAATGACAACTTGTCCAGTCAAGCTAATGGCTTCAGTTACTATACATACATTTTACAGTTGACAGTGAAGGCTCTATTTCCTTAAACTATTTCAGAAACGGAGATCAGCATTTTCTTCAGAAGAAAAATTGATCTGCTTTATACAACCAAATAACCACTCAGTATTTGTTTATTGTGACAAAAACAGACCAAAAAATGACATATTTGACAAGTTATCTGTGGAAGGCCCAGTTAAATAAACCACAACTTTTTGTGCACACGTATATACGTGTGGAATTGAAACTAGAAAGTATGCCATGCTGTAGCTGGGTGCTCACACCCCACCACTGTTTCTTGACCTTTATGTTTAACTTGAGACATTAGTTGTTCATTTCGGGACAAACAGAAGTAATTCAACTGGCCTCCTTCAACTCAATTTGTGACCTCACCTACTCTAGGTCAAAAAAGAGCCAGCGCTCTGACATTTGGACCAGCAGAAGCAGTTCTATAGTCAGATTTGCTTCCAACTACAAAGACCATGGTAGCCTGTAAGGATTTAGAAACTCAAATCATGTGCCAACAAGCAAATCCAATGGAAGCTGAAGCACAAGCAACCACCCACTTAGGGCAGGCATCCAAACGCAAGTCATAATACAGGGTTTCAAGTTCAACAGGCATTCAGCATGGGCACTAATACAATTTATGACTACGAAGTCTTTCAGGAATCAGAAAGCATCACATCCTACACACCATTTTGCAGACACTGTGTACAGCCTTTTATGTACAGAAGAGAACATAACTAAAGTGGTAGGGGACTTCACGAAACTGTCTCTTTCCCCTCAAGAAAAAGAATCCCCACCAAAAAACCAACCAACCAAGAACCCTAACCACCCAAGCATTTCACTAGCAGAATCATTCCTTACAAAAACAAAACAGACTTGCCCATAAACACCTACATAACCTCCTTTGCTTCCAATATTACCTGTATGACAGGGATCGAACAACTGAAGGAATCCACTGAACAGATTCAGTAGCAGTGCTTCCAGATGAGATTTGGGGAACAGCGTATGCAGCAGACAAGGAACAGCACAACAAGCAATAGCAGAACAAAGCAGCGGCTCGACAGAAATTGTCTGGATCTTAAATCAGTATTTTTGAAAGTTGCTTCACTACAACATTTTTGATAGACAGTTTTTTTCCAGCAATTGAGCAATGGTCCACAGTATAAGCAGCAGCAAAAGTGTTTTATTTGCTGTATCATTAGTGTCATTAGAAATGCGATTGGTAAGAAAAACAACACAAATCCACACAGAAAAGAAAGCTTAATAAAAAACAAACAGGACTGGAGGGGTGGTGGCGACGAAAACTTAAGCAGAGAATAGTTTTTTGTTTAAAGAAAAAGCAACAACAACAACCAAAAAACCTCATCCAAGTCTTCCAAGGTTTTCTGGGACACCACCACCGACTTTTGGCCATCAGAGATGGTAACAAATTTTCCTACTGCTTTGCACCAGCGTCCTCCTCCAACCTGGTAGGACTTTTTCAAATCGCTTTAATGTGTTGTAGAGCGTAGATTAAAAACACAAGAACATGATCTCTTTGTAGTAGATAATGGCTTACATGCAACTGTTCTGTACATGCAGATGCACAGACCTTACTCAGCAAATGCTATCTCCTCAAAAAGCACTTCAAGTCATAATAACGCTTCACTTAGTTTAATTCCTGGACTCTCATTAAGGTGGTAGAAGTACTGCATTTTTTAAAACAACAACATGCTTCTCCTCCTTCAAACAGAAAATATCTTTAATATTTGAAACAATTATTTTTTTTTTCTGACATTGAAATGACCAGACATTCTTGATCTATGAAAGTAACAAATGTGTTTCCTTAGCAAGAAATTGCCACAACAATTATCAGTAAACATTATACCCACAACAGTAAGTACATCAAAACCCCACACTTCCATCCTAAAATAAATCAAAAAGCTTCGACATGAAATACATAAAAAGTTTATTATGTATGTACCCCATTTTGTTATCTGGAGGAAAAAAATCTGAGGCAACAGTTTGGTGCAGTACAGAGAAGCAAAGCAATATACAGTAGCTGCACACAGCTTGATTGGTTTCAGATTGCAACTAAATATTCTTACTATGACCGTTAGTACAGAAATGTTCTGTAATTAGAAAAAATGAGAAGTATTACTCTCATGCTGTACAGTCTCATGTCTCTTGGTTAGAAAAGAAGAAGTGATTGAGTTTGAATCTTTCACGCCAACTTGCTAGGCTGTTGCCTCTGGAATGTTCAGCACAAAGGTTAAGCTCCAGACATAATTTAAGTGCTTTTCATGTGCAAACTGTTACTGGCTAAAGCTTTCAAAGTACATTTAATTACAGATATGAACACCCTGTAAAGATATGAGGATATGATAGCAGACCCAGAGGCCAATACAGATTCTTTAAGAGAAATGCTATGTTCCGCTGCAGTAGTTCTAGTCCCTGATTAGGTCCTTCCAAAGAAGCTGCTTGTTTCAATTGTAGGAAATAGACCATTCTTTGACAGAAGCATCATGGGATGTTGTTACCAGAGTATGTTCATCCAACCATGCCAAGCCGCTTACATGATGTAGTCTGTGAGCATCTGTATGGCAGTGCAAAATATCAGAAAATAATTAGGAAGGTGAGATTGATAAAATTTCAGCACTATTCCAAAAGTGATTTTCATGTCCAATCAATACTAGCAGTGTATTTTCTAAGTGATTACATAATAAAAGAAGGTAACAAACTAACTTATATCTGGCTGCTTTAGCTAGATAAAAGAGATTAACATGAAAGCTAAGTTAGTTTGGGAACATATACAGCAACACATCTGCTTCCAGTCTTAGCCTCAGAAAAGAAGCACTATACTGGATTTTAAGACAGACTCGCAACTTTCATAAAGAAGATCCTGAAGCAAACATACCTGGTATCTTGACTCTAGTCTCAGGATCGCTTACAGTCCAAACATATACCATCATATCCATGCCTCCAGAAGCAAAGTGTTCATTGTCTGGTGACCAGGCAATACAAACAACTTTTGCATGATGTCCATAAAAAACATTATGTTCCTGTTTTGAAGTAATTAATGATACAGTGTTATTAGTTTAAGCCACTTCAGAAATATACCAGCTTTCAATGCACGGAATCACAAAATAAACAATGATAATTTTAGTGTGTATTGGAGGTATAAATGAATGTCCTAAATCAAGTACTGACTTCATTTTAAGCCATTTCTTTAAACTCTAATCAGGTAAATAAAATCCAGTTCCTAGACAAAGCAAAGGCTCCATTACATGGAGATCTGTAAAGTGCATATATAGCAAGTCACTTCTTGTTTAAACAGCTTTAAAATAATGTCACATTCTTCAAAAGCATAGTTCTTTTCATTTTTGTTCAAAAATGAAATATTTTTCTGGAATCCTGCTTTTTTTCTACTGTGCAGATTCAATAAAAGCTTATGACTTTAAAGGCTGATCCACATACTGGCTGCTCAGATGAAAAGCAGAAGTTGGCTCTTGGTTAAAGGACAATAGATTGAAGAATGGGACAAGGTTCCTTGCTCTAATGTATCCCTTTTAATTGCTTAGTCCTCACCAGAGAGCTGTTTGCTACAGGCAGCAAAATTACATTGCCAAGTCTGCTGTATTTACTTCATTCAATTTTATCACACACTACAGCATTCTTATCAAACAGCCTGCATTTGTCTCCATTTTACAAAGAGGCACACATTCTCTAATTGACAGGCACATCATTTGTTTATTTTTCCCTTTAAAAACTTCATGCTATTGATTCAGCTGATCCAAATACGGAACCTGTATATTTTGTACTTACTTACACTACCCTGTGAAAACCTGATCCTCTCCCTTACCTCATTTATCTAAATGTTTGGTATTAGATTGAATGTGAGCATTTTTCCAGTAGCCAATCTATGCTGTACATTTCCTTCACCTATTCTTACATTCTGGAGGCTTAACATAAGCTACAGTGAAAAGCAGCACTACCTCAAGATGCCACGTAAACAGTCACAGAAACAAATACAAATTATTTAGCAATTAAAGCCCACCAGACACATGTTCTACAACAGACATTTATAAACAAATAAGAAACCTGATACAGCATTTCTTACCGCATAGCCATCAGGGACACTAAAGACAGTGACAACTTTGTTTGCATCACAAACAGCAAGAAAGGCACCATCGTGAGAATATGCCAGGTCGGTAACAGGACCTTTAGCTTCCAAAGTCTTATCATCACTTTTTAAAGAGTTTCCTTGGATTGAGTACAAACGGACATTCCCATCCTGCAAGATAAAAGTAAGAAGATAGGTACAAAAAAAAATACAAAAAATCACTGTACAATAGGAACAGGAAGGCTCGCTGAGCTTCTGGAACATTTTCATCAGTTCCACCTAGTACTGCTTACATTGAGAACTACTGAGAAATAGTCTGAAGAACCTGTCATTTATACTGGCAACTCTCCACTAAGTCTAGGGTACAGTAACAAGGGTTTGTCTACTTTAAGTTGTTTTTACCAGTGTAAACTTAAAGACAGTGAACAGAAGAGAAAATATGAAAAAGATGTTGGTCACAATGGTGGAAGAACTAGGGGAGCAAAAGGCCAGGAGTACCAGTTTCTCATAGGTTACTTACTATAATACTGCTCCTGTTAGAACTGCCATCTACTTCTCAACAGAACAGACCTACTATTGTTAAATGCTTTTGCCAGTAGTGCAAGTGTTCAAAGTATAGTCTTAAGAAGCACAACCTTACCGTTCCTCCCACTGCTACTGAACCTCCTCCAGGGTGAACAGCCACAGCTTCTGGCTCATAGCCAAGGTCATCAATTGCAAAACATTTTTTCTTATCTTTCATCAAGACAATCTGCAAATGGAAAACAAGAAACTCAGCTCCTTCTTCCAAGAGCCTCATGCACAACTATGACTAAGTCACGTTGCTTAGTCATCAGATCCGCTCCGATTGCTCAGAAGCTTACTGTGCCCTGATCCTAAGGGAACTCCTGATCCTGAGGGAATATCTCCTTAAAAAAAAAAGGAAAATATGCCCATGCATGGTGACTAACTAATCTGCTGTACTGGAATACATAAGTGCTCTATATTAGGGAACACAGGGCACGCTCTACTGCATTCAGCTTTACCTCATTTAGTCAGAATACAAAAGAAACAAGGATCGAGCAGTATTTTTAGCAATACTTACTTTCCTGCCTGGTTCACTATTAGAGGGGATATAGGATCAAGTTAGCAGCAAGCTAATAGTGCAGTGCAGTTCTACATGAGTCATTCCAAAAGTAATGCCTATTTATTTCTAAGGAAACTATAACATACACACAACACAATAACACTATTTGATAGAGCAAATTCTCAGCTACAAAATACTATTGTTCAGTATAGTCACCAACACTAGCTACGCATTTTCACCACCAATGAAAGACAGCCTGCACGCTGCTATTGTCAAAATCTGTACGATAATCCAGAATGTGCCTTGTTTCTCACACCCACCGTGTGCATCACTGTGCTGACAATTCACTGTTTGGTGGCCCTCAGCATTCAGCAAGCATCAACAAATGTCAACGGGTGCCATTTTTCCACGTAGAGGAATTCAGTGACACACCTTTGTTTTGTGCACACTGCCATGTCAGACAGCCCTTCTTGTCACATACCAACAGATTTGAACAGAATATGAATACTAATATTAATACTTACTTGTCCAATGCATAAAACTACAGTATAACCACCAGGACCCACAGCTAAACATTTTGGTTGAACATCCATTTTCACAGCATCCTGGCCACTAGAGGAAGGTGTGGTAAGATAGAAAAGCAGAAATACAGAAAACATATTTCATACTTATTATTTAAAATCAATTATTTAAGTAATCACCTATTCATGATCCTCAAGGACGTGCATAACTTCTTTTCTGTAACATTTCCTTCTGTTTACTGTTTAGAATGTCAGTATCTCTACCACGAAGCAAGCCTTCCAAGTGAAAGTCAGTGCTGCTGCTTTGGAGTCTAGATTTCAGATTTGACTTGGTCATCTTAATAGGTTTTTGTGTGTTTTTATTTATTTTTTGCTTTAACTGCTGTTTATTTTCTTTTTAATGAAGAAATACTCATGTTCCACTCCTCCTAACCAGATGTTTATTAACAACACTCCTGTGCATTAATGAACTAGAGAGAAACTGACACCTCTCCCACCAATCCGAATAAGCTACCTGATACATGACCGATATCTATCTAACCTGTGGAAGGGACAAGACAAAGTGAGAAATGTCTGTGAGGCATTTCTCTTTGTCACAGAAAAAAGCAAGGTCGGTACCGCAATCATTTCTACAGTTTCCATGGTAACTTAAACCTGAATAAGTTGCAGCATAACATTATTTGCCATTTAAATCAACAAAACTTGCTATAAAATAAGAAGGCTGTAGTAATATAATAAAAGCCAACAGTTTTACTAACCTGTAGTCCCTCTTGCTAAGGTTGGTATAGCGCACAGTGTCATCCATACTGCAGGTGACAAGCTGATCCATTTCATCCACTGCCATTCTAGAAACCTGGTTTGTATGTCCTTTCCCAGAAAAGCCATCGTTCTCTCCAGTGTCAGAATCCCAATAATGTACACCGCAGAATTAAGGAACATTTGAAGATGGCACTACACTCACATATAGAACCATATCTGAATTTTAAAATATTCCACATAACAGAGGTTGGAAGGAACCTCTGGAGAATCAGTTGAAATCCTTGCTCAGCAGATCACCCCTTTAATTTGGTTTTGAGCATCTCCAACAACAGTCTCCACATACTCTCTGGCAACCGTGCACTTGTGTTTTAAGAAGGCTCTTATCCTCACACTGTTAAATGAAATTCTGATGTTCTGTAACAAGCTAGATGACCTGCTACAAACAGTGAACACTGGAATAACTAGGATTAAGGTCTGAGAATACAAAATATTTCCTAAAAGAACTAGAAGTCCTGCAGCACTGGCTTTCCCCTCATGAGAAATATTAACGCCAGTCTGAACTATCACCAGTGCAATACAGAGCTTTGTTGACAAGAAGTCCTGGTTTTTGTTTATTGTTTTCTACTGCTGCCAATGTGACACCATTTTAATGTGCCACAGAAAGAAGGATGAAGCTTCAGAATGCTGAACAGTATTTTAGCTAAACACATCACAGTACCAACCATAATCAATGCCCCTCAGGAACCAATTTGTATTTCCAATATTTTACTACATAATCCAACAGGACTGAAACTGAGTCTTCAGAGTTCTTGACTAGAGAGAAAGCCTGGTCGCATTTGGAATGCCAAATGAAGAAGAGAATTGATACAGAGCAGAACTTAAAAAAAAAGAATAGTATAGGTAGGAAAAACAACTCTATGACAAATGGTTGTTACCAGGTCAAAGGGATGAACAAGAATTTATCTTCCTTGTCCTGAATATCTAAGAAACCTCAACAGATTACTTTCAGCACATGCCAAAAATGCACCTTTTGTTGTCTCTATCAGCAAGCAGCAGCAATACATATTTAGCATGGATAATGAAACATACAAATTAGACTCTCACTTTCCACATATATTTACTTCTTCCTACATCCTCAGTGATAACTGGAAACTAAGACGTAGCCTGTATTTAGCAGGCAAGTTTAAAGACAAACATTAAAACAGGACAGTTAACATTTTATGTCTATTGAGGAAATTTGTTTTTTGATTTCTGGGTAATTCCACCCCCCCCCCCCCCCCCCAGCCCCCTCCTAATATGTTCCCCTCAGACTTCAAGACCAGAACAATTATCTCTTTATCATTCAAAGGATATTAATATGACCATCGTTACTGCCAGAATAAATATAGGACTTTCCACCATTTTTATGCACTGTAAGACACTGAATTGATTTACTATGACCCTGTGAACAGGACACAAAAAATAATTATTGATGAGCAATTTTTCATTTTAACATTTATAAACATCAAATCTATTTGAGAAGAATTACAAGTTATTCAGAAAGTAACCATTTTACTCATAAGCCTTCAACGTCATGCAGGATACAAATCACTAATTAACAATAAAGTTGTTTTACTGCTGCAGTATTGCTCTTTCCATGTACTACCCTTTAAGAAGGAGCAAATAGGTACTGTAAACATCTCTACTGCTTAGCCTGCTGGGCCAGAATACTTTCACAGCCTTTTCATACACAAAGTTTACTTTTCAGGCTTTCGTGGTTTAAAATAAGAACTGCAGCAGCAGTAGCAGGAATCTAGGACATCTGATTCTAGTTCATGCAAAAATGTAAATTCCCATGAGAATGCTGTGTCAGCAAACTCTTTAATTCCTAAAATTAAAGCTTACTTAGCAACCCCAGACACCTTGTCCACAGTCAGTGGATGAATAAGATATCATAGGCAGTTTTCTACCTGTTCTGTATTTCTTGCATCCAAAGAACTCTAAAAACTACTGCAAAACAAGTATGATAACCATAATTGAAACAAAAAATTGGGCTGTATTTGTACAGTATCACTGCATGTAATGTTAACCTTTCGATTTATGCAGCTTGCAGTAAGTTGCACATAAATTGCCTGTTTGCCAACACTAATTTAACAAAGCCATCTTTCAGCAGTTACCAATCCATCCAGACAACTCTGCCAAGTCATTTATTACGGAAATTCTGGTGCAACAATATAAGTTTTACTTACCTTTATGACACGTAAAGGTTTATCTGGATTGTTTTTGTCCAAATAATTAATATAGCCAGAGAGAGAAAGAGATAGTAAATGGTCTTTCTGCCACAAGCAACCCAGCTGCTGATCCAACACATTTGATCCCATATTGAATGTACTGACAACAGAATTAGCACCAACATCCCAAATTTTAGCAGTTTTATCTCCAGAAGCAGAAAGCAATTGGCTGCTATCAGGGCTCCAACTAATCTGTAAAAACAAATGCCACAACATAGTAAGTGCATTTATTATTGCAAGACTTCACAGCCCATGAACTTTATAATGCAATACCACGGATCATTTGTACAAATGAGGCGATACTTACAGCATAAATACCTCCATCATGAGCTTTGCCTCCGCCAAGAGCACATACTTTCTCCCCAGTCTTCCCATCATAGATAAAAATCTTAAAAAGAGCACACAAAAGCACACTTAAAGGAAAAGCAGCAGCAGGAAAAAAACTGAGAACTAAAGCACCATTACTCAAATTGCACATATTCTTTTGCTACAAAATATGCTTGTGTCTATTCAAAAATATGTTGTCTTATCAGCTTACAAGTATTCCTGCATTTAATAAAAATATTAAACAAGCAAAGTGATGATTCTAAGTAAGCACAGTAAGCCACCATTTATGTTGGATCCTGACATTTGAAACTGTGAAAAGCATGACACTTTGTACTCCCGATGCAATGGCAGCTGCTTAACATCATAGTCATGGGAGTGTGTTTACATGGGAATTCTGTATAGGAGGAGCTCCCTATGGCATATGTTGCTAAACCTGTTCTTACCAACAGGGAGTCCACATGGGAGCTGGGATGCTATCTGTGAGTTCATTATTTCAGAGAGACTTTTCAGGACCATAACAAGAACATACATATTGCAAAAGCCTGATACATACCTACCAAAATCATCTATAAGAAACAATAGCTAGGAAGACAGAACAGAGAAAAAGCAGAGTAGAATAATTTAACCAACATCTGCTGTTACAGCTTTATAGAGAGACACAAAGTCTACTTCATTCACTTCTCAGAATAAAATAAGTGTCAACATTGATATTTTAAGATTAATTCTATTTCTAATATGGCCAAGAATCTTCTCATCTTAAAATTAATACAAAAAATTGCTGTTTTTTTGTGTTTATTTTTTACCTGGCCATCTGCACTAGCTGTAGCAAATCTGTTCCCATCAGGAGAAAATCTCACACAGTTCACAAACCGTGTATGGTCCTGTAGAAAAGACAACCATCAGCACAAAAGAACATATCTATTTATATATACACAATAATCCAGTAACAACAAAGTTCTTTTTGGTCAAGGGAAGAAACTGTGGGATTGGTACTGATGTAGTTAAGCACAAAACCAGGTGAATAAGTACCAGTGTATCAGGAATAGATAGAAAATAAAAACAAACCCCAAAACAATCAAACCTTCCACCCAGATGAAATGACAGGATTCATTTCCTCCAGTCATTCAATTCGTCTGCAACATTCTGTAGATTTTGATTCGCCTCATTGTGCAAGTAGGTTTCAGAAACAGGAAAAGCGTGACATGAAACACTTCCCATTTAAAACCAGAAAAAAAAAAAATCTAAAAGAAGGCAACAGCAATGAAGAATAAATTATCAACTCCAATTCTAGGAGACCACAGTCATGCTAGTTCTGTGAAGTAACCAGGCAAGACTGATGTATGCTCCACAAATAGACTATTTACAAATAGGAGACTATTCAAATGATGTTAACTAGAAAGCACATGTTAAAAAGGAAAGCACCACAATCAGGCCAAAGCTCCCATACAGAGATTTGGGAGACTATTTTTAGTACTACAAAAGGCAGGTTCTAACCTACTTTCTTTGATTAAATATAGATTTATTTTTTTTTTCCTGATAACTCACTCTCTAATCTGAACCACCTAGCAGCCTGAACTTGAATCCTATACTACAACTCAAATATCACTTTTAAAGGAAAGCTACATCACATATCAGTTAGAACAGCATTGGTAAGTGATTCAGACTTCACAGTTCCAAAAGAACTAGCTTAGCAAAGTGTAAGTATCAACTTAGGTTCAGAAATAAATTAGGCAACTGCATCACTTCATTGGATTGTAGAGCTCAAAACAATTCCTTTTCTAGAACTGGAATCCTTACTAGTTTACTAAAGGCATATACTCACCAAATTAAAAGCCCTACTACAGTAGTCACTAAAAAGAAAAAGAAAAAAATTACTAAACATTTTGGATTTTTACTAGTCCAATTAAATCCAGTATCTCTGCAATAGGTTGTTTGGGTTTTTTTGTTTGTTTGTTTTGAGGTTCTGTGACATCAAAAAAAGCTGAAGGAACAGAATTTGCTTTTGGCCTCAAACAGTGATGGATTTAAGTGTGGCGGTCCAAGGCTTGGTTTCATTTCCATACATCTCAATCAAAACAATTAAAAAAGAAAAGCAGAAAATAAGAAGGAACAGAAAACTGACCACAGAAATTATATATCCAACTCTTACTGTAGACATCAGTTATATTTTAAACCACCTCCCCCTACCATTTCAAAGCTGCATCAGAATTCCAGATTCATGCAATCTTAAAAGAGATTTTAACATTCCATTCACATAACCACAATTCACAAATAAAGCACCTTGGAGAGTATTCAGAAACACTACATGCATCTACATCAAGTAGCAGAGCTCAGCAAACATCACTAAAGCTGATGAAAACATCTGTTACTTATGTTACAAAAAAGAACATAATGCTAAAATTCACATGAGGCGGTTAAGAAGGAAACATGAAACAAGTATTTATTTTAGTTCTGTCAGCTTAAATCAAGCTTTCAGTTATAACTTAAACATGGGCTCAAGACAGAGACTTGACACCAGCTATGGCTTAAAAGAGGAAATTGAGAAATTGTTTTAACAGTTCAGACTGCAAGCTTGTTGGAAAGCTTTCAGTCAACCTGGTGGACAGTTTAACAAAGCCACAACTAAGCTTAAACTCACACTTAGTGTAAACTTGAACTTGAACGGAGGTCCCTCAAAGAAAGCAGCACAGTTGTCATCACTGCCAGTTGCTAGACGATATGGTCTTGTTTGTTTTATGTCCACGCTGTTGATCACTTTGTTGTGCCCAGTGATTTCACCAACAGAAGAACCACTATCCCACAGGAATACTGCTCCAAATCTAGACAAAGAAACATAGTTCATAAAAGTTACACGTAGATTAACACTTTGATCATCTACAAAGAGCAGATTTAAGTGTGCTCAAAAGAAATTAAGTCATCTCATTAATCTCATGCAAGTATACTGTAGTTCCCAGAAGGAAATTTGATCTTGCTGGAGATGGAACCTAATCTTCATGAGACGACACTGGTTGATCCAGAACTGAGAATCAGAAGATATTCTTCAGTGAGTTTGTTGGTTTGTGAAAGACAGCACACAGCTTTTCCAACTATCAAGTCACTCCACAGAAAACAGAGCTAGGATAACACTGGATCAGTTTTCTGATTATTTAGTCTAGATTGTGTACCGCCACTTTTACAGAACTATTTAAAGGTATAAGGAATTATATATATATATATATTTTGCCATTTTTTATTTAAAATTACTTAAAAAACAGTACAATCACTACAGAGGCATTAACCTACCAGAGCATATCTACTAAAAATAGGCTCTGTAAAATCATTTACGATTCCAGATTGGATGTATATATTTCTAATATGAAACAGTCCAGCTTCTTCAAGCAGAAGAGCAAATGTATCCACCAAGGGCCAGGTGGAATGGATGGAGGGACTGAGACAATGAATCTCTCCCTAGTATCAGTACACAGTACATGACAGCTAAAAAATGGTGCAGGAGGTGAGGGAAACAGGACTACACTATATTTTAAGTGCAACACTATCAGGGGTTCTGAGAACTGCTTTTTAGACCTGCCAGTCTTTAAAGAAGACACACAAATCTGTCACAAACTCTTTCCTGGTAACAGACACCTCGTTTAATCAGCCAAGGACAAATGTGTTTCAATTTTCTTTTAATTAGCATAATATTGCTGAAAATATAGGAATGCTGATGAGGGAGAAAATTCTAACACATTTTTGTTTTTCACTCTTATTCAATCTTATCTTCAATTTGAGAGGAGTGAAAGAGGGAGAAATCTTATGGCTTTCCCTTCCTACTCGATCTAAATTATACAAAGGAATCCCTCAAGAGTCATGTTGAACAGATAACTTAAAAAATCATCACCAAAACAAGCAATGCCCACACAATTTTAAACTGGGTGATTCTAAACGAACTGTATTTTCCAAGTATTCTACAGCTTTTAAATACTGCATAAAGAATTTTGCTGTAGAACAGAACATCTTGAATGGGGAAAGTCATGGTTTCCCTCCCTCAAAGAAATAAAAGCTGTCTACAGAGAGCCTTCTTTGCTGGCATACAAAGGTATACACTTATCACTATTTATATACAGACATATAGAAATAAATACATAAAGACACTTTTACTCACTTTTCCCTTCCTTCTCCAACTACAGCAATTCTTTTGCTATCTTCAGTCCAGGCGAGGTCCTTTATTTTTCCTGCAAATGGCTGATACTCATACTTTAGAAGGTGTTCCTTCTGTGTGGTATCCCAGATTCTCAGCTTTCCAGAGACATCTGCCATAATAAAGTAGAACATAAGTACTGTTGCTCCAGCATGACACAGTCACACAACTCAGCAGCCTCACAGGACACGAACTTTCAGCTAAACTGAACATTTGTACTAAGGATCAACCCTACCCTATTGTAATCATTACAAACAGCTTGATTTAGGAACACTGAAGACCACACCTGTCCCACTGAATTATGCTTGTAACCAGATATTAATGATCAAAATATACAGCAATAACTACAACACAAGAAATGACCTTTTAAGAACACACAAAGTCACACAGCAAGAGAAGGTAAGAATTTGCACATTAAGTGCCTGTTACTATAAAAAATTAGAATAAAAAATAAATACCAACTACTGGATAGCTCAGCCATACTTCATTGGGATGAAGGCCACATACAATAAGAAAGCAATCTGGTGGACAGTGGCTGATTTAGGAGAAGTAATTATGAATTTCAAGACAAGGACAGGCTAAGAGACCGGGGGCTGTTGAGCCTGGAGAAAGCTGAGAGGTGACCTGGTAACAGCCTTGCAGTATCTAAAGGGGAGCTACAGGAAAGAAGGAGACTTTAGCAGGGTCTGTGGTGATAGAACAAAGGGAAATGGCTTCAAGTTCAGGGAGGGTAGATTTAGGTTAGATATACAGAAAAACATCTTTTACAGTGAGGGTGGTGAGGCTCTGGAGCAGGTTGCCTAGTGATGCAGGTGGCTGATGCCCTATCCCTGGGGGCTTTCAAGGTGAGGCTAGTTAAGGCCCTGGGCAACCTGATCTCTGTGGTGTTCCTGTTCATCGCAGGGGAGTTGTACTAGATGGCCCTCAGAGGTCCCTTTCAATTGTAAGGATTCTATGATTCTATAATTCATGTTTCTTTTGCACCTTGAACCTTTAAAGTAAACCTGCTTTGCATGTAAATACAAGGTACAAAGAAGTCTACGCTAATAAAACTTATTCACACATATTCATTTGCATATTTCTTCAATACAAAGGCATATACATACTCAAATGTGCAGGTATCCACATGCAGCATATAAATTACAAAGGAATCCAACAGAGTATCAAAAACTGCTAGTGATACAAGCAGCAAACAGACTAACACTTTAAGATAATGTAACAAAAGCTTCCTTGATCCTTATATCCTGTAAGTATACTTGAGCTCATTTCTGTTCAAGAGCAAATACTATGGTGCACCACTGTATTTGCAACAAAACCCATACAGCCAATCTTGTGTGTAAAGAACCCTTCATAAAGGACACTATTTAAGAATAAATTATGTGCTAAAGGCACATCTTTCACCACAGCATAGCTCCTCTGAATTCTGCTCACCATTTATCAGTACTTCATTACAGTCCACTCTCTTCTTTTAGAGTGGTGAGGTTCTGGAACAGGCTGCCCAGGGACGTTGTGGATGCCCCATCCCTGGAGGTGATCAAGGCCAGGTTGGATGGGGCCCTGGGCAACCTGATCTAGTAAACATGGTAGTTTGGTGGCCCTGCCAGGGGTTGGAGCATCATGATCCTTGAGGTCCCTTCCAACCTGGGTCATTCTGTGATTCTGTGATTAAACATACAGCATCCCTGTATCTGGTACCTGACAGTGGGTTCATCTTCATTTATGGTAAAAGGACAGATTCAGAATGCTTTATTTTATCTTCTACTACCGTAAGTTGTTCTCTCTAAATTCGGACTTCAAAATCTGATCGTTCCATTAACAGAAAAGATACATACAGCTTTAAATTTGAGGTATTCCCCATTACTACATCTCTGTTATGACTGAAACAGAGGAGAAATTACCATAAAACCCACAAAGCATATTGCCAGAAGTCTGTCTCATCAGGCACATGAAGTATTAATGCAGACTGCATGGCTGATGTAAATTTCTAGAGTAATGAATCTTACACGTTATACTTAGAAACAGCTTAAAGAGCCTGATACTATCTTCAGAATCCATGCTCAGCAATACCAAACTATTTATAATTGATATATGGAGGACAGTTTTAAAAGGAAATATTGCAACCTAAGCTTATATACTGGAATTAAGATAGGCAAATGGAAAAAAAGCCAACTGAACACTTCCCTGGAAGCAAGGAGCTTCCTAATGCTAATCACTAATGACAGATATCTTCTTGAACTAAGCTAGGTATCTTTTAACTGCTCTTTTACTGGCAACCAAAAGTCTACAATGCCACAAGAACCAAACAGACATTGAGTACAGCACAAATCTAGAGCACCAACTGTACAGTACTTTAAGAAGATAGGCTGTTTGACATACAGTTGACACACAAAACTGAGCCAAGAAAACACTGGCTTTGGTTCCTTTCAGACCAGGAGGAGAAAAAACAACTAACGTAAAAAAATAAATCATAAAGCTATCCTAAGAGAGTTCTCAAAGCTTCCTCAGTAAGCAAAAGATCTGAAAGCTAACACAGCTTTCAGATAGGCAAGAAACCAAGGAAGAACTGAGATATTTTACACATTCAGAAACTGTTTTTCCCCGTCTACTGCCAAGAGAAATTTCTTTACTACCGACCACTACATGAGTCAGGACTCCCTATGGGGAGCCATATTCAGAACGTTTTGTTTTCAGCAACAGTGACTCATGCGTTACCTAAAAGCAGAAATCTGTAAGGTATTGTGGACCATCACTTGCTTTTCAAGTGTTTCTTCTAATTGACAGCAGCAAGCAGATTTGAAGAATACATGTATGGAAGGCAATTCTTTTTTTAATAAATATACTACTACACATTTCTTAATATTCTTCAACTGTTTAACAGTTCAGCAAGGGATCAATTTTTTTGAAGAAAGCTTCTATTAACATGGATTTGTTTCGTTTTTTGCAAATCATCAAAAACTGCAACTAATTCTGCTGAAAATCCAGGAAATTCATGCTACCCATTCTCAGATACTGATTCATGTATATTATACAGAAACTGAGGATCAGCCTTGTTTCCTGCTAACTTACGACTGAAAGTCTTTTTTAGTTCATGTTACAACTGTAAGAAAAATGATGCCAAGTCCTGCCAAGTTCTGTCAGGAAGAAAGGGGGAGGGAAAGGAAAATACACTTCTAGAATCACTCCCCCATACTTAAATTGTCGAAGCTGATTAACAACAACAAAAAAACAATAACCCTGTATTTTAGAATTAACTTTTCATTCTGCTGCGTGCACAAACATCATTCATTATATCAAGCTCTCTTCCCCCTCTTTAATACTAGACATTTTATGTTTGTAAGGTTGTCTTTGGTATTTAAATCAGAAAAAAAAACCCTCTATTTTAAGAAGGCTAAGCATGTCACTGATCTTACTGCTCTAGAAAGAGGTTTAATTTATCCATACAGAAGTCCTTTCTTCCTCACTCAGTTTCACTGAACCACACCACACTGGCTACATACAGTCCGTACATAACTTTGAAGATGACACAACAGAGTAGTTGATTAAGTTCTGTGTGAAGCACATCAACAGCTCTGTCCATATAGCCTGTCCAGCACACATACTGACAATTTACCTCCAGATGCTATGTAGAATCCACTGGGAGCATACTTGGCAACTACAACCTGATGGGCGTGCTCAGTATAGATGTCAGCAATTGCAGGATTCTAGTTTGAAGAAAGAAAAAAAAACAGTTACCACATAGTATTTTCTGGTTTGCACACAGTAAAATCACACATTCCATGATAAAATTCATTGTCCCTGTGCATCTTCTCTTACACAATTCAATTTGTCCTTTAAATCAAGATACTGTCTACAAGTGAGAAGAAAACTGCAGGGCAGAGCTGCCTATGTAAAACAACACACTCATTTCCAATGAATGCCATAATCAAGTATTTCCTCTGACAGCCAACATTAGCTATAACTTCTTCCTCTCTTCAGTAAAAAAGATGTATACTCTCCAAAGTAATAGAGCAAGCACTCCAAGCCCCTGCAGGTTTTTTTTATGTTTTTTAAATAAGCTTAAACAGGTAAGGCAGTTATCTAGGTAGACAACTAAACACAAGCTGCAAGGTTGGAAAACACAACCAGAAGCTCTACTATAGTGAGGATGAAAGTTAAGCATATGGTTAACCAAATCGCATGGCTTCTACTCATCGCTACATACCTAAGATTACTCAGTAACCAATGAGGTGGGCAGACTTACTCATCCTTGGCAACTGAAGCCTGCTTTAGAAGCTACTAGGCTAGTACAGTCATCCCTACTATCAACAGCTACACTGGAATTCTGAAATGCACAGCCATTCCATTGTGATTTTTATCTCTTCAGTATTAAATGTCTTCAGATGCTTCGAGCTGGATAATAAAATTGACTCAATGTTTCAGTTACATGAGTACACACACACAAAAAAAATTAAAAATAAAATGATAGCATCAAGACAAAATTCCTCCAGTACCTGCTCTGAAATTCATTTCTTAAACAAAAAAGCCATTCTGCACATCTTCTAAATACACTGCTGATGCCACAAAATAATTAACTATTCCTTAGAATAATTCTCCTAGCAGTTATCAGATATCTTTCAGCTCCAGAAACCTTACTCCTACTGCTAAAGCAAAAGAGCATTTCAGTTGCTGTGATTAAAACAGATTTATCCAACCAAACCAGAAAAGAATCTGATGTTATGGCATGATTTAGCTGACCAATCAGGGAAAACCAAAGCACCTGCTCTGAGTTAGAAAGCAGACATTCTCTTGCTTGCAGGAGTTCTTTCTGTTGCAGTAGCGTTACATCTCAGGAGGCAAAATATAGCTTACTCATGCAAAAAGCAGCTCCTCCATGACTGCTTTTACACTGCTTGACCACATTAGAGCCCTACTTAAGTCACAACTGACTGTATCCGCACATCGCTCTCCATTTTGTGTACTACTGCATTTTATCTAAGCAAGACCAAATAATGTTTTCTATGTTATACTGTACCATCTACAAGTTCAAGGAGCTCAAAAAACCAAACCTCACTGCTAGTAACAGCACATACAATGGCTGCTGTTTTACAGCAGCAATCCCCAGGAAGCTAAGTGCATGAAACGCTGGACTCACAGACTGACTTCACCCCTGAAGTGAGTAGCAGAAAACAGTCTTCCAAATATAAAATGAACAGATTCAGAATGCCAGATAATTATTTAAATCCTATTTATTTGATAAGAAAGCTGCCTGTACAGGCAGAAGTAATTTGTGTATCTTTCATACCTAAAGCAAAAAACTTCAATTCTGAAGAGATTTTAGGATATGACTGTTAGCAGATGCAGTACCAATGATCAGATTCAATAAGGAAAGAGAGCAACTTATTTGCAGTGCTGAAATCAGACCCATGTATGAAAGTGAGAAGTTTAAGTTCCAAGCTTCAAAGTAGGCTTGAAACCTTGAAGACGATATAAAATATTTATTAAGTATGAAACCTCACAAATATCACCAGTCTTCCTGTCTCACAGAGCACCAGCGTTCCAGGATTTTTCCTTGTTAAAGAAACTCTTTAGCTTGTGCTCAAACACTAACCCTGAAGGCTATATTCATCACTACTGATTAGCTCTTGATTTAGAGGAGTGTGTTCAGTGCATCTTAATGACCTGGTTTTTCTTTTTAATTAGAGCACAACTGTCCCATTGGAGAGCTGATCACGGAGGGATTACACATTGACTTCTCAAGAGTTTTATCTGGCTGTCACAAACTATTATATAGGCTTCCACAGCTCTCAGAGAAGACACAGCTCTCAACTAGCAGTGGACACATTTCCAAATTAGGTTACAAGCTGCAGCACTCCCCAATACAAAAGGCACAGCATCGGTTTTGCTTGCTTTTTGTGTCATTGCTGTACAATACAATCCGCAGTTTGTAGAATGTTACCTGTCAATTATTAACAGTAGCAGAATCTTCCCCCTCACTGGCTCAGGTAAATTTACATACCAGGATAAGTAACGCCATAAAACTGAAAGGTTTACGACTTCCATTCTCAGCTTCCCTTGAGAGCTTAAACAACCTAAATTGGAACTACCAAAGTCCCACCTCACTTCTGTGCTCAGACTTTGCCACATGTTTTATGTTCAGGCCCACGCTGGGACCAACATTTGCACTGGGCAAATCTTCAGTGAGCCGACAGAGAAAGTTATTTTCTACCAATTTAACCCCCAGAACAAAGTTAGATGAGCACTAATCACAGCACAAGGGAGGTGGCCACAGCCCATAACTCGGCAAAAACTGTAATATAAGCAGAGTGGCTTTTCTCTTCTCTCATTGCATCATGCTTAAGTGAGGCTTCTGGTTTCAGAAAACTGAACTTCCCTTGACACCAAGAGTGAAACACTATTATTAAAGGATAATGTTGAGCGCAAACTTGGTCTTGTTTTTCAGCAAGTACATTTAAACAGATACCAAACGAGATGTTTGCAAAGAAATGTTTAGTAGCATTTCTGTGTTATGAAATAATAGCAACTATCCAAATAGAGAGTAATGAGATTAATCAAGAAAACAGCTCAAAAACTCAGTTTGCAGAAGGAAAAGCAACCAGAAACAAATGCATAGTTGTGATGGAGACCTAAATATTCCTAAGTGGGATCTGCCCCACTGCAGCACTACCGCACCACAGTCACATTTACAGTAAGGAAAGAAATCCAGGGGAGAGTTAAATTTTTCCACAGATTATCATTTACGTGGATCAAGTGAAAACTTTTTAGAAGCAAAAGCTGAACAAAAGCTTGTTATACTTCCTTCCTACTTCTCGATTGGATGCCATCTTTGAAGTGGTATTATTTAAGGAACTCATCTAACATTTCTCTGGTTACCACCAAAGATTAAAACCAAATAAATGCATCACACCACTACGAAAGCATTATCTGGGGGTTCCAAAGTTGAATGAATGAGAAAAGTCCCCTATAACCAGGGCTGAAAGTAAGGCGTGCTGGCACTTACCACAGAATCAAGTGCCTGACAACTGCTGTGATTCCTGGAATGCTAGGGAAACTAGCTGGGGACTCGTGAATTTGCAAGTATTTGCATGCTGCTCCTACAAGCCAAAGGCCCAATGCAACAAATAAGGAAGTCTCCTTTTATTAAGCAAACACATCCCCCAGCTCCTGACAGTCCTATTTCGGAAAAAGCACAAGGCCAGGCAGAACTATCAGCCTCTCCTCCTCACACTCCATGTCAAGAGAGGGCGAGAACTGCACGTTTCATTGCGATTCCTGAGGAATTCCCGCAGCCGCTGCCCGCGGCTTCTGCCTGAGTCACGCACCTTCCTGCCTATCCCCCCGCTGGGAGCTGCGCCGTGACCTCCAACGCGGCTCCCCGCCTGGAGGGGAACATGGGGGGAGAAGGTTGGGGAGGGGGGGGAACTTCGCGAGAGGTACGCAAAGAGACACAAAATAAAACACATCGGGATACATTACATCGATGTTTCGGATGACGACACATTTCCCATTGGTATAGAGAAAATTGTTGCCTTTAGGATCACCTCCAATGATTTTGGACACGCCTCGCTCAACCTGCGGGAGGCTAGCGAACACTTTTTCTACGGGGAAAGAAAAAAAGAGAAATAAACAAGAGGAAAAAATGGAGAAATAAAAAAGGCGTTTGAAGTCCCTGGGCTCCCAGCCGCCTCCCAGCGGCGCGGTCACTTGTTGCTGTCAGCGAGCGGCGGCCGCCGCCCCGCAGCGAGGCCGCAGCCGGATCCCCGTCCGCCCTCCCCACCCTTCAGCCCTCCGCCTCGCCAGGGCTTACTGATCTCGTACGGCATCCTCGTCCCAAGCTCGTGCTGCGGCGCTGGCCAAGCGGACGCAGGAGGGCAGAACGGCCGCACGCTGCGCTGCGCTCTGCTCCCCGCCGCCGCCTCAGCCCCACGGCGCCCAGCGGCACGAAGCAGGAAGCGCCCGCGCGGCCCGCCGCTCTCCCCTGCCTTTGACCATATATAGTCAACTCTGCTCGCGCCGCGCCGCTCCCCGCCAGCCCGACACGCCGCTCCCTCCCCCGGAAATGCCGTCGGCTCAGCCGGGCCCGGCGAGGCTGTGCTGGGGCTGTGCTGGGGCTGTGCTGAGGCGGCCGCAGGAGCCGGCCCCGCCCCGGCAGGGAGCTGCAGGGAGCTGCGGGAGAGCCGCAGTAAAGCACCACAGTAAGCACCACAGTAAGCACTGAGCGGCGGCTCAGGCAGGCCCCGAGGTGGGTGCCGCCGGACCGTCTGCGCATGTGCGAGTTCTTCCCGTACTGCCACTCATGCGCAGGAGCGGACGTGAAGCCGCGGTTGCTATGGGGACAGCGGGAGGGTGATGGGCAGGTGAGCTGTGAGCCTACCCGCCCTCCAAAGATCCAACCTGAACCTCCCGTGGCACAGCTTAAAGCCTTCACCTCTTGTCTTATCTTGTCCTATATGCTGGCTGTATCCAGTGGGATACGCGTCCCGGTAAGAGCAGTTGTTGGAGGTTAGGTGCCAGTTTTCAGGGGGCACAGCCTCCACTTTGCTTTGGAAGCCCCTATGCTGGCAGTGATGGAGTCAGTAGTAGTTACCTCCTGCAACAGGTCTTCTTGCTCTTGGCTTCTGCTCAGGGAGGTGTAAGCAGCCCCTTCCTGTCTGCAGGCAGTTTTTGCTGAGGGTCAATCTTAACGTCATCCCTTTACATTTTGTGGTTGTGCTGTAATTAATGGTACCTCAGGTGTTTCCCCGCTGTTTTATGCTATTTTATCTGTGCAGCTCCAGGTATTGCTTGGTTGACTTACAAACTGAAAGTCTTCCTCAGCATCAGAACATGACAATATGATATATAATATTAGCAATGGAACATTCTCTGTGTATTTTTGGCTCCCTGAAGTGTAACAAAGGCACGGGGAGCACTGTGGGATTTTCCTTTGGGAGCAAGGAGAATGGGGTAAAAAAAAAAAATAGAAAAGAATAAAGCTTTACATTCTGGGAAGCAGACAGAATTGGCATTTCAGCACAGATGTATAGAGGTGTCAATATAAGGCTTTTAATATAAGTTTGGTAAGGACGTGAAGTGATGCAGCTATTATGTTATAGATCTGCTATTCTAACCATTCATAAATAGCGATCTGGGCTTGGTAGCAGCAAGTTGGTAGTTATTTTTAAGCTGTCTCTTCTTTAAGGGCTTAGAAATCAGCATCTGAAGTAGACTGGTTAGACTCAGCAACGTGGTGTCCCCAGAGCTTCCATTTTTCCAGCTTGTATCGAATTAAAGAAATCATTTTTCCACTGCAAAGACTCAATTTTTATTAACTTGTTTAGTGCATTAATAACTTCTACTTGGCCTGAACAATTTTTTTCACATTTTCACAGCTGTTCTCACACTTTGACGGAATCTTGGGATTTTTAAAATCTATTTATTTTTTAATAGAGATTTCCATTCAGCTCAAACAGCAAGTGCTCAACCTCTTGGAGAATTATGGTCGACTCGTGTTTGGTAGCAGATTTATTTGGAATACTTACAGAAGTTACTGCTCCCAGCTGTCATTTGGCTACTCTGTTGAATGTGGGAATCTGCCAATGTCAGTTTGCATCCGCATAGCTGGGGAGATGGTGGTCTTTGGCAGAAGGGTGGGCAGCTAGTGCTAACTGCTTCACTTAATCAAACTACATCTTCCAGAGCAGTCTGCCACCCCTGGCTTTCAGCTTGGCACATATTGAGACCTTTCTGAGTATTTTGGAAAGCCAGGTTTTGCTATGCATTTTTCAGGAGTATAAATATGCCATCTGCTAATATGTTTTTAATCCGTATAGCTTTAATTGTGTAGTGACGATGTGGACATCATGTTAGTTTGCTTTGAAAACACTTGAATGTTACTGTTTGCTTAGTTGCTCGTAGATACGTGCAGTGGATTGTAAGGTACATAATGATATATTTATGTTCCAGAAGGATGCAGCCTCTGTTCTCCGGGCATGTAGACGTTTTCCATTGGGCACGTGATACCAAGGATGTTATTCAGGTTTTTAGAGTTGAATACTAATGTTATGCTTGAGGCTCTGGACCAGCATTAAGGTAACAATGTGCATAAATGACAGCACTGCATTAGGATTATATGCGGTGCTAAGGCTGGGCTTGAGGTCATTCCCTCAGAAATTAATGGAAATACCAGAGAGCATGCCATTGTATTTCTCAGCACACCTCGTTTCTAAAATACATAGCAACTTTTCAGATTTTTTGGCATTATTTATCGTTCTCCTTGCTCGCTGACAAATACGGCTTGAATACTGATTAAAACACGCCCCTTGAATTTGCAGCTCAGCAGCATAGCCTCAGGCACACGCTAACAGCTCCTTAGAAAGTATTTCACAGTCTTTTGGTGTTTCCACACCACTTAGCATAGCATTGCATTTATGCACAAGTTCTGTCTGGTGCTGAGTAGCCATCAACTTTTCTGAAAGAAATGTTAAATAAAATACTTCTTTCTGTGCTGTGGTGGTTTTGGGTGGGTTTTCTTCTTTGTTTGTTTGGTTTGGTTCTTTTTTCCCCCGAGGATACAACTGGGCTTTTTTTCCTATTTCCTGACACTCGCAGACACTCAGATAAATAAACACGAAGTTTAAATGGGACTTAATGTTACGTATCATACTTGTATCATACAAGAATATGGAATGCCAGGTGACAGTGAGTCAGTGCTTCATATATGATTAGAAAAATATTTATTACAAATACCAACCAAATAGATATTCTGTTTTGTACCCTAAGAAATATTGGATGTTTATTCAAGATTCCTGTGAGTCGATGACAGAATGCTAATCACAGAGTCAGTGGAAAAAGACAGATTGTGAGGAGTATTATCTAACCGTGATACTCTGAAATACACCGAGTGCTAAAAAAATATAACGGTTTGAATTTATCTTGACATAAAATCGCTAAGACTTGGGATAAAATTTGGTTTTGCTGACCTCTGTGGAGTTAGAGTTGGTGGAGATAAAATCCCCATAGTTTCCCTGCAGGGCTGTACCTGGTCCCCCTGTCATCTGTTCTGATATTCGTGGTTTTCCGTTCCTGGATTGGAGACTTGAAGAAGGCCAAACCACGTCAATTTTTTTGCTGGGTTAGTCTTCGGTTAAACAAATACTGGCCTATTTCACAGTACTGTTAAATGAGCTTAGGAGATTCTACAAAGGACTGGGGATGTGTGATGGGAAGGTTGTGAAACAAGCAATATAGGCTTAGATTAGCTTCAGCTGTGGCAGAACTAATCCTTGGTTATTTTTCTCCTTAACTGGTTCTTAGTATTGTCAAAGAGCCAAAACAAAATCTGAGAGAAATTTTGACTGTCATGAAGCAATTGCAAGAGCAACCACTTCTGCTCTTCATGTGCTCCAGCTGGCATTGTCACAAGTAGAAAAATGGTTGTAGAATCCCTCCACGTACAATCTGCAAAATGGAAGAACTGCAAAAGCCTGGAAAAAAGACAATAAAAATTAGAATGGTACAACGCTTTAGGCTGTGAGACCTCTCTGGAATGGCCTCTTCTCCAGAGAATATACTGTTAACCTCTGATGCTTTGAAATGCAGGTTTACTTGTTAACTTACTACTGTTGGTTCTCATTCTCCTGAGGCTACAACCTCCTGTACATTTGAATCAATGCAGCTTTAGCTGGAACTGTTAGTAATACAAGGATATGACCTTATTATGCTGTATTCTGGTGAATATGCTCAACAACAATAAACGTTGTGAGGCAGAGTTCAGTAACACTTACAAACATGTATTTCTAATATCCTCAACTGTATAAAGAAAAGGAAAAGAGTATGGAAAAATCCGGGGGGAAAAAAACAACAACACAACAACAACAAAACAACAGCAACAAAAACAACAACCATCCCTGTTGTGTCACTGTAATCTATGTTTTCACGAGTAATATTTATCAGAAATAATCTGAAGAGATGACAAAATAATCATCAACTCGGGCGAAGAAGGTGTTTTGGTACACAATCAAATTAAATTGCACAGGAATGCAGCATACAGAAGTGAAAAAAAAAGGAAAAAAAAAAAGTGAATTTCAGAGGCGTCTGCATTTCTAAGTGGTCCGTAGGGAGGCAATTAGATCCTTTTCACCCTTTTAAGAGGACAGTCATTGAAATTAAGAGGTGAATGGTTTGGAAGTGATAGAAGGAGTATTGTATAATTGACCCATATAATTCTCAGCCACAGGCTAACTTTGAGTCAGATGGCTTAGATGAATTCCATGACTTACAGAGATAACACATAAAATGAGATATACATTAGAAAACCGTTTGTCACCTTAAAGAAGAAAACCAATTGCTTTCCTGATGTGAGGCATGAAGCATAAACCAGCTGAAAGTACATGTAAATTCTTCCCTGTGTAACATTACTTGAATGTATCACAGAGATTTTATGTCTTTGAGCTTAAAGATTTGACTGGTGCTTGAAACTTGGCATAGGTTATGGATTGCTTTATTTTATGCAATTAAAATTATACAGACTGAAACAGATAACTATATTTTGTAATGAAGACTTGGGGAACGTTATATATTTGTACCTCCATATTTCACAACAGCCCTAAACCAAATTAAATGAGACATTTTACAGTTGCCTTAACTGTTGGGTACGTAAAACTCCTTTCTCTTCCTAGTGAGGTTAACTGGTGTAAAAAAAGGATCTTCACTACATCTGGGATCACGGAAAAGTTTTCATGTAATGGAACACATTATACGTCTGTTATAACGACTGCTATGCTGCCAATATTCCAGTGTCAGCAATGTTTCCATGCTTACTGCCATGGGAGAAGCTGCACCTGTATTATTCTCAACAACAAAAGAAACATATGGCTTCCAAAAAAGGCAAGCTTTTATTCTTCCCAGAGATGTATTATACACTGTATTTAGTGAGCCACAGTGGCAAACAGAACACACTCATTTCTAAAAGTTTATCTTTGATTTAGTCTGACAAGAAGGGTTCTAACATTCGGTTATGGTACTGTTATCAGCAAGGAGAGAGACATGAAAGTAAACTGGTGACAAAAATCCTTTACATTTGTGATCATACAGAGTTTTTAGGTATTTCCAAAAATAAGCATATTTTTTGCCAAACATTGACTTAAAAAAAAAATTTTAAAAAAATGCATTGGCTTCCCGTTGACACTCATTTCCTGGGACATCCCTAAGGGTTAGATGGTGACCTTAATAGTGCTTCATATACTGATGCTCTTGATGCCATATGTGGCAGTCAGATTTGACATCCGTGTTTTATTTTGAACTGTGTACCCTTCCTACATGCTGGCTCTGATAGCTGACCACTCACTCCATTTATAGTTGTTACGTTTTGCTGGTGACCTCATCTCTGCTTACTATAGCATACCACTAATGCCACTGGTAAGAGCCAGAATAATTTTGATTACCATGTGACATTGCACACTGTAAGTTATAGCTCTCTGTGATGCAGCAGCTCTCCTGTGCCATGCAAAGTACTTGCCTACATTTGGCGCGCTCTCATTTTTAGCAACTTAAATCCAAACTAAAATTGTCAATGTGTGAGTGCAGTCTAGGCTTCTAAATAGATGACCTCATTTTCAAGTGTAGTGAACGCATTCATCTTCCTTCACTTCCATTCAGAGGGATGTATGTATGTAATACTGTAAAAATCAGACCTGTGGCAGAAACAGCTTAAAATAATTGCCTTGAAGTAACCACGATTGAAAATGTTGATCTTCAGCCTTCTGATGATAGCTTGCACATAATTAAAGCTCCTATAGCATAGTTAATAATATAAGGAATACTTATATCTTGAGGCATGAGAAGGTTTTTCCTTTTAACATTAATCCAGTACTGGAGGTTAGATTACTTTCCAAGAATTGGAAACATCATGCAGTTTCTCTATTCTACATTAACAGGCTATAATAGGAGTTAGGCTTTGTTCTCATTAGTAGAGCAGAACCATACTCTTAATTAAGCAAATGAAGCAGACAAAGACTGACATATGCAAATGAGAAATAAGCCTGGTAGGCAAAAGGAAGAAAAAGAGGAAAGAGACTTCAGAAGTACAGTAGTGTCACAGAGTAATTCATCCAACCACGGGGAGCTACCGAATGAGTTCAGTGAAGAGGAATTCACATCTGATGTGATGTTGTAACCCAGCAAATGTGTAACACAGAAAATTTTACTGAGAATATTGAAAGGGAGACTGTCTCAAATCCAGTATGTAACCAGGCAAAATCTTTGTTCACATGGGAAATTACTCAGACAGTCAAAGGGAGCTCTAAATTTTACAACATTTGTGAGGACATACTTAAAATTAACTGCAGCCTGGTTGATACCATTTTCCCTGCAGTGACAATTTGATTCTGAATCGTTTAAGTAGCCTCCAGAGACCTTTGTTTTCCATGTTTCTCTAAGCTTGTTTTTAAGTAGAGTGTGCCAAGTTGACCCAAATGAAAGGAGGAATCAGAGCTTCTTAAGTGAGAAGCTTCTTAAGTGGGATTAGATTAACTCCATCGGTAACCAGTTTCTTAAATGATTCCTCTCTGGGGACTCAACCACGTTAAATGTTAGGAAACCTTTTCTGTTGCATAGGAAGTAGTTCTAGCATGGTCCTAGTCCAAATCCAGTATGTTTAGTAAGAGTCTTCTCAATTAATTTAGGTCTATAATTTCCAGAGTTTTATAAATAGAGTCACTAGGCAGGACAAAATTAAAATGTTGTTTGTGTCGTTGCTGTTTGTTTCTTTTCTATTTCAGAGTTCTCACGACTGTGCAAAAGATGCAGTGCTTTTGTGTCAGAACACAAGTGAAATACAACGATGAAGTTTCACATCTGTGTTCAGACATTATGATAGAGTTGCTTTTATAACGTTGGCATTATTATCACTGTAAAAGCAAATTGCTAAATGTCATTGATAATGATCCACAATCCTCCTGGAATGTGATGATTACCTTCCACAGAGCTAAGTAGCCAAAAGCTAAAACAATCAACACTGAACTGTCTGGAAAGCAAGGGTGAACTATCTGCTATGGAAAGACAATGGCTTACAATCCTCAAGGGAATTAATGGCTAAATCCTGTTTAAATTACCTTCTTTCCACTGAAACCACCGAGATTTAAGGCTTTAAATAGAATTTAAAACCTAAATATCTCTGTAGGGTTGCATCAAAGTCATCACCTGCAATATCTGAATATACAAAGGACACATCATGAGCAGTTAATAAGCAGTTTGTTTTATCTAAGCATCTGCTGATTGTTCTGCAATCCTTAGGCATCTTAAGAAATGGATTAACTACCCTTCGAATTACTTTGGGCTACATAATAATTGGAAATGGAAGAAAGCAGCTTTCAGAACAGTTTATGTAAGATAACAACTCAGTGAAATTAATGCAGGCGTACACTGTTAACCCCGTGTTTTGAAATAAGGAAGAATTCTGAATTTTGGGAAGTAGAATTCTCTGATACTACTGAGGTTTTCAGCATGGTCATTAATAATGGCAGGCTTATCATTAGACATCAAGCTTAATAACGTTAGGTTGTTCTATGGGTCTGTTTCTTAGGTGATATTTCATTCAAAAGGAAAAAATCTAGGAATAATTGTGCTTGTGGCACAGAGCACTTCCTGTAGATGGTCACATCTTCACTTCTGTCACAGCAAAAACATGCAAAATAACCAGTGTACTGAGAGGAATATTCTATAGCAATGGGAATGATTATTTTTAGCTGGAATTCTTAAAATAATAATAATAATAATTGTTCTTACTTGTTTCCTGCATTAGCAAGTTCAAGTGGTGAATAACTCTGTACTATTATTTGGCAAATACAAATGCCATTCAATATATTCTGTGCTCCTGACAACTTCCTATAGAGAACAGGGAGGGTGCAGACTGAAATTCCAGCAGTCCTGGTTATGAGAGATCCAGTAGGACAAGGGGAAATGGTTTTAAGTTGAAAGAGGGAAGATTTAGGTTGGATGTTAGGGGGAAGATCTTTACTAGGAGAGTGGTGAGGTCCTGGAACAGGCTTCCTGGAGAGGTTGTGGATGCCCCGTCCTTGGAGGTGTTCAAGTCCAGGTTGGATGGGGCCATGGGCAACCTGATCTAGTAAAAGAGGAAGTTTGGTGGCCCTGCCAGGCAGGAGAGTTGGAGCTTCATGATCCTTGAGGTCCCTTCCAACCCCGGTCATTCTGTGATTCTGTGATTAAATGAGACATACATGTTCAAAGAAAATAGCTTTGACTACTGAGTAGGGAAGTCAGGACATGAAAATTATTTATATAGATACCCACTATGAAAAATAATCCTGCTTTTGAAAGGCTCAGTGAAAGACGTTTCATAAATGTAGAGAATTATAATATGAAGTAAACTGTCAAGAAAAATTGTTATGCTGTAGAGATCACAGGCTTCCTGTGAAAGAAGAGATGTCACATGGCATTCAGAAGGCTCTATGAAGCTGATGAGGCTCTTGTTAGAAGGGCTGAGCTCATAAGGGATGGCAGAGAGTGAGAGTGGATTTATGATCATCCATAATACACAACTGCATCTAGGGTCATAGAATCATAGGATGGTTGGAGTTGGAAGGGACCTTTAGAAGTCTGCTAGAAGTTTGTCAGTGTTATTAACAGCAGCCAGAAAACCAACTTTATTTCAGTTGTTTCTTGATACTTGGACCTATGGAATATGTGTCATAGGTTCACATTGCTAAAATACCTAGAAAATTAAAATTATTATTATATTAATTTTATCCCTAGAAAATGGGATAAAACAGTATAAATACTTGATTGCTTATTTTGTTGTAATATAGAAAAAATAAAATATGCTGTTGACTACTGAACTTTGTAGCAGATCTCTATGATGTCATTGTTGTCTGTGTGCATATGACATTTTTTCTTTTTTTCTAATTAAATCTATACAACATAACAAGTTGCGAGAACGAATGTGGATTTTCATGGTAGAAGTTTTTCTATTCACGAACTATTTCAGAGTGATTAGGAAGTAGCGATATGAGGATCTGGAAGGACTGGTTTTTTGTACATGAACTTCTTCCGTAAGATCTGCAAGTTCTCATAAGATAGATGGTATCTTTGTATTTTCAAAGAAAAGTTTACATTTGCACACACAGAGAAAATATCCAAAAGAGACCTTTTGGATGTGCACATTTTCCAAGTGACATTTATAGTAGATAAAATTGCGTTCATTCTGGCTCTTTCTTTAGACTGGTTCAAGCGTGTGGGAAATTGCAGTTGAAAGGCTATTTACAGAAGTGGGATTTTATCCATCTCCAAATGCTTGCAGTACTTTTTAAGTTAAGATATAGCATACACAGAAAAGTATAATATGCATTCTACAGTGTTTTAGTAGGATACTGTCTAAAGTAAAAGTTAAACTCTTTTCCTGGTCTTTGGCCTTTATTCATGATGAATGTCTGATTTAAAATTGACTACATATTTGTTGTATCACAAAAATTAATTAATTTGTTAGGGAGTTTTTGAAAGCATTCAGCGTTGTCTTTAGAATCTACAGAAGCAGACTTTGTACCTTGACTTCATAAGGAAAGGCACTGAGCCAGCACTGACTACTTGTAAAGCCTAGGAAATAATCCAGGAAGATCTTGGGTAAATGACGGAGTAGTGAGAAGTAGGGCTCAACACAAAGGGACTCCAGAGGGTGTTCTATTGCCAGATTTTTAGTGTTTTTTTGTCTTGCAAGAGCTGTTGCTTTGCGCAGTGTATGACATTAGGAACAAAGTTACTAAAAGCAAAGCATTTGTTAAAAGCAAAATTAAAGAAACAAACCAAAAAAAAGTCCAGTTTTGTTGTTTGCATTTAGCCCCTAATAGCTAAAGGTAAGTAGCAGCTTAGAGATATTGTCCTTATTAAAAACATTTTGTGTGTTTTTGAAGGAACTAAGAGAAATTCAGATAATGTTCTCTGCCAACAGTTCAAAAGTTAGTGCCAAGTAATGTGGTTATCTGAAACGAGAGATTGCTTGGTTTGAAAGACTGGCTCTTCAGACATGAAGGGTCTAATGTAGTTTGAAAACTGTTACATAGTAAAAGACCAGATTACCTCTCAGAAATGCATGGGAGCTATTCATTCATTCATCAGAAGTGCTATGAAATGTTTTGTCACCATTTCTGAGTGATTGTTTCACAGCTTTGGAGCTGCTGTCTGTGTGCCTAAGTAATGGACTGAGTGCTCTCTATGTTTGTCCACTTCCTCTTGTCCTGCCACTGGATAGCAGTTAGAAGAGCCCGGCTTGTTCTTTATTTCCCCCACAGGAAGTAATACATGCTTGTAAGAACCCCTTGAGTCTTCTGTTTTTCTAGGCTGAACAGACCCAGTTGTCCTAGACTTTCTTTATAGGAGATATGGTCCAAGATATTACTTACCCTAATGGTCCTTTGGTTGACACTATCCATTATCTCCATGGCTCTTTTGTAGGTAGGAGCCCATAACTGGACAGAGCACTTGCCAATGCTGAGTAAAGAATCTCCTGCCTTGACTCCTGGGAATGCCGTATCTAACATAGTACAGGGTGCTGCCATCCTTTGGGATGGCAAGCATGGTTGTACTGGATGCATCCTATACAAGAATGGCTGGCTCATGTTCAGCTTGGTGCCCACCAGCACCCCTGGGTCCTTTTCTTCCAGACTGCTTACCCAGCAGGTACCAATGCCTGAGGTTGTTCCTCCTCAAGTGCAGGAATTTGTACTTCTTGTTGAATGTCCTGAAATTCTCTGCCCATTTCTCCAGGCTGTCAAGGTTCCTCTGCATGATAGGATGACCTGTGAAGCATCAGCCACTACACACCTTTTTTTTTTTTAATCATCAACAAATCTGCAGTAAACTCCCCCGTCCCCTATCCCCCCACCATGCAAGTCACTAATCACATTATGACATAGTACCCATCTCAGTACTGAGCCCTGAGGCATGCCTCCAGTGACTGACATTAAGGACCTCTTGCGAAAAACAAACAAACAAACACAAGCTTTCAGAGTTTGTGTTATGAGACAGAGGATATAATACTGTAAAAATAAGAGGAAATTACAAAGAAACTACATGATAATGGAGAAGCTCTTATGAACTATATGCTGTGTTCCTTGTGGAAGGGTATCGGTTGGCAAGGTTACACTGTGTTCCTGTGTTTGTATATTTTTAGAATGAAAGGAATATGGAAGCTGAACAATATTTTTAGAAGAGGATATGAGAGAATAATTTAAAAGCCTATGGTGCTCATAAAAGTTAAATCAATATGTTGGCATTCCTATAGGCTCTGGACCTCATTAAAGTTTTCTGACAATGTACTTTTGAATCTCGGATCTGGCCCAACCATCTTTTGGTTTCTGGCAAAGTTTCAGGTTGATCCTCTGATTTGATTTATTGCTGAAAGTCCACTCTGGGGTTGAGTGAAGATAAAGCTCTGCTCCATGTGGCTGTGCATCCAGGGCAGACTCCTCCAGCAGTTTTCAGTTCTTCCTGGTTCTTACTTAAACGTGTTTATTGAGACTTATGATCATCCATCATCCATACATCAAGAAGTCCATGACATGACTGGTTACACAACCTCATCTGACATTGTTCTGGGTACCTGTTTGCGTGACTGTCTTCAGTTATTGAAGGACAGTGGGACAAGCTCTCCACACAAACATGAAAAATCCTACATCTATGTATGGGGCCACATTCAACTGTGCATCACAAGGCAACACTACTAGCCTGTTGACACACCCTGTGTGAACTGCTCATCAAATGGACTTCAAAGGGTAGTATGTACTTGAAGGTGAGATTTGAATACACAAGGGGTGGTGTTACTGAGGTTAAATAGGTAAAGAATCAAATCATACAAGGTGCAAGTAGAAAAAAATGAAAAAACACGCAGTATACTTTGAAATGGAAATACATCTGTGGCTATTTTATTCATGTGCATACTTGTTCTATCTGTTAATCTGCTTCCAACATGGTGTAATATTTAAGAAGATAAAAAATATGTTCCAGACCATCCAGAGGGAGTAGAAGAAGGTGATGGTAGCTCAGCCAGTCCCTAGAAGCTGTTGCACTGGAAGATACTTTCCTTCCAGCCTTCAAGATGCCAGAGGAAAGAGAGAAAAATATTTACAAACACCTTGTTATTCTTCACCAGATTTTCTCTAAGAAGTTTATTCTTCCAGCCTATGTTTTCAAACAACTGAGATTTCAAGTCAAAGCCTGTCTTTATTTTATCTATATCTATTTATTTATTTATTTATTTTGTGAACTCAAAAACAGGAGAGTACCAGTCTCTGTGCCTTGTGACAACAGGGAAGCACCACAGGTATGTAACAAACTTAGGGTCCTGCATTCACTCTTGTTGTTTCAGTTTCAGTATTAAATTATTCAAGAGATGGTCTTCCATCTGGTTGTGTATCAACAGCTAGATTTACCTGGAAACATAATTTCTTGTGGCATTATGCCGTAGGAAAGCCAATATGAGAATAAACTCTCCACCTATCACTTCATCCTAAGTTACAAAGTCAGCACATTTAAATTTAATGAAATACTCTTAATCCAGGGTACTCAGGATTGATTTGGAACTGCTTTAAAATCACCTAATTGATGACTCTTAATACAGCGCAGTAAATTAAGAGCTAAAAGCTTTGATTTTTTTTTTTCAAGTTATTTTTTAGTTATTTATCTATTTTTAACTGTTTCTCTTTTCAGAACACCAAATGCAGATGTTTTATGGTCTAAAAACATTTCTGGCAGATGGAATTGTTAAATCTTTCATATGCTGGTCTCCTCCATGAAGAAGAGTGGTTTAACAGGTATGATACATTCTCAAGCTGTGAGTAAAGTCTATTGCCTAAAGGTTATAACTCTCAACATTAAGCTTTGCAGAACTCAGAACTGAGAAGACAGTGACAGTGATAACACAGCAAAGCACACTGCAGTATTGAGTACACAGAGAATCAGGTACCTTCACAGGAGGCTAGAAGTATATTCGCTTGAGGCATTTCTCTTATTTTTTGCTTTTATTACATGAACTTACAGTGGGCAATATTTTTTGAGTTATTTTTGTTATTATTTGCAAGGAGTGGAGTTGTAGAATGTACAACTTTTGAATAAATAGTTGCATGAGCCACCATTTGTCCCCTCCAGGACACATCTGATTCATTGCTCATGGGATTTCACTAGCTAGAAGTAGGTTTCCTGTCCCCTTTCTTATACCTATTTACCTAAGCAATATGAACTGAAATAACCATGTCAAGTGAGGACTTTACAATGACTTTCAAAACCCAATTTATGAACAGTAATTTATTGTATTTTTTATTTTTATTTTTATTTTTTTTGTTAGGGCCCTGTGGGCACCAAAAGGCTTAACTGTTCCCTCAAGCACTTCACTAAGCTCTCCCCCACTCTGCCCATCTCAGACCCTACTGGGATGTAGAACCCCAGTAGAATCCCCAGCAACACTGTAGGATGTATCTCTACCCCCCACAGCCCTGCCCTGCCTGGTCTTTGGCTCCAGATGGACTGATTTCCTGGCTTGGCATGACCATCTTGTTTTGCATCTTCTCTTGCAGTTCAAAGGCTTCTTCACAATCTCAGTTTACTTTTTATTCAGAATTTTCTTTGAATTCTCCATCCCAGATCTATTTATTATCAGCCTGTAATTAGTGACAAATTATTCTCTCACTTAGACAGTATTTTTCTTTCCTAACAATGTAATTATGTATTTGTAATTAATGATCAAAACAATTCTCAGTGCTGCGTTGCTGCATTGAGTAAGCCAAGGCAGCCTTATGTGTCACTGACTACAAATCCAGGGCCATCCTCAAGGTTGCGTCCCTCTCTTGAATATAAGTGATTAGAATGATACACATTTCCCTACAGAAGGCAGCAGAAGTATTTTGGACAGCAACACTTGTGTTTTCCCGTATCTGCTTGAAACACTGTAATTAGTATCTCATGTTTGACTTTTGCCTTATTCAGATTTGCCCTTCAAAGGCATTCTGAAGTATCTCGTTATTTCATTTAGATCCTCCAGTCTCTAAAACATGAGATTCAAACTGATAACAGTGTTTTGCACTGTAAGCTCTCCAGGATGCAATCATCTGTTTTGTACCTGTGGCGTCCTCAGTTTTCTGTTATAGAAAAGGGGAAGGAGAAAGAAAGAGAAGAGCAGGCAGAAAATTCTCAAAGAGTAACGAGTTCAGAAAAATGAAGCAACACTCTAGGGAAGGCTAAGCTCCAATTCTGAAGTGTGCACTGTAAAATATATCAACACAGCTTAGGGAGAACATTTTCTGATCTAAGGAGACGAATGTAACTGCCCAGAAACCATCTGTGGGCCTCCCATGCTGTGGGCTATGGGTAGACATTCGATTCTGTGCAAGTGACATCCCACATTAGTCAGCGCGTGAATAAACACTGATGAGCACATCTTCCTGAGCTCTCCCATTCTTTTTGTTTTCCCTTATTTTTATTTTTATTTTTATTTTTATTTTTATTTTTATTTTTATTTTTATTTTTATTTTTATTTTTATTTTTATTTTTATTTTTATTTTTATTTTTATTTTTATTTTTATTTTTATTTTTATTTTTATTTTTATTTTTATTTTCTCCCTCTGTTAATGCCATTTCACAACTGACATCTTAGGAGTTTCACTTGCAAAGTGCAAAGGGTTGTTGCTGTTCATACATAGCAGCTGCAGAAGCAATACTGAAACAACACGTAATGATTCTAGTAAAGAATGCTTTTTGTGTCTACAAATTCCATATAAAACAACTGTGCATTTTAGTAACCTCAGAAAGAAGTCAGAATTTGAGGACTACACGTAGTAAAGAAAGACACTTTAGGCAATGAATTTTCTCCATTTTACTCCATTCTTAATTCACATCCATGAGATTATGTTAGTCAATTGCTTTAACTATAGCCAGCATGGTAGAAATTTCCTTTCCGAACATCATAATTTGCAAACAAGAATGCTAAATGATTGCTAACCTTGAGAGCCCCATCTGCCTTTTGTCACATTGCCCAAGTCAGAACTGTCAACATCAAAGAGGCAGGGGTTAAGCGTATAAAGAATGTGTAAGAAGTCCACAGTAAGAGGAAGGTATCTATGGCTGAGGGCTTTTCCACTTACATTTTGAGGGCAATATGAGGGCAAAAAACTTGCTGGCTGATAGTCTGATGGTGGAGCAGAAGAACAACATATCTGTGTTGCCGGTGAGCCGGGTGGCTACACAATGCAGTGATGTCTAGCCTACAGATGCTGCAAAATTCTAAATGAAAGACATTAAAGACTGGAAATATTGCAGCAATGCCTCAGTATTCTGGGAGACGTCTAAACAAAAACAACCGCAAATGAGATTGTTTTGTAAGTGAAGGAAAACAGTAGTGTGATTATGGCTTCCCAAAGAAAGGCAAGCTGTAAAAGAACATTTATAAAAGATGCATTCTGACTGTGAAGGCACATACTGTAGGAAGGATTATTGCAAAGGATCAAAACAACACCTCTACATTCAGTGTAACAGCATTATTTGGTGTTTGAGATAGACAGGCACCATCTGATATACCTCCCACATTCTTGAAAGCCCAGCTTCTCCGGGGGAGTGGGCAGAGGAGATGCTGACAAGCAAGCAAGTAGCAGGGAAATGCAGCTTTTGCTTCTGACTTGGGCTTCAGAGGGCCTTTCTACCAGACATACAGTACTTCTTGAATTTTTTAGACTATTTTCTTTACAGATTCATGAGATTAATAACAAGTGTCAGTAGACTAAGAAATGAGTCCAAGATCATCAGAAACTGTGCCATGGTCTGAAAATAGAAAGAGTTTTCTCTTTTTTTTTCCCCTTCCCTCCCTCTCTTCAGAAAGCAGTCATGCGATATTAACTCCAGCCCTGCAGAACTGTCTGTGTGTGAGTGAAGGGACTGAGAAGCAGAGATGATGCAAGAACACGAAGAGTGTCTGAGCCTCAGTAGGTGCCAAGAATGCAGAATTGAGTGAGTGTGCTTGGGAAGCAGTGTCTGCTGGGAGGTCAGAATAAGTCTATGTAATCTGGTTTCCCTGTCTTGTACTGGGCTATGGATTTTATGCTGGACAACTGCCTTGTTCAGGCATTCCTGAGCAGCCATTTAACTGTCCTGCTGCTGTACTTTCAGCAGCAAAACATAGTAGGTTCAGAACAGGATTTTTAACCCATGTTAAAATGAGGTCAATCATATCCCCTACAGATATACTGTATCATTATATGGGTTGATGTGTTATGCTTTCAGGCACCACACAAGGAAATACAGCATTTTGGGTTATTGAAGACATATTCTTCTGCTTCTGAATGAAGCGAAAGAAAGCTTTGTGATCATAGAATCATAGAATCACAAGGTTGGAAAGGACCTATAAGATCATCTAGTCCAACCATCCTCCCTTACCATACCTACAGAAAACCACTAAACCATATCTCCTAGCTCCCTATCTAGACGCCTCTTGAACACTGCCAGGGATGGCAACTCCACCACCTCCCTGGGCAGGCTATTCCAGTGCCTGACCACTCTCTGAAAGAAAGTGATGATAGCCACTGGTTCTTGTTCAGGGATGAGGGATGTACAAGAGTTCGTTTAGCTGTGTTACCAAGACATTTTCTGGCAAACCAGAATCTCCAAAGCAAATTAGATAGAGTTTACAGAGATTAATCCCATTAGTTCAGTAAATAATTCAGTAAAAATTAAAAGGAAGTGTTCACAATGACTTCTATCTTTCTGGAAACAGTTAAAAAGTTCTAGGGGTGCATGTGTGGAGCAGAGATGCATAATAAATCCCTTCCCTTAGTTGCAGAAATAAGGGAAAATAACTGATAGTACTTCCAGCCTGGCAAAGTTAATGCATCCTTTTATGGATCATAGAACTAAAAGGAAAAATTCCCTTCCTAGGAATACAGAATCATACCCCATGACAAAGATTATTTAGAGAATAAAAACAAACATCACAAAATATAGTTTGAAATGCTACTAAAATACTATTTGTCTAGGGCTGTCTACAGATCAAGGAGCATTAATAAATTAATGAAAGAAGCAGTGCTTCTAAAAGGAATGAAGAAGCATAACAAGATTGTCACAGTTTTAGGAAAAAAACTATCTAAAGGGAAAATTAATAAATCCTCTGTAATAAGTAAAGAATGCCAGCTTTATGTCTCACTATGCACTGTTTGAAAATGGAGGTCCGATAGGCAGACAAAAAATAACCCGGAATTTTTCTTACCAGTAGTGCAGAAGCATCTGACAACAACAGCTTCTTGTGTTGTCTGATTTACATCATAATTCTTGAAAGCAGTTAAAACCTGCAGGTAGCAGCCCAGAGCCTCTGAATGCACTTTTGGAGTTATAATGCATGCCCATAGTTTTGGCTATTTATCTGTGTTATCATTGTGATGGGAAACCCTAACTGAGGTCAACTGTTTTAGATATTCCACATATTACTAGGAGAGTGGTTAGGTCCTGGAACAGGCTGCCCAGGGAGGTTGTGGATGCCCCGTCCTTGGAGGTGTTCAAAACCAGGTTGGACAGGGCTCTGGGCAACCTGATCTAGTAAAGGCGTATGTTTGGTGGCCCTGCCAGGCAGGGGGGTTGGAACTACATGATCCTTGAGGTCCCTTCCAACCCGGGTCATTCTGTGATTCTGTGATTCTGTGATATGAGAGACAAAGAATTTGTAGCCCAGGTAAACAAAGGCAAAGGTAAGAACAGGAGCTATATCATTCTTACTTTATCCTCTACACAGAGTGATTCTCCACCAACCAATTGCATAGGATTCTTTTCTACTTATTCACCAGCATTATTTATTTATTTATTTATATTTCCCCCCTGACTATTTCTGGTTAAGAGAACAGGGGAGTTTACTTTGCACCATGCTGAAAACTGATCAGTCTTTAACCCTGCGTGTGAACAAACCAGGAACCAATGAAATTCTGACAGGACTGAAGAAAGTCCTTCATCACTCTCACAGAAGAATGCAAGGCATGCTGAATGCGAAGAGGATGCTGCCCTCTGGTCTCCCCACTAATAGAGCCTGTGAAACTTTGACAGTGCGAGGTCTTTGCTTTCTTTTTGCCAGCCTGGTTGGGGATACTCACTGATGTGCAGCTTTATATATACTGATGTAACCCATGGGCACTGGAGTGTAGGAGGAACTCTCCCAAGGAACTGACGTTTATCCATAGCTGCAGCAATCTCCTTCCCTGACTATTTAGGCATCGGTTCGTGGCTGAAATTATAGTACTAAAAACAAGCTGGAGAAAAGGGCAAGTGTATTTACAGCAGTAAGAGCAAAAGGTCTATATTCATAAACACTGCAAAGGACGAGCCTCTGCCAACGCGGCATTGAAGCAGAGCTGCGGCAGGAGCCAGCTGTCCTCCTGGAGACGTGGTGGCAACGACATCTAGTGTCGAGAGTCCAAATAGGAGGTTTCACACCAGCATCTGCCCCGCTGGGTCTTGAAACCTGCTTTATTTGATCCAGTTTTCTTCACAGTAAAATGCTCCTTCCGTTTTTTCCGGTCTCAATGAGATATTCTATTGTTGGTGGTCTTAAGTGTTTTCATCTGTTTAATGAACCACAAAGTAGGAAGACACAACCTAAAATATATCATCTATCAGGATTATTCCAAGTATACAAAATGTCGGGGATGACTTCATGCAGGATGAGAAGAGTCTTGTCTTTAGGAAGGACAGAGAGAAAGAGGTTTTCAAGTGGCAGAATTATCACGTTATAAGACTGTAGTGGAGAAGCTATAACTTGATGTATCTGCCTTATAATGTCCAACTAATATTTTTTTTTTCTACTCTATGCTCAACAGAAACAGAGTTTTCTTTGGAGTTTCTCCAATGACTTTCCTGGCAGGCCAAGGGAAGAAATGCCTCTTTGATGTCACATGGTTTTCTGTTTGCAACGTCACTTCTTCCTCCTGTCCTGGAGTTCTGCAGACAGCCAGCATTGATTGACCTGATCCAGTGACATGAAAGTATGATTTTTAAGGATTATACCAAAAAGCAATTAAAAAGAAAAGCATAATTTAAAAAGTGAAAACAACAGTTAGAGCCTTGAAGTTACTATTCCCCTGCTTGGATACCAGCTTGAACATTATCTGAGGCTCTTTCCAAGAGATCTGAATTGCCTCAGACTTCTCAAAACTCTGAATTGAGTTCTCATTCCAAGCAGCAACCTCAAAAGATTTTTGCAGTTGTCAGAATTTTTGGACTTGCTGTAATCCAAGCTGGTTAAATAAGTGAGGACATGGAAGGAATTCTTTGGCTGTTTATAAATGTTTCTAGATCGTGAAGACATTCCAATGGTGGAACTCACTTTCTAAACAAAATCAGGTGGTGGTTTTTTTAATGAAAGCACATAGAATCATAGAATCACCAAGGTTGGAAAAGACCTAAAAGATCATCCAGTCCAACTGTTCACCTATTACTAATAGCTCCCATTTTAGTCTTGAGAGTAGACTAACACTGTGACACATAGATTTGGGGATCAGGTAAAAAAATGTGAACTGCAAATAGCTTAGATGTGTAAACAGCAAGAGTAAACATACTGTTCTCCACTGCGCACAGATTCCAGTGTCCACTGTCTCTATAAAATTTCCCAATCAAAAATAAAGCTTTACTCATAAGGTAAGTCATCATTCAATAAGCAAACATGAAAAATAACAACACGTTATGGACTAGTGTCTTCTGCAAGTAAATGTGACACAAAAAAAATAGCGCGTTCATAGAACTGGTAAGGATGCACAAATTCTGTCTAAAATGTTCTTGAAGTCTAAAGGATTCCATGGCTCAGATTTCAGAGGATGTCACTAATCAGTGCCTGTCTGCAAGGAAAGTCTGTGTTCAAAATGAGAGGATTCAAAATGTTCTCTTCTCAGCCACAATCACTGTTAAACATAGAGCCAACTGCGTAGGAAATATTGATAGCCTCCATCTGCATCCCTTTTCACTGAAATATGTACCTATTCTGATAAACTTGATGTCTTTGAACTGGTCCTCATTTATTTGACGATTTAATCCCTGCTTCTTTGTCTCTTAACATCTTAGGCCGAGTTTCAGGAATTTCAGCTCTTCTCACTGGATCAAACTGATGAGTGTATATGTTCTGTGATGCTGTCCCCAAGGGTACTCCTGGTACCCCCAGGATGAGCTTCCTGGAGGTACGAGGTTGCAGATTTCCTCTCTAGAATAAATGCTCAATAACTTCTGTCAACCCTTATTTCTTTGACACTGTACCAGCAATACAGACATCTTTTGCTGTATCTTTAAGCAGTTAGCCTTCTCTGTTGAGCTGACTGTACCTTTCTAATCCTATTATTAGAATGACATTATATTCTGTTATTGATTAGCAGACTTCCTGCATTTTCCCACATGCTTGGTGGAAAAGAAAGCTTTAGGTTTGCTTGGAGGGTTTTTGTTGCAGCTGCTAATTTAAATGCAAAGTGTGAGGCTACCAGCTCTGTGTTCGGTAGGAGACTCTGATGGGTAATCAGTATTCCAATCTTTCTAATGGTAGAGACAAGACATGCTCATTCTTCCAGCCTATTTTACTTGCCTAACGTTATCCTCATTTTCAGCCCACCTCTTTTTCTGGCACAGGTATTCAGATTTTCTGATTCTCAATATAAATTGCCATCATAAATTTGTTGGTTCCCATTGTGATGAGAAAGCAATGAGAACTCTTGTGTTGGTTGATGTTCACAACTAGATATGAGATATCTCCCTTGCACTGTGCTACAGCTGTTGCTGCCAGCCATGAACTTCTGGTTAGCTGATATTTTAATAGCTGAAAGGCAGAAGTGTCTGTTTAGTCTTGGTCCATAGCAAAGAGAATAATGACAGCTTTGTCAGATGTATTCTGTGATGTGATTTTATTTGTTAATTCTAAATTAATCCAGGCTTCCAAGTTATTCTGGAAAGAACGGGGCAGTTGTATTGTTCAAGTTTTAGAGCAGAGACAACTGTCACAACGACTTTACTAATGCTTGGTTAAGGCACCCCACCAGGAGGCAACTTAAAGACCCAGAAACACACCTAATTGTATTTAGCTGAATGGAGAACACTTACTTTATCATCTTTCTGAACATTAGCTTCTGTTCTTTTACAGGTTTTAAAAAATATATATTTTTATCCTTAAAAATAAGTCCATGATTGCTACTAATGAAGAGAACTTGCCTTATTGGAATAGCCTAAAATACACTTTCCTTCGTTATGTATACGTGTTCTAGTTTTTAAAATGTGCTCATGAATTTTCTTATATCTGATATTTCTTAAGATTTTGCATAGGCAATTTTTCTTTCATGTGCATCTGTTGAGAGCCTTATCCATTTTCATCTACAAGGCAAGATAATCATGTTTAGGAAACAAAATCTATCTTGTTTATATCAGGCAGCCAAAATGAAAATAAATCAGAAAAAGTTGGAGCTGGATCACAGCATAATTATTAACATCTTTCTAGGTGTACTCTCAGAGTACAAAAACTCAAGGAAGAAAAATAAAGGCTTTGGGTGAAAAGATCCCTACTAATGTTGCAACATATACAAATGTAAGACAAGAAAATGGGGTATCAAGTATACCACTCTCCAAAGCCTCAAAGCCTTAAATACTCAAGAAACTGAGGTATAGAGGACAACGTGAAGAAAACACAACCTCCTTGTTCATTAGTGAACATTTTACAGAGGCGTGCTTTCTTTAAATTGCAGGAAAGGTTTTACTCTGTAGGAAAGAATGGTTGCATTGTTTGGTTTTTATTTTTCCACTGGTGAATCATGAATGTACTCCTGACCTGGCACAATGTGCCCAGCTGTGGCTGTGTACAACCACTGGCATGTCAGTGTATGACTCGCCGGCAGCTAAAGCTTAGCGTTGTAATACTGAGCTTCTTATTTCTCATCCTTAATCCCCTCACTCCTGCCTTTCTCTGTTGCTATGGACAACAGCTTCATCCTGCCAGTAAGGCTCATAATGTGAAGTAAAGTATTCTTACTCCTCCACATCCTGACTTGGCTGTACCTCTGCTCCTTCCCTCTGTACAAATAAATACAATTCCACAGTTGAAAGGTTAGCATACCTTCAGATATCTTTCCTTCCTCGATATAACTTCTTTTCTTGCAGCCTCCTTGGGAGCTACAACACCCCACTACACCTGCCACTGCTTCCTCTCTTGTCTTCTCCACCAGACGTTGTATTATCTTATCTATATCCTGAAGGCCCTTGCAGCCCCATCTCATTCAGCAGTCCACTCTCTTACCTTGTCACTCTTCTCTCCCCTTGCTCCAGGAACAGCTCCAGTATTTTCTCTGGATTGTTTTCTCCTTTTTTTTCCTGTCTGCAGGACTTCTTCTGCATTGTGTTTTTGTAGCCAGTCCTGCTGTCAAAGATTCCCTCTATCCATGCATTCCGAGCCTTCATGAAGAGCATTATACTTTCTGAAAGCATTTCTGGGATGCTGGCAGATGATGTGTAAAACTTCTCATGCTGCCTTGCCTGAGTTCTTAAAAAAAAGTGCTAGTAAAAAGCCTATGTCCTGTCATCTATGCTTGTCTGCAGGACCGCAATCTTTGCAGACAAGGACTGGCTCTGAGAGTAGGTTGACTTTCCATGCCACAGAAGTAGCTGTGAGAAATCTGGTAACATTAAGATACAGACTATGTTTTTGATTATGTAAAATACCTGAGGAACTATTTTTCATTATATTAGGTGGCATATCTTGTTGTGCTGAGAGGACAGCTTGGAATGAAGATACCGACATGGTGAATATTTCGTAAGCAATGTTTTACTGCCTACTTGTTGCTTTGGCATTATCCTTTAATCTCAGGGTTGTTTTTTTCCCTCTCTAAATGTTCTAGAACAGGAGCAGAGAGATCTCTCACTGATACATAAGATACCTTTACACTGGGGTAAAGTCCTCTGATATATCTTCTCCATTGACTCTACTGTACATTCATCTCATTGCTGATGGCACCTGTTTATTAAGAAAGATGTACCAGCCTCATTTGTAGTTAATATGATAAATACTGTAATTTTAGCTTATTAAAATTTTGTGTTTTATCTCTTTGCCTATCAGTTGAGTATAGCATGGTAAGTGCATGGCGGGCCCTGGTGACAACTGAGTTACAATATCCAGTTGTGTTTTGCAGTCTGGGAAAGCATTAGTGTTTTCACCATCTGTTCTTGGTTTGATTGCAGCATTTTGCCTGCCACATAATATTAAAACACTGACAATCTCAAGCAAAACATGGACTGAATGTTTGTTCCCCGTCTTATCAAGCTCAAACAGACTTGCATGTGGTTCCTATTTCACCATCACAAATTGAAATAATACATGTTGATTTAGCTGCAGTGTTTCCCTGTTACTGTTTTTACCTGTAATGTGCCTGGTAAAGCAGCACTTAATGAAAATTAAACTGCATGAAAAGTGCTGTATTTATACGTCCTGTTGAGGAACAAATAGGAGTTTTAGCAACCACCACAAAAGGCAGCATTGCAGGCAGCGACAGACAAGAATTAAAATCAATGTTTATATGTGTGTGTTTTATACATATGTGTTATGTGTTATATATGTTTTATATTATGTGCTATATAAAATACACCAGAGATTTCTGATATTATGTGTACTGTGCCTGTTAAAGAAGAAAATAGTAAAATCCTAAATATGTTCTTTACTACATGCTGTAATATGATTATAAAATCCCATCTTGCTCTGCCTGGAGAGTTGCATTCCCAGAGCAGTGTGTGCTGTTCCTTATAGGCCAGTCATTACCTGTGAGCAATAGCTCCTTACTTCACAACCCTTAAAATCTGGATCTCACTCTCATTGAAGTGTGCAGTTTCAACCATAAAATTTTTTAAGAAACTGAATGTTATTCCTATCTGCACTTCTCTTAGTTTTGGAGTTGTTCTTTAACCCCAGAACTTCCCAATATAAAAATGCAGAAAGGATACGGTGCGTAGTGTTTGCTATTCCTTCTGTGAAAATACAGAGAGAAGTTAAACCCCGTGTGTGACTGAGAACATTTACCTCATGCTTATCACGCCAGCTCTGCTTGTCCATACGTGCATTATGTTGGCCTGATCAAACAGGGATTACATGTGGGATTATACTGCCAGCTTGTGAGGAAAACTGGGAAAGAAGGACAGGGTTATTTAATCAATGAAAAATAATCTATTATACAAACAGTCACCTCTCCTTAGTCCAGATGGCTTTTCCTTATGGAAAGGTGGTGATGTGGCCTTCCTTTTTGGCAGATGATTGGGTGATCAGGCTGATCTGGTTTCAGAAAACACGAAAAACAGGTCTGTAGTTGTCTTTCTGTCTTCTTTTGGCTGGTTTTGACTTTCTGTTCTTACTGGAGTGTGCACATAGAGGAGCAAAATGTGAGTATTGCTCAGTGATGGAGCTGTAATGAAGGAGCGCAGTCAGATGTTGGAGAGGAATTGAGTGCCAGACTAGTAGCTTTATTTCTTCTTATTAACACAATGCTTTCAATGCAACAGAAAGCCAGTAGTTAACCTAGTGCCTCCTTTCTTTAACACAGGCTGCAAGGTCCTGTAAGAGGCAGCAGAAGCCCTTTGTCAGCTCAGGAGTACTGTGATCCTCACAGATTGACTTCTACCCCAGGCTGAGGCTATGTCCCCAGATCTTCTCACTCTGAACCCTTCCATTCCTTACCTCCAACCTTGTTCTGGGAGCAGGAAAACTGCGGTGCATCATTCTGAATGCCTAAACAGTGTGGAATGGAGGGTGAAAAACAGTCTATTCATATAACCTATCTCATAGAACACTTGTATTTTCAACATTATTTTGGCTGCAAATCCAAAACAGCACCTTACAGGCTGCTCTGAAGGAAACTAGCTCCAAGTCAGCCAGACCAAGTGCAGTACTTTATCACTGTGGGGTTTTTTTTTAGATTTACATTTGAATTTTGTCTTGGCTAAAAAAAGAGGAGGATTTTTTTAATCACAGTAGGAGAAAATCTTAGGTTTTATGAAATATGGCCTGTCTGAATCCTGATGCAAGGAGCAGAGAGCCAACTCAGCCCTACAGCATGGATGCATCCTTGGCTTTGTGTCTCTTACTGGAAAGCAAAAGGACACAGGTTTGGGCAAGTGTTGTTTGAAAAGCAGATTTGTTACCTAATGCGCAGAAGGCCAGTCTCACATACGGAAATGAGATACTGAATTATTGTAAAGTTGCACAAGTTTGGGTGCTTTTTGGCCTTCCACAAAGCCAGCACACCCCAGGATTTTTTTGTGACACGTTTTTATTCCCATTCTTATCTCTTGGCCATTACCCTGACACAGCATTCAGCTTCCAATTGTTCAGCTAAAGATAGGGCTAATCTCCCTACTTGCTGGTTAGCTAGACATGCTAATTAACCACAGGTTTTCTCAAGATGCTCATATCTTCTAAGACAGTTTTAGTCGTGGCATTGTGATTAAGAGTTCCTCTACTTAATCACTTTAGCAGCTTCAAGGATGGTCATCCTGATTTAGATAAAAGTGCATATTTGCTATAACTAAGGATATGCCTACAAAGATTTGTATGCAAGACTCTATGATGCTTCTTACTCTTTCACTTTTCTTGCTTCATTTACCTGAAGAATACCATAACACAAATAAAAGCTGGTAAGTTTTGTTTACCTGTTCTGCTTGTATTGAGGGGTTTCTTTTTGAAACACAAGTCTCCAAATTCAGAAAGGTATGCTCACTTTGAAGGCAGATGTAAGACTTTTATGGCAACTGGAGTGAGTATTTTTTATGCAGATTTTAATTTAAAGAATAATTAAATATATGAAGGTACATGGAAAGTAGGATAGAATGCAATACAAGATTACCGGCACAGACAGCATTAGGATGTCTTGATAGCTCATTTTACACTTTTAGAGAAAGTTATAGGGATCTCCTAGTGCTTTCTGCAAACTCTGCATTGTTGACTGATTTCTTTTGTGCAGTGTGCTTGACATTTCTGTTTGAGTCATTAAATTTTAGATGGATGGATGCTGTCAGGGTTTATTAATCAAGAGTTCTCCTAGTGGCCCTCCTATAACCCAGAGGCATTACATGCAAAATTACTAACAGAACAGAACAGAACAGAAGATGGGAATATTAACTTTGCAAGAAATACACATAGAAATGCAATACATGCTATTATAAATATACCTCATATCCCCATAACTCTGTTCTTATGGATCTTCTCTACGTGCTTATAGGTGCTTTCAAGATAATTGCAGAAGAGAGTTTTCCCCCGATTCTACAAAGCTGAATCTTCCATGTTCCTAGAGATGCTTCTTCCCAGCTGTAATGCACTGACCTTCTGCAGAACTGCGGAGGGGCTGCTCCATGTGGGATGGGGAGAGATGTGCTGTACACAGGACAAGGTCAGGGGCTGGTGGCAGGGTCCATTGACAGTGTCAGAATCAGCAAGTAATGAGATGGGGCCATGGCCCAGTGAGCATGTCTGGTGAGCAGCTGAAGGAGATGGGATCAGAGATAGGCACACTTAAAAGTGTTGACTTGGGGAAGGTCAGAGTGCCCAGGCTTGAGCTGAACAAAAGGTCCTGGAGTCCAGCAGTAGGAGCATGGATTAGTGTCACTGGTGAGGCTGCTCTGGGCAATTAAATTCTGCTTTTTTTATTTTTTTTATTTTTAAATTCACCCATTCTCCTTTCCTCTATTTTCATCCTTCTTCTCAATGTTCGACTAGAATTTTACTCTTGCCTGCTTGAACAGGAATAGTATAGAATCGTAGAATCATAGAAGTTGGAAAAGATCTCCAAGATCTCCAGCCCAACCATCTACCTATTACCAATATTTTCTACTATCCCATGCCCCTCAGTATAACATCTAGATGTTTCTTGAACACCACAAGAGACAGTGAAGTTTTAGCAAGGAACAGCTTTCTGTGACTTGTAGCGAGACTCGTGAATTATCCACAAAGATGATGCATGTGGTTTTTAAAAAATACTATGCAAGTGTCATATTGAGGTCACAACATGTTCTTATTCTCTTTCTTCTAAAAGGAGAGAAAATAAACAACCACACAAATATAAGCAGTGTGATGCTGCAAAATCATTCCATGGCACACAAGGATAATTAGCCACAGATATTATCCCAAGAGTGATTATTATTCAGGCCATTCAGAAGAAATGTTACAAGCACAGCATGTAAGTTATTTTCATTTGTAGGATGGCACGATGAGCTGTTAGAAAATAGCTCTGAACTAGACTGCATTTTCTTCTGTGGAGAAAACAGTTGTTGGATCTCAAATTTGGTACTTCAGTTTCCCACAACTTCAGCATTTGTGATTCTTACTGGTACCGTTATATGCAATTCTGTGTTTAATTGCTGTGCTGGAAATGAAAAGGGAAGTGACATCCAAGAGATATTTGTTAATTGTCTTGGGAATTGCAAGGAAATTATTTTAAAAGAAGTCTAGCAAGGGATGTAGCTCTCACATAGCTTGCATTAAAAATCCTTTAATTAATGAAATATTTCAATATAATACATCATCAGCACAGCTATTACTAGTTTGGAAATCCTGGCTATCAAACTATGAGCAATTTTATGGAAGAGTAGAAAATTCTGGTGTGCTTTTGGAATGAGATTACAATATCTATCATCAAGGAATTTTCTTGCCAAACCCTTATACAGTCTGGTCAGAAGGAAGGGACTGGATATCAAAGATTATGGAGAAACTGCCTAGTTTGGGCTTGAAAACTGGTTGTAAGTCATATAAAATGAAGCACTCAAGTAGTAATCATAACTTACTACTATTCTCAAATTGCTTAGGGCAGGCAGAGATTGTCTTTTCTTTTTAACAAGCAAGTAAATTTCACCAGTGTCAAATCCAAAGATACAACTGTAAACTAAAACACTGTTCTCACATCACTTGAAATCTTGGACAATACTACAACATTTTCACTGAACATTGTAGTGTAATGAATCCACTGAGTGTTGTTGATTACAGAGTTGGGATGTTATATCAAAACATTAAACCGACAGAAAACAATGACAAATCTATCCTGCATAACTGAAAAATAAACTCATGCAAATATCTAACCTTATGTAAAAGAGACACTTATTACTGTCTTGTAAATAGTGCTGCTTTAAGAAATAGCTAATCAACAGCTGTATTGTATGTCCAGAACACAGGGCCAGAATGGATTCCAGATGCACTAGGGATAGGAGGTCTGAGAAAATAAAAAGCACCTTGAATTTTGGAGGAGCTAGTAGTGACAGCACAAGTTACTGTTCTTTAACTGCATTAAATGTTCAGAATGTTTATTCATGGGTAATGAATGATTTGTTCTGACGGCACCAATCCAAACAAGCTCTTAAGGAAAGGGAAACCATATAATTTAACTCTGTTGTCAAAATTCAGAAGAAAACGATTCCTTTTAACTTTCTGTTTTTAAGCTGTACCTATCTGAAGGCACCAACTTCCTCCTCAACAAAATCTCCATTGCACCAAAGTTCTGCTCTGCTTAGAGTAACAGGGACTTCAACATTTACCAAATGAAAACATAAAATGTAGACACATTCATGGGGGAGTTCAACTGCAAAATTAAAGAGCCATGCTACTCTAACTTCCACCTTGACTTTGACCACCTATGATAGCAGAAATTGGTATTTGCTTATATGTGTGGGCCATAATTACCCATTCAAGGCTTTTCTTCTTGCTCTTTTTATTTAACAGGTATGGATTTGGCAATAGAGAAGATAGCTGATGTTTCCAGCTGGCACTTTAATCACAGAATCACAGAATGCTTAAGGTTGTCAGTGTTCCATCATCCTCACAGTACAGAAGTGCTTCCTGATGTTCAGACAGAACTTCGTGTGCTCCAGTTTATGCCAGTTACCTCTTGTCTTGGCACTGAGTACTGCTGGAAAAAGCATGGCTCTGTCTCCTCCATTGGAAAGCAACAGAATTCTCCAGTTCACCTCCTACACCTCTATCAGTGACTGACACTGTGGCAGTTTTCCACAGCTACTTCCTGACTGCGCATCTATTGGACATTTTGTTTTGACCAAGCGGATTATCAATGATCAAGCTTTATTTACCAGCAATCCAAATTTCTTTATCGAATTCACTACAGTTTAAATTCAACAGTTTGGATAGAAATATGTTTAAGGTTTTGTTCTATTCCAAACAAAAATAGATCCCTCAAATTCCAATTTAGCACTGGTCTGACTCATTGAATGCAACTGCTTGTTATTTCCAGCTGGCTGACAGTTGTAATTCATTTGAAGCCTTCACTGTTGTACTCTACCACTGGCAGGAGGAATATAGCAAATATTCTAGCTGGAACCATAGCAAATTAGTTTAGGAATTCTTAGTATTAACTCAGAGTGTTCTATCTCACATCACTGGTCTGTTAGGTTCTCTGCTGCTGGAACTCCTTTGTAATGCTGAGGGAGTATTCCTCCTGTAAGCTACTGAAACTCCCTTCTTTCTCACTATGAAATATATAAAGGTCTCTTTTTCTTAGATAAACAGCTCTTTTCCCAAAGGCCTTTTCTTTAAACTCAATAGAAATGGCCAAACGTGGAGAAAGTACCCAATCAGTGATGCTTCTTCAAGGCTGTTCCTGAGTCAGTTTGTTTATGTATTGGTTTTAAATGTACAGATGGAAACAAAATGTACAGAAGGTATATAAGTGAATGAGTAAAGGGAAAACTCACCAACGGTGGTGCCTTGACTGAAGCAGCTGAGGCAGTCCTCCCTGGTGAGCGATCTCCAAGAGATACTGCTCCAGTGGGAGTCAGCCCTTAAATGAGGTCTTCAGAGGGGATGGAGTCAAGCTCCACCCCTTCCGGGAGCACAGCTACATCACTCTCACCTGTGCTCCCACAGCTGACCCCATACTTGCCTCAGCTGATTAATCAGAGGTTCAGGCTGTGATTACCAATCTCCCATACACTCCACCCCTTCACAGCGTGAACCAATGATTAGGTGAGTTTTCCCTTATCACAGAGACCCAACGCGACGCTGATACAATTTCCCGTCGCACCGAATGCTGATGTTATTCAAATGATGATTGGATGGGTATTCACGATCTTCCGTGGGCCAGTGCTTGATAGATGTTACTGGAGACAAGCCATCTCGAGGTGCAGGTCCATTTGCGTTTCATCAGTCCACACAAATTGTTCTCTGATGGTCCTAGAGGCTTAGAATCTTAGGGAGAGTAATACAGATGTTTCAAGGGTACCAGGAGAGGAAGGTCTGCCCTCCAGGGCAAGATACAGGCCGTATTCTTGTCTTGGGTCAATACTTCTGCTCGCACCGGATTATGTCCCGGCCTCCGATACCATACCCTCTGGCCAGATATCTGTGGCTGTATAACTATATCTGGCACCAGAGGAGGAGTCCTGATCTGCCATAGGGACATGATGGGTGTCCCTTTAGCAATAAAGACCGGAGTATTGACCACGATGTCAGTAGGCCATGTACCTATCACCGAGGGGGTAACTGAACCTCCCACCTCCAATAGTCTCCCCCAAGGTGCAAGTAGGCCACACCACTTGGGTCCTACTTGCACCTTCCAGGGCCAATTTATCTTATGGATTCCTGGTTTTAGATTCTCAGGGGCAGGGAGCAGAAGATTATTGTCATTACCAACCTGCGGTTTTACCTCATTATCAGCACCTGTAATTTGAATCCTAAGAGGGGAGGCCCATATAGTGTGTAACATTTTCAGAGCACTGGGTCTGCCATCCCGAGGTCTTTCGTTCAAGTCCCGCAGGGTTTCGTATAATCTTTTTGTCCACCCCTGCAGGGACTGGGAGTCTGTCTTCAGGGCAGCCTTAAGAATACCATTGTAGCGTTCAATAAGGCCTGCCCCTGTTGGATTATATGGCAGATGGAATCGCCATTCAATGTTGTTCTCTTCTGCCCAGCGCTGTATCATCGCTCCAGTAAAGTGAGTCCCTTGGTCGCTCTCGATGACTTGAGGTGTCCCATATGCAGACATCAGTTTAGTGAGTGCCTTAATTGTATATGCTTGATTTGCCTTTGGTACGGGATAGGCTTGCAGCAGTCCACTTACAGTATCAACGCAGGTCAGGGCATATCTCGCCCCCTCAGACCGAGGGAGGGGCCCAATGTAATCAACCTGCCATCTCTGAAGAGGACTATATCCTCTAGCAATGTGGGATGTTGTTTCAGGCAACGGTCTTGGTCTCATCTTCGAGCAAGCGTCACAGTCCTGACATGCTTGGACGATATCAGATAGCTGTACAGGCAGCCCCCATGCTTTAGCAGCTGCCCACATTATCTTTTGTCCCGCATGCCGTAGCTTCTGATGTAACCATCGGGCAATATTTTCGGATTGTGAATTCCCAATCCATCGAACTCGGGCCAGTGTGTCCGCTTCATCGTTTCCTGGTGACTGCAGGGGTTGATGACCAGAGACATGGTAGACACATACCGTCCTGTGTTTGACTGTATTCCAAATGTCTACCCACATGTCTTTCCCCCAGATCGGTCGGGCGTGGATAGTCCATTCCTGGGTAGCCCACTGCGTAATCCACAGAGTAAGCCCCCGGTACACGGCCCAGCTATCCGTACAGATGTTCAGGATGCCATCACCAGGTTCTTTAGTTATAACCATCCACACGGCTCGTAATTCTGCCCATTGGCTGCTCTGACCATCCCCCTCATCAAACCAGATTGTCTCAGTAGAGGGATGGTATGCTATAGCTCGCCACTTGCTCGGGTTGCCTCTGCTGGACCCATCCGTATACCAGGCATCTTCAGGAATAGGATATCTTCCTTCCTGAACAGGGCTCTTCTCTGGTGGAGCGACCATTGGTTCTTTCGGCGTATCACTGCGATATGTCACTGGGCCTAAGATCTTCTGTAATTCCTCCTTGAGTGGAGACGAAGACAAGCTGCTTCTTTGACTTAGATAGGCGACCCATCGTGCTACCGTCTGTGCTTGGGCCACCCCTGTCTTAGGAAGGTGAGTTAAATCTCTTACCCACCCCTGGATCGGTAATGTAGTTTTAACTATAACCTCTGCTGTTTGCGTTATTGGCTCTACCGCTTGTAACGCTGAATAGGCAGCCAATAACTGTTTTTCAATCATGCTGTATCTTTCTTCTGCTCCGTGCCAAACCTGAGACCAGAATCCAATGGGGGTTCGAACAGAACTCTGGCGTTGCCACAGGCCCCAGCCAAAACCATCCTGGGTAACATGAACGTCTAGTTCAGCTGGGAGGGTCGGATCAAATATACCCAATGCCTGGGCTTGTTTAACTGCCAGCTTTGCCTGTTGAAAAGCATCTTGTTCTACCTTCCCCCAGTTCCACGATTGACCCTTCTTGGTAAGCTTATACAATGGCCTCAACAACTGAGCTAAGTGAGGTATAAAGGAGCGCCAATACCCTAATATACCTAAGAACTCTTGTAGCTGTTTTGATGTTGTAGGGACTGGGAACGCTTGGACTTTATCCACTACTGCACTGGGTAGTACTTTGGTTTTCCCGGACCAAATTACTCCCAGGAATTTTACAGATAGCCCCGGACCTTGCACCTTCTGTGGGTTTATAGCCCACCCTCTCTTTTGCAGATAAGCTATCAATAAATCTGCTGCTTGTCTCACCGCCTCTAATGAATCGGATGTTAACAGGAGGTCATCAATATAATGATATAAATTTACATTATGTGGCTTCTGCCACTTAGCCAGATCACGCGCCACCAAATTATGACAAAAAGTAGGTGAATGCACGTACCCTTGCGGCAGAACCTGAAAAGTCCACTGCCTGCCTTCCCATGTGAATGCAAACTGGTCTTGTGATTCTTCACTAATCGGAATACTGAAGAATGCATTCGCTAAGTCTAGGACACAGTGATACGTTTTAATTTCTCTACTTAGTGTGTCCATTAGGGAGGCAATATTGGGTACGGCTGCATGAACGGGCGGCGTGACCTTGTTTAATTCCCTGTAATCCACTGTCATCCTCCATGTTCCATCCGATTTTCGCACTGGCCATATTGGGGAGTTGTACGGGCTATGTGCAGGCCTTATAATACCCACTCTTTCTAATTCCTGCACTGTTTTTGTTATTTCATCCTGCCCACCTGGGAGTCTGTACTGTTTTACATTAGTAATCCGACGTGGCTTGGGCAGACAAATAGGCTCATGTTTTGCATGGCCTCTCAATATTGTCTGAATTGCCCGGATACTAATGCATCTCTGCCGCAACCGGAACTCTCCCACTGTTGTGTGGAGAGCCAGACCCCACAAGATATCAATTCCCAATATGTACTCCGGAATTGGAGCAATAGATACCTTGTACTCCCGTGGTGGGAGGCGCCCGACCCCCAATTTTACCCAAGTTTGGGTGACTGGAACGGTCTGTCCCCCAAAACCTCCAATCATTACTTTGTTCCCTCTGAATTTTGTTGGGTCTCCGTAAATTATAGATGTTTCCGCCCCCGTATCAACGAGGGCCATAACCTTCTGCACATTTTCTCGGGACCAATATATTGTCAATTCCACATAGGGCCTCCGGTCCCGTCTAGAGGCCCTAGGGTGACTGACGTCCCTCATCACGCCATAAACTGGGCCAGATTCAGGTCTTTTACCTCTGATGCCTCTGGTACTGTGACCCGAGGCACCTGAGGTGGCCTCTTTTTCCTATTTGGCACGATAAAGTCTTCTAGATTCCAAACTGTTGTTGGTCGTCGTTCTATAAGCCTTATCCCCGGTCTTTTGGGGCGGTTTTGAAATTTTTGTTCATCCTTCAGCTGTTTCCACAACTGAAGCAGAACGTGATTGGGCTGCCCATCAATTTTGGCAAATTGAACACCTGCTCGGAGTAGATCATTAAACATTTGTTTTCGGGACACCCTAATGGGTCCCGTCCGAGGGGTTCGTGGAGCCGATCTCCTGGCTCGGGCTATTGGAAAAACTTCAGAATCTTCAATTACTCTAATATTGCGCTTGGTTCTTAGGCGCTCCGTTTCCCCCAGGTCCGCTACCAATTGGGCAGCATGCTGGACTGCTGCCTCTGCGGCCACTAGAGGATTCAATATAGAAACCAATGTTCCATACATATGTGAGGGAGCCTGTTGTAAGATTAGGTCCCTCATTCCCGCGGAAAACTTCACCATGTCCGGACTAACAGATACATCTTCATAGACAGCCTCTCGCATGCCTAGTTCCCGGATATAATTTTGTAGGTCTTCCATAGAAGACCACATTCCTGTATGTATTGGCATGTCTGTTTTATTTGACCATACCATACGGCAGGCAGCCATTATCCAATCTACGATCGAATGATTCTCTTCAGGGAACTGGGACCCTGAGTACAATCTCTGCCTCAGGGCAGGATGGACTGTTATAGTTGCTAGTTTAGATACCTCGGAGCCGCTAACTATTACACTTTCTGCTCCCGAGTCCCATAATCGTAACAGCCAGGCTGGGACACTTTCCCTTGGTCTTTGCCTGAAGCGCTGTACTAGATCCATAAGTTCGGTGGGTGTATATGGACGTGCTGTTACGTGTAAATAGGAGTCAGCAGGGGTCCATTGATCAGGAGGCACCCCTGCTGGTCGCTCCTGGACTTTTTTTGTTTTTTGGGTTACCATAGGACGGACTTCTAATAAGTCCGTCTTAAGTGGCTCTTCTAGGTCAGATTTAGTGACCTTAGTTTGATCCGATGTTTCAGGATCCTTACTATCATCCATTGTAATATATCTAATTTGGGGGGTGTTTGAAAAAAATGATGAATTTTTCCCCGTTAATAGATTAATTTCGCCCTCCAATTTTTCAATGCGGGCTTTTAATAATTGATTTTCATGTTCAATCTTATCTGATTTAACCTCTGCCTGATTTAAAGCATTCAATAAAGGCCAAGCAGCCATGGATGCAGCCATTTGCCTTTCTTTGGTTGTCAAAATATCTTTTTGCAACCCCTGAAAGTATTCAGTTAGATGGTAAGGGGACATATTGCCCGTTACCCGTAAGGGCCCCCATTGTTCGATAATCGTCGCTAATTGAAAATATGGGGACGCCTCAAACCCTGGTATTTGTCCAGGGAGGATTTTCCCTAAGGGGGTGATCTTCTCCCCCTTGAACCAGCTAAACACATTCCACAGGAAAGACATTTTTTTTTTTCCGATATTCGCAGGCTCCTGCCTGGCTCGCCAAATGTATTGGTTTTAAATGTACAGATGGAAACAAAATGTACAGAAGGTATATAAGTGAATGAGTAAAGGGAAAACTCACCAACGGTGGTGCCTTGACTGAAGCAGCTGAGGCAGTCCTCCCTGGTGAGCGATCTCCAAGAGATACTGCTCCAGTGGGAGTCAGCCCTTAAATGAGGTCTTCAGAGGGGATGGAGTCAAGCTCCACCCCTTCCGGGAGCACAGCTACATCACTCTCACCTGTGCTCCCACAGCTGACCCCATACTTGCCTCAGCTGATTAATCAGAGGTTCAGGCTGTGATTACCAATCTCCCATACAGTTTACTATTGGGAATACTTGATAACTGTCATTTCATGGCTGGCTCTTCTCTTTTGGCACTCTCTTTCTGTTATACAACCCCACATTTTAACATTATGAACTCAGAGAATAGGATAATTTCATTAGGTATCTGAGGGCAGTCTCAGGAAGAACTGTTAATGCTTTCTCAACATTAAGGAATAAATGTGCTAAGATGGACGTGTAACCAATTGCTAAATATACCCTCTTGTCTGCTGGGTGTCAGACTCATTCCACAAGATCACACATTAGACCAGAGAATTCTACAAGGGCTGTTCCAAAAGTAATGCCTCCTATTTTATTATGGTGTCCCATGACATCTCAGAGCTCTGGCACTAAACAAAAGACTCTCATCTCCTTCATAAACAGAGGACTTTTTGGCAGATATCATGTCTCATACTTGACTGATCTATGATACTGGCTCTTAATAAAAGAGTAAACATTCCCCATGCTGGGTGAATTATTTTATTAAGAACATAATGCTGGGTGCTGCAGAGGAAGGTATGCAGGAAATTACTAAGAGTTTCAAATCTAGGGCTCTGAAAGAGATTTGTAGTTCAAGGAAGTCTCTGAATATATTTGCTCTAATGCCAAAACAGTCATACAGGAAGAAATGATAATCACTTTATTTCATCTAACAAAGACTTTTGTATAACATATATGAAGACTACTATGCAGACGACAGAACCTACTTTTGGGTACACTATCTATGACATATTCCATCTGTAAAGGAGTGCAGTGATAATATCATAGCTCAGTACAATAATGCACTGGCAAACACTGTACATTAGACTGGTAAAATCTAGTTGTATTCTATGGATTTCTTTTTTGTCTAAGTTCTTTTCACAGCACTGAAAAATCTTGTGAGATTTATTAAATCATCTCTTCATTGTTGTCTCTGCCTTCGAACAGGTACTGGCACTGTTCACTTTGCCATCTCATCATTTTAGCTTCACTGTCTGGTTAAGTGCATTGTTCATGCTGTGTTTTGTTTGGAATTGTTAAATACTTCCTGTGCGTGCACACTATTCTGTCAATTGCAATCTAGTTTACACTGGTTTGACGTTGTGGTAATAAATCACACTGCACTGTGGGAAAGCTGGAGTAGAATACACAAACTGTTCTTCAAAATTCTTATCTAATTAATTCTACAGGAACTCTTTTCACATAAATGCTGAGTCACAGTGGCAAAATGTGAGGGATGGCATATCAGAAATTCCTCCTCCTCTGCTAACAGCATGGGAGGGAAGAGCTGTGGCTTAAGCAGTGATATGGCTCAGACACAACCTCTGCAAGAGAGAAGGATGAAGATATAATATTATATAAGAAATTGTTATTTCTCTTGGGGGACAGAAGAAAGAAATAAGGCTTATTAATATTATTAATATATCTTATATAAAATATACAATCATTATTATAATTTATATATAAAAATAAAATGCATATATATAATATATGACATCTTATGTATATAATTATATTACATATATATTTATATAATTATATATTTTATATTTTATTATCTTATATAATAATTATATAAGAAATGTATATAGGCATATATATATATAATTATATAAGAAATTATTATTTCTCCAGACTTATTTCCATCTTTCTTCTGTTCCCCAGGAGGGACTGTGTCTGTTGTTTGACCTTGTCATCCTCTTTGCTCTTCCAGTGTTTAATTATGTTTTACATATAGTAGATACAACTCTCTTCTCTTTGTGATGCCCTGAAATCAGCTCAGCTGACCTCCAAAGTTGCATTCTCAAACTGATGAGTCACTGACCTTCTGTGATTTGTGCTTATGTCCCTGTGTCTGGGCCTCTACTCTTAAATCCTCTGTGGTTATCTTGTCCTCTGGTCCTTGCTTTGGTTCTGTGAAATCCAATAAGCCTGTGGCACACAGGGCCACATCTTCAAAGAGGAACAGCATCTCAAAGCTCAATATTAACATAACATCTCCCAGGCTCCCTCCACAATCATTGTAGAGATAAACTAACTCTCCAGAAATTCCAAGTGGAAAAAATGGAATTTCATTTCCTTCTTATCCTCTTTTTGAAGGACTCCACTGAAGACTGTGATGCTAGAAGGAGCCTTAGATATTCAGTCTCTCTTGGTTACATCAGCCCTTGAATATATTGCCCTCCATCCATCATCCTCACCTATTGCTCCACAGCCTTATTGAGGAAGCACAATTGTCTTGAGTGTGGGAATGTGCAGCAAGGCAGGAGACACTAAAAATAAATCCTCCCATAAACTCGTTCAACAAAAGAACTGAACTAAGTTACTGAAAATAAGGAGAGGAACAATAACATTTGAATAATACACTTGAGTCTCCATAAAAGCAAAGGACACTGCAGTCTTTTTTAGTATTCTTCAAGAACCACTGAAGGGAAGATTTTATCTTAACCGTTCTCACCAATCATTCATTTTACTCCTGCATCTGAAAAGATGTTTTGGACATACATTCTTTTTGAGCTCTTCTTACTTTACCCATAGCTTCCTTTCTTAAACAGCATTTACACCACTGCTGTTTATTCCTTTGTTTAATTAATGAGCTTGTTTCTGACCCTAGCCTTCCTTTCTTAAAAAACTGTTTTTTTTTTTGTTTTTTTTTTCTTAATTAACATTTTAAATCAATCTTTGTATCAGTTCTTGTGGAATACAATTTTATTTCTTTTTAGTGGAGTACTTATGTAAAAAAATACATCAGTATTCAGATTATATAAAATGTACTAAGTGGTTATGCTATTTGCTGAACATCTGACCCAAATATCTGTGGATAACTTTTATTCCTGTGTGCTGGAAAGCCCCAAATACATTTGGATTTTTAACTTACAGTCTTGTTATATCCATTTTTAACTTACTTGTTCTGCCTGTGTCATAACAAGCCTGCTCTTCTGTATCAAATGCTTACTGCTGTCTTTGATGGTAAAGCCACAATTATTATATTATCATTTAGTTATATTTTACTAATTCCTATCAGCTGCTTTCCATTGCTTCCATTGTTTCTGGCAAAGAAGATCACTTGTATTCTGAATCAACCTGATATATTTAAGATGCCCCTACAGCTTCCTGAGAGTATATAGATGGCACATTGGGTCAAAGGTCCTTCTAACTAGTGATAGGCAGTTACCAACAGCAGATGCTTAGTCAAGCATATAAACCCAGGAACCATGCAGTGGCATTGTCTGAGTGATATTCCTCTGCTTAGTCGCTGAATCCATGTGCACTTGTACTATGAACTACCTTATGTCACTACAGTTCTTGCAGTGTACCTGCTTGTGTGAAAGATCACCTCCTTTCATTTATTTTGCATCTGCTGCCTTCTTCTTTTATTTGAGAACAATATCATTGTCTCTTGCATTGTTAAAAATTGTTGTTCTCCATTTACTCTCTGTGTTGCCAAGGGCTGCAAAGGTTGCTAATGTACTCCCTTCTCACTGGTTTCTTTTTCATACTAGCACATTTCCCACAGAACTGGTCCAGCTCCTGATAATCCCCACTGCCCTTCTCTGAGTCTATTCTAGTATCTGAGATGGGAGAATCATAAAAGCTGAGAATACCCAAGGTGTGGGCACACTGCTTCCATACAGAGAAAAAATAATGTTCCCTGGTCTATTCTCTGTTCCTTTCTTTGTAATTTGTAGCATTTTGTTTTCCGTCCCGACCATTTGAACATTTCATTAAAATTTTCCTACAATTCTCATTTATAACATAAATATCTTTTCCCTGAACATTAGCAGCAGTCAGGCTGCTATTTTAAATGCACACTTTACCAGTGTGAATAATTTGATCATTAATACTTTCCTCACTCTTGGTTTTGTTCCCAGTACTCCTGGCCTTTGTTACCAATAACTCAGCGATGACTTTGAAAGTCTTGTTTTGCTTCAGATCATTTTCAGCAGCTGCCTGCTTCGTGTGTTGGAATTTCATATCCAATTATTTGATGTAAATCAAAGCTTCCAGGCTACTACTCAATTTAAATTCTGCTTCAAAGCCATGACTAATTTGAAAAGAAAAGGTTAATATCCCCCTTTTGTATTCAGAGAGATATTTTAATTCAACATGGTTCTTATCACACAAAACAGTCGTATGTTTTTTACCTTAGACGACATGCATATTTTTAAAACAATGTACTCTTGTACTTTTTCTCACAAAGAAATGTACATCAGTGTTTTTTCCCTTTTAAGTTAGTCTCGATCAGATCTATGATAATTTATTTTGATCCCACATTGTGTTTTTCTCATTCCTGAGGAGTACTTCTTAATTATCCAGTTTTCTTTCTGAGACATGTATATTCTCTGTGGAATGCACCAGATATGCATTCAGAGCTTTGAAATGTCACGAATTTCTGTATTCTTATTTTTTTACATAACTTATGTTGTCACCTGACAAACTACACTTGGTTTTGCTGCACTATTTTTTGAGATTCAGATGTCTTACTATGAAGACGTTCGGAGTCATTGACCTATACAACATTCTAAGCTGTCACTAATTCTCCTGCCATTGCCGATTTTTGGAGCTCTTACTTCCAAAAAACAGTAATAATTTATATAAATCAATGGTTATTGAATATTGCACTAGGTCTGTCTATCTATCTATCTATCTATCTATCTATCTATCTATCTATCTATCTATCTATCTATGAGTAGGACTCCCAGAAACTGTCAGTAACAACTCAAAACTACACTAGTGCCTTGATTCTAGTGGAAAACTACTTTTTAATGTTCTATGCCTAAACTCAAGATCTTATGCAGAACAACTATTCTCTTTAAGGACTTAGTGAAATACATTGATTTTAACTCAGGGACATGTTTTAGCAATACCAGTGCAGAATAAAAGGAAGTACAATACAGTAACAGCATAAAGAGTGTCTCTCTTGAAATGTGATTGCTGTTGGTTAACTTTATAAGGAACATTTTCCTGGAGTGGCAGTAGAAGTCTATATCTTTCTTGAAAAAAACAACAATGCACAGCTATTAGGAAATGTATTCTAACCTTGGAATTCCAGTATGGTGAATGATTTCCCTCTTACAAACCTCGTTATTTTACCAATTGTTTACTGCAACTAGAAATATCACTAAGGATGCCTGTTGAGACATCAAATTGGCTTCAAAAGCCAAATAAGCTCATTAGGTGTATTCAAAAGACTAGCTGCATATATTAGCTGATCAAAGCCTACTAACTGACTTTTATTTTTAAAAAAAAAGAATCATTTCTACAACAGTGCACTTTTTTTTTTTTTTTTTTTTTTTTTTTCATTGATGACTACAAGACTAAACATACATCAAATGCAATCATGGTTTAGAATATATTTATAGTTAGGTCTCTTCCCATCAAAAACTGCTCAGGTTTATTTTCTTCTGATACAACTGGTAGGGGGAGAAGAAACAAAACAAAAAGAAGGTATATTGGTCATCAAACTACAGAGGTCTCTGAGTATCTAATACGCTGCAAGTGCCATTTTCCACACAATGTGATTTGAACTGTCCAGACTGATACCGTCAAACCAAACTTAAGAATGCAATTCTGGAACCCAAAAGATTCTTCAGTTATTCAGCTCAGCTGAAATGAAAAACCCCACAGGTCTTGAGTATGGAAAATTGTGACTGCAGCATTTTTAAAATTTCAAGATCTTTTGCATTAAAGAACATATGTGGAATAAACTCCACAATAGTAGACCTCTTGGAAATCTGGTCTAAAAATTACACTTTCTTTCTGGCTTGTAGCACAGGGATGCACCTCAGCTGTCAGATATCTGAGAGATTTTCTGGCAATCTGCAGGTTTGGGAAAAAAAAAAAGCTATATAAAATTTTAATCTTCTCAGCCCTTTCTGAGACATAAGAAGAAGAGATGCCTCTTAAAGGTTATTTTTGAGAAGACATTCAGTTTTGATATCACATCTCAGGACTGTATTGAAAGGCTTGTATGTCATGAGGCACACACCATACTCAGAGCCCTGTGATGACAAAGCAGCTTCAGGAGTTTAGGGTGCTGAACAAGAAGAAAAGGAGCTTGACTGAAATTATAGAGCCTGGAAAGTGCCTAATAATATTTTCTTCTATTATTTCATCAACTTTAACAGTTTGGGAATTAAAACCAATAAATACAGAAGTAAAATGGAAGCAGTATGGATATTCAGAGTTGTTCACAAATGAACATTATCCCAAGAAAGCAACGACACGAATGAGGCATGATTGTGAAAAAGAGGGGTATGCTAGACAAGGCTTAAAAAAGACTGTTGAACAGACATGGTCAAATTTTCTGAGTTGAATATCTGGTTGAAACTCTATGCATTGTACTCAGAAATTCACAGGTAATGTATTTACGCTGACTGAAAATGGAGTTGCAAATATACAAAATATACAAACATATATACAAATATAGGAAAAAAAAAAAGATTTTTTGGGGGGTGATCTTGAAACCTATTCTCAAAACAGAAAGTATGGCTTCATATTTTTTTTGCTGTTCACAGGACTGTCTTTGGCCAAAGTATCACAATGCATACAATTATTTTCCACAACTTGTGTAAGCACTGCACCGCTGTGCCCTCCTCATGCTCTGGTTTCAGCCCAGACAGTGCTGATCACACACTGATGTGTGGCTGGGGCTGAGCAAAGGGTGTGCACCTGAATCATGCCAGGCCACTTGGCAGGGAAGTGCCACCATGACAGTGCAGGACAGGAGATGGGCTGCAGGTTGGACATGCCTGCTCCAGGGCTTTTTTCAGCTCCAAAGCAAGGCGCGCAGTGTTAGAAGGGGCTCTGGTTCTGTTCCAGTTTCTTTGCAGGTGATAACTTCCTGTTGCCCTCTGCAAAACTGCCAATGTCAACTATAATTTAATGATTGCATACAATCAATTTATTAAAACATTGTTGCTGAAGCTATCTGCTCCATTAGGTTAGTCCCAAGTTCTGCCCTGACTATACTTACTCACAGCTGGCTTCTTACTTCCTTGGTTTAACATTATTTGAGTTAGTTCTTAACTTGATTTTCCAAGAGAAAAAATTTTATGCGGTCAGTCTCCAACCTTCAACCTCATGTTTACTGCCATTATTTTTTTATTTGCTTCCCAAATTAGGCAAATTGACAAATAAGTACAGGCTGAGTTAATTGTAAGACTGTAAAAACTGGTAATTTGCTGGAGAAAGGAGAACTAAAATAACCCAGTCAGTTAGTATCTGTTCTGCCTTCTGTTACTTGACGAGGTCATCAAAGCATGTTTTGTTTGGCAAGAGCCAGAACGATGTGCTGTGATGTAACTCAGGAACTGAGAGGAGCAAGGCTTTGTGCAAAGCTTTGGTGCAATGAAAGGAAATGCTCTCTCAGTTTGTGAGATCAGAGAGAAATAAGGATGTAGGTGAAAATATTAGAAATGTAAAGCAAGAGAAGATAAAAAAATTCAAGAAACTTGCATTTTTATTTTTATATGGATCAAAGTATAAATTTCCTTATCTGAAGATAAATGTCCACTGAGGGGTTTATAATGCAGCTCAGTAACAAAACAATAAGGCAATTTTAATATGATATAGGAGTAGGGTTACATGTTGACCACTAGAGAGCAACAAATAACCAGTAGTTGTATGCTTAGTACAGCAAAATCCCAGCACTCTTCAATGATGAAACACAAAGTAATACAGACGCAGATATTAACATCATAATATAGCAGTACCCTCTTGCTACTCCTTAACAGTCCTAATACTCTCCAATCAAACAAAATAGCAGAAGTGAGCACTCTGATAATCAGCAGCAGCCTGCATCTGAACAAGTGCCTGCAAGGTATCCTATAAAACATTCACTTTGCTTTGTTGGATCAGGTGTCATAAACCATGGATACCAGCTGCAGAAATGTTAAGCTGGTTTCTTCTGTCTCTGATTCCAAGCCTGAGTTACGAGGGGGTGGGAAACATTCAGAACTGAAGCTTCTTTTATTTCTATTTTAAATTCTCAATTTTGTTATTTGTGACTGCACATTCAGAAAGAAAAAAAGAAAAAGAAAAAAAAATTGTGTTTTTCTTTTCTAAGTGTTCTGAACTCTTAGAATCATAGAATCATAGAATGGCCTGGGTTGAAAAGGACCATAATGATCATCTAGTTTCAACCCCCCCGCCATATGAAGGACCACCAAACACTAGACCAGGCTACCCAGAGCCATGTCCAGCCTGGCCTTGAATGCCTCCAGGGATGGGGCATCCTCGACTTCCCTGGGCAACCTGTTCCAGTGTGTTACCGCCCTCTGTGTGAACAACTTTCTCCTAATCTCTAACCTAAACCTCCCCTATCTCAGTTTAAAACCATTCCCCCTTGTCCTACCACTTCTACCCTTGTAAACAGCCATTTCCCCTCCTGTTTAAATGCACCCCCTTCGAGTACCAGAAGACTGCAATGAGGTCTCCCTGGAGCCTTCTCTTCCCTAAGCTAAACAATCCCAGTCCCCTCAACCTTTCCTTGTAGGAGAGGTGCTCCAGCCCTCTGATCATCTTAGTGTCTCTCCTCTGGACCTGCTCCAAGAGTTCCATGTCCTTCCCGTACTGGGGCTCCAGGCCTGGACGCAGTACTGCAAATGGGGCCTCACAAGTGCAGAGTAGAGGAGGACAATCACCTCCCTCTCCCTGCTGGCCACCCCTTTTTAATGCAGTCCAGAACACAGTTGGCCTTCCAGGCTGCAAGTATGCACTGCTGGCTCATATCCAGCTTCTCATCCACCAGGACCCCCAGGTCCTTCTCTGCAGGGCTGCTCTCAAGGAGATCTTCCCCCAGTTTGTATAAGTACCTGGGGTTGCCCCAACCCAAGTGCAACACCCTGCACTTGGCCTTATTGAACCTCATTAGGTTAACATGGGCCCACTTCTCCAGCCTGTCTTGGTCCCTCTGGATGGCTTCCCTTCCTTCCAATGTATCTATAGCACCACACAGCTTGGTATCATCCACAAACTTGCTGAGGGTGCACTCGATGCCATTGTCTGTGTCACTGCTGAAGATGTTGAAGAGCACCGGTCCCAGGACTGACCCCTGAGGGACACTGCTTGTGACCGGCCTCCAACCTGACACAGAACCATTGATCACAACCTGTTGGCTGTGTCCAGCCAGCCAATTCCTAAATGCATCGTACAGTCCATCCTTCAAATCCACACCTCCCCAATTTAGAGAGAAGGATGTGCTGAGGGACCATGTCAAAGGCTTTGTAGAAGTCCAGGTGGATGACATCCATCACTCTTCCCTTGTCCACTGAAGCCATCATTCCATCATAGAAGGCCACCAGATGGGTCAGGCAAGATCTGTCCTTGGTGAAGCCATGCTGGCTGTCTCAAATCACCTCTTTGTCTTGTAATGTGTCTTAGCATAGCTTCTAGGAGGATCTGCATGCAGAATGTAGTCTATACATACTACATTATATTCCATAGTATTACTATAGAAAATATATTACAACTCAGTATATGTTCACCCTAGAAGCCAAAATGTTCCTGCACTGCAAGTGTGTGTTCCATTCTCCATATAATTCACATCTACAAAGTATGTTCACAGAACACACATCCAAAGAAGCACTTCCCCTCCATTCCCAGATTCAAATAGACTGTGCTGTCGCATTATCACAGCACATAGTGAAGATTTACTTACCTGACTATAGTCTTAAAGAGCGAGAGGAGGATTGTTATGTGAGGGTGTTGCCATAGCTCAAGGAGAGATTCTGCATGGCTCCAAAAACATGTCCTTTTTCACTGTCAACTTCTGATATCACGACTGTTTTTTGCAGGCTTTTTAGTACATTTCTTTCCCGCTATTGGGCACTCATGAATTTAGCAATACGCAGAGCAAAGCTGTTCCAAGAAAAGCTCTTAAGGCATTTATATTTTTTGTTCTCTTTCCTCCTGGGCCTTCTCCAAGCACAGATGTTTCATAGTTCTGCAGCTGCATAGCAAAGCTGTAGCTCTACAGCAGCAAATCTGTGCCGCTCTGTCTGAGGCCCTCCTCAATCTAGAAGCCACTATCAGCATTTTGTATCGGATAATCTTGTTACTGGATGCAAAGAAATGCAGGCTTATAACAGGATAATCAGCAGCAGAGTTGAGGTGAATCAGGTGGGTATCACACATTGACCAGTATCACAGAGGACAGTGCAGGAGAAATAATAGATATTGTTGCAAATGGTGGAAAGGCATCATCTCTGCTGCAAGAACTACGTCTCACTGCAAAATAAGGCACGCTTGCAAATACTAAGAAATGCCTCTTGCTTTAGGGTCTTCTCCTATGTGGCTGTCCACAAGTGAATAACACTGCTGCTATGTGGAGAGTCAGGGAATCAAAGGACAAATAGAGAAGGAAGGACTTTTCAGGAGTAGGAATTCAGACATCATCAAGGAAGACTGGTTGATAGCAAAGGAAAGGAGAGAGAGAAAGTGATAAAGGCAACAATTCTCTTCTCTCTAGTAGCTGAACTAGGCTGAGGGCTGGAAACGAAAGGAAGAAGAAGGGATCTCACCTGACTTACTTCTTTGAGGTCAATATCTATGTGACAGTGAAAGGAAATGAAGAAGCCTAAAGTGTGGGGAAGGGTTTGAATTTAGTGTAGCTGGAAGACACTCTGGAAGATGCAATTTGACTCAAGTTTTCCATAACAATTGTCTTTTCTTGGTGACATTGTTTAGTCTGGCCTTATCTAAATACTGAATGATCTATTTGCTTTTGCAAATACCCCATACAGTAAAGCTCCATTTTAAAGACGCTATCTGCAAGGACTCTGGATCCCAAGTTTAAGCACAGCAAATAGATACTGTTGTGGTTTTAAAAGGGCCCTACTGCGCCCAACACCGCACTCCGGGCTGCTTTCCATATCCGCTGCGATGTCAGTCACGCCTCGCAGTGCCGCTCTCTCCCCCCTGGGGTCCCCACCACGCCGGACCGGGGGGCGCAACGCGCCTGCGCCACCGCCGCCGCGCGTAGAACGTTGCTGTAGAGCTCTACACGGCGCCGCCGGCGGGAACGGCAGCGCAGCGCTGACCAATGGGCGCTCGGCCGCCACTGAGGTCAGTTCCGCCGCCTGGTGCTGTGCACCGCTGAGGTTGCGGCAGCCACGGGGGGCGTGTGTGCTCCCTCGTCGGGGTACCTCACTCGTTCTCCGAGCCAGGTAAGGCTCCCCCAGCCCACCGCCGCCGGCCGCGCACCGAGCCGCCTTCACGCCCGCCCGCAGCGGGAGAACCGGGGCTCCCCCGTGGCGAGCGTGGGCCGCGGCGTTGCTCAGTGCTGCCCCCTGCTGGCCGCAGCCGGCACTGCGCCGTAACGCGGGCGGAGCCGCCTCCCCGCCGGCGGCGGCGGCAGAGGGCGAACGTCTGCGCGGAGTGCGGAGGGGTCCGCCGAGCGGCGCGCCGTCCCCACCGGGCAGCTGTTCAGTATTGCCTCTTGGAGATACACGCTGAGCTGGGCCGGCCCCGCGTCCTTTAAGGGTCGGCAGAGCTGCTGCGTGGGTGGGCGAGCTGCCCAAAAAATGGGATTATTTTTTTGGTGTTGTGTGGCGGATGCTGCCGGCTCGCGGGCGCCATGAGGCAGCGGTGGAGGCGGCTGGACTGCAAGGCTGTTGTCTAGGCTTGGCGTCCTGGCTGCTCGTCCTGAAGAAGAACAGCTTTCGGGTTAGTAGCCGTGTTACTGAGCGAAGCAGCGTGCTGCGCTGTGGGTGTGTACGTTTAATGCTTTATAGTATTCGGATGGAAGGTTCTCTTGGTTAAATCCTGTATTTAGTTTTGTTGCTAGAGAATCTTATCATAAAAACGTATGGCATTGGTCACTTAAGGCAATTTTCGTATGTAAAAGGACTTAAAATTCTTTTAAAAAATAGATCTGTGTTAGCATGGAGGTAGTTTAAGTGCCTCGATGCACGCTTTTAATAAAAATAAGTCTGTTTTTTCTTAATTCAGAAGACTAGTGGTATTCCATAGGGATTGCTAGTGTTCTATTCTGCATTGTTACTACAATGCAAGGCTGTGGTCAAGGCCCTTTTTCCTGCAGATCCTTATGTAAGAGGCCAATTTGATCAGGAATTGAACACAGCGATGATTTTTGCTATCTCCATGAGTGTTTGGAGGACTTGGCGTGGAGGAATATGTGCTTTCATGGAGCTCTTTAGTCCTTCCTCTGTTATTATCTGTGGTGCCATGTTTCCTTGCTTTGTTGCTTACAGGCCTTAAAGCTTGGAGCGTGGTAATGCAAATGCAACTCAATCCTTGGGATATACAGAAAGATTTTTAAAGAAATGGCTGTGAATTCTTTGAAATGGGGGAATGTGCAGCATAAATTTATAGGTTGATTGTATATTACGTGAGAAATTGTGCTAGCATCTTCTTGGGCACTGCCAAAAACAGTCCTTCTGATATAGTGATTATACATCAGGGTGCTTTGCTTGCTGTACTGCAGTAAGACCATCAAGCAATTGGATTATATGCCGAAGTCTTTTATATGTCAGATACAGCTAGGCCTCTCTGGCCCAGAGCCTTAGAAAAGCAGACCTCGGTTTCAGTAGAGTACTGCATAATGCATTTTATATGCACTTGCCTTCTACAGATGCTTGCAATGTTAATTAGACGTTTTTTTTTTTCCCTGCGCATTGGGAAAAGAGTTACTTTTAATCAGTCTTGTGCATAACTTCGTACTGTAAGTGCTAAAAGTTCTGAATGTAATTATTTTTTTATGAACAGGGAAACAACTGTATCTTTTGTAATAAACGGGAGCTCTGAAAACCTGGTACATGGTCTTTGCTCTTCTCCACTCCCTACATTGACACGCCTTGTTCATTTTGATGGAAAAGCTTCATGTGAGTTTCAGATACAAAAGGCACTGCGTGTGATTAACTGTCATTTTGAAACAAAATGCATGTTTTTTCTTAAGAAGGATTACAGATAAATATACTCCGTGTGTTTGACTGGATTTTAATACAAAATCAGTTGTTTTGGTTAGTGTAATGTGTAATACATGAGTCAAGCACTTTGGAGTTTTCCTAGCCATTAGGCCTAAGGCTGTGACTGATTATTACATGGTTGGGTCAGCAGGACAGTTAACTGCTTAACAGAGACAGCCAACCGATGCTGAATGGGCTTATATGGCATAATATACAACTGCGCAGTGCAGATGTGATAGGCTTTCATGGCAATTTAAGTTCTTCCATAGAGATTCACATTTTACACACACGGTCTTCCTGATACAGTGATGCATAGTGCCTTCCAGTTCTTTATAAATCTTTCTATAATATAAAATAAATAGAATGACTTGCATGGCTTTTCAGTACCAAAGCAGGCCTTGATCGTTGGGTGCAGGCTTAGTATGTGAGAAGTTTATGCTTTGCTGATGAAATTTGATCGCATATGATAAAAGCATATTGCTTGCCGCATCCATTTTGTTGATAGCAGTGTATGCTTTGAGGAAGTGCTTGGTGGGAGTGAATACTAAAGTTTATCTTCTTTCTATTGTCTTTCCCCCCCAAAAAAACCAAGAAAATTAAGGTATTTTGAGGTATTTTCATACAGTCATTTTTCCAAATCCATTGTTGTAGAGGCAGTGATTGTACTTTTTGGCACTTCTAGTACCTTTTGCTTTGTTCTTCATCTGTCCCATTCCTGCAGGAGCAATTCAGAATCCTTGTGGACTTTCAAATCTTATTTCAGTGCTATCTTTGCTTTGGTCTGCATGCCCTGGATTTGGTTGTAACTTGAAGAATACAGTATGTATCATTTCATTAAATCTTCTGGAGCGTGTCTGTGCTAATACTTTTAATTACCTCACACATTCTTCAGGGTAGGCCTCAGGCTTCTCCCCCTCAACCATTCTTGCTGATATGAAGTGACTGGATGTTGGATTATTACAATACATTTCTGTGTGTATGTCGTTGGTTTTGTTTCTCTGAAGTAACCAGAAAAAGCGAATAGATTTCAGTCTAGAAAAAAAAAAACAACAAAAAAGGCAAATTTATTTCAGTTTAGTAAAAGACATTTTACAATATACTTTGGTTTAGCCAAAACAACAGTGAAATTGAATGCTTTGCCTCCAGGCTCTCCCGAGTACTGAATAGTTAATAAGAAAAGATAGGTTGGGCAAAACTGGGGAGACAACAGTGGATGTCATTTCAGCAGCAGCTGGTTATTCTGTTCTTCTTCACCTTGTGCTGGGTCTGGTTGAGATGAAGTTAAAAGTTTTTCAGAGCAGTGTGTTTGAAGTTGTGGCTAAGACAATACTGATAAAACAACCACTGTTTTGGCTGTTTGCATAACATTAAGGCCTGCCCTTTTTCTCCTTGCAGCCCTCCCCCACCTCAGTAAGTTAGGAGTGAGCAAAGGACTGGGAAGGCACAGTGCTGAGACAGCTGGCTCAGATCCGTCAGAGGGGCGGTCCATACGATACGACGTCATGCTCTGCAGTAACAACTAGAAATAAAGGATAGAGGAGAGGGGGCTTGGCTTCCAAGGTGGTTGTAGACTGGCTGGGCATCGATCTGCCTGCGGGAGGCTGTGAGTGATTTTCGTTAAATCACTGCCTTCCCATCCCCCAGCCTCTTTCCTTTATTGAATGTCTTTGTCTTGACCTATGAGTTTTCTTGCTTTTGTCCACAAGTTATCCCTCCTTCCTGCACAGGGAGGGGTGGGAAATGAGCAGGCAGCTGTTTGGATACTGGTTGAATTTAACCCACCGCACATCTGAGATGCATTTGCAGTACTCAGCATTAAAAACCTGCTTTCTAACAACTGCATTAGAACAGTATTACAATATAGCATTTTTCATGGATCTAAATGAAAGCTTAAGTTTAGTGTTATGCTCATTTGCTTTTGTCCCCAAATGTCAAGGTATTTGGGTTAGGAAAGATTTGAAAGATTACTAGCCTGTTCTTTGAATTACCTCTATTAAATTCTTTTAGTCCTCTCTTGGGCTGGGCAATCCAGATCTGCATGGTCAGTTGAAGCATTTATCAAGTGCTTGACAATTTCTGTTACTTTTTTGTTTTTAAATGGTGATGGATCCTTTTTCATGTTGTCTTGTAAGGTGAAATTTACAATGTTAATTAAAAAAACAACAACACTTTTTTTTTTGTGATGTCTGTAGCATAAAGTGATCTATACTTACCTATTGGTTAGTTGATGTAGAGTGTAGTTTCAGTGTGAGTAAGAGGAGCAAAAAAATCAAAGACAATCTAATTTCACCGATCCTTCCCCAAAACATTTTGAATTACTTTTTAAAGCTGTAGAAATCCTTGAAGTGCTTTTGGTCTGGACACAACACTAGAGCTTATCAAGGGCTCATAGCATCTTGCTCTTGAACTGAAGCAATGGATCTCCTGAGCGTAGACCTGCTGTCAGTCTTTCATGTGAGCAGGATTCATCTGAAGTTTTAGAAGTGGTATTTGCAGGTGAGGAGTGCAGTCCTTTCAAGATGATCAGAATTTTTTATTTTACTCTTTATGCAGTTCCAGGAGCTACTGATGGGTTTTACAGCTTTGCAGCCATCCATCTGCTAGAGACTGAAAATAGAATTGTCTTTAACCAGTTTTCCAGCTTCTTACTGTTGTTGGCGATTACTTCAATATACTTGCTTCTTGTAGAGTCCCATCTCTAGGGCACCATTCTCATAGCAGGTAGGAATATTAGCAGATAGGGCACAGATAGGTGTAAGAAAAACTTAATGGATCAGATGTTTACTTATTTTCAGGCACTGTGAAGATGTTCCACAGTATAAAGTTCTCATTCTGTTAGTATTACAGTAATAGGATGCTACTCTGATCTCAGCTTTGTGATAGGGCTTTGGAACCCAAATCAAGTCTGTCCCCAAAAAGATGTGGAGAGTGAGGAGTTAGATTCCAGGAGCAGAAATGCCCATCTTCTGTAAGATGTATTAAAATGCGACAGATCTGCATAATGGTATGTCAGTAATTGAGAAGGTTTGAATAAGAAAGGTATTGAACTGAGTAGTTCTTGTTGTTAGCTTTGGATTTTATCTTATTTATGTCTCAAAAGCATATTTCATTTTTCTGTTTTCCAAGTGTCAGTGGGCTTATAGTTCTGGCAGAAGCTTTTGAAGCGGAGATCCTGTTCATGTTAAGTGTAGAATAGAGACAGTTCTAGAAGCTTTGGGGCCAAACATGCTTTGCAAGTTAACAGAGTGCTTTTACACTGATATTACTGTTTTACCTCTGCCTTCTGTTGTTTTGCATATTTTATTTGATGGACACATTTTTTTATTATCAGGTTGGAGTGAATTATTTATATGGTTGTTGACATATGTAGAAGTGATCGTACTGTGCTATTAATAGTGAGTAAAAGTAATTACTTTTTGCAGCTGCTGATTGTTTTAACTTAATCATGTTGTTGTAAGTTATTATACTGAGAATATGTGAAGTAGAAAATGCATGTGATTACGTATTAGCAAGACTGGAGCTGAAACATTGGTATTGTTCTTTTCTAAAGTATTTCTACCCGTACTTGAAGAATTTTTATGTTAACTTAAAAATCCTTTATTTACAAAAACAATCTTATAGTTGTGTGTTTCTGGTAACCCTTGTGGTCACTTCAGTCTTGCCTCCTGGGGTACACAAATGGGTGGTATCTGTAATGTTTTATAATACCTTTTCTATACTGCCAGTATATTTTTGGATCAGATGCTTACTCATTTTCAAGCATTGTAAAGGTGTTTTGTAGTTTGAAGTTCTCAGTCTGGTTTCGTAGTAATTGGATGCTGCTGTGTGATCTCATATGAGAAATGTCCTTGACTGTATATAGAACTGAAAGCAAATTCCATTGCTGAGTTCTGTTGTGAAGTGTCCTCCTTGCTAGGCTTAAATACATCTTTTTAAATGTAAAGTTATTATGACATGGAAGAAATAGCATACGCTCTGCAGGTTTTGATAAATATCAGATCATCTTGTAAATTTATGAACGCTGAATATGAGCAAATACTAAAGGGTTATTTAACGGATTATGTTTTGCTTACAGTTAATGATTCTTTGTGCACAGTAGAACCAACTTAATATATTAACAGATTTGCATGCTGTAATTTGGCTGGAGTTAGCTAGTAGTTGACTAGTTCAATGATTAGTAAACCATAACTGACTTTCTTCTGTTCTCTATTCTTTAGTGTGGCAAGTTGATTGTATGAAATGAAGAACATGGAGTATAATATGGATGCGAGTGCTTGATCACCATTTCTTCCAAAAAGCATATTTTGTGGATTGGTGGACTGAATTGAGTAACTGATAAGCCACATACACCAGACTAACTTCAAGAAAACATTCTTTTGCTGCTGTTTGATGAAGCTGGTGCAGATTTGCATCTTCTGAAATGCAGCTGAAAAAAATGAGGGAAATTCTACCAAGATTGTACCCTGGCCAAGTTGATGATAAAAATAATTCCTTAACTACATCCCCAAAGCAATCGTTTGAAGATAAAACAAATCCGTCGAATGGTGATGATGATCAGAACTACTGTTACCAAGGGACTGAGGCTGAGAATAATAGGCTGTCACTGATAAGCTGTATGAAATGCAGAAATATTCAGAAAGTTTCAAAGCAAGACTTAGAAAAGCATAAGAAACTTGGGTGGACTGAAGACAAAAACTTCATCTGCAAGATGTGCAGTCATCTCACACCGCCTGCTTTTCATTTTGTCCCTGAAGGTGCCAATGCTGTAGACTTTGAAAAACATGAGAAAACTTATCCAAGAAAAAAACAGAAAGTGTTTAAAGTTAAAAACTTTTTGCCCGGTAAATACTACTGTGATAAATGCAGATTTTCAACAAAGGATCCTTTGCAGTTTAAAAAGCATGTAAGTCAACATGAAGAAATTAAATTTATTTGTTCCTATTGTAATTATATATCCTACACCAAAGGTGAATTCCAGAGACATTTGGTGAAGCACACTGGAACTTTTCCATATCAGTGTGAATACTGTGAATATGGTGCTGTTAGGCATGACTATATAGTGAAACATACAAGAAGAGTGCATGAAGCGCCCAAAAAACGGCTGTCAAATACTGGCATAAAACGTCAGCAAAAGAAGTCTGGCTTACCAAGTCAAAGCACTTTATTTGAAAAGCAGAAATATGAAGAAATTGCTTTTCAGAATGAACTTTCAAATTCATCTTCAAATATCACTTGTGAGATTCCAGACAAAGCAACTAAAATAGTCTCTTCACCTCATGATTTAGAACGTAGCATCAATGCAGCATTAATCCAGAATAAAACAATATTGGAGCCATCTGAAATAAGCATGTGTGAGAATCAGAGTGTGGAAGTTGAAGTTTATTCTCCAAAAATGGAGCCTTTGCAACCTGGAATGCCTTTAACTGTAATTGCACCATCTGAACTTGTAGTTCCTTCTAACTGTTTAGCTCAGATAGTAGAAATTAAAATAGTGAACGGAGCTCAACAGCTGGTTCTTAAACTAATTCCTATGAAAGAAGCAGCTTGCAGGCCTGTGAACTGTGCTGAATTGGAACTTGAGAATCAAGGTACAGAGCGAACTGCAGAAGGAAAAAAAACATCTTTATCTTCAAATGAGTTTCTAACCATGGAAGTGAATGTAGACAAGTTATCCAGTATTAGTAACCAGCTTAATTTAGATAGTAAGTATGACAAGAATTCTGAATGTGTTTATTCATCTGATTCTCAGTATTCAGACTGCAACTCTGCATCAATTCAGAAAGAAGACTCGTCAAAATTACGCCTTCATTTGGTGAAAGGTATTGATGTGCATTCAGGTGTTATAGAACTTTGTTCTCAGTCTTTGGTGACTAATAGTACTGAAAAAAAATGTGATCTTAAATCACCCAAGAGGGAAGTGGATGGAAAAAGTAAGTTACGTTACGATTTGTATTGTTATGAAGAAGGTGTAGATACATCTCGTCCAAAGTATGCCACTGTTTCTGAAGATAAAAGTTCCAGGAACAATTCAGTAAAGACTACTCGGGAGAGCAAAAATTTCTACTCTTCTGCTGTCCTTAAACAAAAAGATATGTTTCCGATAAAGAGGGATGACAAAGAATGTAGGAGTCTGATAGTCAACTCTGCAGAAACACATTTAGCTGCTAAGGGTTTTGATAGAAAATCTGTTACGTGTTCTGAAGCAGAAAAAAACTTTCATGTTTCTAAAGCCTCACCTTGGGAGGACATGACTTTTAGCTTTAGCAAAGTAAAGAAAGCCGAGACTGTAAGTCAAAAAAATAATCTTCTTCTGGAATCACTAGAACTACAGAAAATGGAGAATAAAAACAATCCTTTTGAGGGACCTGTTATTTCATCTGTATTTTCTCTTAGCTCTGGGGCTGAAAATGTTCCAGAGGGCATCAGATGGGATAATACAACTCGCAATAAGAAGTCAACAACGTTGCTGTGTAGAAAAATTGCTCAGCTCATGTCTGCTGCTGAATCTAACATGAAAGCTATGCCTTTGAGATGCCAGGCTTCTAGTAAAAAGATGCATTTCCCTCAGGAAAATTCAGCAAGCTGTGAGAGAGCTGCTTCTGTCTCTGAATTGGAACAAGCTATGTCTTTCCCTCAAGTGCATGGTGGAAATAATGTAATGGGTAGTGATGAACAAAGTAATGAGCAGCTACTTACATTTGCAAGAACATCTAAAAGCAGGGTGACTAAAAATTCCAATGTTGCTTCTCCAGTGTTTATCCCCAAAGGGACAATGCTGAGAGTGCTCAATGCTGCTAGCAGTCAAAATTCTAGAGGAATGGAAAAGATGAGTGAAGCATCAGCTCCTTCTGCATATTGCAATGAGATGCTTCTGCCTCGTCCGGTTCCTGTCAGTGTTTCTGAGAAACTTAGCAGTAATCTGCCATGTTTGCCTAATCAGAGTGATCCAAATACTCAGTCCCGAAATATATCACTCAGGCAAAGACCAAAGCGAGAGATGAATGCTAAAACTAGTAGCAAGCAAAGCAGACCCTATTCAAGAAGTCAACAAGGACCCAAAAATAAGGTAAAACAAGCAGGTTTCAGGGAACTTCCAAAAAGAAAAACAAGAACACAGTCGGAAACCAGTTCAGGTTCAGACATGTCGTATCTGTTGACAGCAAGACGTCTTCGGCTTGTCCCTCTGAGAATGAATCAGTTGATTAAGTGCCCTCGTCGTAACCAGCCAGTTGTGGTACTAAACCATCCTGATGTCGACACGCCAGAGATAATCAATGTAATGAAGACTATCAACAAGTATAAAGGTCATGTCCTGAAAGTGGTTCTGTCAGAAAGGACAAGTAGTTGTCTTGGTGTCAAACGTTACCGAAAGCGTCTTACTCTTCAGAATGCTGAGACAGGAAGCCAAGGAAAAAAGCAGAGTATGCTAAAAATGAAACTGAAAAAAACACATAAAAACAACTACCAGGTGGTGGAAGCCTCACCAGCTGAAGCACTTCAGTGTATGTTTAAGTGCTGGTTTTGTGGAAGAGTATATGCAGACCAAGAAGAATGGATAAGTCATGGACAGAGGCACTTGATAGAGGCAACCAAGGGTTGGGATGTTCTTTCACATCCAGTAACAAAGCACTAATTGAGAGACTAGTTTTGTCTGTTTTTAATCTTAATTTTAATGAGTGCCATTAATTTCCTTGAAAAGCAAGTTAGGAAAAACTGCTTTACTTTGCAAAGGAATCTCTATTGTTAGCAAAGCGGAAAGGAGAGCAGAGTTATTAAGATACTGAGAAGCTTATACTGAGAACTAAGCACTACTTTGCACTCCTGTGTTTGAAATTTTTATTGGAGGTCAGCTTCATCTCTTCCGTAAGACAAATTTGAAAAGAATTTGCTATGCAAACATTTTTCTTGTTGCCATTATCTGTTCTAGGATGCTGTGCTGTACCTGGTTTCTGCTGGGTCTGTACAAATAAAATCCTAGACTATGATATCTGTCTAACATGGTTTAATTTGTTTTATTACAACATAGTGTTTCAGAGATTAGGCATACATGTAGTAAACAACACCTTCAAATCCTCTATGGGCTGCAAGTGTACATCACCGTTTTTAGTGGCAATTCAGGCACAAGCTATAGGAAGTAAAACTTAAATTCAAACACTGACTTTAGAGGAATACAAGGGTGTGAGAAATCTGTGAGATGAGAGTTAATCCCACTAGGTCAAATAGCACTAAAATGCTTGATTTTTTTTTTTTTATTTTTTTTTTTTTTCCTAGTACTTAGTTTTTATCTAGCTTGTATTGCATAGATAATGAGAAAAAGAGCACAACCATGCCAGCCCTTTGTACTGCTTTTGCTGAGCAGTCAGGGTTGGTTGGAGAACGCGTTAAACTTGGACTGAGAGGGGAGAGAAACTTTTCTGTGTGATCTGAGACTTCAGAACTCTAATGCTGGATGTGTATTGTAAGTTTGAACTGGAACTACTGTTGTGAAACACTGGTAGTTCCTAGCTCTTCATTTTCACTGTTGGTGCATTTTTGTAAACAGTTTAACTAAGCTGGGAATATTTTTCTAAATACTCTGGCGGATAATTCATTGTTTTGATAAAGTATGTATGGTATCTGTATTGACATGTAAATATTTTAAGACTTCAAAGTACAACAAAGCTAAACAGTTAAAAGGTTGCTTTCCACTAATTTTGCAATACTCTTAAAGTTGTTCAGAGACTTGGTGCTTTAAGTGAGACCTTCTTCATCAAACATTGGAAAAGTTTTGTATCATTTGTACCATAGACTAACGTATTCCACAGAACAAACTTCCTTTTCTCTGTTTTGTCAGTAATAATGAAAGGACAGTTCTCATTTTTGTATTCAAATGGAATTATATTTTTTTAGATGGGTACACTAGAGGGTTTTTTCACTTCATGTACTTTTATGCCAAACCTGACAGTACTATTTACATTTTTTTTATTCTGAAAATAGATTCCATTTTAAAACTCTGGCATATCACATACAATAAATAGTAGAACTGTTAACACAACAAAAATATGGTTAAAATCCCTCCTTTGTTAAACTCTTTCAGTCCAGGTTACTGTCCATATTAATTTTGTTTCTGTAGAAGCGACAAAATAAATGGCTTTGAATTTGCTTCTCAAGAGTTGTTGCTGGCAAAATAAGAACATTCTTTATGAAAGCTGTACTCTGTGTGTGCGTGTGGAAAAAATGTTGCTGTTCAGCATTATAAACTAGGTGGTTTAAGTATACTAATAATGCGTGTCTTTAGTAAGCAAGTTTTCTGTTTTGGTGAGCATCTACAAATCTTTGTGTGTTTCTGACATCGTCTGCTGTCTAAATTGTTAATCTGTTCTTTTTTTATCGTGGGTTTAAATTAGAAAAAAAGAATACTTTTCTTCTAATGTAAAATCCTTTCGTAAGTTAAATTGTGTGGTGACTATAAAAGTCTGAAAGCAGATTATGTCATGCCTCTTTTCCTTTTTGAGTTCTGCCAGACTCAGCAGAGCTCCAATGATTAGATGGTGTCGTGTCAAAATAGTTTCCTTCAAGTTTAATAGTCTCAGCAGTTTGAGAGAAGTAAATACAATGAATGAACTTTTGTGTTACTGTCCGGTGTGGGGAAATGAAAAGGTTGTAGGGAAGTCAACAACCAACTGCTCAGATTTGTTCAGTCAGTGCTAGTTTGTGCCATTGCACAGCACTGCATCATAACCTGGGTTGGAATTTCATGGTCTGGGCTTTAATGTTTTAATTCTTCCAATTACCCACTCAAAGTGAGAAAAGATGCTCACTGATGCTTACAGACAGTGCTAAAGCTTTCCTTTCACGTCCATAACAAAACTTCCCCAAACTTAAGTTGTATGAATAAATATTGCATTTTTTTGCTGGAAAAATACTTCACCATTTCATCTGCTTTGATACACGCTGGAACATTTTTGGGTGAGTTTGAAACTTCTACTGTTTATGCTGATGGTTTTTATCTGTATCCTTGGACGTGGTAAGACTTTGAAGCTGCTGTTTGTGAAATGGTCCTAATGTACGTGTGTTTGAGCGTTCAAAAGTGAGATACAAGTGCTTGCTCTTTAAGCTAAAGGTCATGTTGTGAATAGGTTAGTTAAGCAATAGACCTTTTATCATTAAAGGTGTCCCTAGGATTTGCTCCAACACTTAGGAGCATTGACTGATGCCCATTGATTTCAGTGGCTACTGAGCAGGGATTTTTATTGTGCAGATACACACACTCACACAGAATTAAAGTGTTAAACAGCAAATACTCAAATACTGTTTATGTGTATTTTTAAAGGAAAGAATAAATTTTTTTTTTGATACAGAATGTTTTATTAGGTTTTGCTACTGAATGAGCTTCAGTGGCATTCAAGTAAGCAAGGCTGAATCTGGTTTTCATCTTGTATTGTGTACAATGCAAGATAAACAAATTGCTCAACCATTGTCAGAGTTTCAGGAGTCAGTCTCTTAATGCTTTTCTGCACTTTACCCTCAATTTTGTTGCATCTGCTAGATGCAAATATATTGCAAGTATTAAAAAAATGGGTGTCTAATCCAAGTTGGAGAGAAGATTTTAGTGGAACATACAGATTTCTTCATAATACGGGGAGCTGATCACTCGAAGGTTGACCTGGCTTTTCACACATTTAAATAATAGAACTATTTATATTTATTCAAAAGTTGGTGAAGTTAAGGTAGGATATGTCATTTGTGCAGCTTTAATGGGTGTGTAAGGTAGCACTGTACTCTCTGGCTTCCTGTTTTATCCTTTCCATCGATGAGTGTGATGGGAACGTACTTGTAGAAGTCAATTATATCTTTCACAGAATTGAACTTCTGGGGGAAAAAAAAAGATAGAAATTACTGGTTAAAAATTTAAGTGATACTTATCTATAGAATTAAAATAAGTGCAAATTAATGTGTTAGAAATAGGCAGTATTTTGAATAAAGTTTAGATGAGACAATCTATCAAAAGACAAAAAGCAGCAGAATTTAACTCTCATTTATCATTTGAGTCTTGTGTGATTAAAGACCAGCTGGCTGCTTGGAGCAAAAAGGGAGAATGTCTAATCCTGGGAATGCAATATCACTTGTGAAAGTTTGTAATGGCAGGAGCAATGACAATTTCTCAATCTTTTCACTAAGATTTTACCTTATCAAAAATAACATTTAGTAGTGCATGAAACATTGCTAGTTTATCTTGTCCTTTGATTTTTATTTATTCATTTATTTCCCAATGCTCAGTTTACCAAGTAAGTCAGTATAAAATCCCTTTAAAGCGCAGTTCTACTTTTATTCATTGCTGCTGGCAACAATGACATCCTTTAATTCTGTTCTTAAAATGAAAGCTTTATTCAAGGTCCTTAAACTGACTCAAAGTGGAACTGAAGGCTGCCCTCACCTGTCCTACTGGTGAGAGTCCATCCTCGATTCTGCCATTCTGATGGTTAGCAATCCTCCACTAGTCTACTTCTCAGGCAGTGTTGTAGTCATCACCCCGTGTCTTTCAGTTTAAATAGGACACCTCCCTGTGTATACCTTCTAAGCTTTTGCAGGTGAAACAGATTTGACTTCTAATTTTAACTCTCGAGGTAAGTGATTGATTTTTACTATCACCATTACAAAATTCATCTTGAATCTATGAATTCGTTGTTATTAAATTGCTACAACTGTACACAGAAATGTAAGTATACTGTTACTTTAGTGCTTTGAAAGAAATGCATGCCTTGTTATATCACATTTATTCAATGTACAGTCTATCGCATGTGTGATGATGTCTCATGGAAATCACTGTCACTTCCACCTCATCCACACCCGGTTTAGGACAAGAGGTTTGGGTGTAGTCTGCCATTTGGTGTAACTGCTCTTGTATTATTTTCTGATGAAAGTTATTCTATTGAAAATTAGCTGAGTTTAATTTTTTTCATGATTTTTTACTTGTATAGTTTTTTTTCCTCTTTGCTAAAAATCATGTGTTTTCTGTCTGGTAGGTTATTTTGCAAAGTAAATAATTGTTTTTGGTCATGAAGAGACTTCAACATGAGTAAAGGTTTGAGTTGTTTAGGTCTGTCATAGGAACTGTGTACATGAAGAGCAGTAGAGTTACAGCTGTCTGGATCTTTAATAGAGAAAAACAAAAACTGGCTGGAGTGGGGGAAGGCAAGTAAATGGTGTTTAGAACAGCAGTTTTGAATGTAAATGCTTAAATTTCATATTAAATGTCCCATTTGTGGATCTGATCTTCGCAGCTTTTTGTGATTTGATCTGAAGCCAGCTTAGTACAATGTAAGAAATCCAGCTAAATTGCTAGTAAAATGCTAACAGAATGAAAATCCTTTTTTGTCTTTGTATTCATTCCAGCTTGATATTATTTTATCTGCAAGGAACTTCAGTAAATTATTTCTGATAACCATTACATTAGCACAGAAGTAAAAACTTTCTAAGATAAAATTCTGATAATCAGATATTTTCTACCTCATAGGCCCTTTATAAAGGGCTATAAGAGCAGAGGGGCATAAGAGCTAGTGATGCTCTTCTGGAAGTTGAATTCAATGTGTTTTATATATATATATATATATATATATATATAATTTTCTTTTTCATGGTACAAAGCATAACCATTATGCAAAGAATCAAGAGTTAGGGACAAACTTGAATATTTATATTCAATGTCTATAAAATTTCAGTGTGTGGAAGTAGACTAAACATGATGCAGAATAACAGTAAGACTGAACCTTCTTCACTGTAAGAGCACTGAGGCACTGGCACAGGTTGCCCTGAGAAGCTTATGGGTGCTCCAGCCCTAGAGGTGTTCATGGCCATGTTGGATGGGGCCCTGAGCAGCCTCATCTGGTGGTTGGCAACCCTGCCCACAGCAGGGGGTTGGAACTGAATATCCCTTCCAACCCCTTCCAGCCATTCTATGATTAACTGTATACTTCAAATCCTTGTCCTCGAATTGCAGTTTTCCAAGTTTAGCTTCAGTCCAGACCCGCTGCTCAAGATGCACTTTCTGTGCATAAGATGAAACAAACAGAGTCATTTGTTATGGTATTTCCTGAGATGGTGAGATTGTGCTCTGCTTCCTTTTAGTTTAGTAAAAATCCCTTCCCCCTCGTTGGTTTTCGTGTTCATGTAATTTTCAAGTTCCCTTAATTGTCAAGTCTGCTCAGATGACAAACTAATTGGGTTTTTATCTTTATTCAATAGTATTTCAATTTCATTCAGGTTCTTAAATCTCTTGTTTCTAATCTGAGCCATTTTCATCTGGTCAGTTACAGGAAGACTGAACAGCATAAGAATCACAGAAAGCTAAACTCTTCGTCTCATTAATTTATAATAAAACCCCAGGAAATTATCTTAGAGGCTCAGTTCAGAACCATAGGCAATATTGTACAGAAGACTGCACTACAGCAGTGCCACAGTAATGGTACCAGCAGTATGATTTATTCTAATCTATTGCTTCCCAAGCTGCTTGTGTGCAGTGAAGGTTTTGGTTTATTATTAATTATTAAACCAAGATGAACAACTTGCTAGTTAACTTGTGTCTCATAGGCCTGAAAGCTTATGATTCCTCCCGTGATTTCCATGAAGAGTTGAACTGTAAATCTCGGACCTGTTAAATTAAACAAATTAGTTTGTGTAGGTTTTGATTTCAGATTGTTGTTAGGTTTTGACTTGTCTGGACATGCCCGGTGAGGATGGAGTTAATGTCCTTCGTAGCAGAGTAGTGCAGTGTTTTTGGATAACACATGGATGCTTTAACTGCTGCTGACCAGTAGATAGCGTTGAGGCTTTGTGTTTCTCACTCCACCCCCCTCCCCCACCCCTCCCCCCACGCAATGAATAGATCAGTGGGTGAGCAAGGCGCTCATGGAGGACACAACCAGGCACATGACCTGGGCTAACCGAAGGGGGTATTCTGCGCTGTGTTGAATATTGCATATTCAGCAATAAAAAGGGAAAGGATGGGGTTGGCCCGTGGGAGGTGGTGATTGCTTTTGCATCACTTGCTTTGTTTCCTTTTTCTCCTTTGTTTATTAAAGGACTTTTATCTTGATAACTCGGCTTGTCTTGCTTTTACTCTCCTTTCCTTTCCCCCCCGTGCCACTAGGGGGTGTGTGGTGTTTGGTTTCAGGATGAGTTTTATAAGTACTAACACATATACAAAGGGTGTTACTGAAGATTCAGCTACATGGGCTTTGCCACTTCACCTTATTGGGATATCTATCTGTTTACATACCTAATAACCTTTGTAGCAGTTCCTTGTTCTGCTTTGCTTGCTGTGCAGCTGAATTTAATGCTTAGCTGACTAATCTATTACCTTTATCATGTCTGTATAAAATTACTGGTTAGTTTTTTTTCTTGTGTGAGACATGCAGGTAGAGTATTTGTTAATTAACCATATAGACAAGAATTGATCTCATCATATAATTGAATATAATTGAGTTTAACTATGTGAAAGAACACTACTAATGTAAAGGAATTGTTGACTGAAAGTTTAGCATCCCTGAAAGACTGAATGGAGGGGAAAATAACACTCCTACATTTTTTTCATGGTTGCTGAATATCCGCGACTACTTTTGTCCTATTTCTTCATTTCTTTTTAAATTATATTCATTTAATAGTTTGTTATATGAGTCACAGATGATTAGAGAATCTGATTATGCACAAACAACAGCAGCTGGCCATGCTGTCAGATACATGGAGTTGTATATCTTTTAATATTTCTGCTTATATTAAATATACCAGACTACAAAATGAGCTACAGTGATAGGTAAAATGGTAAATACTTGGAAAGGACTCTTCCCCATTACTTTGCAGGTATTACTTAGAGTAGGTAGGAAAATCATACTTAGGAAATTTTCACATTGATTTAAGTCAGAATTAGGGCATGTTATGTAAAATTAGATTTTAAATCTTGAGGTTTTTTGAAGCATTCAGATGCGATCAGATGCCGGTATTGTAAAACAGACTTCAATGAAATATAGCAAGGATGTTATGTGAGAAGTCTATAACTATCTTTGATGTTAAGAGCTTGTATAGTGTGACACAGAAGCAGTAGACTAAAGCATAGGAAGGGATTTTACTTACATCATCTCCTCTGAGCCCTGTACCCAGTGCATACTGTTGAAAGTCTTCCAGAAAACGTACTTTGATGTTGTATACTCTTCTTCCATAGTAGACAACCAAAACATATGGTTCGGTGTTTGATTTCTTTGAACAGTCTCTAACCAAGAATGTCTCATCCTGTGTAGCACACATTATTGTAGCAGTTATACTGTACATTCTGGTAAAAAGTATCACTTTTGTCTGTAACTGCTGTTTGGATTAAAATCTTGCAGAATTAGTTAGTTGTAACAGTGTGATACTGTATAGTTGACAGAAAAACTATTTTTAAGTGAAATTTGTTGGTAAGCAATCTAGCAAAGCGTTTTCTTTATATGTAATAGAGCTCTGTGTTAATTTCCGTAAGTCATATAATTATATAATTATATAAAAATATAAATATATATATAATATATAAATATATAAATATATAAATATATAAATATATAAATATATAAAGTCATATAAATATATAATTAGCCAGTAGTTTGACTGATAATAGTGAGGAATCATGACTCGATCAGTGCTGCTTTATTGTACAATGCTAAGCTGAAATCTTTATCATATACTAGTAAATGATCTTAAAATGAAAATGGGATATTAAAAGTCAAGTTGCTTAAAAGAGAGGAGTTTAATTGAGTGACTGTTAAGTAGGAAGAGAGTAGAGGTATTATAATTCATTGGTTTTGTTTGCTTTCAAAGGCAGTGAATGATTTTATGTACTTAATTTTCTTTGGATGGAACCACTGTTTATGATACAAGGATATGGACTCTTAATGCTTGTTATGACCTTAGAGTTCTAAATCATAGTGAGTCTTACTCGTACCCGATACATATTTACACTGTTGGGCTAATCTTGAAGTGTAGTACAACTTTGACAAAATTGCTACAACAATTTCAATTTTAGTGAGTTTCTTTAAGGACATGGCATAATGATACCCATGAAATGTAACTGTGAGAACAGAAATCATACTGAAAGATGTTTTTGTCCATTTACTTGTGTGCTGGGAATTGACACCCCCCTGCAGCATCAGCCAGCAGGCTGTTCACAGTCATAAAGTTCAGTATGTAAGTAAACATTTGCATGACTGGTTTTAGCAGTTTCACTCAGCATGGTGAAACCTCTCATATGCCTAAGGAGCTCATGAAACTAAATGTTTTCCAGAAAATGTTTCAAATTCTGTGATCTGTCTAATTCTTTTGTGGAAAGGCCAGAGAAGAATATTAACAGTGATGGAATGAAGACATTCCCACGTTATTTCATGCAGGCAACTCTGTCATGCCAACATAATATTTTTCATTTAAGCAGTAGAAGAGCAGAGGAAGGGAAAATAAAATGTGCCAGCTTTTCAAAATTATTATTTCTTTTTTTTATTGCACTGAATGGATACTCATATATATGGTTCTGCATTTTTAACTGTAAGAATCTTAGAGTAAAAGAAAATGTAAATCAACAAAGCTAAGAACTTCAGAGAAACCCAAGCATTACCCAAGTTTTAGATTTTATGTGAATAATAACAATGTCACTGTAGTAGGAGCTGCAGGAGTTGCTGACCAGAACTGCCAAATGCACCAGCAGTTCTGAACTTAACGCTTTTTTAAGAATATGCAGTAAACAAAGAAACCAGGAGATAATATTAATCAAGGAATGCTGTTCATAATCTTAGTGTCTCTGACTCTGTGCTTGCTGAAATCAGTAGTAAAGCTCACATGTTACGGAATGTAAGACTAGAAGCTTTTTTTTTTTTTTTTTCTGGCCTGAATGCAGATACAAAAATCACAAATGTGAAGGAAAAATGTATTTATGCGTTTCGATGAGAGTGTTCTAATATTGAAAAAACAAACAAACAAAAAACCAGCTAGAACATATTTTTTCTACTAGAATATGTTAAAATAATTCTTGAATGCATGCTTTTAGAGTTTTCACAGGTAGCTGAATGTAGGAGATTGCAAAATATGTTTTACTTTTGAATAGAATCAGAATCATGTAATGGCCTGGGTTGGAAAGGACCGTAATGATCATCTAGTTTCAATGCCCATGCTATGTGCAGGGTCGCCAGTCACTAGACCAGAATATATGAAAATCATTGTATTATTCCCAGCAGATTGGAGGTGTCCAAAAAGCTGAAGTCCAAAAAATTTCCACTTCTTGTTGTTCCTTGTGATAGTCCTCCTGTGTGCAAAGAACTGAGCTATGAAACAAAGTATTGTATCCGAACTATTCTGACACTTGGCTGTGACCAAAGGCACGCTTATGTAGCTGCTTAGCTGAGCTACCCTCCACAGTTGCAGAGCAGCTGCACACGTTACTTTCCAAACTCCAGTGTGACCAGTGTAGAGTAGTGCAATCAAATTTAGGGCTGATGGGAAGACTCAAGTCATTGCTCTGCATGCAATTAGTTTTGTTCAGTAAAAGCTTATTGAGAAACTGTCTTCCCTCTCTTGTTTCACACGGGCTCTGACATTATATTTCAAATTATTATGCACAGAAGTGTTCTAAAAAAAAAACCAGAAAAACACCAAACACATTGTCAAACCCTCTCTCAACATATTGGACTAGAAACCCAATATGACAACAGGAAGATTAGCAATATTGGAATAATGTGGTGCTATTGTTGCTTGGCCTGACTGTCTTTCAGCATTGCTCTGCAGCTGGTTCTAATGTGGGTCTGCCAGAAAACCAGGGTAGGCACGAGGGTGTGTGAGTCTCCCTGATGTCCTTCGGGGCTCCATTCCTTCAAAAGCTCCTGCTGCCCATTAACTCACATTGATCCTCCTGCTCCTTGGGTGAGCACACCTAGCCTAAGACTGAAGCTGAGAGGTTTGGTGCTAAAGGGGCCCTAAAAAAACCAGCTGTTGCTGCATTTGCCTCTCTTAAAATAAGGGAATAAATCAGTTATCATAGTTTGGATCACTGGAAGCTGATGAGCTGAAATGGGTCTCCTGTGCTTCAGCCCTATAGGTGTGATTTCAATACCTGAAGTGGTTAGGAGACTGAAGGATTTCATACCTTCTGTGGACCATTTTGTATATCTTTTTAAATTGATAAGCTCCAATGGAATTACTTTTATCACACCCATGTTGCCCTCAGTGAGGAAATCCTTCCTGCAGTGGCCAGATGCTCCACCCTTTACATTATGCCTGCAGGAACATTCTGCTCACCCTGCTCCCTCCAGGCTGTGCCTTTCAAAGCTGGAGATTAATAATGACTGCAAAACAGCAAGATGGGTGGATCTTTTTATGACAAACAATTAATTAAAAAGTAAATTATTAATATTTGCTCCTTTCCTTAACCTTGTCAGTTAATGTCTGGTGTGTTAATTAGTGGACTAGTTGATGGTTTTAAGTGTTTTTAAACCCTGTATTATATATCAAAGTTAGTATGGAATATATGGTTAAATTACAAAAAATCCTGAGTCACTGTGGACAGTTTTAGGATGTTTTCTCTAAAAGTTTTCACCATGAGTTTCAAGATAAATTGTACTCACAGTGTTCTCCTCCAGCAGTGCTGCCTCTGCTTCATGGCGACCGTATTCTCCAACGTACCATTCATATTTGTGTAAGTCCTTAATTTTAAGACATAATAATCAGAGCATAGAAATGAACCGCAGCTGGCAGAAGCAAATGTCAGAAAAAACAGATTATCTCTAATTTGCATTTAAAGCAACTTTATGGCAGTTTATTAAGATAATTACAATGCATCTATATCATGAAATCATTTTGGAAAATGTGTTTCAAAGTAAACATCTAAATTGTTATCAGCTCATGCTGGATTGTTTTCAGGGGCATTGAAAGCCCACAGATTTCAGGCTATTTTAGTTCTTAGAGGAATGTTTTCAGTAGGCAGCATTTCTTAGATGTGTGCATGCTTTAACAGTGATAATCCTTTTATATGAAGATCCTCTCTCTCCATTAAGTAAAGTATTCTTTACCTGTTCAGTGGGTTGGGCCATATATTCCACTTTCTCTTTTACAAGTGAATGTTTCGGTGTATTTTCACACGTTGTATAGTGAATGGGAGATGGTGACCTCTTGACTGACATATTCTCCGCATTTATTGTAGAACCTGTGAAGGTAAATTCAGAAGGAAAAAAAATGTATTGCTTTTAGTTTGAGCTTAATTTTACTGTCTGTATTTTATACAGTAGAATAGCATTTGCGGTTTGGTAACCTTTATCACAGAATCACAGAATGACCCGGGTTGGAAGGGACCTCAAGGATCATGAAGCTACAACCCTCCTGCCTGGCAGGGCCACCAAACTTCCACGTTTACTAGATCAGGTTGCCCAGGGCCCCATCCAACCTGGCCTTGAACACCTCCAAGGACGGGGCATCCACAACCTCCCTGTGCAGCCTGTTCCAGGGCCTAACCACGCTCCTAGTAAAGAACTTCCCCCTAACATCCAACCTTTGAAATTTTGAACTTTTTTTTATGATGGCTTTTAGGTCAATGCAGCAGCAATGATATCAGAGTAGTGTCTCAAGAAATATAGCATGTTTTCTGATGTATTTTGATTGATAGCAGGTTCTTCTACACATAGGGGTAGTATGTACTGTACACATTCAGGTAGTACAGTTAGGTTGTGGTTGGACATGATGATCTTTAAGGTCTTTTCCAACCTGAGCAATTCTACAAGCGTAACAAAATATTTAATATAAGTTATTAATAAAATATCAAATATTGTATAACATCATTAATGGGGATATATGCGTTCATATGTAATTCTGCTCTGCTTTTACCCATCTGAGGATGTTCAGACAGATGAAAAATGTTTTCCCAAAGCAAGTGATCTGCAGTCTGTATATTTAATGCTGCCTTTAGCAGAGCATCACCTGGGAGCTGTGGCAGTGTGCAAGGCTGAGTGGGAGCACCAAGTGTGGGGTGATTTGGGAAGGCTTGGAATGACTGAGGCAGGTGAGGCTGCAGAGGAAACAACCTTACAAAAGATTCCAGGTGTATGGTTAGGATGCATTTTGCAGATGCACATCATGAGAAAAAGGTTAATTGTAGTGTAAAAGCCTTTATATCCTGCCATACAACAGAACGCTAGTGGGGTTGAATAAAGATGAGGCTTTTAGTATGAGATGAGATAGAGGCTGGCACACAATGGATCCAATATGATACAACAGCAAAAAAGCTAACGCTGCTTTTGAGGGTGTTTGTAGAAGTGGCATCTTCAAGAATAACAAGGCAGAGTGGTGAAACCACTCCTGGGCATGTCCAGCTCTTGGAATTGCAGACAGCATGAGGACAATGACAGGAGTGACATTGCCATAGTTACTGGACACACCACTGCTGGGGCTGGGCACAGACATCACTGCTGGCTCCCAGTCTGCTTGTTCCTTCACAGAGTGCTATGCAGCTCAGTGAGTCATCTATTTCTAGCCCTAGTACACTCACCCATAATGCTGCCATAATAACTGTCCCATAATGCTACCTGCAAGTCCCTCCCTCTAGGAATCTGTGGTATGCCTAAAGCTGTTTTCACAAATAAAAGATCAATGTGTTCACTTAACACAAAGTTATTAAAACAATAGCAGTTGCCTTATAACGTCCTCAACATCTGCAGGTTCCAGTCAGCTGACCCCAGCTCTGAGTGGGGAAGAAGCCTGTGCTGCTTAGTGTCCTTTCTCCATATCTTTTGCATGCCCAGCTATTTGCCTTCTGCTCTCACCCCTGTTGTTCAGCAGCTCATTCCAGTCTCCTTGCTTTTCTGAGGTCTCAGCTTAGGCATTTCTGAATTTAAGCCATGCACAGCATACAGCCAAACAAATGAGTTCTATTTGTTCCTGCTGATTATGCCATTGTTTTGCTTTTTGTCTGCTTGCTTTTATTTTATTTTATTTTATTTTATTTTATTTTATTTTATTTTATTTTATTTTATTTTATTTTATTTTATTTTATTTTATTTTAATTTTTTTTTAACCATCAGTTTCCTTGTGCTTGCTCTTCTGGGATGATTAAAGGCCTGGGGCATCTCCCATATGAAGAAAGGCTGAGATAAATATTTAAGGTGCAGGAATCGAGGCAATTGGGGCAAACCCTAACTGGTGGCAAGCAAAAATACAAGGGGCAACGGAACATGAGAAGTTTCATACTAACCCAAGGAATAAGTTTACTGACGAGTGATGGAACACTGGAGTAGGCTGCCCATAGAGACTGTGGAGGTTCCTCCTCTGGAGACCCACCTGGATGCCTTCCTGTGAGCTCTGCTGTAGGGAACTGGTCGAGCAGGGGGTTGGACTCAATGATCTGCAGAAGTCCCTTCCAGCTACCACAATTCTGTGACTGCATGCATTGAAAACACCAAGTGCTGAGAGATACCCCCACCCATAGAGCTGGTGCTTAATGTGCCACTATAACTATGATTAGCATTTGTCCATTCCTGGTTTAGTTTTCATAGTGATTTTTGGTTCTTACCTGAACTGCAAATGTTTTTGGAGCTCTGCATATATTGAAAGCTAGGAGAGAGCAATGAAAGGAATGTCAGAAAAATATTTATCCTAGTGGCAAATGTTTAAGATCACAGAGAAATGTATGACTGTGCTACCCCAGGGTACCCTTTAATCCTTCAACATGTCGGTGTTTTAGACACTCCTGGTTTCAGATGGTGATTTTGTATTTAACAGTATTTGACTGATTTATCTTCCATTAATTTCTCCAGCCACTTCTTGAAGCTACATCCCTTTTTTGACCCTCACAAGTCTTTTCAAGAATTTGAATTACAGTGATCAGATAACTCCGCATAACGGAGCCACTGATACGATACTAGGGGTCCTATGGACCGCCACATTTACTACAGGCAATTATTTTATCTTGGAAAAGTACCATTGTCAGCAAGAAGGACATATGAGTGGTTCTGTTTAATTATTCAACTGTATTTGTCTACTTAAGCAGGGCATTAAATCATAGGCACATTTCCTATACTTTTATATTTTATTGAGTGCTTTGGGAGGGATGTAGTAGATTTAGATTGAATAACATATTTAGACAAGATTTACATGAATTAGAAAAGTAGGAGAAATGTGGCCGATTTCTATAGAATAATAATTGGCCTTAAGAAGACCACACAAATTCTTGTTATATAAAAACAGAAAACAGATTGTAGTGAAAACGATGAGGCTGGGGATGGCAGGGTGACTTCATATGGTAAGTTTAACACTTCCATAAAAACTTAGGCAAAAATATAATACAGTAGCATGTTAATAAAGATAAAAATTCAAGCATAGCTTGAAAGCAGTTCCCAAGGATGGTTACTCTTTTGCTTCAGGTAAAAACAATGTATCACTCCATGGCATCAAGAAGTGATGCAATCCTGCTTTTATTACGTAGTGAAGTATAATTTACCGTGTGCAGAAATTTTAGGTCTTGAAGCTTCTAGTACAGTAAAATTCTTACCTGGCTTTAGGAAGATGCTCTGCTTTATACTGTTGTTCTTGTAAAATGAATTCAAGTTTCTTCCCTGTACCTGTGTCAATTAATAAAATGAGTAAGAATTTATTATTTCCTCTCGTGTAACTTTGACTGTATCTGGCCACTACTGTGAAAAATAATTGAGTAAGCCAAATTCCCATACAAGGGGAAGAAGTTCAGTAGAGAAATAGGCTACAGTTAGTTTAATTTAAATCAGTCAACTCATTATTTCAGTGGGAAACCTTACTGTAGTGCTGAATATTACATGGTGATGCTGAACATCACAGGCTTTGCCAGTACCACTTATAATTAACATAATCGTAAAGAACAGAATACTGTACTAGAGTTGTACAGAGAGTTTATAAATCCCTTTTGTAGAGTGGGATAGATAATGAATATATTAAATGCAATCAGTACTATTTCTACCTGAAAATCAGGAAACTGCACCTTAATTCACGAAATGAACTGCCAGAGGAAATTATGAACTCATTGACAGGGAGAAGTAAACAGCATAACAATTAGTTAGGCTATGTCTGTCTCTGAGGTATTGTCCATATATATATCTCTCTGTCTCTCTGTGTGTGTATATATATATTCCTAATATATATATATATTCCTGGACCATCATGCATACATACAGACTGAGTGACATAAGATGTTCTTTTAAAAGCTTTATGTACATCTAAAGGATTGACATATTTTTAAAACACTATTTTATAACAAAACCAAACCACCACCCATTGGTTTATTTGTAGCCTCTAAAAATCTTTCTTTCAAAATTCTCAGCCTCACATTATAGGAGAGAGTCAAGATTGGAGAGGAAGAAGATATATTGGCAGATTAGATTTGCGCGTGGTTGATATTTTTTTCTACTTTTCAGGTTATCCTATTTTTAAGTTTCCAGTATCATTTTTTTTCCCTTGGGACCTTAAGAATTTGATTCGCCTGCAACAAGTACGTTGGGTGTAGCAAATGTTGAGTTAAATTCCTTTTTCTGCTCAACTTCCACAAGCGTACAGGTCAGTCTAAATATCTCGGCAGATGTATACCAATGGGATATCTAATACTAGTTTGAATATAGAGCCAGACTGTATGATCCTATATACCAGGATAATGTCACTTTCCTTTTCTGATTACCTCACATGGAGTTTTAATGATAAAATGCTTTGATCTTATAATGCAAAAGAAAAACAACGAATTAGTGTTATATGATTAAATACTAACCTTTATCTCTTCCAGATACCTATATAAAATGATAACACAGTAAATATTTTTTCTTTTAATTGCCAACCTGAAGTTACCACAACAAACCCAAATATCTTTTCAGTTTAAAACATTTCATATACATTCACTTATGAACATCTGATCACTTTGTCAAAAAATCAGGCTAAATTCTAATCTTAGTCCACTGGCAACAATGAGAAATGAATGTCCAGGGGTTTAAATGAACACAGGGTTTATTCATGATCACTGTTGCACATCAGTTTAAGTGATGATATGGATCTTTGTCAATTTTTGTATGAAATCAAGAGTTTGATTTTGATTGACTGGAGACACACTGTCCAAAGATTAAAATCATTCATTTCTTTTCAGAGTCCTCAACTGAGAGTGTAATTACTTGTGCTGTCGTGGCAGATACTTCATTCAAAATCACTATCTGGAGAGTCTAAATATGGTGTACTATACTACAAAGAAATGAATGACAGATAGGTACCTAGAGATCAGAGTTTGGTGCATTTTCTCTGTATTTCTGTAGTATTTTGATTCACATGGAAATAGTAGCTATTTTGATTATTAATTTGATACAAGACTATAATTCATAATTACTATTATTATTTCCTCTGTGTAGCTGTTGCTTCAATAGTCTTCCCAAAAACTTATCTTCCCATTAATTTTTTTCATTACTTAGAAATTAGTTGTGCCATTCAAGTTGAAATGGACCTGGGCAAGACTCTAGACCAAACTTCTGCTCAAAGCACGAAATGGTTGATGAGATCAGGCTCATTGCTTTGCCCAGCTCTGTCTTGCAGACATCCAAAACATAGTCTTCATTGCCTCTCTAGGTCACCTGTTCCAGCACCCTCAGAATTACCCTCTTAATTTATTTTTTTCCTTTTTTCTAGTTTTCCTCTCTGAACCACACTGACCTGCAATTTGGTGTCCATACTTGGCAAGGGTACATCTCATCTTCTCATCTGGATCATGCTGAAACTATTCATATCTTAGGAGCAATACAAATGGGACATGATCCATTCAAATCCAATTTTATTATCTTTTCTGTGTTATGAGATATACAGTATTTATCCTTAAGATGTAGCCAAACTATGTGCTTATTAGGAGCTGCAATATTTGCACAGCTGTTTAGTGCCCAGCCAGAAATATTAATTGCAGATGTAAGATGTTTATTGTTCTTGGAAGTGTTTTTTTTAATTTGTTTTCTGTAATGAATCAGTATCTGGGACATGACAAAGCTTTTGTGTTAAAATATTATCTTTCTTGGCAATATTGTCTGACATTAAGTGTGAATTACAATATTGCAATCAAAGCATGTTTTTAATAACTTCTCAAAATGTAGGAGTTTCAAACTATGGGAGGAGTGAGGATCTGGGACAGCCCTCTGGTTGGGGCTGTGAAGAATTAAAATTCAAATCATTTTGAAGTTAGACTGGCTTGTAGGTTTGTGACACAGCATCTGTGCTAGGAAATGGCTGTATTTAGCTGGTGTAGAGATTCCTTTATTTCCTGTTCTCACTTGTAATGAGACAAAAATGATGTTATAGAAGTGTATTATGCCTTTAAGTGAGTTCATGGCGTCGCCTCTCAGTTTCTGCCCTCTGTCCATAGGCTGTTTAGAGGTGTGGGCTGCCTTCTCAGCCTCTGCTGGAAATGAGAGCCAGCATTACTGACCTTGAGAGCACAGAAGCGCCTCTCCATTCTGCACAGCTTTCATAGACATCTGCAGCATTTGGCACTGATGAGATGCACTTTTATTTGACCACTTGGGAAGGTTGCTTAACACTGTGTGTGCTTTTATTTCCATAAGGAATTTCAGGATCTTAACTGTCATTCATAGCATAGCAGTTTTGAAAATACTATATATATTAAGAATAAATGTATTTATGACCAAAAATAATTTGGTTATTATAGTTTTAGCTATCAGGCTAAGTCATGACTGAAATACTGCTACTTCAGAAGATGTGCAGCCCTGAAAAGTGTATGGTTTTGGCAGTAATAATATATATGAAGATGATTACTTACTTCATTCAGGTCTCTAAAAGATAGATGCCTAGAAAAGAAAGAATTATGTACAAAAACTGCATTATCCTAAAATAAAAATGACTGAGGACTTAAATACTTTAGTTACATCGTTCCTGAAAATTAACAGCCCTTGGCATTTTATTACTGCTATAGAAATTCAGAGGCTGGTTATTCTTTGACATAAATTATTTGCAGGAAAAGGTTATGGACTTCCATAAAAAAGAACAGCAGTCACAGTATTAATTATGGCAAATGAGAAAAGCCCCATTTAGGATGTATTTGGAGAGGAAAAGAGAGATGAGCAGTTATAAGCTTTATTCTGTACCCTTTATCTTATTCTAAAATTATTACTACAAACTTTAAAGTCAGGTAGAAGCAGTTTTTTGAAGACTAAAGATTTTCAAAAATGAAATACTGACAGTGGCTGAATGAAAAGTGTAGATAAAAGGAGATGCAAACCAGGAACTCAAGATGCAAGCTGGTAAAGAGTAGTGGAGAAGTTCTGGTGCCAGATCAAGTTGGTAGTTAGGTGTTTTTATGCTGTCTTCTGGTATTTCTAGTCAACAAAGATACCTTTCCCTCCAGAAGGGAGATCACCAGAAAATATTCTGCCCCTCAAAGGGGACAGTATATTAAGTCTGACCTATTTTATTGGATGTCCTAGGTTTGGTGAACACACAAAGTGTGTATTTCATAATAAAAGAGATTGAGGTATAGATTTTAAAAGTTTTTTAGGAACATAAGGTATGGATAAGCACCTGGTAATTTTCTAAAGGCTCCAAATTCCTCTTTAGCTTATCTCTGAGACAAATCAACAATTTACTAAATCGTTCAAAGAGAATGCAGAAGGAAGGAAGTATATAAAATAAAACCCTGGGAGCTATGTTTCAAGATTTCTTGAGTGAGGAGTCTCTTCCTTTTACCTGTGCTGAAAACATGAGCATGGAGGATTAAAAAAAGCAAGAGATTTGGGATCTATTGGAGTAATATTTCAACAAGGGTAGGAGGAAGGAGAAGACATATCAGGTTTGGATAGATGCTTTTGTGTTAACGTGATTTTTTAGCTTGGCCTCTGAGGTCATTATATGACAAGCAGAAGACTACTTAGAATGTCGGGTGCCTACTACAGTTAAGAGATAACGAAAGTTTTCTTGCAGGGCAGAACTTCTTCCTTGAGGAGACACACCACTTTTTTGGCCCATCTACCCTAGGCATGTAAAAGTTTAATTCTCGCCAAACCTTCCTAATACATTTTAGCATCCTGCATGTGCCCGTATTTTTATGAAGATGTTTATAAGAATGTATAAATAATGGTGTGTATGATTTTATAAATCTCCCAAATCTTGTTGGGGAATAGAATGTGCACTCCTCAATTATGCCTGCAGTTTGATAGCTTTGCTTACAGTCTGGCAGTTACTGGTGCAGTGCCACATCCCCCCCACTGCAGACTGTATGTATGTTTTCTCCCTACCGAGCTGTGACTGGATTGGTGATGGGTGACAAGTATTTTGAGTGAAGTGCCTGTGTGGGAACTATGTGAAGTGCCTTCTCAGATCATGTGTGGTCTTAGTCTGTGCTACGCCTCTCCTAATTCTGTGATTGAAAAATCTGTTACAATTAACATATAACACATTAGAAAAAGCTTGGAAGTTATAACTGCAATGTGAAATTTTGTGGTTATGGGGATTTTTATACCTCCTTTCACTTCTAGAATAAGAAATTACTTGTATTTGTATTAAAGAATTTGGCTTTGTAGTAGGACCTTTCGAATCCAAGTGCTTTGCATACTGATGACTGCTGGCAAGCACAGCCTGTAATAGTTCTCACAGCATTCAATTTATGTGCTGCCCTACCAAGGGGAGGGATCAGCCATGGGATTTGGAACTCCTCAGCTATAGGTCAGGTCATGCATCTGAATATGAAGCTACTTCATATTAATAAAACGTCTTAACATCCAACAGCTTTAACCTAATACATGAAAGAATTTAAGTGCCATTCAGGAAAAATAAGGCATACTCAGAGGTAGCTCTTTAAGCATATACTTGAATTAGATTTCTTCATTGATTTGTAAGCTGCTTTTTTGTTTGTTTGTTTGTTTTTGTTTTTCTTGTGGGATTTGTACTATAGGATTTGGACTCTGGTCACCTTTGTAAAAATGAAGCAAAATTCCACCTCGATAAAATGAAATTGAAGGTATTTGCAGAAGGTTGGGTAGAACTGACACAGCTCAGTTGGGCCCAAATTTCTGTCTGCAATAGGTTTTCAGAGAGGCTCTGTGCATCATACCCAGCTGCCCTGGGTGTATATCAGTCCTGTTCTCAGCATGTCTACACCTGCTTCATTTATGCCCGTGTAGCTTGGTCACATGGGTGTGCACATATATCTGGGTACAGGGCAGTGAGCAGCACACATTCATGTTCATGTAGCTCAATATATTATATGAAAATAGCAGCCAGTCTCATAACTTGACATACATATGCTCTGTCATACAGCTGAACAAAACTGCTGGACTCAGCTTCTATCCATGCTCTCCAAATGCTGTACGAGCAGGTGTCTTGTATGACATAGGAGAAGCTGGGGGGGTTCTGGTGTAAAGGATCAGTGTGATGGTTGGAGCAAGATTTCTGGCTATAGATTTGTCATCTCTTTTGCTGAATGTAATATCCTTGGGATGTGGAGGTGTTTCTGTATATCTCTGGTACATTCAGGGTGTTTCCCCATATTTGGCTTTCTGTCACCAGCTGTGCTGAGCAAATGCAATTACTTTTATTTAGAAGTGGTTGCCAAACCTCTAAATATCAGTGGAAAAAAAAATGTAGGGCCTTAAACAAAGTGTTCATGAGAGTTCAACCTACTTTTCCACTCCTTTTCCTCTTTACCTTATTTTGGCAGTTTTTTCTTTAAAAACTGCTGGTATCAGATTATGCTAAATACCACTTCTCTTGATTATTCACAGCTGTCTAAAGAATCAACAGCTATTTTCTTAAGTATAAGCAGGAGTGTGATGGAGAAGTCTGGTGGTTTTGCCAGGGAGAGTGTTTTGATTCTCAGGAAATCAGCATGAAGAAATTTAGCAGTACCTCGTGGGCTTTGATGATATTGGAAACGTATGAGGCTGGCTGGGTGTTTCCCTGGTGTGGTGGACATGGCTGCTTATCTTCGGCTCTGGAGGAAGTGGATGATACTGTTTTGGCAGTGTCTTCAGAGGCCTGAAAGAGCCAAAGGAGAATTGGAAGAACTTGTAGGGAATGAAGGAGGTGCAAAGACTGTGTTGTAAGTGCAAGCTCAAAAGGGAAAACATTGGAATTTTCCAAGAGTATTTCAATGTATTTGTGCTGAGCTTAGCTCAGGTCCAGGATTCAATAGCAATAATAATTTTGGATAATATTCTGCATTTGCAAGAACTTGCTGTACTGTGTTCCATGCTGCTTAGCACTGCTTTCATGCTTTTCTCCAGTATGTGCCAGCTTTACAGTGCTGAGATCTCTGGGTGGGAAATGCCCAGCTGGGGAATGTTCTCCAGCTTACTTAAGTAATCATATAGAATCACAGAATGATTTGGGTTGCAAGGGACCTTTAAGATCATATAGTTCTAACCCTCTTTTATAGGCAGGGACACCTACCTCTAGACCAGGTTGCTCACAACCCCATCCAGCCTGGCCATTAATGTGTCCAAGGTGGAAGGATTCACAACACTCTCTGTTCCAGTGCCTCACCACTCTCATAGTAAATAATTCCTTTCTAATATCAAGACTAAGTCTACCCTCTTCCAGTTTAAAGCCATTTTCTCTTGTCCTGTCGCTATATGCCCTTATAAAGAGAACCTCCACTGCTTTCCTGTAGGCCCCTCCATGTACTGGAAGGCTGCTATAAGTTCCCTCTAAAGCCTTCTCCTCTCCAGCCTGAAGAACCACAACTCTCTCAGCCTGTCCTCGTATGGGAGGTGCTATGGGAGAATGGGAAAAACAAAACAAAGAAAACAAAACAAAACATAAAAAAAATAATAATTTTTTTTTTTGTTGGCATATGATAGAAAAATGTATTCATATGTATTCACGGAATAGAGGTTGTTTTATCTACTGTGGGAGTAAGTGACTGTAGTTGATTTCTATCAACATGCTTTAAACTTATAAAAAAAGAAAAGCAGAAAGATTTAAAAGACAGTGGAGATGATATTGTATTGTGAACAGGACCTAAAGAAATCATATAAATGAAGAGTTCCTCTGCCCCAGCCCCCCAACAATTTGTTGCTGGATTGAACCTGATTCCAAATTTCTAGACTTCCTATGTTGGGAAAAGCATGAAAGCTATTTCTGAGCTAATCTTACCGTGGGGGAGGCAAGGGTTTCTAGAAGAGAAAGAAAACAAAGATATTTGAGCTTTTCTCCCTTGTTTTACCAGCAGAAATATAAGTAGTTCAGATTAAGCAGGCATATCTGTGTCAACAGGCAGTTTTATGTACTCCACAACGCATAACATAGATCTAAATATGCCTCTTTAAAATCATTGAAGAGTAAAAGATGCCATCATAAACCATGAATACAAATCAGTGAGGTAAATGTAGGCCTGCAGATTTCTCATCCTGTAGTTAGTGCTAGTAAAACTGGAGTGTGCTTTTTACAAATATATTCAATAGTGTAATAGCCTGTGCAAATATAATTCATGAGAGACTGCTTACCCGGAGTCCATATGTTTTCTTTCTTTCTCCTAAGACAATTATTAATAATGGTTAGTTGAGTACTGTCCATATAAACTACAAGAAAAGGTATAGCTTTATCCCGGTTTTGTTGTTGTTGGCAGCCCACCCCAACCCACGAGCTCACTGCCAGCACGTTCATCCTGTTAACATATCCACATCTCCACCATATTTCCTGCTTCCTAATAACCATTAACCTAATAAGCATTAATTAATGTCAATCTGTTTGCAGGGGCTGGAAGCTTCAGTGGTTCAGTGAGAGATTGTTGTCTGTGGGAGTGAAGGCTGAAGCTGCTGGAAATGGGAGTGAGTGCTCGTTTTGCGTTGGCCAGACTGGGCTCTGGGTGAAATCTAACATAAGCACGGTGAGTTTCGTTCTGTATTTTATTTCATCATTTCTAAGGTTGGATTCACAGGTAGATTGAAATGCAATTTAAAGTTCCTTCTAACAGTTTGTACTTCTCTCCAATTAAATACTAGACTTTGTATACTGAGATAATTGTGGCAATCCTGGAAATATTGAGGATCTTCTCGTACTGCAGCCAGGCGAATCTTTCTAAAATACAGATGCTCATTTCATAAGGGACATAACTCGAAATTACCCGAAGTTAAAGCGGGAGAAAACTAGTATGTTTAATTACCTCAATTTAAAATATAAATTAGAGCAAATAAAATAATCTTTACACGACTTGATAAAACTTCTTGAAGTTCGGTTTTGTCCCTGACTTTAATGTGACATATTTCAAGCTGATGTTTATTCAGATGTTTTGTAAAGTTAAGTATTGTTCTGAGACTTTGTACGTGTGCTGATTAAGTTGTTTGTTTGTTTGTTTGTTTTGCCTGTTTTGACAAAAAATAAATCTATGCTTTCTGTTATTGTTGTTCTTTCCAAGTTTACCATCATTTGACTGATTTTTAAATGCATGAGGCATCCTACTATTGAAAAAACAAAAAAGTGTGTAGATAACATTTTTACTCTATTTGCAATGGAGTTTGGTTTGTTAAATATTTTCAGAAGTTCGGTGTGCAGACATCCTAAGTAATGTGAAAAATGGTGAAGTGGAGCCTGGGTTCTCCCTCAGGTGAGCCATAGCAAATTGCTCTGAACTAAAATAATAGCACTTTAAATATTTAGCAATTTGAAAAAAAAAAATAGCTGCTGGAAAAAAAAAAAAAAAAAAAAATGTGTTATTTATGCCATCTGGCGGTGAAGCCACTTAACAGCACTTTGTATGAGAATAAATGCTAGGGCACTTAATAACAGGGTAGTTATTTAAAAATAATAGATTGCCCCATAGATACCGTTGGCTCAGGAAGTACTCAAATGCGTATAGGTTCCATCCTCAAACTGCAGAGTTTAAGCTACTTGCCTGCATGGTCCTTCCATCTCTCTTGATGTCAGCGCATACCTTGTGCAGGCAGATAGACACATGAAGCCAATTCCTGTCCATTGTGGAATTTGAGGCTTTATCAATGCTGTCCAGCTGTCAGAGGGACCTATATCATTAATTTCTTCAGATTTTGAAGCTGGCCTGCTTGATGTTTCTCGTTTTTCAGCTTTTGTACAAACTATATCAGTATTTGCTCACAAGATTCATTTTTTCATGTTGTGAACTTTATACTGCTTAATTTCTTCTTCTGGAATGTGGGAATTATTTGGCTCAATCCTTTGAGTTACAGTGTGGAATAAAAGGAAAAAAAAAAATAAACCTTATATTACATGGGATTCTTTGCATTGCTTTTCTGGCTTGTCAAATGTCTGAAAATTTACAACAAACATGGTGATCATATTTTCCTGGGTTGGTAATTGCATTCCTTCCGGCCATGCTTTGGATATGGTTCAAAGATTTGAAATGATAAGTGAAAAACCCTAATTCCCTTTCAAGGGGAATTGAATATCTAATCCTTCAGTTGTTGACATTGTGATATATTGCTATATCTTAAGTATACAAAAAATGTAGAAGAATGTATAGAAATAAAGTGTTTAGAAATACACTTCAATAGAAACTTATTCTTGATTAAAATTGTAAAGGATTTAGTAGTTGAAGGCCTCATTAAATTCCTAAGAATCAGACAGCAGCCTGTATGCAATTCAACCACAAGAAATGAAACAGAACAAACAAAAGTGAAAGGTATACTTACAATTCAAAAATATAGGAATTTGAAGCTAACTTAAAGTTAATGGCAAAGCAGTGGAGCTGCAAATATACACCAGGTAATACTATAGATCTAATGCATTCTGTATAGAAGAATATTGACAGATAGCTTTTGTAAATATGTTGGTTGCTCTGAAGGTAACGCCTCCTATTTATTTACATGGAAACAACATCAGAGTTCAACACTATTTGGTAGAGCAAATTCTCAGCTACAAAATACTATTTTGCAACACACTACCATTAATTATGCATTTTTGCTAGCAGTTGAGCCTGCACGCCGTGCGTCATCGGGGGTGACCCACTGCTGCTGTTGCCACTATTGAAACACACTAACTGCTTGCCTCACTGTGCTCATGTCCACTGTTTGCTCTCCATAATCATACACAAAGCATTGAGGAATGTCAATGAGTGCCATTTTTTTCTGCATGAAGGAGCTCAGTGACACACCTTTGTTTCATACACACCTCCATGTCAGATGCCATTTTGTCAGACTTCCTCTCTGCTGCCATTTGTCACGTGGCAACAAAATGTAATGGAATATTGGTAGGAAGGCCCAGCCTCTACTGCCATCCCACCAACATCTGCCTCTGATGCTGTGGGCTATTACAATAAAACAGGAGGCATTATTTTTGGAGCACCCATCATACGTTTCTACTGAGAAATAGAAGTAATGAATTAAAATATATCTACTTTTTTTAAACAGTTACCTTTGTATTGGGTTGTTGAAATAGTACTTGAAATTTAGCAGCAGGATTATTTGGGAAAGTGGCTGCTGTTATAAAAACAGTCTCTGTCATCTGTCTGCTTATGTATCAAAGCTAAATATGGAAACACCGTTTTCTGATTGCAGAACCAGATAGATTTTTTTTAATTATACCTTCAACGTTTGGCATGTTCCTCGCCTCTAGTGTAGACGTATGTTTCTGTTAATAAAGTCAAATAAAGATGTGATGTTAGGCATCATATTTGAAAATGTAGCTAGTAAAAACAGTGCTATTCTTGACTGAAATGCCGCAAATAGTTTGTAGATCCATTCTTGACCTCAGGCATCAACAAAGGAAGGTGAGCTGAGGGGACATTGTTGCATAGCAAAACAGGATCCTACGTGACCTTGCAAAAATCAAATTGTTCATGGCTAAGACTTCAACTGGACAGCATGTAGCTTTATGTGATGTTACAGAATATAGGAAGTGTGTTTGCAGGCAGAGCTTAAGGTTTTTACTTACAGGCAAGTACTGAGGGGGCTGAGGTGGGTGCTGACTGCTTGTGTGTGTGGTACCTGAAGGCTTCAGACAATGTTTATCTATAAGAAATGAAGAAAAAAAGCAATCTTGAGTAATTCAGTCTTTTGAAAGTTGCTGTCTTTCAAGATGAAGAAATTTTAGTGTTTAGAACACGGTTTTGATGTCAGGCATTGCCATTTTTATAGCATTTTCATTTTGCCTTTCCTGATCTCCCATGTTACTTTAGTAGTGGTATTGATCACCTACCTCACAGTGGTTAAGAAAGAAAAATAAGCCTTCATTAGGTGGTACACAGCTAAGGAGCAGTTAAGCTGTGAGTGACTCCATGAATTTGCTCATTATCTTGAATGAGTTGCTGGGGTTTAATGAGAGGTGGGAGGGGTTTGCTCTTCAGAGAACTTCTAAATTTACTTTAGCTTCTAATAAACACTGCACTCGTGGCCCACCAGAAGAAACATATGAAGTGCGAACTGGCATGTGTCCTTGAGATACAAATTGAACCACTTTAGAACATTTTTATTTTTCTAGGAAAGATGGCAAAATGGGATGGTATGCGGTTTTGCCTTTTTGAAAAACCTTTCCTCACACCTGTATTACATCATAGTTACTGGGCATAACATGCAGGTAAAAAGCAGCATTACGTTTAATTTGGTTTCTTTTTCATTTTCAGGAGAGTCAAAAACAATAGAATGTGCCATTTGCGGACTGAAAGTCTTTTTTACTAATGAAGATAAAAAGAGTGTAAGTTATTTAGATTTCCAATTAAAATACCTAAAAGAGTCTTTGTACATTAGAGTATCTGGCCCTTCAGAATGTCAGTGATCAAGTCAAACATCATACTTGCTTGGCAGGGGAGACACCATGATGATGGTTCATCCCCCCTGCACTCCAGGTGTGTTTACTCCTGTGATTTCCCCAAATGCAGGAGATTTGACTAATTTGTGGTAGCAGGGAACTGCTGATTTTTTTTTTATTATTATTATTATTTTTTAAATTTTACAAGGGAGACCTTACAGCTCTCTGAAAGGAGGTTGTGGTCAGGTGGGAGATGGCCTCTTCTCTCAAGTAACAGCAATAGGATGAGAGGTGGTGGCCTCAAGTTGCACCTGGGGAGATTTGGGTTGGATATTAGAGAAAAATTTCTTTTGAAAAAGATGGTGAGGCATTGGAACAGTCTGCCCAGGGAGGTGATGGGTGGAGTCACTGTCCTTGGAGGTGTTCAAGAAATGTGGAGATGTGGTACTGAGGGATGTGGTTAGTAGGACATGGTGGAGATGGGTTCATAGTTGGACTAGATGATCTTAGACATCTTTCAACCTTAATGTTTCTGTCTGTGATTTGGTGAATAAACTACAAAAATCAATGGAAAATCGTAACTGTGTTTGATGTGAACTGGAGAGAACTTTCATATGTATATCTAAAATAAGAGAAATTTTAGAATAATTTTAGAATAATTTGAGATCTTTGTAATTTGTGAATTCTTGATGTAGGTATCTGGGATGATATTTCACTTCCGTAGGCTGGATATTAATTGGTTATTTATGTTTGGGCATTAAATTTAACTTCAGATTGCTCTAGTAACCCAAAACGTAACTAATATAACTGTCTTGTAAGGCTAAGTATACCTGAGAAATACATTCAAAGTACTTTCTTATTAGTGATGTTACAAGTGTCAGAAAATGCATGTGACAAGCCTTCTACATTTGTTCATTTGCAAATTATAATCTGAATGAAACATTAAAAAAAGTTTCTAGTGTGTTTTGCATCACAAAGTTTTCTAGGCTTAAGTAACAGTGAGCTTTCCTGTAATGGTTGTGGGTCTGGCCAGTCAGATTTTGAAGGTACAATGTGAAATGGGATCATAGAGTGAGATCATGAAGGTAATACCATAATGAAAAAAATCAGCAATTATTAATCTAACATAATTTAATGGGAAAGAAAGGTAACTTCTGAGTATGAAGTTGAAGACAAAGCTATTATCTCATCCCTGCCCACTAGTCTTTTATTTTTCAATTAAACTATATCATTTATTTTTTTTTTAAAAAAAAGGGGGGGGGGGGGAGGGGGGGGGAGGGAAGGGGAAAGAAAAGAAACAACATGTGAATTCTTCCTATTCATGTCTATGCTTGGCTCATTTCCAGTAGACAGAAAAAGTTACCTGCATATACGGAATCTTGTTGAGGCTTGAGAGGAAGAATTCTCAAATCCTGGACAGCCTCCAGAGTGGAAGAACTTACTGTCTCGTAAAAATCTTCATCTGCATCAGATAGTTTGGAGGATGATTTTAAGTCATCCCGGCCCCTCTTTGTGAAATGTCTGTCCTGCATAGAAGAGCAGGATATATGCAGATAATACAACAAGTTTAAGTTCAAGATTTAGGAGAAAGTTTTTCACACAGAGGGTGAAGACACACTAGGTTGCCCAAGGAGGTTGTGGATGCCCCATCCCTGGAAGCATTCAAGGCCAGGCTGGATGTGGCTCTGGGCAGCCTGGTTTGATGGCTGACAACTAGATGATAGTTGAAACTAGATGATCATTGTGGTCCTTTTCAACCCAGGCCATTCTATGATTCTATGAAGATTAATTTAATATTTGGAAATACTTGAGGGCTGGAACCTGGTATTTTGGTACATGGTACATTTTCTGGCAGAAACTGATTGATAGGAAAATAATTGAGCAAGTGTTCTGAGGATTTGAACTTTTGATTAATGAAATAGCCATTTTGATATGTGCAAGAATATATCAGCTAGTACATCACACGTTTCATGCCTTAAAATTAAAACGCAAGCTGTTTCTGAGAATTTATATTAGAAAATTAGCAATCCAAGAGACTCAGAATATCTGTGGCTGTGCCTATCCTCTTGTTCCAGATTGGCTCAAAATTTCTTTCTGGTGTTCTGGTCTGCTCTTTGTGCTCACCATTTACATGCTGGGACAATGCTGCTGGTTTCTTTCAGGGGAAATGCACAGGCAGCACAGAGTTGAGATTACTGCTGCTTCAACTCAATTAAAGGTACCTAGAATTTAGTAAATAACGTTTTACTACCAGAGACAGTATAGGTGTATCCACCCAGTGTGTAATTGCAGCTTCCCTGATGTTTGTTTTAATCTGTTTTTAAATTTCTTATTAATGGGGAATCAATATCCTCTCGAGGTGCTGTCTTCCACTAGTTAACTATCCTTTCCGTTAATGCTTCTTCTTGAGTGCTACAAATTATACCAATTTGTTTCACCCTCCAAGGGCACACAAAAATAATTGATTATTAATCACTTTATTTCAACTTTTATTATACTCAGTGTTTATAATTATATTTTCTTTTAGTCTCCTCACTCCTAGACTAAACAGGAGTTTAAATTCCTCAAAACCTCTTCTGAGCTCTCAGCCTACTCAAAGGATTTTGATCCTTATGTCCCCAGTGTTAGTTTTCTGTTAACTCTTCCAGGCTATGTACAGCTTTATGAAAACATCAGGCAGACATCCAAGAATAGAATGTTTTTGACGGTACATATCAGGGTAACGTTTGCCTTTCTATAACTGCAGATGTTAATTGAAAAAATATCACTACACCTTGTATGCACCACTACAGGATACATTGGTTTGCAGGGTATTCTTCTGTATAACTACTTCCAGTTCAGTAGCAGAGCTCTAGGAACTACAGTGAGGGTGGATATATTTTTTTCAAACAACTGGAAATACAAATACAAATATTTACAGATTTCTACAGCTTGCTTGTGAAATTTTCTTCTGGGAAATGTCAAAGACTTAACAAAATTTAAGATACATCACATCTACTGCTTTTTTCTTTCCCAGCGTGGTTGTATTTCTTCTAAAAAGGGAATTAATTTTTCAATGAATCATTTTCCCTGTTCACGTTAGCAGTAATTTTTAAATAATCAGACATCTGACACATTTCAAAAATGCTTCCAGACTCTGTTTGATAGCCTCTCCAGGTATCCAATAGACCCTCAGGATCTGCTAACTTCTAAGAACTGAACTTGCCCCTGTTCCTCCCTGCTGTTTTTGGAACATTTTAGAATGATCCCAAAGATAATCAATTAATGTCCCAGAAATTACTTCAAATTCTTCTTTAGATGCTTTAGTAAAAGTAAATGCTCTCCTAGCAGTTCTTTCCCTACTCTGTTGCGTGACAGTACTGCCATCTAGTTTCTATTAATTCCACATAGTATCTGACTGTAATTAATTAACCTTTCTATGAGACTTGAAGCAGCCAAAGTATTGATTATATCAGCCTTCTTCAGTCATCCTTTACTTGTTCAGCTTGCTCTTTAAGCATCAGATCTGTGCTTTTTCCTCTTTCTCTAACTTGTAAGGTATTTGCAGTCTTTTCTTATACATCAGACATCTGAAACTCAAGATCAGCTTTCACATAGAAGTGGGAGAACATTTGAAATATATTATCTTTTCAGCTTTTATTTGCATTAGCTACTTATTAAACCTTGAGGTTTATGAGTTTCATGCTTGTTCATCTTGACTCCTGTTAATTTTGCATGATCTTACAATGAAGGAGTATTTCAGATGCATACCATAAACAGAGAATTAGGTCAATTCTTTGATCTATCTCCCACTAATACAAAGTTGTTCTATTTACTTAATTAAAAAAAATAATAAATCCCTTTATTAACATTGAGGACTACATTTTCTGCTACCAGCGTTGTAGCCAGAACACACATGTAGAAGTGAAAGAAAGAGAAAATTTTAGGAGGGACAGATACTTACAGTACAATATGTATTAGCAGGAACATTCCTTCTTTCATTTTCTGTTTGAAACGGAGAAAAATGTCAGCAGATGTTGTTCTGTAGAAAATGATACAATAACTGATAGCTTACATAAAGGAATAAAAATCTATCATCAGCACAGTACTTTAAAGATAAGTGTTTTAAACAGCGGAGCTGATGCAAATCCACCCAAAAGTTTGTTGACTTTTGTCATGCAGTGCGTGAGGAAGTAGCTCTGTGGCACTGGGATTCACAACCACTAGCCGAGCCCACCCACAGAAAACACTCAAGAGGACATGCTTGAGCTCCTACCTGTCTTCTGAGTTTTGCTGCCTGGTGCAGATCTTCAAGGTTTATTACTGTTGAACTTAGGGATCACAGTCTGGAAATCCCTCTTCTGGATAGAAATATATATTTGCCCCTTTGGTGGTACAAGAAAATCTGACCTCCTGCTTTCAAGATGGAACTAGAAAAGAGTTGTTGCTGATGTCTTTGCTGTAATAGCACATCATATGCTGCTCTTGTCCAGGAGATGGGAGTCCTGGTTTCAGCTTCTGAAACTCCAAATCCACAGTTCCCAAAATCAAGAGCAACAGCTATAAGGCTGCAAACTGCTGCAACTGGTAGCTGTTTGCTAATGGATGTTATCACATGGTATCATCAAGAAAGCACATTGCAGATCCTAGGGAATAATGAACAAGAGAGTGCATTCATTTGGGAAGAGTCCTTAGTTTAGCCCTTGACCTGATTTACATGTTTACTCTGGGGACTGGTGAATGCAAAACAGCCATGGTACATACGTACCCAACAAGTGCCCTTGTTCTGGGCTGTAGAACAAATTATTGCACAGTCTGTCTTAAGTCCCACAGGTCCTGCATCTGTGACTTAGTGATAGTCTGGTTTTAAAAGCTGAGCATGAAAGTTCTTCTGTCAAGAGTAACTTACGACTTAGCTTAGTGCTGAAAGCAGGATGTCAGATTATCTTGTGCTGCCTTAGTAACCTGTCTTCCAGTGATGTTCTCAGAGAAGCCAGTCTTTAAATACATAGCCTCTTTAAATTTATCGATATTCTTTCTATTTATTTATTTATTTATTATGATTTAAATAATTCATGAGCCTGTTATTGCAGAGTGTTGTATGCCCCAGCAGATGGCATTCAGTGTTCATTTATGCAACACAGTGTTTTTATCTCTTACTCAGAGGGTCATGAACAAGAGGCAGTTATTCATGTGAATTATTTGTCTGATTTTCTGTTTAGTTATGCTGGAGTGGATCAGAAATAAGCCCAGTTAAATCAATGGCACTGAGGAAAATTGATGCAGATGAGAAGATAATTAGACAGTGCCAGTGCAACAATGAAGAGACAGACACAGCCTTTAAATTGTTGTCTTTTTACTTCTGTTAATAAAAATGTGATTCTATCTTCCACAGTGAACAACAGAATTGAAAAACAGTGGTAAACATCAGAGCTATTAAGCCGCATGTTTCATGATTTAACTCTAAAAGGGGGCAGACATGAGCCTTCAGGATGATCTATTGATATTTAACATCAGTTTACAAACTGATGTCCAGGTTAGCCTATAATCTATTCTGTTACCCAGCAGTCACCACAGTTTGGAGAAACAGCTGCCCTCCCTCTCCTTTTCTTTTGAGAGTATGTGCTTTGCACAATGCCAGTGAAGGAAGTAGAGTTGCTGATATCCTGTGGACGTTCCATTTACATGACATGAATTCCCAAACAGTTGCTTTGAGTTAGCTACAGAGTGCACACCAGATAGAAATTACTCCTGTAATTTAAGAATGTTATTTTGGGAGTAAGGATGAATATTACATTTTGTCACCTATGCTAGAAATATTCGGCCATAGACATGCTACATATACTGTAATGAAAAATGCTGTCTGGGTAGTGAAACACTATCAAAGAGACTCACCACTTAGGAAGAGATGGTACATGTTATTTACTATATATACATTCTGAGTGGATGGGGCCCAGGGCAGTCTGATTGAGGGGGTTGGGTGCACCCTCAGTAAGTTTGCAGATGACACAAAGCTGGGAGGGAGTGTTGGCCTGCCAGAGGGAAGAAGGGCACTATAGAGGGACCTGGATAGACTGGATCGATGAGCCAAGGCTAATGGCATGAGTTTCAATAGGGCCAAGTGTTAGGTCCTGCATTTTGGTCACAACGACCCCAGGCAACCCTACAGGCTTGCGGAGGAGTGTCTGGAAAGCTGCCTGAAGGAAAGGGAATTTGGTGTGTTGATGGACATCCAGCTGAATATGAGCCAGCAGTGTGCACAGGTGGCCAAGAAGGCCAATGGCATCCTGGCTTGTATCAGGAATGGTGTGGTGAGCAGGACTAGGGAAGTCATCCTGCCCCTGTGGTGAGGCCTCAGTACAAAAAGGACATGGAGGTACTGGAGCAGGTCCAGAGAAGGGAAATGAGGCTTGTGAAAGGCTTGGAAAATCAGCCCCATGAGGAGAGGCTGAGGGAGCTTGGGCTGTTTAGTCTGGGGAAAAAGAGGCTAAGGGGGGACCTTATTACTCTCTTCTAGTATCTGAAAGTTGCTTACAGTGAGAGCAGGGCAGGTCGCTTCTTACTGGTGATAGGTGACAGGATGAGGGGAAATGGCCTCAAGCTGCGCCAAGGTAAGTTTAGGTTGGATGTTAGGAAACACTTCTTTACAGAAAGGGTAGTTAAATAGTGGAATAGGCTTCCCAGGGAGGTGATTGAGTCACCATCCCTGGATGTGTTATAGAGTGGTGCTCAGAGATAGGATCTAGTGTTGTTGTTGATAGGATAGAGTGTTGTTAGATTTAGGGTACTATGGTTAGGCTGCTATTGGACTTGATGATCTTTAAGGTCTTTTCTAACCTGAGTGATTCTATGATCTAGTACTTGATTTAGTGGCTGGCAACCCTGCCTGTGGCAGGGGAGCTAGAACCTGATGAGGTCGCTTCCAACCCATGCCATTCGATGATTTTATCATTTTATTGTTCTAGAATGTAAATCCTCTGATTTTCTGTTCCGTAGGTATGAAAGTGGACAGAGTCACTGAATAATGGAATGGTTTGTGGAGGAAGGGATCTTAAAGATCATCTAGTCTGATGCTAGACGCTCTTCCAAATAGACCATCTTGCCCAAAGCCGCATCCAAACTGGCTTTGAATACCTCCAGTCGTGAGGGATCCTTAGCTTCACTGGACAATTTGTTCCAGAGGCTCAGCACCCTAATCATGAAGAATTTCTTCCTCATTTCCAATCTAAATATACATGCTTTCAGTTCAAAGCTGCTGCCCCCTGTTCTGTCACTACAGGGTCATGTAAGAAGTGTCTCCCCATTTTTCTTTAGGCTCCTTAAGTTATTGAAAGGCCACTGGAAAATCTTCCTGAAGCCTTCTTTTCTCCATGTTGAACAATCCCAACTCTTAGCAGTTTTTTTAATCTTTTTTTACCAGATAGTTTGCAATCAAGGGGATGTTCTGCCATCAGTATTTTTTCAGTTAAAGCTGATAACTTACAACTGGCAGGAGTTTTCTCAAGCTATAGAGACCGAACACCTCCTGCTCAGTATTGAAATTTCTTATGCCACAGCTTCTGTAAAACTAATAGATGGAGTATGTCAGTTGTAACAATAGTAAGGAATTATATTTCTGTGGCATATGTGTGGGTGGGTTTCTGCCAGCTGACAGAATGTCTGATGCCAAAGGACAAAAGAGAAGAAATGATTTTTTAATTAACTTGCAACGAAATAGAATTGCATGCATTTTGTGGCAACCTTACTTACTTTTCATAAGTGACCTAAAGAAGTCTATTCAGAAGGGTGACAGATTAACAATTTGTGCTTGAAAACCCAATGTCAGACTTGCATCCCTTATTTAAATGAGAAAGCAGAAGGTAAATCTGTTTCCATAGTCTTCAGTGAGTCTATGAGTGCGCTGTGGTTTTTTTCAGTCATTTTTGTGGTGTTTCAGCAAGTGACAAAAAGTGATAAAATGTTGTGCGCTATATTTCAGTGAATCTTGTGATACTTACAGAGTGTCTCTTAACCCCTTCAGTAGAAAAAAAGAATAAATAGATGAAATATAGCAAGTAAGAATCTGCATAGGAGTTTTCAGTGTCATTATTTTCTGGTCCAAAAGTACAGTGTAAAAATGTCAGCATTTTCCTCTGGTCTCTGGAGAGGTTAGGTAAGACAAGCAAAACCTTTGTAAATCACATAGTTATAATTTCAGGACCAAGGAAGAGACTAGGCAGTCTTCAGAGGCTGTGAAATGCATGTGTGAAAAATGCCACTTTTGTGAGCTTTTGTGGTATGGCTAGTTATCTATAGAACATAAAAGATATCCCGCTAGATGGTTGAGTTTTATTTTTCCAGAACTGACTTCTTTTTTTCTTTTTTCTTTTTTTTTTTTTTTTTCCAGCCTTAAATCTAAATCTTATGTATTATATTTCATGCATTTGAGAAAACTTCATGTAATGCAATAAACACAGGGTACCAAATACATTTATCTGGATGGTTGTGCCCCCATTTAAGTAGATAATTTATGTACTTTGCATTAAACATCTCTAAGCTCAGCCAAAGTTGTGAAATGCAGTGCCATTTTCCAAATGCTCTAATAGGATCTGTACTTAAGAAGTAAATGGGATTCAAATACATGCTTAATACTGACAATAACTGCCATGGAATGAGATTCAGAGCTCCTATATCATTGTCCCATTGCTTTGGAACAACAGCAAAACAGATTGTTTCAGAAGTGGTTCATCCCTTTAAATTCCCTCAATTGCATTTTAGAAGTCATCAGGTTTTCAGTTTCCAGCAAGAAGATGACTCATATTCAGCTTGTTTCAATGTATAACATCATGAAGCCAACATTTCTTGAAGCAGTCTGGAACTAATCATCTTCTTACTTTCTTCATTAGCAGCTATGCAAGAACTTAGCTTTCCTTTCCTTCTTTTCTTGCAACAAATTTTTTTATTTTTTTATTTATTTTTTTTTTAAATTTGTATTATGATGTATGTTAAAATGTTTTGGCCCTTCTTAATTAGGAGCTATTACTGACTGAGTAATCGGTATGGAAAAAAGATACGCTGTAGTACTTCTTTTTTTAGTAATAAAAGAATTTTACCTTTCGGATGTATTTCCAGATTCATTTCTGCACATAAACTTGGGCAGGAACTAAGGACATAAAAAAAAATATTAAAAAAAAAAAAATTAAAAAATAAAAATCCACTTAAATATTAGAAATTACCATTGATCTATGAAACTTTTCAAACAGTCTAACTTAGCAGAACAAGTGGAATTGCAAGTGCAATAACTTAAACTTGAAAAACAATTTGTTAGATACAGAAATTCAACATTTTTTGCAATCTCTCCAGCCTCAAATTTGGACAAGTAGAACTCTGCTGATACTACAAATTTTAGACCTAAGCATTGCAACAATCAAATTAGTGCTTTTACATTTTCAGGACATAATTTGAGTGAGAATGATTTTGCTTAGGGAAATAGGATCTAAATCCCTTTTAACCATGTAGCTGTGCCACTGCACATGGCTCCTTTCCCCTTTTGCCAGCTCCCATAGGTATAACAGTTTCCCCAAACTCTGTCATGATACTATTCCATCTTGCTTTAGGATGGAATTCAGCTAGTAGGAATATGTGGGATACACTGAGTTCAGAAGAAGCACATTGACAGATCTTGATTTAAGCCTGTTGTCGAGGATGATAGTTCTCTCACTATCACCCTCTTTAGTTGCTGGTCCTTGGCCCTATGTCAGCCTGACCAGCAGCATAAACAGATAATTGCAGTAGTATAACTCAGTATTCAGAAACAACAACTATTTTTCAGTGAATATGCAGTCAGGGTTTACATAAGGACAGTATTAATACACTCCTGTATTACCTACTTTCTGAACACACTTGGAATTACCCAAAGTTTGTGAAACAACAGAGCTTCAAGTGCCCCGCTCTTCTAATTACAACATAATTTATGTTAGCAGCAGCTTTTGAACACAATGAAGCTGAGTGGTTTCCTGTTCACTGAGTAGTCTGTAAACCACAATAGATTCATTTGGTCTTTGCTGTTTGTAGCTTAGAGCATGGCCACATTAATAATAAAACTTCTGTTGAAGTTACTTATCGGCGCCTTAAACGGCAATTTACTTACCTATTTTTTGGCATAGTTTTCTTCTTCCCATTTGAGTCTGTCGGGCGCTGTGTCATAGTTTTCCTGTTAGTTCTGACACAATTAAACAAAGATTACTGCCAGGAAGCAGTAGTAAGTGGAAAAGAAATGTGAATTTAAAGTGAAATTTTCAAATCTGGGAAAAACATGTAAATGATTCCCATTTCTAACCCAAACATGATTTTCTTTCTTGTTTGCTTTTGTTTTTTACTATTTGGAAAACAAAAATATTTTACTGCTGAGAGAAGGAAAGCCTGGAAACAGAATTCCTGCATCCAGTGTTTTGATTTCTTTATGATAAGGTATTTATTAAACTCTTCTACAGATGAATAGAAATCAAGATTTGGGGCACGTATCCAGCATCTCTAGTAATAGTAAATCACTTGATAAACACTAGACATGTAGATATCAAAGTAACAGAGACCTGTTCTTTTGTCCCTCTGCTTCTGATTGCTCTTGAGCTTAAATTAGAAACCTAGTTCACTCATTTAAAATAATATTGATCTGAAACACAGAGGATTTCAGCTTTTACCCCTTAACTTCTGACACCTTAGTGTTAGCAGCAAAAGAAAATTATATTGCAAAACAGTTCCTGTAGATTGTCAAGATGGTCATGTTCTCTTGAACTTTTAGGCTTAGTCCTCCCAAATTCATTTAAGTTCATAGATTCTATAAGCAGTGTTGCTAGATAAAGATTTTTTTTTTTTTTGCTTACATGTATATATATGCTCAAAAATTCTTAAAAAAAAAAAAGTTCTTAATATGTGAACGCACACACATTTTCTAATTCTCAGTGTAAAAATACTAATAGCAACAAATGCAAAGACAGAAATGTTAGAGGGTTTTATTTGGTATAAGAAGCATTTTTGAACTTTGGCTATAATTGAATTTTGAACTCTGTATATTTCTTAGTTTGCCAGACAAAACCTTTAGAAGATTTGTCCCTAGCCACCAGAAATATAAATGGTTACATTTTTGTGCTGAGTTATCTCTGTAGAACATCAGAAATACAATCAGTTACTGGTTTCTATCAGCTCTATCCTCTTCACAGTTCATGTATGATCTTTCTTTTTCCTTTAAGAGAACTATTTCATTCTTGGCAACATTCTTCTAAATTCCTCTTAATGAAGTGTGTATTAAAAATGCAAAACTCTACTGCATGTAAGCATTATGAGTACAATGAACACAATTTTTGTGCATTTGAATTTGCAGCATTCTTTCCCAACTCTTCTGTGTGGTTAATGTCCCGTTGCACCTGGAAAGTGACCTTCTTCAAGTTCTGCCTTGCCCACAGTGGGGAACTATTTTAATCTGCTTTGTTTGGCTTTGCCCATATGTGGGATGCAGCACTGAGGCCGAAAGCCTCCTTTGATGGCTATGTCTGTAGTCCTTCAGAACTGCAGACGTGTCAAAGGTAAGTAATAGCATAAAGTACAGGATTTTTCAGAAGGTCACTATGGGTTCAGAATGTGGGGACATTCTACAATTTTTGTGTGACTTATGTTAGTAAATTCTCTCTCTTGCCTAAGAAGATTTCAAAAACTCCTCCACTGCTTATTCCTTTAAAGTACTGCTATACAATTTCTTAAAGTTTCTATGTCTACAGTGTAAAAGCATTTTACCTTCCTAGGATTTTCTTCCATTTCTTGTCAACACTACAGTTGACACTGTCACTGGAGTGACATTGCTCCTTCACTCCTTCTGCAAAAGGCAGTGTAAAAAAGCTTCACCTCTGTAACTTAAGAGGCTGTATTTTAGAACTTTTTCTACTTACTAAACATTTCAGACAGACCAGATGCAAAAACCTAAATTGCATTGTCTGTGACAGTGCAGTTTAGTGGCACAGAGAGCTGCGACTCCTATTTAGCTCAAGGTTCAATTTTCATCATCTATGGCAAGAAGGTATACTGAGGGGGAAATGTAGGCTGGGCTTCCCATTAAGTAGTGATTCACTAATATTTAATGGCAGACAAACTGTTATGGAGCACGTAAAGAAATCCAAATAACATTTACATTAATGTAGATTGAATTTCTCTCAGTGGATTCTGTTGCAATAATCTATGATTAATACATGATGAATTGGATGTATAAATGTTTGTGTTTCCAAATTTCAAAATTTCCCAGAGTCATGAAATGCGTAGCTATATTATGCCATCTGGAAGTTTATGTACTTCAGAGCATTTAAGGAGATTATTACTAGGGTACATTTTATTTGCCAGGAGTGAAAAATGGCTAAATTGGTAATGAATGGTAAAAAGAGAAGGGGGGAAAAAAAAAGAAAAAAAGAAAAAAGAGTAAAGTCCTTTCCTTCCTGCCTTTATTCTCTATTCTGTATTAATAGCAAAATAACAACAAAAGTAACTATCATATTCAGAGGCTCCCCTCTGCCTGCAGTACTCTACATGAAGCAGCCCAATATTGCATGATATTTTGTTCCATAAATTACCGTGTTCCAAACATTCTGCCATACTTCTGTGTTAAATCCTTTTTCACGAGAGATTTTAAATGCCGTCATTCGGCCCAGAGTATTCAGAAGCAGTTCCCTATTGGATAAACATTATTGCTGATATCTGTTTTTGTAGTTACTTATTTTTGCACCTATTTGCATATTTATTTGGTTTGGCAGAAATGTTTGAGAGTACTTCTCATAAAATGGATCCTCATTGTGCTGGATGATTCACACTCATAAAGTCAAAGAATGCATAAAATGAGAAAAAAGTTGAATACCACCTACAAGTGAAGAGCAAAATAAGCTGAAGGTGGAAAAAGTTGGGCTTAAAAGGAAAGGAATAGAATATGAAAGGTTCTTACAGTGAGAGTGGGGCAGGTCTCTTCTCACTAGTGACAAGTGACAGGACGAGGGGAAATGGCCTCAAGTTGCGCCAGGGCAAGTTTAGGTTGGATATTAGGAAGAACTTCTTTACAGAAAGGGTGGTTAGGTACTGGAATGGGCTCCCCAGGGAGGTGGTTGAATCGCCATCCCTGGATGTGTTTAAGAGCCGTTTGGATGTGGTACTCAGGGATATGATTTAGCAGAGGTTGTTTTTTTTTTGTTTTTTTTTGTTTTTTTTTTTTTTTGTTTTTTTTTTTTTTTTGTTTTTTTTTCTTAGAGATGGGGTACTGGTTAGGCTGCGGTTGGACTTGATGATCTTCAAGGTCTTTTCCAACCTGGATAATTCTATGATTCTATGAAGTAAAGCGGTTTTAAATTAATGGAGAAGAGGTTTAGGTTAGTAGTCAGGGGGAAGTTTTTAACTGAGAAGGTGGTGAAGCACTGGCATAGGCTACTCAAAGAGGTTGTGGATGCCCCATCCCTGGAGGAGTTCAAGACCAAGTTGGATGGGTCCCTGTGCGGCCTAATCTAATGCCTGATTGAGTGGGTGGCAGCCCTGCCCACACTAGGGTTTGGAACTGGATAATCTTAGAGGTCCCTTCCAACCCAAGTCATTCTATCATACAATGATTCTATGGAGTCTGCAAACCTGTGCTGACTGCACACTTCTGAAGGAGGTCAGTTTGCAAATCTAGGTACCTGTCAAACTTTGTATCGTTACTACTATATAAAATAGTCATTACTGTCTACATAATTAAAACATAAAGTTCCTAGTATTTATCATTCTGATCATCCCAATTGATGGCTTATTTTGCATCTTTCTCTATAGGCATAATTACCTAGCAGTAGGATTTGGAGTGGGAGGAGGCTTAGTTAATTTTTTTTTTTGGCCCTAATTAAGCAAAACTAAAGTCAGTAAGGCAGAAATAAATTTTAACTCTAGCAGCAGAGAGCAATGTCAAACTCCCTCACCCCCATTTTTAGAAGTGATACAGGCTAGTAAGAGAGATCATGAATCTGGCTTGATTGGACTAGCTCACTATTGAAGAGGATTTTGAAGTTGCTTCAATACTGGGATTCATTGCCACCCCAGGCAACAAATGCACCCTGCCTGGCCTCCTGTGACAGCTCAAGAAGGATCCCCTAAGAATATGAACCTAAGTTTTCCTTTTCCTGAAGCCCATAACTATATGTAGGAGGACAGTGGGAGGGCTTCCTTGCACCATCCTTCCTAGGGCAGCAATGGTCATTTGGGGACTGGTGAGTGGGACATGCACATGTGGATTGCCCTCTAAACAGGGCTGTTCTGGACCTTAACAGGCTGACATGGATTGTCTGCACCCCAAATTATCTCTGATTCTAAATCCTTTTGAATTTGTTTGAGGCAAGCACAGAATTGCCCTTCTATGTATTTAATCTAATTTGCTGAGCTCCATACATGCTGGTATGGAGTTAATCATCGTAGCAGCCCATATGGGGCTGCATTTTGAATTAGTGGCTAAAACAGTGTTGATAACACATCACTGTTTTGGCTGTTGCTGAGCAGTGATTGCACAGCATTAAGCCTCGATTTTCTTCCCAGTCTGTTCCTCATTGAGAAGTCTGGGGGTGAGAAGGAGTTTGGATGGGGTCAGCCAGGACAGTTAATCTCAACAGACCAAAAGGTTATTTTATGCCATGTAACATTGTATTCAGCAATAAAAAATGAAGGAGGGTTTTTTTGGAAGATGGACACTGTTTGGAGAACAGCTAGGCATTGGTCTACTCATGGGAGGTGCTGAGTGAGAGCCTTTGCTTCACTTGTTTTTCAGGATGACAGTTTTTAACACAGGCACATAAATATAAGCATCATCCAGGTCTGACGCAAAGGCGCAACCACTTTTCTGAAATTTTTCCCAGACAGTGTCCAGAAGAGAAACTGTTCTTTTGCTTTTAATTTGTAAAGGTCAGCTTTTATGAATCAGTAATAAGATCATCCATGAAAGCATTGTATGAGGTGTCGTTACAACAGAAAAAAATGCATAAATGGATGCTGATACGATTCATGTGTTGAAGCTGCTTCAGCTCTGGCTCTACAATCATGTCAAGTAGGAAGAGACTGTAGCTATGGTGCATGCTAGGAGCATAATAGTAAATATGAAAGGTTATATTCTCTTAGCATAATTATATGTCTCATCATTTGAAAAACTATTTAATTACAACTGACATTGTTCATCTGAATTTTCTTCTTCAAAAAAAAAAGGTGCTGTAGGTTTCCCTGAAAACCTTTAAAATGATATACATAGAAACACCCCAACCAAGCTTCATAATATCAAATAACCACATAGATAAAGTGAAAATTATTTAATTACCCTCTTGGTTAAATATAAATTTGGAAGTTCTGAATAGAAATATTTACTTGGTGCCAAACTGCGTTAGCAGTCAGCAAAATGACAACTTATAAAATATTGGAAGATATTAAAGCTGCCTTTATCAGGAAACAGATCCCTGGTGAAGGTGTCATGACTCCTATATCTGTACTATGGGATAAGACAGGCATTCAGGGCGCCAATGAAGATACACAGAACACACGTGTGTTTCTGTTACAGATTTGTATTCATCTGGTTTGGACTTGCTGCAGTGAATCATAGCCCAGTGGCTTTGCACTGGTTGAAAGAGGTGCAAAAGAGAAAAAAATTATCACAGAATCACAGAATCACAGAATTATAGGGGTTGGAAGGGACCTCTAGAGATCATCGAGTCCAACCCCCCTGCCAAAGCAGGCTCCCTACACCACGTCGCACAGGTAGGCGTCCAGGCGTGTCTTGAATATCTCCAGAGAAGGAGACTCCACCACCTCCCTGGGCAGCCTGTTCCAGTGCTCCGTCACCCTCACCGTAAAGAAGTTCTTGCGCACATTCGTGCGGAACTTCCTATGCTGGAGTTTCAGCCCGTTGCCCCTAGTCCTGTCCCCACGCACTACTGAAAAGAGACCAGCCTCGCCACTATAGCTCCCACACCCCAGGTATTTATAAACCTGGATCAAGTCCCCTCTCAGCCTTCTTTTCTCAAGGCTAAACAGACCCAGTTCCCTAAGTCTCTCCTCGTAGGGGAGATGGTCCAGGCCCTTCACCATCTTTGTGGCCCTCCGCTGGACTCTTTCCAAGAGATCCCTGTCTTTTTTGTACTGGGGAGCCCAGAACTGGACACAGTATTCCAGATGAGGCCTCACCAGGGCAGAGAAGAGGGGGAGGATCACCTCCCTTGACCTGCTGGCTACGCTCTTTTTAATGCACCCCAGAATGCCATTGGCCTTTTTGGCTACAAGGGCACACTGCTGGCTCATGGCCAACCTGTCGTCCACCAGGACGCCCAGGTCCCTCTCAGCAGAGCTCCTTTCCAGCAGGTCTTCCCCCAACCTGTACTGGTGTATGCAATTATTTCTACCGAGATGCAAGACTCTACACTTGCTTATGTTAAACCTCATCCGGTTTCTTACTGCCCAGCTCTCCAGCCTGTCCAGGTCTCTCTGAATGGCCGCACAGCCTTCAGGCGTGTCAGCCAATCCTCCCAGCTTCGTGTCATCATTATAACCCACTCTGTCTGAGGAAAGGGATGGCGTATCACTAAAGTGTCTTTCAAGTCAGGTGGTGATGATCTTGCAAGGAAAAGAAAGATTGCACTCAATCCTATTTGCAAACAGAAGCTGCCCTTTAGAGTGGCAAAGTGGAGATCTATGTTTTGTTGTATGTAATACCATGCTGTGAGAGAAATGCCTGAAAAAGGTTTGGTGTTTGGCACAGATTCCTCCTCAGAACTCCTCTATCAAATCAAGCAAAACATATTCAAATAGCAACAGGGTGTTTTGTAACACTTCAAGCCAAATGCTGCAATATAATATAAACCACATTGCAAAGCTTTCGCGAGGGGGTGTGGCATGAATATTTTGCTCTTGAATAAAGGAGTATGAACCATGAGGCTGTCTCCTCTGTGCATTACCCTTCTGGTGTGTCTCCTAATAGCAATACAATGCAAAAGGCTGTACCTTCTGTATAGATATATATATTCATACTTTGCAGATGTATATATATACACATAAATACCAAGTAGTACATATAGACTCTCTCCTTATATGTCCTATAAATTAGAATGTATATATCTGTGTATATTACTTTAAGCTGTATTATATTAATCACACAGTATCATGGCACAGTAATTTACTATATGAACTTAAGAACAGCAACCAGTTCTATAACCTCAGTGCAAACACGTGGGACCATTATACATTTAGTTATGTGTGTGTAGTTTCAGCCCCTGTGAAGCAGGCTGAGCACGTGCTATGAGGAGAGTAGGGACCCTGGGTATCTGAAAGGTTTTCATAGTTTTTTAGTTCAAGTAGCTAAATACTAATTTGAGTGTGACTAAAGGAAGTTCTTAATGCATGTAAAATTGTTTATAGGAACATAATAATAATGAAAATATACTTTTGAAACACTTTGATTTTATTATTATTATTATTATTTACCATAGAAATCAGAGTTAATTAAATTACAACTCCTCATCTGAATTTGGTCCTGGGATGGTACTAACACTTTGCAGAGGTGTAGGATTGCATCACTGCAGTTATTTTCATGTTCATGTTTCTTAGCTTCTCTGCAGGCCGTTGGGATTTTTGGCATCTAAACAGTAGAGAGTTTCTTCTGGAATGAACAAACATCCAAATGGGAAACAAATTTGTTTTATTTTTCATGAAGGTCTTGGTAACAGACACTCTCTGAGGACTTGCTAAATTTGAAGCATTCCCTCTGCTTGCAATACATGCCTTTCAGAAGATTCATCTATAGATTTTAACCTGTTTTCACTTCTGCCTCTTATAAAGAGTATATTTTCCAGATGTGCTCTGTGTAGCTACCTACAAGGATATTTGTATTGGCTTTATAAGTCCATGCATTAGGATACTATGTTTATCTCTGCCCTTGCATCTTGCAATGATGAGTGAAAATCCCTGTTCACCTGGGGAAGGCTGAGGAAAAATATTTAACTTAATTATCTCCCTAGTGCTTGGGGACTGCCTGGTGTGAGAAGGGAAGCCAAAGCCTTCTAGTTTTCCACTTAAAGAACAGTGAGTTATTCCATTCTGAGCAGTCAGAGGAGCTGATGGTTTATCATCTTCCTCCTCCTCCACAGATGAGCAATATCCTGGGAGCAGGCAAGAAGCAGGCAGATTGTATCTTATCTTAGAGCATGCAGTGTTAGCTGGGGCTACCTGCCAGAATGTGGGGAGGCACTGCAACCCAGAGCTGCCCAGGGTGCTGTCATTATGTTACCCCTTTCTAGCAGACAGGGGAGCCTGGCAATCATCCCATAGCTCCAGGCAAACCTGCTGCTTCTGGAGACATTTGACTCTGAGTTAAGTGATGGAAATGAAATTCCCTCCTTAATGCTGAAATACTGATAGCCTGCTGCTGCTCTACAACAGCAACTCATAACATAAGCTGAGCAGACGTAATTCACGTGGCAATCAAGTAACTACATTGAACTAAAAGAACGTGCTGTATTCCCATCCCTCCATGTCCATCTGCTGTCAGGAAGGAGCTGGTAGGTAAGCAGATTTCAATTTATTTTCACTCTGAGTCAGGGTGGAATAACCTTCATAGAAATACAAAAATGGATCCTTCCACCATGGTCATGGTGTATGACCTCAACAATGGCTCTTATCTAGAAGAATAACATTATCCTGCTCAAAGCAGAAAGGGAATATATATCTGAAGAAAAAGACTTCAGTTTACTGCTGTTGCACTGTAAACCTATATCTAGGTCTTCAGTATCTGTGAACCAGAGAGTGTAATACTGCAGTTAAAAGTTGTCTGTGAAATCCTATTTAGAGGTGGATGACAATGTCTGCTCTGTATATTCTCACAAGAGTGGTTTCCATGGTGAATTGGAGGTATGTACAGCAGTCATGCTTCTAAGTTAAAAGGAAGGCAAGAAAGTGTTGCCAGCAGGAGCAGGAGGGTGATCATCCCTCTGTACTCAGCTCTGGTGAAGCTGCACCTCAAGTAGTGCATTTGGTTTTGGGCCCCTCTCTACAGGAAAGACATTGAGGCCCTGGACTGTGTTCAGAGAAGGGCAACAAAGATGGTGAGAGGTCTGGAGCTCAAATTTTGTGAGGAGCAAATGAGTTAACTGGCATTTTTCAGTCTGGAGAAGAGGACTCTCATTGGAGGCTTTATAGCTCTCTACAAGTACGTGAAAGGAGATTGTGGCCAGGTGGGCATCATCCCTTGAAACTAGCAATTGGACTGGGAGAATGGACTCAGCCTCAGGTTGTGTCAGGGGAAATTCAGGTTGAACTTAAGGAAAAAATTATTTTCCAAGAGTGGTCAGATGCTGTAATGGGCTGCTGAGGGTGGTGATCAATAAATGTTTAGGTGTTGTACTAAGGGACATGGTTCAGTGGGGAAATATTGGTGGTAGGTGGACAGTTGGACTGGATGATCTTGATGTCTTTTCCAACCTTGATGATTCTATGATTTTGTCTGTACATCTTATGAAAGTATCTTTCATTTATATGCTTACCATTCTAGTTTTTGAATCATGAGCAAATGACAAACAAACATGTATATATTTATTTCTGTGAAAGCCTTCAACATCTCTAACACTAAGTTGTTCATAGAAGACAGCAGATAGTAAAACTAGAGAAAGGGCTGTGCTAAACAAGTTATATTTGCCTGTTTAAATGTTCATATCACTCAGTTTGGGATCCTTAAATATAAATTAGGTGTTTTAATTAACTCTGTTGACTCACTGTGGGCAATCATTTCTGAAAAGACTTCTCTCCTAGCTGTAGCCAAGTGCCTCTGAAAATTTAAAAAAACACTCCACTTAGGACAGAGTTCATGTTCTTCTGTTCAAGAACTCATGTCCTTCACCAGACCTCTAAGCTTGTCTGTTTCTCTGCCTAATTAATCCTAGATTAATTAATCCTCTTCTTGCGCTTTACCACTCTTGTGCAGTTGTAGCCCACTTGGATATCTGGGTACTTGCTCAGTCTTGTGGCTTCCTGGCATTTAGGGTTATGTTGCCTGACAGCTATAGACCTGAAATGGTGAGATGCCTGCACAAAAAGCTTATAATGGAGAGAGACTGGAATAGACTACGCTGTTTCTAAAGCCTTTCTAGTTAATGCCCGATTCCAGCATCTGACAAAGATGTAAACCAGACACATCTCATAACTGCACCACATTCCTTTTTGAAAAGATTTCTGAAGTCATCACTTTTAATTACAGCCTAACGCATAGTCCTTATCCAGGTTCTCTTCTTGAACATGGTTCGACAGTAGTGGAAACAGAGTCGAGGAACCACAAATAAACATACTATTCTGTCCGTAACTGTGCAACAAAGTTTCTAGGTCCAGCTTTTCTGTAATGCATGAAGACTTGAAGGTGATAAAATTTAGACAGTCCTTTAAAAGTTGTACATCCTTTGTGCTATGAAGTGGCTTTGGAAACAGAACAGGTGTGGACCTCAGATCCACACAGGGCTAGTTAGCTTCCTACTAGGGTAAATGGTTTATTTTCATTTCTATACTTATTTCTTGCATGTTGCAACTTTAGTTGCTGTCAGATATTGCTTAGAGGAGCAGAGATAGAGTATCTTTGTACCTGGGGAGTGCACAACAGTTAAGGTACTTGGTAAAAATCAATGCTGCTAACTTAATGGCATAACCTTCTAAAACCACTTCACCTCTGCTACATCTGCAATAATTAATATTACACTACTTAGTCATCAAGTTTATTCATATTCTAATGAATGACCTAAGGTCAAATAAGATTGTGAGAAAATTTCCGTAGTCTAACCATACCACTGCTGTTAGCATATATCCGGATTCTGCTGGGATTACAGGATCTAACTTAAATTTATCACTTCAATCTAGATCTCAGATTCTAGTTCTAAACCATAAAGGCAGCCCAGGGACACTTGCAAACAGCTCATCATCACCTGAATGCACTAATAGACCTTAATGTCCTTGACAAGTCTCACCTGGTGCTTTTCCACACCCCTGCCAATGAGTAAAGACCCCCCATTCAGCTGTCAGACCCTACTGAGCAAATGATGCCACTGAAGTGTGAACTTCCAGCTCAGTGACATCCATGTCTGGCTATAGACTTTGATGATCCAAGCCACAACCTACAGAAGGACTTCCTAGCCTGACCTTGAACCTACCTCATCATGTTGAAGCTGCTTAGTAGCTGCGGGGCTGTATTTGGCTTACCTCACCAGATATGAGAGTAACCCTGGCCAGCAAATGACTTCCTAGCTTGACCCTTACCCTGCCTTCCTGCCACTGACTTGCTTCACCATCTGGATCATTGGAGCCTAGATGCTATCCCTAGGTGTGCTCTGATCATCTGGCTGGGATAGTGGATGGACCCTAGACATACCTGTTATACTCCTCAGCTCCTGCCCTGTGGTTCAGCCCTTATCCTAACTCTGATTAAGTCCACTCAGCATACTAAGTTCAGTTCCAGTAACAAGTATTTACTTGTAAGGACTGTGGTCCTGGCCCCATAGGTCTTGCCACCGTTTAGCTGTACAATGTCCTTTCCAGTTTTTACAGTCTGAGAATATTATACTACTTAATTGTGCATGCCATTTAACTCCAAATGACTTACAGTCCTGCAGTAAGCAAACTCTAGTTTCTTTAGTCTTGAACTTCAGTACTATGCCTGATTATGCTCCAGATTTAAAAAGTATTCCAATATTCTGTATCCACACCACGCCCGTTATCAACTGACCTCACACTTCTACTGACTGCTTTCATCTCAGCCCCCAGTTCCTTAAGTGTAACTACAGTGGCTTGACAGAGACTTTGTGGATACTTAGCTGGATACTTGAGGTTTTTTGATTATAGTAGTATAAAGGAAAATGCTGAGGACCACCTAGCAGAGTTCATTTCTTTGATTCCTTTGAATGATCAGTTCCCTGTTGTGAACAATTTCATGTTTTTAATCATTTGACTTGATATGCCTTCCATTCCTAGAAATAGAATTAGAATAATGATGTATGCAATAAGGGAAGTAACAAAAATCAGGAATGTCCAATTCTGTGTTAAAAGCATAAGGGCTGACATCTCCTAAAGCTTTACTCTTGCAGTTTCAGTTCCAGTCATGCTGTATGGGAACCATTAGGTCACAGCCCAAACCAGTGATTGAGTACCTGGTGAAGGAGTGTGGGATCACAAGTGTAAGCAGTTCTCCTATTCAATGGGAAAGGGTGGATTCAGGTTCCACCCCTCCCTAGCCTCATTTAAGAGATGGCAACTGAAAGAGAAGTATCTCTTCTTGGAGGTTGTGTCCTTTGGAAGTTTCCTGTGAGCTCTGATTCTGTGAAAGGGTGATTTTATTATTATTATTTTATTACTGAATTATAACTACTGCCTTTCTTGGCTGATCTGAAACTGATTAAAGGTGACTATGAACCGCCTCTTATCCCTACGCAAGATTTCTCAGGGGCTCTAGCCTCTAGATGATATAAAGCACCTTAAAAGTCAAAACCTTTCTTTAAGCGCTGTAATATGAATTGGTATGCTGAATTTTATGTATGAAGATTTTGAAGTTTAAGTATTTAGTATGTGAGGGAAAGCAGATAGGAAGAAAATCATTAATGCATTCAGATCAAAACCATAGGAGCGTTATCTACTCTACCAGTTGCTGGGATGTTGACCTTAATGTATCTACAACTTTTGCAAGCTGGGCTCTGTATAGTAGAGCAGGGAGAAACATAATGGCTTTAAACTCTGTTTTCCACTCTACTTATGTTAGATGTGCGTTAGTTGCTTAGAAGGAAGAATTAGAATGGAAATGAATATAGCATTGGGGAAAAAAATGGGTAATCAGCATCACAAGCATGTCTCTGCTGTGATGCAGTTAAATAAAAGTGATGTTTAGTATCAGTGAGTTACCATTTTTGCCTACTTGCCTATTCATAAACCATCTTGAAAAGCATTTTACAGTGTGTCATAGCAGTACCTCACTTTAAAACTTTCAATATTAAAAAGAAAATCCAACGTCTTTTAAAAATAACAGATGGCTATGTAGTGAATACAGAGCTATATTTCACTCTTGGGGATTTGTGGCAATTCAGAAGCCAGTTGAGTTACATGCTCATGGTTAATAAGATCACTAGAGCCACTCCAGTTAATTACAGCATTTTATTTATTCCATAGTTCATTATAGTATGTCAGGTTCCAGTAAGAAATAGGCAAGATATAATTCCTCCTAAGATACTGTGCTACCCAACAACAACAACAACAAAAAAAAGAAACTTCACAGCTGTAGAGAAAATGTAAGCTCCATTATGGAATAAGAGATGCACTTTAATGTCTCCTTCACAGAGCAGCTTAATTGACAGTAATTCCAGACTGGCCAGATAACAAACATTGTACTGCTTCTCATGGACGGCTAGTAAAATAGAGTATTGCCTTCCTCCCAGAGGAGGAAAGGAAGAAATAGGAGCTGTAATGAGTATGTAGAAAGGACTATTAAGGAACATGGAGCTGTCTCCAGTTTCATTTAGTTTTTCATCCTGATTTCACTTCATTCTCTATTTATTGTCCTTTTTCCATCCTTTTCCGAAGAAAATATGTATAGCCAAATGGACTAGTCTGTTTTCTTGATCAAATAATTGAGGCAATGTAAAATACTTCTACCAAGAAAATCTGGAGAAGTTTAAGAGCCTTTTTTGTAAGGAAGACTATAAATTATTGACTAAGTATTTTCATTGAAAAGAAAAGGCAGAGGCCTTAAGTAAGCCTATATACCCATGGATAGGAGAGGTATGTGGATTTAATCTAGGAAACAACGTTTAGAAATACATCATGAGGACTGTTTTATTTCTTCATTTTTTCTTTTAACATGGTGTATCTAGGGGGGAGATCCTTCTCTTGCTTTTAGCTTTCCTTCCAGGTAACCAAGTGGTGTGCATGAAGCATTTGGGCTATTTCCGAGCAAAATCTGTGCAATGAAGTTATCCTTCTGTGTAGTAGTACTGGCCTTTATGCAGTGAACTTGGCTAAGCTGTGAAATAATTCCTTGGTATGGTGTATGAATATTTCAGAAGCCTTGACTGATCACAGGAACCATTCTACCTGACACACTAATAAAGGCAAATCTCACTTCCAGCACCTTACAAAACTACAGGAGGCATATTTGTGATTCTTTGAAAAGAAAAGCCCATGACAAATGTAAATAATTCACAAATGCTAAAATGTCTACTTCGTCTAAATAATATTTTAAAGTGTGGATGTATTTCCCACTAAAGCTTGTTTTAAAATTGTAAATTAATGTTATAGATGACTTCTAATTCATTAAAATTTGTAGAGTTCTATAACTGGTGCTGCAAATCTTTATATAGTAAAGCCTACTGTGTGTTGAAGCTGGCATCTTCCAGCCACAGTCACAGCTGTGGCATTGATGCCTTTGAAGTGCTCACAGCTGGGGCTGGAGCTCCTCCCTGAAGACAGAGAAAAAACCTGCTAACTTAAAACATAGGCTTTAAATTTGCTGCAGCTTAGTTGGAACTTGACTTAAAGATTTGCTTTCCAGTGCAGAAAGCCATTTTTATATCTGCTTCAAAGGCAGGTGATACCACAACATCTCCAGTCTCAGGTGGAGTTAAAAATCTACTCCTATAGCAAAGGTAAGCCACCAGCTTTAAAACATAGCTTTAAATTCATTTTATTGCTGAGTGTCTGCTACACGTAAAGACCTTAGCTTAAGTTTGAGCCTCTTTCCCATGCAAAGTGTCATTTAATCAATGGCAATGTTTCTAATATACCCATCGCCCTTCTCTTTGAATACCTCTGCCTGCTGCTCAGCAGGAGTTTTTTCCAGAACAAGCAGAAAGAGAGCTCTCTGGGTTCAGGCTCCTTGGTGCAAACCAGCAGGGCTTTCTGCTGAGCTGCCCCTACCTGAGAGCACTTCAAAGGAGGAGCCACAGCAGGAAACGAAGCTGAAACTGAAAGCGTCATGTTTTATCTAGCATGGGGGATTTGAGGAGTCCTCAGCCTTAAGGGCAATTTGTTCATTTAAAAAATATGTTTTCAAAGTGGTATGTTATATGGCTGTAGTAAGACCTTGATGAAGGTGGTTTTAACCACATATAATTTTCAATGTGCTTCTTTCATTCTAGTCAGCTTTATGACAAAACAAAACAGAAAAAGGAAGAAGGAATGAGTCTGCTCTTGCAGGAATAATGTCACTCCTATTTCAACACTGCACCCACAGAACAAGAGAATGTGGAAAAGTGAACTGCAAGGGTTGCTTGCTCTTTTCAGTGTTCTTTTATTATGTACTAAGTCAGTTCCATTTTAAACATTGTTCTCCTTCTGTTCCTGTTATTTTTCATTGAGTTGTGCCTTTACTGCTATGGCCAGATAATGCTGTAGTGTGGTTTGGAGAGATTTGGAAACGTCTAATTGAGGATGAAGGAATATGCTGACATTAACATAGCTTGAGCTAATGGATTTAAAGGTGTTTCTGTATTTAATTTCCATTGATTTCCATATTAGAGGAAATACAAGGATTCATTTCTCTTAAGTTAGGAAGGAAACATCTATGTATCTCCTTTGGGGTTTTGTGTTATTTTACTTTTTTTGTATTGTATTATTATACTGATTACAACTCTGATAACTACAAATTCTAAGTGACTTTATACAGAATTTTTTTCCTCAAAAATATCCAGGTCAGGTTCACTGGCATGTGCTTCATGGCTGGTGGATCTAGCAAATGCAGTAGTTTATTTAGTGATTGCTGTATTCTTGTTTTTATAGAACACTGTAAGTCAAGGTTCAAATTCATATATTGTCATAATTTTGGATTTTTTAAAAACACTTTCAAGATAATATACTTGCATAGTGCATTAGTCCTGCAACTAATCAGTCAGCCTCAAGAAGGCAGTTTAGCTAAAATAGCAAGCTAAGTAGCTGTGTAATTAGCAATAGCTATAAGAAAACGTAGATCTGATAGGTCTACCAAAACCTCAGGAGCTATTATCTGTTTTCCAAATCAGATGTGTCCCGTCCTGTTCCTAAATCCAGCATCTTCTGAAAGTGTTATTCCCTTTAATTTGCATTAAGTTTTCTGTGAAAGCTCAGAAAATTGGTACTTACAAAGACTTCCCACTTAGTTAAGAGTGAGCTCTGAGAAGGGAAAGAATCTACTTTCTCCCAGCTGAAAAAGAACACTGCAAGTGCAGCCCAGGTATTGTTTTTCAGGCACTTATAACTGATACCAGCTGTTATGCAAATTCTCTCTTAAGCAAAGTGCTGGCAAAAACCAAAAAAGAGCATTTATTCTAGGTTATGTTCACACACAGTTGCAAGTTCAACTCACTTCCCCTGTGCATAAAACCTAGTTGTGTGTCTTTGTATCTGGAGCAATTTCAGCCCAGGTGAATCTAATAATGCTAGTTTTAGCTCCAGATCCTGTAGGGCTCAGGTGAGTAGTTTTGAACTCTCAGCTGCTTTGGGTGCATTACTACCAGTTGTCAGCTATGAGTAGTTTCAGCTAATTTTTTCGTAAATCTAGATACAGAGTGTTTCTGCAGTAACCATTTTTGGTGTCTGGAGTGCTTGAAGACCAAAAGAAACCTCAAAAAGTCAACTCCCTGAATTTTAATGTTCTGATTCTCCAGTGGAAATCAGTTTACGAACAGAAAACATTATGAAATTGGCTGCTGGGGAGCTCAGAGGGCTTTTGAACTGTAGCCTATGCTCGGTCCAGTTCAATGAACTGTGGGGGTCCCTTGGTCTTTGTGGAAATCTTGAGGTGATCCTGGATGGTGGAACCCAGCCTGAACAAAGGAAAAGCAGCAGCCCCCCTCAGAAAGCCTCTTGCTGCTGCTGAATAGTAAGTCCTCTTGTTACTATTGAAAAATCCCTGGCTTCAGGTTATTTTAAATGTCCTTGTAGATTGATCCATTAACATGTAATTCTGGAACTGCTCTGAGAAAAGCCTTATCTTCAAATATCCCTGATTAAAAGGAGACATAGAAAGTAGTGTTTCCAGTGAAGGGCATCACAGTGCATTTGATTGGCTTCAGAACCAAACCTAGACTTTCCTTATACACAGTTACTGCCAGATCTTCCTACGAGCTGATTACAGGATGCTACGCTTCAAAAGTTTAGGAAGATCTTTCAGTTGATCTGTGGAAACTGTATATGTGTAATTTGTGCTGTCTTCACTAGTTCCCTGCGTCCCATCAGAACTGGCATAGCACTGTGTGACCAGTGGCAGGCTGATGGCTCTACAGCCACCTAAAGAAAAGAATCCAGGAAATGTTTTGCTAGAATGATAGATGAGTATTAAATACTCTGCATGTGCAAACTCATGGAGGTAAATGGAATGTGGTTAGGGATGTCCTTGAGATATTCTCTGTGAGAAGTGATTTAAGATCTAGGAGGTGAGGCAGGTGATGACAATTTCAGAGGACTGAGGTGGAAGGCAGGGAGACAGCAAGACTGTCCTGTAACTTTTAGTAGAATTGAAACACAATAACATCAATAACATAATGCAGGAACTATGAAGTATAGAGTGCTGGCAGATTTTCAAGTAGAGTACTTACTCTGTGCTCATAATTCCTGACTTGCGGAAATGCAAATCTTCATATAAGCCTGTAATGCAAAAGGAAATGTCTTAAAAACCTAGATGAATGTATTTATGTATTTAGGGGGTTTGTTTGTTTTGTTTTTTACTAAGCTAGGAAAGAACCTAAAATGTGGTGTTGTCTATTCTGAAGAGAAAATGTTTCGCTTCAGGCAGGAGTAGCATAGTCAAAGATGTGACTGTGAACGCCATCAGACAGCGTATGGTGTGGTCATGTTATAAAAAATAACTTTAATGAAATCTCATTGTGTGGGGGAAGATGTGACTGTGAGCGAGACCTTATCACTGTGAAGACTAGGGAGACTGGGATGTAAGACAAAGAGCAAACGTTGTCTAAGGATATACAGGAGGTTCTTTTATATACACTGTTAATCTTGCCACGATCAAGAAACCTTTCATCCTTTATCACTGTTTGGGAGAAGTTGGGGCCAATTAACTGTTACAGGAGCTTACTGTTTGTAAGGAGGATGGCATATGAGATGTATGTGGAACACAATAAAGTAGATCTATTCTGATGCTACAAGAAACAGAGCTCTCTAACTCGACTGGGTGCCGACATTATTACCTGAACAAGCTTTCATTCATGTGCATTCTGCATGCTCTGGAATTGAATTTATACATAAAGATCCATATTTGGATGAGAATTTGAAGTGAAATTTAAGTGCCACAAACCAAGAATAAAGTTTGAAGAGGCTCTGTCAAGACTGTATCTAGATGTTGTGGGTCTTTGAATCTCCTTGGTCCCAAGTGAAGGAATGAAAATATTTGCTTACATATTTTGTAAAGTTCAGGGTTTTTTTTTTGTTTTTGTTTTTGTTTTTTGTTTTTGTTTTTTTTTTTTAGTTTTGCTGGAGATGCCTACAATTCTAGGAGCTGTATCAGAATTCTCAACTAGTTTATTGTAAGGTTTTTTATACTGATTACTCAATCAGTTTTCCTCTCGTCTCTGACTCATATCTCTTAACAGAAGCCTTAGTGGTTCCATAATTCGGACACACACATGAAAAAATGGCTTTTCTATTTACTATATCACAGTCTACTGCCATTGCTTTCTCTCAGCTTAGTAACTGTAGAGAGAGTAAAAAGTCTTATTTTCTTCTCTCCTCATGTGCAGCCACTTGTCAAATGGAAAGGCCTTGCAACCTCATGCAACTAACTGCTTCTAAATCTTATACCGTCCTTACTCTATTTCATGTTGTCATTTTAGGTAGGACTTCAAACTCATCACAAAAGTTCCAGAGTTTTCTACTGAAAAGAATGTGCACAGTTTAAAATATCTTGGACCCATTTTAGCTATTGATGAATGCTATCTGTAGTGAGCCATGATGTTTTATGTTCTAGAGTTAATCTTATCCTGATATTTTCGTGTGTTTATGATTTTATTCAGTGTTTGCAGAATTCTTGGTAGATTTCTATGGCAGGTTGTACCTTACCTGAAATCAAAAGAATGTGTTTGTGATGGCCAAAATAGGCAGTGGTAGCTTGTGATTTACAGTTGAAGTAGATAGATGTCTAATAGATAAAAATGAGTCCTTAACTACTTCTCAAAACTGAGACCACAATAATCCTGGAAGATGTGGTTTTCTTTTCTTTTCTTTTAAAAGAAAAGAAGAAAAAATGCTTTTGACTACTACTTCTTAAAAAGCTCACCAGAGTGTTAACATCTGTCATGGAGTTACTAAAGCCTTAAATATTGGCTGTTACGCTTCAGATATCTGAAAAATGCCTAATATTCAGAAGAAAGCTGGCTAGAGCTATAAAGTAGCATAAGTCAAGTTGTAAATGTGTAGCAACTCCAACAATTACAAGTTACTCAAAATCTTGCAAATCAGAGGATTGTTACTGCATATGTAAGTATTAAATTTCTAATTTATTTTATGCATTTTTGTGCAGATTGATGCTTCAAAGTACAAGGCCTAAAATAAAGGAAGGACAGTGTGAGTAATCTAGCATGAAAAAAAGCAAACAAATCTTGCAATTATTCTAGGGGCTACTTGAAGTATATTGAGGGACTGATGTTGTGAATAGTAGTCTGTAAAATGAAGTAAGGAGGTTATTTCAAAAAGACTCTCATTCAGCTGAGAAAGATGAACAGTAAAAGTAGCACTAATAACAACATAGATGAATAATGTGGTGATCGATCACCTAATTCCTTATTTCTTCTAACTAAACCTAGCTAGAAGTCACCCACAGCAGGGATGGAATGCTACCCAAAATTTTCCCCATATGACTATTTTGATGAGCTGCTTTTTTGACAGCCTACAGCTCACCTGCTGGTTTTGGGTTCCAGCATTCACTGTGGTATGGGCAACTTTGGAAATAAACTTCTTGGAATAAGTACTAAACAAATTATAAGACATTTCTGTTACAGATTAAACTTTGGAATTAGCTTGGTGAACAATGCAACTTCTAAATATCTATCTCTTATGGGTTAATATGACAGTGAAGTCCAACTAAATCTACTTTCCCACAAGCTAAGTTTAGATTGGATGCTTCTGTTCAGTTAATGACAAACAAAGAATATAAAGACTCCAAGCCTCCAGGAGTTTATTAAAAACTTAGCTACTGATAATGGGAAAATGAGAAGTAGGTTTTATGTACTCTGTAGGAAAAAATACCCACTGTCAACATATGAAACATGGTTAAAAGCCACCTAACTATTCATATTTATTGAGAACAGTGAAAACTGATCAGAACTTTCAAATACTGTTGCTTGAATGAGTTTTCAAACATTCTGCAGAAGGAGAAAATGTGAGAAATGTGTGCCATTGTTTTTGTGCATAAAACATAGCGGATTTCCCAGGGCCTTTACTTTCAGAGACTGAGTGCACAGCCCAAGCAGATTTCTGGCGTCTCCAGGAAATTTCCTGGATTGTCTGTCCAGAGTAGAATGGAAGTAACCTTATGAGCATGCACTGTTGTTGGAATGACCCAGTATCTTAATGTGAGCGGGGATGTTGTGTTTGAGAAGAGTAGTCTGTTCTTGTGAGCAGTTAGTACTAGTTTGTCTTATGGACAACTTACTTAATAAATGTAACCAACTTTGATATCCGTTCTTATAGCTAAAAATATCTACCAGGAGCCAGATCCTCATTCAGTGATTGTGACACTACAGAGGCATTGAATAAATCTTATACTGTTTATCCTCTCCCTCGGCCACCTATATTCCTGTAATGAAATTGTGATTACTTTTAACTGAAATGGATGAATTTTACTGCATGCATGATTCAGAAAATCAATTATAAAACTACAGGTAAGGTACAGGAAATGTTGATAGATTAAATTTCATGCTGCCAGTGTCCTGTGCTATCTCCTTCTGAACTGCTTTGTAGTACCTGGTCTCCTGTAGCGAATACAATGTGGAGTATAGTGGTGGGACCTGGAAGAGTTGTTTTACAAGCAGGTGTGAAGCTATTGTCAAATGCCATTGCCAAGATTGTTTTCAGTACCTGTCTTCACAACAACAAAAAAGTTATGTATAGCAGGAAGTATTTAATTATCTGATTTAAATGAATGCAATCTGATTTCACTAATCTTTTTTTCTGGCAATAATTAGCATGTTGTTCAATTTATTTTAATAGCACATTAGTTTGGTTGTATCCCTTGCCAGAAATGCAACCAGATGCTTTATAGTAACAAAATACCTCTAATAGGAGCCACCAGTGTTAGTTAGCTATTCATATCTGTTTATTATGTGGAAAATAATACATTTTGTTTTAATATTGTACTTCTAAACAGACTTTAGCAATGCAGAAGTCACATACAGAGGAATTAGTAAAAAAGAAAAAAAAAGACCAGTTGTTTGGTAGAGGCTTTTTTGATTTAGGGGTGCATTTAGTTTAAGAATGCAAGTATGAGCCAAGAGGTAGCCCAGTGAGGTGGGCTGTAGGGCCTACAAATCATGAAACCAAATGTTTTACATCATAGTAGAAACTACCCTGCTAGAAGAAAAACACACTGACAAATGGTCTAATCCCTTTCTTAAAAGCCAAGAAATATTTTCAAATCACAAGAGCATAGGAAGAAACAAGGGCAACTCACAGATGCTTTCCTTTAAGGTGCTTGGGCTCTGAGCTTGCAAAATGCTGAGATGGTTACCGCTGTTAAGAAATTTCACAAAGCCATCTGGAGGTCAGTGATGGTCTCAAGTTGATAAAATGCAAATGGTCTCTGTACTCTGCTGCTTTTTGGAGAGGTTTCCTGTGGATGGCTAGCACACAGGGGCACCAATCAGCGCTATGAGCGCTGAGCCATTATTAGTTATCTGCACATCTACCTCAAAGTGAGATAAGACAGAAGATACCTTCTCTTACTCATCTACTTTAACCTGTATTCAATAATTCTGTTCAGTTTCACAGCTGTTTCAATTCTTAGCAAGGAGAAAATGTTTGTTTGTTTGTTTGTTTTCAATAGACAGATGCTCAATTTTAATAGGGAAAAAATGGTGATTACTCTTTTTCCTTCATTTCTCAAGCTGTTCAAAGAACTGATAAGTTATTTTAAGATGTGTAACTGTTTATTATGTAATTCTCAAGAGAAACATACTTTGGGAATAATGTGATTATTACACTGGTTTCCTGGGATTTCAGTGGATTTTCATACCTTTGTATAGGACAACTGTGTAGAATACGGGGAATGTTTTTACTTATATTTTAAAGCACAAGACATACATATGTTATTTTGAAAGCTATGTCTGAAAGTGTATTTAAGAAAGGATACATATATTTTTAATAAAATTGACATATTGGAAAAAAAAAAATTAAAAAAATCTTAGTGTTGATTTGAGAGTAAGCTAAACATCATGAAAACATCCATCCACACTATAACATGAGCAACAATGTCCAGCATGGGAGTGTGATAGCATCTGTGGGGATCAAGAAATTATGATGCATGGGGCACTCATAGTAGTATTGCCCCAGTAAATCTTGGTAATGTCACTTCCAAAACAAGTATTCCTGCTGTAGGCTGATATTCCCTTCCCTCCCCCATCCAAGTACAGCTTTTCTGCAGGCTTGTAGTTACCAGCCAAAACATTTATCTGAAAATCTTCTCATTGTCCAATAAATCAGTTTAAAATAGAACGGGTTATTCAAGCTCTCAATTTGTATAGCATGCGGCTTGCAAACCAGTAGAGATTTGACTGTACTTGGAAATTCTTTTATGTTTTATTTGAGACTTTTATTGAAGCATTTGTAGCCATACAATTTACAGTACTGTATGTATAAGTGAAAACTTAAAATTTTGCATGGAGTAGTCAATGTGGCAGATGAACAATTTCATAATTACAGACTCCACAACAGTAGAGTCTTGATTTAGTAGAAACTGGAGTTGACAGGAATCTTCCTGTTCTGTTTAATTTTTCTTGTAGGGGACAGATATGAACCCTGTGATTTTACTTGTAAAGCAACCTGAAAATTCAAGTGCTTCTTATTTCCCTCTCCTTATTCTGCTACAGGTGGTCCTACATATTCAGGTTGAAGAAAGTAATTGCGGGAATTCCTAGGAAGGGGTGGAATAGTAGTGATGCTGCATTCTCTGTCCCGTTTACTACCATCTGTTGTAGGATGGACTCTTTTTGTTACATATTGCAGGAATGATTCCTCAGATGTTTATCCTTTGCTCTCTTGTTTTTCTGTTCAGTTCAGTGTTTTATCTGAGACAATGCTAACTTGACCTCTTTTTTTCCTGTGGTTTCTGCTTGCTCATGTGTTGTAGAATAGAAAGTTCTCTATCTGTGAGCAGTTTCTGGTGGGATTACATCTTTCATGCTGTGCTTGTGACTGTATAATTAGTTTTTCATTGCCCAGGCTTGCTTTATTTGCAAGCAAAAAATTATTTGGCTAATCTGTGTCTACTTGCAAAACAGGTTCCACTCATGCTTCAATTGAAGAAAGTTTTTAAAAATAACTTTGAAACAGTTTATTTTGAGATTTATGAACTCAATTTTATTTTCAGACTGTATTCAGCAAGTTCACAAAGGTACTATCCATAAAAGCACTATTTAACTTGAAGGGAACAAGCCTTCCTTAATGTCTCCCTGCAGCATACAGAAGTGCGTGTGACAAATGTGTATCTACTTAAGACTGAACAACAAGGTATGTTTTGCCACTGTGGAGTGAGGAGTCTCAATTTTTGTGCAGCTGTCGTTCCAGATCTCTCTATCTCTCTCGTGACATAGGCTAAAATCTGTAAGTACCAGGGGAAATTTCAGTAAGAAGTTGAAATGCTTGCTCAGAAGTTTCAGAGGAAATTGAAATTTTCCCTCAGAAAAGTTCACAGCATATTGAAGTGGTTAGCTGCTAAATTTTCTATTCTCATTTGCTTAGAAAAAGCTCCTTTACAGTTGCTGTCAATATGACTTTGCACTTAGTAAATGGTACATTGCTGCTTTAGTGTCCAAGCTGTTCACTGTTAAGAGAATGTCTCATTTACAGGGAAGGGACTCAATGCCCATGTCTTTGTGCTTCTAAAATAGCAGCATCCCAGAGCAGATGTAAGCACAGCATGATTATCTTCCTATAAGCTTTCTGTGTGCATGGCTGCTTTGGTGCACAGCCTGTGGACTGCCTGCGGGACAAACTTAATTTTGTATAAACACTGCAGGCATCCTTGGTCCTAGCAAGTCTCCTGTGGTGGGGAGGATGCTCTCCTGTCCCATGTAAAGCTGCTGTTGTAAGTTTACTGTATTGAAGAGTCAAGGCTTAATGAAATCAGTGTAGATGCCCTTCCTTGAACAACACAGACGTAATATGTGTCTCCATAAAGCAGCAGGAAGAATGGGTAGTACTCTTTTGGAGGATATTGCATATTCTGTTTATTTCTTTCAGTTTTTGGATAAGGAACTGAAATCCATATATTCAGATGTATGTTCTACTTCCTTTTCAGAACCACACCTTTTGTTTTTCTTTTTAATTATTTTATTGTTCATGACCGCAGAGGTACAACACATACACTTGGGAATAATATAATCATTCATCAACACAGGGTCTCAGTTTCTAATAAAGTAGTGTTTTTTTTTCCTTGTTGTTGTTGTTCTGATTAATTATGATGGGAAGGGATAGCTTTTACAACACAACTTTAGTAATATCTAGAAAAAGTGGAATGAAAAGCATTTGTGCCCTACAGCTGGCATAATATAAGATTTTGTTGTTGTTTGGACCAATGGAAACTCAGTCAAACCAAAAACTGATGACAAGAGAAAAAAAAAAAACAACCAACAAAAAACAACAAAACCATAAACCAAACAAACATGAAACATCCAATTCTCCCTTTTTGTTGATTGATAATTTTATGGGTAATAAGTAATGAAATTTCTGTTATACGTGGTATATGTATATTGTGCATTGCTGCCCTGAAACAGTAGTGAGAGGGTGTAGTATTACAGAATTATTTTTAAGCTTTTGAAGGAAATGGTTAATTTTCAAACTTCTGTGGATAATTTTCCCTGTTCTCTTGCTTGGAAAAGCAAAGCATTCCCCTCTATTTCCAATGGATCTCGCTGACTCCTGGGTTAATTTCCTACAGATTCCTCAGCTTCAAATACAAGGCCAAACATCTGATCAGTAAATTCTAGTGTGTGTTCTGCTCATGTAAATGAAGCTGGCACATCTGGTTGGGAGCGGGAGGATCTGAGTATTGTGTACCACTACTATGTTCTTTTGGTTGGAGACCACTCCCATGTTAAAATGCCTATGTGTAATCAAGGTCACAGAGTTTGCATAATGTATCAGCTCTGTCAATATAAATGAGGTCACATCATATCTTCTTATTTTAAGAGTATTCTTCTGGACTAAATTGGAAGATCACAATGCCAGGGAAGACTTACGGGAGCCTTTGTTTGATTACTGGAAGTGAACTACAGTAGCAGTTGTATATCCTTAGAGTTGTTAAGGAGATTATGTTGATAAAGCTGTAAAAAAACCAAACACACAACTGAGTGGTTTGCTTCAGTAGACTGAACAATCATTTGAAAAAACAACAGCATAAAAACAAATGCAGAAAAAAATCTTGTACTCATCCATGTCAGAATGAAGGGAAAGTAACTTTGGCAGAAGTGAGAAAGCTGAAATTTTGGTCCACAGAGATATGTTTAGCTCTGTTTCAGCTGACAGATTTGTTCACCCTTTTTCATTTGTACAGTGTAAGTTTTAGATGTGAAGCTTAGCAAGCTGAAGTGGGAGATTGCTTACTCTGTTCTCAATCAAGGGAAACCGAGTTCTTAAAAGATGCTTCTCAGAATCATTTGTGTTCTCTGTGAAGAGCTTTGTTTCCGTTCTCTGCACTGGTGGCCTGGAGAGGATGTGAATGTCTAATATGGGTTAGTATGGATCTCTTGATACTCATCTGCCTAGATTTTGACAGGTTTCACTTCTTCTAAAATATACGTTTTAACAAGAAATATTGGCTTAATAACTTTTGTCATTGAGGGAACAGGACATCATAAGGAAAAGCTGTTCAATGGTAAGTACTAAGTATACCTAGATATATGTGAAATACCTTGAAATTACAATTTGACCTTACTGCGCCTTTTGGAGCAGGCTGTAACCTGCAGGATGCTCTCTGATACGGAGCTGCCTGGTGCTAGCAGGGGATTGCAAAATGGATCAGTGAGGCATTGCTGATTGCTGTTCCTTTAAAACATTGAGAAAACCTACTTTATTTCTGTCTCTTCTAGTTCAGATCTGATAAGTTAGTTAGTCTCATGTCTAATTGGGGCATGAAGAAGCGGTCGAGTGAGTTGGGCTTTTCTGTATCTTCTCACTCATCTGTGTTTCAGTGTCACTATCACATTTTCCAGGCATTAGAATGAAATGTCATATTCTGCCTTTTTTTTTTTTTTTTTTTTTTTTTCCTAAACAAAATCAAGCTGGGCTTTGTTCCAAAGATGAGAGCATGAGTTAATTATTATTACTATTTTTCTTATGCCAGCTTTGAAACAGATTCCCATAGAGAGTTTTCAATTAAATAAAATAATAATAAAAACATGACTGCCTTCTTTGTGCTCACCAGCACCTTCTGTACCTCAGAACAAAGTATTACAGACAAATATATAGCACTGATGTAACATTGTCTGGCATAGAAATGCAGGTCTTATTAGATGTTATACACATGTAGTTCAGAGTACCACAGTGCCAGTAGAGTGGTTAGTGTTTTTTTGCCACCCTGGAAACCATAAGTTTCTGGCCTGGCATGCAGCTGAAAAAAAAAGGTTGTATTTGCTACTAAGTTCAAAGTTTAACAAGAAGTATAAGCCAGGAGCCTCTTTGCTTCAAAGATATGGTGTTGTTGACCATGTCAACTCATCTTTTCCTTTGTGAAATGTATCACCCAGATAAACTTAGTTGGCTTGTCTGTGAGTATGAGGTTGAAGTCTTTCTGGCTGGATTTCTGTGCACATTCCAAACTCAGTTGTTTTCCAACAAAGGAAACATTTAGTTGATGTTCTATAGGAAAGTACAAGTCTGTGGCTGAAACAGTCAACCCCACCAGGATATACATAAAGCTGAATGCCATATAGGGATGCTTCTTCTGCAGGGACGTGAAGTCTCCTAAGCCAATAGAGATCAAGGTGCTGAAGCAGCAATAGTAGGCTTGGAAGAAAGTTCAGGCCTCAAAATAGGAAAAGGCTGCTGCTACAATGCATGGGGTCCCCATGCAGGATGGAAAGCTGATCCAAGACTAGATTCTCCACAGAGGTGTTCTTTGCATGCCTAGATACTTAATTTTCTTGAGGAGGAGCCACAACAGTGTTCACAAGCTTGTCCTGACCATGGAACGTGACCAGTGTCAGTGGGATGCACAGAATTTCATAGAATATTCACCACTACTTGAGGTGTATCACCCCAATGCCTTTCTTGTAGATTAGAAGGGAGTTGCTCCACCAGTCTACCTACTGCTCATACTCCCTGGTGCTCCTTAATCTCTCCACTTCCTCCTTGAGTTTTGCCATCAGGCTGAGAAGATCATCCACCTGCTCACATCTCCTGCAGATTCAGTGCCACAGCAGGTTCAGACCCTGCAGCTGGAGACCTAAACAGCCCCATTTCTGGGCTGGCACTTGGTCTAGGTAATCACATTATTTTCAGATAGCACATTTTGTCTTCTGGAGATCTTGGCTTGATTTGCTGTCTGGAAGGAAGCTGATAGGTGAGCCAGTATCCTGAATGGGGAGGGATACTCTGATTTCCTTGTGTGAACTGGAAAGCTTTGCTGGAAAGCTAAGCTGCTTTAGAGCAGAAGCCTCTCTATTCCCCCATGTCACTTCACCCCTTACACTGTGTTCCCCAGCCTGGCTGTGGTTGCCTGGCATGCTGAGGGAGCTGCTGGTGGTGCAGCAGCAGCAGATGGATATGCTGTGCCAACACAAGGTGGCCCTGGAGCCTCAGATTCTTGTTTGGTGTTCATGGCCAACCTCCCTGCTGCCCCATCCTACCCATCTGTATGCTGTCATGGGGAAGGTTTGCTTTCTTGCCTCAGGGTCACTCTCAGAGGAAGTGCTGTTTCCTTTGCTTTCTGCAGAAGGAGTGTGTTGGGGAAAAAGCACAGTTACACTCTGCTAAGGATACAAGTGGTCAAGCATTGTTACAGCTGATTGTACTCATCTTGCCAACTGGAGTGTACCATTGCTGCTGCCTATGTGTAGCTAGATATTTAGTTTAAGCATGTTGGGTTGTCTTGTCTTATTCCCAGACTATAAACCCTTCTCAAAACAGATCTGGTAATTCTGAGGAAACTGAGCTTGGAGGAGGGTATGAGAATTTTACCTGCAAGGTGCATTGATACAGCAGCCCTAAATCAGGAGCCCCTTTCAAAATGAGGATGTGCTCTTCTTGTCTAACCTGCAAGGGCAGGCTGCAAGTGGACACCCTGATAGGTACACAGCTTGCATGTTGCCACATGAGCTGTAGTTGGTGCTTACTGTAGACAGATGTCTGGATGTGTGCTGTTATGGACCTATTTGAAGAGATACAGCTGGCTTCACTAATTTTATGGCATTTTTATAGTTAAAGAGAGTAGCTTGAAGAAAGAACTAGAACTGAGTTTACCCATTGCAGCTGTACTTTTTGTTTTGTTGCTTGTTAGTGAAGCCAGCCTGGGTGGTTTGCTCAGCACTGAGGTTTTCTGCAGATACTGTGCAGCACTGAGCAGGGTGATGCTGCTTTGGTAATGCAATGGGGGAAGTCTTGGAGATGATGGTTTATATTCAGAATTACTTCTGATGCTACTTAAAATACAGTGAAAATATTTAAAGGCCAATTAGAAAAATGGAGAAAGCAAACCACAGCATTTCCCCCTTCATGCATACGCTTAATTTTTATGAAGCATGAGGCATATCTGATGTGTGCTTAACTCTGGTAAGCTGTTGGTCATTGTTTTTTCTCGTTAAAACACCTGAGCCTCTTACAACCCAGACAAAGACAGGACTTTGGCTTGGTGCTTGTGCATGGGATCATCTCTCTTGTTGCTAGAGACCATCCTGAATGTCCCCCACTGCACCTGGTTCCCAAGGAGTTTGCTCTGCTACAGTTTCAGGCTGTTCCTTCCCAAGTTCAGTGCTGTGAGCCATTCCAGGTTCTTGTGGCTCGCTCGTCACCTTCTCCTTCTATGGTGAGCTCACTGATGTTAGTTATTTTGTGCACGATTACACTTTTTGTAATCTGCTGGTTGTCATGGATGGTATTCCTTCAGCCGTCCCTGTTGCAGAATATGATGGATTCTACCTCCATCACATCTTTATATGCCTTCAAAATCCTGTGGAGAAAGCACGGCTTTTAAGGTCAAGATTGCCTGGCCAGCCTCAAACCATGGCTCCATCTGGGTTAAGTTACTGCATGGAAGTAAATTAAAGCAATTATCCTTCTACAATGAACAGTGGCCTGAAAATGCTGCAGGAGAGTTAATATAGGACCATATACCCATGGAACAAATGCACATCCTTTGGACTAGGTCTGATTCAGAGGGCTTAGAGGGGCTCTGCAGGCACACCTGCCCTGGATTCCAGGTTTAAGGGAGCCTTTTGCATGACACTGTCTCCTCCTAGTCTAGGATGAACTGGAGGATTTTCTCTCTAACCTCAACCTTTTCTCAGAACTGTGCTCTGCTTCTAACCTGGCTTTGCACAAGTTGCATGAGATTTTTTCTGTCAGAGGAAGTTTTGTTCATCTCTCTGTGGCAAAGGTGGCAAAACCTGGTTTTACCAGGCACCTTCAAGTCCTGCTTGGACATCCTTACCTGGTAGGGTGACCAGCATGGCAGTGGATGTAAGGGAGGAGCTGGGAAAGTCAAACACAGTTATGGCTTCTCTGCATTGCTCAGAAGTGCTTAGGTGATGTTCTGTGTGGAAGATCAAATCAGTGTCTGAAACAGTGAATTCTGAGCACTGCTTTTTGAAGCATGTCTGCACTTTCAATTTAGAGGGCTTTTTTTGTTGTTGTTGTTGTTAGCAATATTAATGTGCTTGAGTTTGACTGAAGACAAGGTACTTTTAAATTTAACTAATAGTACATTTGACCAATTCATATTGGAGGTGACCAGTTTTAGACAGAGAAGGTAGTAAAACTTCACACTGTGGTTTAGAAAACTTAGGAAAAATAAAGTCAACAGAACTCAAATAAAAGCCAATTATTTGAAGGTTTCTGCAAATGCTTATGCTTTTCTTAGTAGTTTTTCGTTCAGTTCTTTGTGTGGTTGATCATATTTCCTGGTACAGGTTACTGGAACAAAAGTTTTGGTAAAAAGAATGCTTGTGGTTTACATGGCCTATGGTTAAAAACCACATAGCCTTTTTGTTCTCTTTCCCACCTTCTGAATGGGATGGGAGACAGAGGGATGGGGGAGCTTGTAGGTACAGCAGCAGTATCACATCAATTCCCCTCAGTTTTATCATTTTTTTTTCTTTTGTTTTTAATGTGATGTCCTATGGTATGGGATATCCCTTTGGATGGTTTAGGTGAGCTCTCCTGGTTCTGTCCCTCCCAGCTTCTTGTGTCCTCTCAGCCCCCCTCACTGCTGGGGACAGTATGGGAGGCTGAGAAATGGAAGCAGTTTCTCTGCACAGTGATGTTCAGTAAGAGCTAAAGCATGTTCCTATTGGCATTGTTCTGCTCACAATGATGTGAAAGATAAGATGAGAGATTATGCAAAGATTCAGCATTAGCAGAGCTTTGAGAATGTGTACTCAGAACTCAGAATTTAAGAAATGTTGAAAGTTCTGCATGGATGAAATTATTTCAATTTCTTTTCCCTCTGTTTTACTACTTGTTTACATGGAAAGGTATCAGCTGTGTACATCCAGTGAGTGATATTTGTTCAGAAACAATTTATTTGAAGGGAGTTATTCTCCTCTTTTGCTCTTGCTTTAATGCAGTAGGGCATGTAGGGGATGTGCCTTCTCTCTGGGACTCAGAAACAAAAGATGAGTGACATTAATTACATTCAAAAAGTTTGAATCCAGAAGAATTATTGAGCCTTATTTTTCTTCATGGAATGTTCACAAGCCAAGAAATTTCTTTTTAAAAGAGAAATTAGTTCTGTTTTATTTTATTTTATTTTATTTTATTTTATTTTATTTTATTTTATTTTATTTTATTTTATTTTATTTTATTTTATTTTATTTTATTTTATTTTATTTTATTTTATTTTATTTTATTTTATTTTTTATTTTTGGTTGGTTTTTCTTGAGGGGGGGAGGGGAAATGTATCTAATCTCACTTTCTGGGCTTAAGGTATTAGTAAAGCTAAATTGTTGGAGCATTTAATTGCTGTCATTTCTCTGAAATGTCATCTTTTATGAAATTTCAACTGCTTTGAAGCTGAGTTGTCTAATTTCCATTTCTAGTCATTGCATCTTGTTATGTCATTGTCAGCAAGGCACAAAAGGCTCCCACTGTCAAGAAGCTATTTCATGGAGTTATGACCAAGCACTTATGAAATAAGTTGAGCTTTTTAGGTCTCCTGTCATGCAGCTTATTATTCCTATCCCACATTCATTATTTTGGCCCTCCTTTGAATCACCCTGCATTTTCATTTTGCATCCTTCATCTGTGGACTACAGAGAAGGTAAAAGACTGTTAGTGATGGTCCTACTAGCACTGGTATTTTATCCATAATTATTTGTTGGTAGAGCCTCTAATTAGTTTGTCACTGTTGGCAGTCTCTTATGTACTGACAATGTTGTTACAAACGATGATTTTCCAGTTATTTTTTCTTTAATTTTCTGTCACTCTTTTAAAAGATAGAAGAAATACCACTCTTGGGGTCTAGGAGTGTGAAGCATGTTCATTATTTTACAATCAAAGCCCTCAGTTTGCTTTATACATTCCTTATTGCTTTGCATTTGTTTTCGCTTTTATTTTTGCATTGTATATTTAACAAGTTGAAATGAATTCTTGAGTTATTTTAATCTTCAATATATAATTCTCATTATATATTAGAGGAAATATATCTCTAATATATACCTCTAAAATAACATGGTAGTAGAAAAAATAAAAATGCCCACTGTCATACTAAATGGGATCTAAAGCATTTAGCAAATGGAAGAATCCATTTCAGGGTAAAACAGCACAAGTATGTCATTTGTTGCTCATTATTTTTTTTCTTCAGGTTATTATTATTTTTTTAATTAAATAAGTTTAGTCTGTAAAGACTCTGAAGAACTCTTTGTCACAACAGTGATAAGTTACTGAGTGTAATTCAGCAGTATCGCCCTGCAAAAACCTGGTGCCAACCCATTGTAAATAATAATCATTTCGTGAGGCTTATAAGATTGCTGAGGAGGCAAATTTTTTGAAGATACTTTATCAGCTTTTGAAGTCTGATACTTTGTATTGAATGTTTGCGTGATCTAATTGCACAGCATGCATGTATGCATAAGGAATGTATATCTATGGAAGCATACTTTGCTGCTGAATTGATAGAGAAAATACAGCTTCTTCAAATAGCCTGAGGAATTCTTCTTAATTTCCATGGTAGGAAACAGGGATGAAAAGAAGAGATGTTTTAAGAGAAGTGACTCTGAACATTTGTTTGAAATAGTATTCTGCAGAATGAGACTCTTTGACTTAATGAAAAATGTTACAGAAGAAGGCTGTTGACAACGTAACATCCAAGAACATCATTCCACTACTGCTGTGTGTATAATAGAGATCAATTCCAATTGCTTTAGTCTGCATCTTCCTGGACAGTGATCACTGCTGCTTGACAGTCATGTAATTTCTTTTGTAAGCAGCTGCATGCATCTGCTTCAGATACTGAGAGATGTTTTTTGAGGGTATTCCCAAACAGAGCTCAGCTCAAAACACATTGAAAGCACAAAGCACTGTCAAGGAAGCAACTTAGCTGTGTGACGCAGTAAATGATCACATTGTTAAAATACACATCATCATCTTATGGACAGATAGACAACCTATGCCTCTCTCTCAGTTTCTCAGTAGTTATGGGTGATGACAACCGTTATTTCATGCTGTGGTTTTTTTTTTTTTTTAATGTTATTAAAAAAACAAAACTTAGCTATGTATTTTTCATTCATTTTTACATGCAAATGCTAATTCTTTAAAATTCAGTTTCTACTGCTTACTAAGTAATCACAACAGATAAAAGACAAAAGGAAAGTAAGAAATAATGCTTTTTCTGTAACCAACAAAACTACTGAGATTCAGGGAAGATTTTGCTCTTGAACAAACATTATTCATATTTGCTTACAAGTTTTTTCCTTATTCTGGTTTACAGGGAATATGCCAAGTTATATTTGGCTTGTATATTACATATCAACAGACTTCTATGCAGTTAGGGCTGATAAAAATATTTTTGTCACATTTTGCTGTTTTTTTTTAATGTATTTTGTTCCAACATTTGTTTTGATGATTGAAAGACCAGCACTGTTCTTGCTGCTGCCAACTCTCGTGGGTGAATCTTGCAATATATTTTATTTTTCTCTGAAATGCCACAGCCCCAAACTTATGTGGCTACGTCAGATTTCCTTTGAAAGGGAATTATGCCTCCAACTCTCAGAGGAAATATTGGAAACATAAAGCTTATATTCTTAAAATAAATAAACAAATAAATATGTATGCCAAACCAAACAATACCAACAGCAACAACAACAACAAAAAATTAATTAAAAAAAAATCAACTAAACAAAAATCCCATCACAGCCAACAACAAAACAAACCCCAATATAAAATATGTGAACAAAAAAACCAACAAAAGTAAATAATGACTTTTAGTTTTGAATATATATTTTTTTCTTCATTTTATGTTTAAATATAATTTTAGTGGTATACTTATTTACACACCTGCTAATTAGTTGGAGTAGAGAGAAATTAAAAATGTAAAAATAATAATAAAAATTTTTACTTGCAGTAAGTAGAAGATGAATTCAAGGCAGAAATAATGTCTCCTGGATTTCATAAGTAGGGATAAAAGTTTGAAGCAAAATAAAGAAGATGAGACTCACTTAGATGACTTCCAGCTCATCTAGATATAACTGGACACTAATAAATTGGCACTGAAAAGACTGGAAGTTTAAAATTATTCATTTTTACCTCTATTAAAATTAGACAATGTTGATGTTTTGTTGAATTTTTTTTGTATTTTTTTTTATTTATTTTTTTAATCTGGCTTGGGAAAGCTGTAGTTGTACTCTCACTGAGAAAAGGCATATAAAGGAAATAGAGCGATAGGCTCTAAAGATGTAAGGATAAAAGGATGTGCTTTGTTGCCCTTTTATTCTCTCTCTCTCTCTGTTTTTCCCCTGCTGGCATTCCTCTTACTTGATAACATGACTGATAGAATATTCCTAAAATATTGTCTTGTATTATCAAGTGAAGTTCACAAAGATTTCAAAATGCAGCTACGTTAATCCAGTGTTCCAGGAGTCAATTTAATTTTGTCAGAGATTGTTGAAACTGGATAACTTGTGTTTACAGACATGGTATATAGTTAAAAGCAGCCTTTTTCATTGGATTTTCAAAACAAGTGTGCCTGAGGATTTCTCAGAAAATAATGAAGTTCTGTTGAGCCACTCACAAGAAGTCTTGCATTCCTGTGTCTGAGGTTTTCTGTATTTAATTCTCTCTGGAATCATGTTCTGTTCGAAAGCTGAATTTAGAATGAGAACTAGTAGGAGACTAGAAGGATAGACAGTATATTATGGAGATGTAAATTGAAATGGCTGTTGTTTTAAATGCTTTGATATACCCCTGAAAGCTGTCATGTTACTGAGATTTATACGAAGCAGATAGGAGAGCTAGAAATAACCTGTATTCCTCAGTCAGGTACAAGAAAAAGCAACAATCATAATAAGCTTTAATGCTTCTTAGTTGTACATCAGTGTGTAAGGTTTGTACATTCAGTTTATAATTTCAACACCACAAGGAAAAATTAAGTTCTTTTGAACCATGTTCTGTAACAGATCCAGCATCCTGTATGTTGTGATCCTCATCTAGTCAAACACAGATATGTCATTTTGGTTCTGTGGCTTTGAGCTGCAATGCTACATCGTGACTAGAAATACTTAAGTAATAGATTTTATCCCACAAACTGTGGGCTATATTAAAATATATATATATATTTCTGACAAGTACATGTTTAATTGCTACTGTGAAGCAGAGAAATTGTTGCTTGTGAAAGAGGAAGACAGATATGAAATTGGGCATGAAAATGCTAGATAGATGTCTATTTGTTAACTTCATTTAGAAGAAAAACACAAGAAGTTCTATTACAGTAGGCTATATGGCTAGAAGACTTTAGGAATTCTCATCTTCCTCTGGAAATCATAGAATCATAGAATCACCAAGGTTGGAAAAGACCTAAAAGATCATCCAGTCCAACTGTTTACCTATTACTAATAGCTTCCACTAAACCATGTCCCCCAACACAACATCCAGTCTTTCCTTGAACACCCCCATGGTTGGTGACTCCACCACCTCCCTGGGCAGTCCATTCCAGTGCCTGACCACCCTTTCTGAGAAGTAATACTTCCTAATGTCCAGCCTGAATCTCCCCTGCTGTAGCTTGAAACCATTCCCTCTGGTCCATATTATCTGTATAATTAACATTCTAGCGAACGATCAGGTTTGCTGTACATTTTTCATGTGATGGTCCACAAGATTTAATGTTTCATAACCTCCTCCCTTATTGATGGTTCTTTGCTAAAATTTGGTGTGAGGTGGATATAGCTGTGTCCGTGTTGCCATTATTCTATGGTGTTTTTGTTTGTTTGTTTTGTTTTGTTTGTTTTTACATTCTTTGCATATTTGATGAAAATCAACAGATCAACAGGAAAAACCTTGCTTTTTTTTTTTTTTTTTTTTTTTTTTTTTTGTCAAATTCCATAAGGAGATTCTCTGTACCAGGAAGAAAAATAACAGAGAGGGAAGAGTCATTTAAACAAATTAGGACAGGATCTAACTTGTATGAGAATACACATTTAGACTATAGTTCGAAGGTAATATACTTGAATGGAAAGAATTTTTGTAATGCTTTGAGAGAGCAGCTGGTGGGAAAAGCTGCCGACTTCTAAGTTGGAGGGGGAAAAAAAATCTTTTTTTTGCTGCAATTAGTCAGCTGACAAAAACTTAGAGACACAGTATGAAGTATCCAGGATCTTGGATACTCGAGTCCATTTACTTTGGAAGGAGCAAATGCATGTGCTGCAGTTCCCTGGAGAAGAGTCACCTGCCTTTGCAGGTTGTTGATCAACCTTCCCTAAGGACCACTTGTCAAAAAGGAATGAAAGAACTTCTCTTTTACGGGGAAATACAAAGCATTTGTTGGCACTGTAATAGATATCTCTCAGTACCAGAAAATACCTCTGATAAATACCAAAACAGTAAAGGTGATGACATTAAAAAAAGATGTCTAAATATCCAGTATCTTATTAGGAAACTCATACTGAATAAAGGAATGGCCTGCTTTACAGAACTGAAAATAATTTAAATAGTTGTTAAAGGTAATAAAACTTAGGGAAAATTGTAGCCCTGCACTTAAAACTGTGGAAAATGATGAAATCAATATTTTCCAAAAAGAAAAAAGGTCATATGTGTAATCAGTTAGAAGTTGGAGCTATTTAGAATGAATGTTTTTTATTTGGTCTATCTGGGCCAGGAAGTTATTTGGAGAAAGGCAGAAATAAGCCAGAGCACAGAGGAAAAAACTGAAGATGCCAACACTCGATATGGCTACAAAACCACAGGACTTGAGAGAGGTTGTGGCAGAGTACTGACAAAAAGTGCTTTGTAGCTGTGGGATGTAGCACCATCTCTGTTTTTATCCCTGAAAGGCTAAAGAAAAGCGGAGTTGAATCGAAGATCCCTAATTTTGTTATTGCTATTGGAATCCAAACAATTTGTCCAAGTCTAAAAGGATAGTACTACATTATCAGAAAAGTGTGTATTTATCCAAATACATATATATTTTAAAATGTTACCATATGCCCAACTTGGTAAAATATTGCTGAATTGTTTAGACCGCTTTTCTTCCAAGCAAGGCTTCTTAGAATCAAGTTACACAGTTTAGGCTGAAGAAAATGAACCAGTGCTATCCAGATACAATTTTGTAAACTTGTAGTAATTGTGAAAAAGCCATTAAACAAGTATACAGTATTTAACAGAAAGGGCTTAAGGCTAGAAATCATTGTTCTGTTGGGCCTTGTAGCTGAGTAAACTGAGAATTGAAATACTGGAGCGAGGAGTCTGGGAGTCTGAAACGTCAGTGCTTTGAGAGAAGAGTCAACTTTGCAGGGAGATCTGTATGAGTTTTGAAAATAATGATTTCTTTAAAACATGTTGGAATATTTTCCAACAAGTGTGTTTTGTTCCTTTCCTTCCCTTTGAAGTTTATTATTCCTCCCTTTTCTCTTTTGATGCCAAATCAAAATTTTGCCTGACATTATAATCTTGAAACATCTGGAATTAGTTAATCTAGAGGGGAAAAAGCTAGTCTTGTTTCAAGCAATTAAAAGATCTTAACATTTAAAAAAATTGTTTTTTCACTTTGACTTTCACATCTGGGAATGCTTTTTTTCTTTGCACATTGTAGTGACACAAGGTTCTCACAAGGCTTTTCCTTCCTACCAACAGTTTTCTTAAGAAAGCAGATGTTATACTGTGGTAGTTTACTCCAAGTTATCACAGACTATATTTGCTACTAGTCCAGTGTTACAAGACTAAGTTCTTAACATACACATCGATAACTCCATCTCTCCAGGACACTTTGATCCAGTCATATTTTCAGTTATGTTTACCCTAACTGGTGGACTGGACTTGTAAAGGAAGTAAAGCAGACTTGGATGTAAAGGTCTGTCATGGTTTTCAGTTGGAATAATTTTTTTCATAGAGGCTCATTGTCATAGAGCAGTTCTGGAGCTAAGGACTTTTCTTCTTGTGCTGCCCTGCTAGTGAGCAGTCTGGGAGTGCACAAGCTGATTGGAGGGGACACAGAAAGAAGTTTCATATACTATATGGCATATGGACTGACTGCAGTTCCCATTTCCTGTTCCTCTGTGCTGTTAGAAGGGAGGCGATAGAAAACAACAGATGCGAGAAAGATGTTTTCAGTTTCTTCTAGTTTCTCACTGCTGTAGACTCCAAGTAGCAGGTGACAAATTAATGTAATTCCCATGGGGGGTCTATTTTGCTTATGAGGTAATTTGTGACTGATCTCCCTGTCCTTATCCTGTGTTTTTTTTTTTCCAGTTTTCTTTCTAAGAGCAGCATGGTGGAGTTGAGCTGCCTATTGTTTTGTTACCAACAAAATTTGTGGTAAAATTGCAAAATTATAAGCCGGAAACATTTTAAAAAGCTACACACGAACAATAGATCTGAATTACCAGTGTTTGCATCTGTTTGCCTGTCAAGACAATCAGCAGCTGGAGGCAAGGAGAAGAGGAAGCATGTCCTCTTGCATGCAATATGTTCATGCAGGTCAATGAAATTGCAGACATGAATGAACATGAGAAACACAAATATAATTGCATCTATAATGTGTTAAAGGCTAAAGTAATGTATCCTGGAGGCACATTGTGGATTTTTAATAATGTTACACTCATATAGGTAGGCCATATCTACATTACAACTGTTACATAACATCCAAAGCAAATGTGAGCCAAAACATTCTTATGAAATATAAAATTGAAATCTATATTTTAATGGAATGTTGCTATCAGAGTAAAATGTTCGTTTCTTGTCAGAAAACAATCCTTAGAAAAGGGCAATAAAAAATTCTTATACTTAGTTACCCATTGCCTTTGTTTTGGGTTTAGTTACTTTCTGACATCTCTAAATCTCATTTCAGCCACTTCCTTCTCTGCTGCTTACACCTATTGCATTGCTGATTGAGCACTGTACTACAAATAATTGTGGTATCATATTTGTTATTTTAAAAAAGGGGCCACAAATATCAGTTGTTGGCAGTGATTAATTCTAAAAAGCATCTGGAAAAATGTCTATGGACAGATCCTAGAACAAGTATGTCTTTGGAGGGGACTTTGCTTTCTAAAATGTATATTCATTTTTTCCTTTTTTAAATCAGATGCTAATTTTAATTGATAGTAGGATATCATTGTGTTGAGTCATTCTTAAGAGAATCTGAAATTCAGCTGCTCATGGAGGATTAGAAGTATCTCTATTCAGAAACTTCAGTACAATCAGAGTAGATGAATACTATTTCAGGGAATAAGAATTAGCTTTGGCAATAACTTTGGAAATTAATTAAAACTTTTTGTAGGTAATTTAGTTGAATCAAGTAAAGAAATGTGAACAGCCATGTTTTCATTGTATGTCAAGAGCATTTAGGTATTTAAATTGTCTCAAATGAATGTTCATTCATTTATGTCTACAATTCTTTAACATATGTAAAATTACCTTTTAGCCGTGTTAAATCACTCTGCTGTTGATTTCTAATAGTTGGGGGTTAGAGTACATCTGAAAGATGTACCTGAGTCAATATATGTTTCAGGCCTATTAGGAACTACCTATTTAATGGAATCCTCACAAGCTCAGTGTTTTCTGTTTTGTCTGTGCAACAACTCAAAAGGAAAGGCAGATTACTTTAATCCATTTCTAGTGACTCGAGGCTGAGTTAATACAGCAATGAGAGCCATTCAAAATTTCCAGACTCATATAGTTATGAAAGAATAAGCACATCTCTCTCTATATTTTTTATAATAAACTTTCTATACGTACTATTATGCAAAGATTTTAATGTCAAAGGGAAACAGATGCTATTTATAATAGACATTTTCTTGGGTCATGTAGCTGTTGAACTTTTTAGGTTACGTAATTTCATATTTTCCTTTCTGACAAGTTGCAAAAGTCCACAAAATTGAAAGGGGTGATAAAATTGTCACATATGACAAAGCAAAGGAAGCTAACTTCTGCTAAGTGAAATTTGTGAAACTTGTGCCAAATGTTGACAAGTGAAGGAACAATTGAAACTCTTCCATTTTGAAGTCAAGGCTTTTCTTGACGATACATTCACCAGATTGTGCAGTTACCATCACCAAGTCTCCCCAGTGATTAAAAAAATCCGCAACATTCTATTTTAGGTGTTATTCATATAAGATTTTGAATAACAGATTGATCATCATTTTTCTTTCTCTTTTCATTTTTTCTTCTGCTGAGAACTTTGTAAACTGAAAGGTGAATTCAGCTCTTCGGCAGGTCTAATTCAAGAGATGAAAATGAATGCTATGAATTCACAGGAGCACCTGGGCTTCTTGTATCTAGACCATCATAGCTAACAAAGTTTTAGCTTCCTTTACAAAAGAACGGGCTCTTTAATTTGACTGGGAAGATCTCGGTTTGAAACACTCTCCTGCAGGGCTGTGACCAGAGTACAATGTAATTGCAATGAACAAAGCAGAACCCCATGTTTTAACCAAGAATTCTTCTTGCTGTCCAGTATTTGCTTTGACTGGTTTCTTTTGCAGGAAAATGTTAAGAGTTTTCAGTTGGTGAGAACTGAAATGTATGGATTCTCAGCTATGTTGTATTATACAGAGCTATAATGTTATAACAGAAAGATACTTTAGCATTCAAAAGTCTTCATCTTTCCCTCTTTCTGTCTCTCAGTGGCAAATATCAGCAGTGTAATGTGTGTCTGCTGATCACTGCTAGAAGCTATATATTAATGGATGGGTGTTCAACGTATTTTTGAGAATTACTTCTCAACATATTTTGGAAAAGAGAATCTATTTTTTTTTTTTTTTTTTTTTTTTGCCTTAAAATAGAAGTATTCACTGTGTATGGTATTGCTCTCAGTTAATAAGAGTTACCAAATCAATGCTAATATAGAAAACACGCATAACGTTGTATCTCTATTTCCAAAATTCACAGATTTTGGAAAATAATTAAGGCAGTAAATAGTTAAATTCATTAACATAGCAGTTGTATTGATCAGATAAGGGGCTTAGGGATGATCATATGCATCTGAAATCTTGTACTGAAGTTCTTATCTGGGGTTATATTCATACATTGAAAATCCTGCGTTAATGTTCAAACTGTGTGAAGCTGTTCTTGATAACGAGTTGCCAAGTAAACTTGCATGCTGACTGCTTACAGGAAGATTAAAGATGTGCAAATCTTCAGGAGGGCTACAGCCAAATTGATGAGTTAAAAAGACTTGCACAATTCACTTATTTTCTTTTCTTTTTTTTTTTTTTTTTTCTCCCCCTATCTTTATCCATGATAGATTGCAGTATGACAGGTGTATCTCATGGGGGAACTGTACTATTTGAAATCAGTAATGGAATTCAGTTCTCTTCCAGGCCTGTATATTTACTTCACAAAATCTTTATATTCTTTAAACTGCCAGACTAAGTGAATTAACTGGGCAAAGTCCTGCCTTGTTTTAGTTGTAGACTGATGTTATGAAAACAGTGAACTTTACATAGGCCTATACAGTGAACTCTGTGTAAAGCTGACCTTTTAAGCAAATGCACTAAGAATCTGAACTTGGACCTGTTTCTATTTTCTGTATTCTGGAATGAGAAGATTTCAAAACTACTTCTCTCTTTTTCAATGAATGAGTTTTTTACACAAATTTATATCATTTATGTCATTATGCTGACACAAGAGTGTCCAAATATATACAATCAGGTTACAATTAAAATATGACCCAGGCTGGAAAGCCTCATCAAAGGATGAGGTGTGAAGTTATCAAGAAAGTATCATCTGTATTATAACTTATCTACACATAGAGATGAGATTTTCATACATAAATTAAGCTAAAACCAGGAAATTAATATATGTATACATATGCTGGAATAGATATTGTAAGAAACAGTACTGTAGGAAAATGAAAGAGGAATAACTTTTCCTGTGGATAATTCCTGCAATCAACCTGTTCTTTTGTATTTTGGTTACACCAGCAACGTTCAGGTTGTATGAACAGACATTACTCCCAAGGTACAATGCTGGGTTCGTATGTCAGCACAACTGGAGAAGTTCATCTTGATGCATACAGTTAGGCAGCAGGTTATTGAGTCTCATCCTTAATTGGCTGGGCATGGTGTTTGGATTTAAGAGACAGCTATAAAATCTAGAGCTTAGAGGCATGCTATTTTATGTTAACTGCTGAGATAATAAGTCAACCCTGCAGTACAGAGAATGAAGGATAATGCAGTTAGTAGTTTGACAATTGAGGTGACGGGTTCCCAGTGTAACTGTGAGATGAGCATGAGCACAGCACTGTTTATAGATGCAAGTACATCGAACTGCAGGAGCAAACAGAATACTCATACAGTCAGTCATAGAAAGCATGTATGTATGTATCTTGGTTTTCTAAAAATGTTGCCCTCTCATCACAACCCCAACAAAAGACAATGAGGTACAGTCTTATTTCTCTAAGTGTAAGAAAGAAAGGCTTGTTAAAGTGCTGCATCAGTGATTAAAACATATCATGTTCAGTGGAAGCACTTTTAAACCTAAGATCAAATGATCTGGATGTTGGCCCCTCAAGACCATCTTTCAGTAACTTTGTTCATCAAATGGTATTCTGTTAATTTCTTAAATGTCTGAAATTATATAATACAATAAAGTTCAGACTATCAAAGCCTTTCAGTACTAAAGTCCATTAAGAGAAAGGAAAATATTCCAATAGTTAAATAAAACCAAAGTAGAGATTGCAGGATATTTTTTTTGTATCTCTTTTAGAGGACTGAAAATTACCATCACTTTGACAAACCTTGTTACTTCCCCCTACTCAGTGAAACAGGAATTAACATTGCTGATTTTGTTTCAGAATCACAACTTCAGCTGAAATGACACTTTTAACTTGCCAATGCATATTTACTCATGCAGTGCACCTGCTTCATCACTTTTGTCAGCTGAGCCCTGGAAAGACTGATTTCTAGATAAATGCCACTGTAGAACCAGCCATGATACCTGAAAGCCTGTGGGCAATTGCTCCATTTATATGGAGGGAGGAGGTGGGAATAAGGGAAGAAAACAGGGGCATGAACAAGTGAGATCTAGACCAGCATTTACCAGCACTGTGTGTGGGGGAGTGCTAAGCACCCATTACACCAATATTAACATGTTTTAGCTGCTGAAGTGGCCCACATTTGAAGGTTGTGACTGCAGCCTCACAATGTCATATTTGTACCTGATGGCTGCCAGCCAAAAATCACGTGAGGCCTGATAAAGCTTGCCAGGGTTCAGTTAGAAAAACTAAATGAGATGTGATGGGTCTTGCAGCTCAGTATGTGCTGCATTCATCCCTGGATGTGAGATGGTAGGTAAGAGTGTGATGGTCCTTCAGGAATATTCCAGTAGAAGCCCACACACAATGAGAGGCAGGAGCCTTACTCAAGGAGACCACTTCTCTCTATTGTCTTTGCTAAATTCCCAACAATAAAAAGGATAAAATAAGATCATTTACACTCAAAACAGGTCTTTCATGATTAATTAGTTAAGCAAGAATGTGTATTTACAGCATAGAAATTACCCTGATGATCAAATTACCAATAATTAGATTTCTGTTTGAATATAATATTTAAAAACTAATTATAAAACATTGAATTTTGTTTCAAAGTATCAAATTCTTATTCTTTTATGTGTCCTTTGCCTTTTTCATTCACTCTGTTTCTCATTTACTTTTCCTTGTCTAATTTACTGGCTGTGTGGATGTGACCCTTGCAATAAATACAAAGCAAAGAACCCTGCTGTATTGAGCTTTTGTAGCTGTTCCACTCAGATATCAGTATTTTAATATACAAATTAGACTTGCATTTAATTATTAGGATTGTTCAGTCTGGGGAAGAGGATGCCCAGAGGAGACCTTGTTGCTGTCTGCAACTCCTGGAAAGGAGGCTGTGGCAAGGTTGTATCAACCTCTGCTCTTGGGTAACAGCAATAGGATGGTGATAGGCAGTGGCCTCAAGCTGCACCAGGAGAGGTTCAGATTGGATATTAGGGGAAAATTTCCTCTCAGAAAGAGTGGGGCATTGGAACAGACTGCCCAGGGAGATGGGGGCACTGAGCCTGGAGTTGTTCAAGGAAAGGGTAGTTGTAGCACTGAGAGATGAGGTTTAGTAGGCATGGTGGGAATGGGTTGATGGTTGGACTAGATGATCTTAGTAGTCTTCTCCAACCTTTATGATGCTATGATTGTCATGTACAAACTGTACATCATTATGCTGTCTCACAGCATCCCTGCCATGAAATTAGTCTGCTTAAGTAGCTAACACTGTTCTTCCATTTGTTCTTCATTCCTGAGCAGCAGCAGCTTAAGCAGAAAGGATATTGAGTGATTCCTACCAATGTGTCTGAATCCAAAGTCGGTCTTTGGAAGATGGAGGGGAGGTTTATACATCTTGGGTGTAAAAGTGAGAAATACAGGCCTAGGCAAGAGATGTACTAAATTAAAAAGGAAAGTTATTCCGGTAATGAAAAGCAAGTTGCTAAAAGCCATTTTGTTGAACTAAAATAATATTTTTCACTAATTACTTAATGCTAGTTCTCCAATATGATGTTTCCTATAGATCTGTCTTTTAAATTGCTGTTACCAATAAAAAGATAGAATGAAGAGTGAAAGATATCAAATTAACAGACATTTTTACATCTTACAGGCCGCTGTTATGATTTTTTTTTTAAAGGAAATGAAACACTGCATAATTGATGATGCAAGGTTAAAAAAAATCTATTTAAAAAATTAAACAATTGAAAGCTGAGCAGGAATTTATTGTGCTTGAACAGAATATGGCATCTTTGAATAATTTCATATTAGGGTAAGTAAGAAATGTTATTGAATTAAAATAACCAAGCAGAGAAAATGTAGTAATTTGTACTGTTCCTGGTGATTGCAGGTTACTCAAGATGAAAAGAAAAATAAATGGATTTCTAGAAATTCTAGTCATTGTGGCTTATATTCATCTTATTTTATTTCAGCTATCAAAAAGATACATCTCTAATCTAAGATAGTGATGAGGCTCACTCTCTAGTCAGTGCAGAGAAATCACTGTCTATACAGAACTATTCATTCTGTCTCAAGATAGATGAGATGAATAGCCATATTCTGCGTCCATCTCTCTTCAATGACTAGAGGAGTGTAGATGACTAATTTAGGAGATATGCTTGCCCAGTCTTCTGGTCTCTGAAAGCTGGATGTCCTGGTATAAGAATTAGGTTACAATCATTCAAGACTTTTTACTCTTTGTAAATCTAGGAGGCAACCCAGAGGATTTCATGGTTAGAATCTGCAGGGTTATCAATCAAGCAACAACCAGAAGGGCTTATAGTAATTGAATTATGCATCTGTCTTTGCTGCTATTCCTGCCACTGTACTGAAAGCAGTTAAATCCCTTTCGTTATAGAGGCTGACTGGGTTCTCTATTTTGAACCTGTATTTTTTTCTGGCCTCTCATGTAGCCCATACCCGCCAGGCTTTCTGCATTGGTGACAGACAGTACATGTTTGAAAGAGGCCATGTGTCTACTTCATCCAACATACAGGTGCAAACCTTCTTCTGTCTATGTTGCTCTGAAAATAATGTCTCCTATTTATTTCCACTGAAACTACAACAGAAACAAAGATAACAAAAAATACTATTTGCTACAGTAAATTCTAAGCTACAAAATGCTATTTTTCAACAGTCATCACCATTAGCTATGCATTTTTACCTGCAATGAACAAAAGCCTGCATAATGTGTTCATATAAACCTGCATGGCCATTGGAGTGTGGTTGGTCTTTCACATCATAGTCACCACTGTTGAAACACAAGACTCAAAGCTTCACTGTGCTCAGATCCACTCTTTGGTTTCCATAAACATTCAGTAAGCATTGATGAATGTCAATGGGTGCCATTTTTTCCACATGGAGAAATTCAGTGACACAACTTCTCTTCATGTGGACTTCCATGTCAGGAGATAGTTTGTCAGACTGTTCCTCTGCTGCCACTTGTCACATGGCAACAAAATGTAATATTAGTGAGAAGGTTCAAACTCTACTGCCATTCCACCAACATCTGCCTCTGACATTGTAGGGCAACATAATAAAACGGGAGGCATTACTTTCAGAGTAGATCTTGTACACATTTCAAGCCAACTAAGATTATAAATGCTAATCACCAGTAATTTTCTTTTCTTTCCTATATCAAGTTTCCCTTCTGTTGATAAAGCAGTACTGTGTCTGTTAGTGTTAATTAGCTTGTGTCACGTTCTCCACTGTAATAGCACTTTAGAAGCACATTCTTTAGGTAGTCAAGTAAAATGCCAGATGTCAGAAGTTCAGATGATTATCAGTATTCCAAAAATTGACATTCAGACACTCTTTGATACTTTAATGTTTCTGCTTAAGCATCACATTTCTGAAGACAGATACTTAAAAAACAGACTTTCACCTTTAACTAAATTGGAATTTCTAAATATCAGTGCTTTAATAATGTTTAAAGAAAAGTGACAGTGAAGCATGAATGGACTTTTGAAAATGTGGCATACCATGCTAGTAGGTCAAACAGAACAACAGGAGAGCAAGACAAGACTGAAATTAATCAAGAGATTCTCAGCATAGAATAATTAAATTCATCCCCTTCCCCAACCTTATCCAGGATGTATGTAAGCCCAACTATATTATCATACATGAAGACACTAGCAATTTATTAAAAAAAATGGATGTAGGAGAACTCATCAGTATAAGTTGTAAAGATGTCCAACATTAGTTCTGAGGGGCTAAGCTACTCTGTTGGTGTTAACAGTCAGAGGGCCTTCAGTCAGCACACGGTGTGTGAGGACGTTTAATCTGACCCAGATTGGAAATTCTTGCTTTCTCTGCTTGGATTTTTGCAAACTGGAAACTGAAATAGAGGAAAGTGAGGTAGAGGGAGGAAGTAGAGAGGGAAGAAAAAGAAGTGATAATAATTTAATATAGACTATGATAGTTCTGTAAAAACAATAAATAAATAAAAGGGAAAATAACAATATTGGCTGGAAGATGTTAAATATTATTAATCTTGTCATATACATCAATAAGAGGCAAATTTCCTTTCCTTTACCCCCACATCTCATCCCATGCATTCGTTCTCATACATCCCATTCTCTTTGCATTGTCCTATTCCACAAAGTCATCTTCGTGTCCTCTTTTATAAGTTCCTGAATGGAAGCATCCTAGCCTATGCTGTCACTCAAGAACAACTATCGTATCTGAGATTCTTGAGAAAAAATTATATTACCAAATGCTAAAATTCCTGGTTTTAAAATGAAGGTTATTTTTGATCAATTTAATTTAATTGCTAGCTAGTGCTAGCAATCTATATCTTCCCTCTTTTAGTTTAAAACAATTCCTCCTTGTCCTATCACTATCTATCCATGTAAAAAGTTGGTTTTGCTCTTGTTTATAATCTCTTTTTACAATCCCTTTACATATTGGAAGGCTGCAGCCTTCACTCCAGACTTAGCAAGCCCAGCTTTGTAGGAGAGGTTCTCCAGCCCTATAATCATCTTCATGGTCCCCTCTGGACCCTCTCCAGAAGCACTATAACTTTTCAGTTGGGAGCCCAAGACCTGGATGCAGTAATCTAACTGGGGCCTTATAAGAGCAGAGCAGAGGACAACAATCTCCCTCTCCCCGCTGGCCACCCTTCTTCTGATGCAACCCAGGATACCATTGGTTGGGCTGCAAGTGCCCAACTGCTGGTTCATGTTAAGTTTTTTGTCTACCAGGACCCTTTAGACCTTCTCTGTGGGTCTACTCTCAAAGGAGCTCTTTTCCCAATCTGCATGCATGTCTGTTAAAGACTTTGCAAATATAAGTAAAAAGGGAAACATCCCCAGTTTGTCCTTAGTTATGTGAATAGGAAATAAAATGATTAGAAACTTGTCAGGATGAAGAATCACAAAAAAGGTTTCAGGAATTTCCATGAGCAGAGATTGAAGGACAGCTTGGTCCTAAACCAACCAATAGGTTTTTTATTTATTTTGTTTTATTTTACTTATTTTTAGCATGAAGTAATTTAGATTAATAATAGATGTATTCATTTTTATGTGTAGAAGAGGATCATATAGTAATATTCACTTACCTCCTGTAGCATGAAAAATCTCCTTGATTTTCTTTGAAGCTGTCTCTATCTGTATTTACAGTGGAACTGCCATTCATTAATGTTATTCAAGATAATATTTGAAAGCATTTATTTTTCATTTATTATCTAGACCTGCAGATTATAATCCTTATGTATATAAATTCTGTGTGTTTTATCTGCAGTGCGTTGTGCTTTATTTATTGTTGTATTGTGAGTTTATGATTTTAAGTGAATTTCTTTGTTGGCCAGAGATGCAGTTTTCTGTGTGGCAGCTCATTTCCTAGTTCACATCAAATTTCAACACATTTGGTTGCAAAAAACCCCACATTTCTACAATAGAATTTCCAAGTTCATGATTTTACTGATAGTGTTTATGATCTCAAAATGACTTATAATCTCTGGTTTGGGAGCTATTTGTCTAGAAGCTCAGAATGCTTGCTGGTTTTAAGAGCTTTTTGTTCCTTTTAACATATATATGTGTGTTCATTCTATGAAAACATTTTATTTGTATTCATTTATTATATTTTATTCACTCTTTTTATTAATTATATTATCTTTTCTATGCCAAGAAGTATCATGATATGATATACATTTGCTAAAAATGAAAATTAATTAATTCTTAATTACAAATTAAGGACCACATCAGCAGAACTATTATTAGAAATATGTCCCACGTAAGCAAAAGTTATATATAAAAGGCTATTTCATCTGGCATAGAGGGGGAAAAAAGGCATAAAAATGACATCTTGATGTTACATGATAGAAAAAAATATGAGGAAAGTATATGATCATTACCTACCTAAACAGAAGGAAGCAGAGTGTTGGTAACCATTAAGAAAGGAGAAAGTCCTTGCTCAATTGTAGGCATTGATGAGGCTTACATGTAAAATTGGTACTGAACTATTCAGCCTTAACAGAACTAAGAATGCATGGTGCAGGTTTCCAAGATACTTTAACTTGAGATAAAATGGAGAAATGTGTGGATTTCAGAATTTTCAAAGTCCTTTTGTTCTCTCTCTAGGGCAGTCACTCCAGGGGTAAAACAACAGAATGTACTACAAAACCCTGTTAAATATGGGTTTCTATCTGCTGATACATAGCTGAATGTGTCACAGTTACAGTAATTTTAATCACAGCAGTAACTCTAATGCAGTCAGTGCAACTATGCCAGTAAAGCTGTAGGTTTTGTCCCATAATCCTATATGTGGTGCAGGTACTGAACCAGTGGAGGTTGGTATGATCGTATATGTACTAAAACAGAACTGATATAGTCCACTCAGCAGAATAAATACTGTCGTGAAAAGTCATAAAGGTGTGTTTAGAGTGTAAAGAGAAATAAATGTAGAAACAACAGGAAGGACAATGTCAACACTGATATAAATATGTTGTAATCAATGATAAAAGCTAGTTGCAAAATGTAGCAGGCTTTGATTCATTATTTGTTAAATTCTAGTCAGTCTGTCTTCTGCCTAGTGAACTGATGAGCATAAAAGCATAAATTCCACCAACATATTCTCAGTATGATGTATTTCTGTAAAACACGTGATTTCTTCTATAGCAATATATTGTGATGACTCAGAGTTTAAGGTTTATATTTTGAAATTGTCAGTTTAGGTTTTTAATTCCATAGCAGGTTTATTGATCAATTTTTATAAAGTCTGGTGATGGAGTCCCTTTGAAATATGGATAACAGTACTCTGGAATGCTGCACTGGACTTATTGAAGATGCTGTGTTCTGAGAGTGAAGAAATAAATGTTATGTAAAGCATGAGTCAGATGAGTATATCTCAGGAGTGTCACAGGATTCCTAGTAATGAAAACAGGTTGTTGTATTAGGCAATGCACCGACCTCGTATTGTAATGCGTTAGGCTCTCCCCATGTGATAAGTATTAGTGACTGTGCAGCTTCAGTGGGCGTATGGCCTTGGGTTGTGATGCTTAGGCCCTTCTCCTTGCGATAAGGATTAGTAACATGAACATTCCTAGTGGGTGTACATGATAGGCATAGAATATATGTGTGTATCGGCTTCAATAAAATTGCCTTTTACTGCTCACCATATTGGTGTCACCTCAGTAATTGGCCAAGCTGCAGTCTCCCAGGGAAGTCGAACTATTGCAGCATACAACAGACTATCGAAGCATGCAACAACAGGTCCTACTTTGTAAACAGAATATGCACATTTTCCTTCTTTCCCTTTCCCCTTCTCATGTAAGATTATGACAAGAAAAATGGAGACAGGTAAGGAGGAAGAGCAGTTTGAGACATCACCTCTGTAGCAGTGAGTACGTTTCTGCATTGAGGAGATTTGGATAGAAAGTAATTGCAGTGTCAACCTCTAATCTGTTGTGCCAGGAAACTCACTGTGTACCCTGAATTCTGCAGTGGTATAAAGGAAATAGTGCACTATAGCTCTTGGTGGTTCTGATATTTGTTTTTTTGTTTGTTGTTGTGGTATTTTTTTGTTTGTTTCTTTGTTGGTGGTGGTTATTTTTTCTTTAGAAAACAAAGCATACTTGTTTGTGGCTCATGACTGGATCTAAGGGTAAACTTGGTGTCCCTTGTTTGTCTGATCAGGTTAGACACTTAAGAGGCAAAATTTTTCTAGGTGCGTGCTGTAGAGGATGAAACATTCCTCTGGATTTCTATGATAATCTCACTGGAAATAGACAATTAAAAATTTCTATATTATATAAAATGCCTTTTTAATATCTATATATTGAGGTGTTGGTTTGGAATAAGACACTTGCTTATTTTTCCTTAGTACACATAAAATTCACAGTGGCATCCAAGCATGTACCTGAGAAGTCAGAGCGGTAATATTGAAAGAAACCTGAATAAGAAACCTGAAGAGCATGGTAGGTTTAAAATCAGCCACAGGCAGAAAATAATATATACACCTTGTTTAGAAGGGTCATATATTCTCTCTGAGCTAAAATTTATACTTTTTAAAATATAACATCAAAAATAAAACAGTTGCTGTCACTAAGTTACTAGTTACCAGGAGGAAATCACAACTGGAGATAGAGAGGAAAAATGATATAAGGATTTTGCTGATGATAGAGAAAATTATGCATTACATAGCTGTTATAAAAATTATGCAAGTCAACCACCATAACGGGGTTCATCTGTCTCTTTCTTCAATGCTAATAATCCAAACAAGAAAAATCTGCAGAGTTAAAGTTGCAGTAACAGCTCAAGCTGGATGCCTCTGAGGATGGGCCCAGAACAACAACAACAAAAAATCCCTGAGCAATTACTCTGTACACTGTACTTTCCCAGTTTTTTTAATCACAGAATCATAGAATCACAAGGTTGGAAAGAACCTACAAGATCATCTAGTCCAACCGTCCTTCCTTTACCATACCTACAGAAAAACCACTAAACCATGTCTCCTAGCTCCCTATCCAGATGCCTCTTGAACTCTGCCAGGGATGGCAACTTCTAACAGTCCAGACCAATAGTAATATTAGGGTTGGAGATTTTACTTTGTTGGTTCCTTTCAGTGTCTCTAGGTGAGCTGTTTTCTCCTGTCTTTGGGGCTATAGAATATACCAACTGTTTCACAATCTGTCAATATTGTCTTTCTTACTTTGTTATCTCTCATTTATAGCTGTCCCTGTGATCTTAGTTACTTATAACTGGGTAAAAGTTCAAGACCTTTGGCCTAAGTCTGTAGCAAATTTAGCTACTTGCACTAGACAAGCTCTATACAGGCTTCTTTTTTATAAATAGCATACCAAATTGCATAGCAATAGTTTTGTTTTCCTTAAGCTGAATTAGGATCACATCATTTAAATTACCGTACTCAGTTGTAATGGCCAACCCTAAGTGCTATCTAAATCGGCTGAGATCTTGGATATACATGGAATTTGCTTAGCAAATAGTAACAGTAATCATAATACTGGGAAACCCTCTCAGGGATACAGTTCATCTTAAATAACAATGCCCTGGGTAAACACACTTTATTCATGTTCCCATATAGAGATTAAAAGGTTTGGAATAGCAGAAACATCCATTTGGTGCTGTCTTAGTAACAATATCTGGTAAAGAATGTAAATGATCTCCCGAATCTACAAAATAGCCCCAACTACCCTAAAACTTTCTGATATTAGCTAAGCCTGGGTATATTCAAATCACAGCAATTAAACACTGATAGATTTTGGCAATTTGATAAGAAAATTGAAATTTTGCTGTCATTAATGAAGTTCCTTTTTCATGTTGTGTCTAGTGCTCTTTTACATTTACGTTTTAGGTAGAATAGAAGATCTCAAAGTTGTTGAGAGGCAGGGATCTGTCAGCAGTGGAATTCCTCTTAACTGCGGGAAAGTAGAGTGGAGATCAGGTCAAAGGAAGACACAGAGGCATTACCAAATGAAAGGAAATGTAAATCAGGTGAGAAATGTAAGCAGAATTAAAAAAAAAAAAAAAAAAGAAAAAAAGACCAAATGGAGGTGAAAAGGTGAAGATGAGATGAAAACCTGATGAAGCAAAGCATGTTCTACTGGGATCAGGCAAAGAAGTAAAAGTAGTGCTGGAAGTAAGAAGTTACGAGAAGCAGAAACAATGAAGAGAAGGTTGACAACCAAAGCTAAGCAAACCCTTAAAACCCTGAAAATGTTTTAGTCTAAAGATACTGCATTTTAGAGATTCTTTTCCAGGGATGTACAGGCATGTATTAAAAAGAAGATAACGAACAACTAAACTGAAAGGGCCAGAAAGGATGAGAACAGGAGAGAGAATAAGGTGGATCAAAAAAGATAGATGCTATATTAAAGTAGGGCTTTTAGAAAAATTATTTTCTTGTATATCTTTTCACAGTCTTCATATATTCTGCTATGTGATATTTGATACCAGCCACCTGCAGATCATCAATACAATACTTACTGAAACCAAACATTTTCAAGGAAGAGTTCTTTTCTTTTATTTAGTCATCCCTTTCCCTTCGTACTGCGGTTGGATTTGTGCTACTCTTAGACTTCTAAAACCATAGCAGTTCTTCAGCTCCAATACTAGACCAGTATTTGGAGTAGAGGAATCCAGTTTCTGTATCAGTTACAGCCTGGGCTCTTCAACCAAGCTTTCCTTGGAGCACCCCATGGTGCTACAAGAGAGATAAGGGCCAGAAAAAGACCTGTTAGCTGACGTCTGAAGCAGTACTGTTAGAGTAAAGTAATGGCATATGCTATTTCATCCAGATCCTTTGTGCAAAATTTACAATTTTAGGGAAGTGGTTGCACCATGAATTCACAGACTCTGTTTTAAATGATCATTTTTTCTATCTCTGAACAATGACCATTCCATACCAGTTACCTGATGTCACTTCAAATTTATTTATTTATTTATTTATTTATTTATTTATTTTCACTTTACGTGGAGATATTTCAGATTTAAATTATTTTCTATGGCTGCTTAACCATGCATGTTACAGGACTGTACTCAGACCACATATTCTCAGAAAGATTTGTAAGCCTGTTTGAAAGAACTTATCAAAATGCCAGACTGAGTGTATTTCCAGTTTTTTAATTACCGTATTAATCTGAAATAATATGATGTAGCCCTATTAAAACTGATGGACTGGGTTTAATTTGGAAGCAGACTTCTGGTGTGCAGATTGCTTTCCTGAAACCTCTGGAACCCTCAGGGTTTGGAGACTGTTTGGGCTGTGTCCATACAACTGAGTAAAGGAAGGCCAAGAATTGAACACTACTCCTCAAGAATAAACATAGCTTCTGTCTGAATATCTTAGAACTTGTTCCCTCTATTGGGAAAGAGCTACTCGAAGTGAACCAAAGCAAAGACTATGTTTTCTAACAGAGATATAACACAGGTGATTGGGTTCCTCTCTGACTTCCAAGGGCTACTTGTTAAATTTATGAGACGGAATACATTTCTTCTCATAAGATTGGAAACTTCTAGAGATAGAATGAGGGGGTTTGAGGAGACCGAGCTGTGGGAAGAAAATGAGAGTTGTTGGAACTGAAAGTCTGAGGGACTGGGAGCCATTTCAAAACAGATTTAGCTGATTTTATGATAAGAATCTATGGTTATAGGGAACAATGCAAATAGTATAATTTTAGTTCTACTGCTAATTTTCATTATTTCTTATAAAAATGCAAAAGTTTATGAAGATTTGTCTGCAGTGGAGTTGCATTATTTTATCCACAGTTTTTCTGAACTAGCAGATGAGAGCACTATGGCAACTGTCTCTGTTAAAATTTTTGGAGCCGAGGCTTTTTACCATCTCAATAGATGATGCAAAGAATCTATGTCCATCCCCTGAACAGTTTCTGTGTGTTTTGCTGAAAACAGAATCTCATCATAGTGAATGGTCATAAATTTGGAATGATGGGGGAATATAGTGAGATAATGTAGAGTCATTATAATTCATGACAAATGATAAGAAGGCAAACACATAAAATAAGAAACATTTCTTCTATTTAGTAGACTCATGCATATTTATAATGTATGATAATCTTGAGAATATTTTGGTTTCATATCCTATTTGATTTTTTTTCAGTTCTAATCCCTAAGCTTTTGTGAGAGCATGTCATGTTTTGTTCCTTAACCTAAGTGATCAATACCATAATTGCTATGAGTCAAGTAAGATTAACATTAGATTACCTAATTGGTATCAGGGTATGCTAATTCCTTGGCTTTGTAATTTCATTTAATACATTTTTTGTTTGGGGCAGATTTTTCAAAAGAATCAATCAGTAAGTTGTTTCTCTAGTCACAACTAATATGGATGTGTGAAATGTTGATTTGAGTTTCACTGTTTTCACTGACAGATACACTGAAAATTAGAAAAGAGCAGCAGCACTTAATGAAATAGATTTAGTACAAAAATTGCCAGGAGCACACATAATTACAGCAATTGCTTTGATCAGTTAAAAGTAGTGAAATGGAAACTTGTCTACAAACACCATTCAGTTTAAGAAAAGGACTGTGAGAATATTTCCAGTTAAATGTAAGGACAACAGGGAGTGTGAGGCAGGGAATGTTGCCTACCATCTGTTGTCTGGAAAACACCTGGTATTCTGAGTGGAGATTTTTCCATGTCCAGTGATTTACAGAAGATGACAAATAGGTATATATTTTTCTATTAAGAAAAAAAAAAAAAAAAAAAAAAAAAAAGGTCTCAATGATATGCACAGTGGCTTCTCTGAAAGTCATGCCTCCTATTTTATTACATTGACCCATGATGTCAGAGGCAGATGGTGGTATGGCAGTAGAAGTTGCACCTTCTTACCAATGTTCCATTACATGTTGTTGCCATGAAACAGATGGCAGCAGAGGGGCAGTCTGACAAATAAGCTCCTGACATGGAAGTGTGCATGAAGCAAAGGTGTAACGCTGAATTCCTCCATGTGGAAAAAATGGCACCTGTCAAAATTCATCAATGCCTGTTGATTGTTTATGGAGACCAAAGAGTGGATTTGAGTGCAGGGAGGTTTGCGGTGTTGTGTTTCAGCAGTGGTGAAAGCAGTGTGGAAAGTGAGTCACATTGTGATGGCCACGCAGATTTATATGAGCACATCATGAAGGATTTTGTTCATTGCAGTTGAAAAATAGCAATTTGTAGCTTAGAATTTGCTCTGTCAAATAGTGTTATTGTGCTCTTTGCTTTTGTTGTAGTTTCAGTGGAAGTAAATAGGTATCACTTTTGGAGCAGAACTTTTTGAACTTGTTCCAGAGTTTCTGATGTACTTTATTTCCAATTCACACCCTTTCAGCTGCATCAAACAGGGATGCAGAGCATTGTTTGTGTCCAAAATCACCTGAGTAACAATGTCACAGGTCACAGAGAAGTATCCATCTTAATTTACAAATACACCAGAAATAAACCTGAAATGTTGTGTTCCACATTTGGAAAGAAACTTTTTTAAAGTTACATCCCTTGCTTTACAGTAAAGCACAGTAAAATTTGGCACTTCTCCCCTCAAAGTATTTTGTTGCATCATTAAACTGAATGTAGCAGAAGTGTTCAGGCACAGACATACAGTTGGTTCTGTGGGCCTCAGTGCATTAATGCGTTTGATTCAAACACAGTAGGAAAAAGTTCCAGTTCAGAGATGAAAAGGATTTACCTAAACTCGTTTAGCTCTTAAGAGACACAAATATGCTGCCTTGGCAGAAAATAGTAGCCTAGTACATCCTAGGAACAATACTATCAATTCACAGCAGAACTGCAAAAATGCTTGGCCTATTGCTTTCTCCCCCCTGTAAATTAGTCATTTGTAGCAGAATTACATAAATGCTCTATCTTTTTACAAAAAGAGAAATGTTACTTTAGGAAATAAAAACATGGGTGACTCTGTTGCTCACAATTTTTAAACATGTTGCTGGAGATTTTATTTTTCCCAAATTGACTTGTACAACAAAGAAAGGGAGAAATGATAATCATTCCAACAGTAATTACTCCCAGGATGTGTATGTCCTTTCTAAAAGTTCAAATATTAAGTGTGTAGATACTTTTCAATTTATCTTAAGAATCATGCCAAAATGTAGCCTGGTGTTCTAGAAATTTCTCTTAGCAGAATATTGGTATCCTACCCACCAGAGCCCACTGGTGAGATCACCTACCACTTTGTTGGAGCTGTTATCACCAGTGATGAGCACTGCTATTCACTTGGGAAATCTAAAGGCCCTTTCACGGTCAGTATACTGCACAGGTTAAAATTCCCTGTCTCTAAAATGATTTTGTGGGCCAATGAGCTGTGTTCAGATTTATTGGATTCACTGATTTAATTTTATAGGTTATGATATTAGACTTTTTTATTATCATATGCTTTAAAGGCTTAGGTATTTATTTAGCTAGTTAGCGTATGGTAGCAGTGGTGCTATCTCTGAATATAAAGAATTGAAACTTAACATTCCTTAAATATTTACAGGATCATGGTCTGTGTGAACAATCAATAATTCAGTTTGTTAATGCTGATAATTTCTGCAAGAAATAAAGAAGGTATAGTCCAGTTGGAAAAAAAAAATCCCACTCTCACCTTGTGGATCCTCATGTCTGAGTCAGGGAAGCTGAAAGTTCATTTCTCAATATAAACAAATTTTATAAACAAGTTTTTAATGTCAGCTTGTTTAAACTATGGAATTTCCATATTGTTTGGCAGTTTCTATAGCATGCTTTCAAAAGCTTTGTATATTAAATTAGAATATGCCCTCAAATGCATTTCTTACTTCTGAAATGTAAATTCCCTTAAGGAATACACATGAATATCTCTCATATGACCTGATTTATGAAGCTACAGAATAATTAGTAATTTTCTTTATTAAATCAGCTTATTGCATCTGTGTAAGCATCGTACTTTATGCAGATAGATAGAGTGCTTACAAAACAAATTGCAACATAGCAGTATTGCAAATGAGAGATGTTTTGACATCAAAAATAATATTTATTCATATTTCATTATGGTTCCAAATTTTAATGGGAATATATTTGTATTAAACCAGAGTAAGCAGCTTATTACCAATACTACCCAATAAGAGTAGTAATAAATTAAAATGCTAGTAGGTATATGAAGGGGGAAACAAGAAAATAAATAATTTTGGAATTAATTAACTCTTCTGCATTATGCAATTCCATCTCTGTTTTATTATGGATATTTTTTAAATTTCATGTTTTTCAGTCAACTCTCAGATGTTTATTCTATAGGAGGTACTTGCCTAGTTCTGTTTATTTTCATAAATTTTCCCATTTGTAATTTATTGACTATATCGGTTGTACTGTATCTTCTTATATGATTCTTTTCATCTTAACACTTGAGTTTTCTATCATGTAAAGAGGAAAATGTTAGTGTAGTTGAATATTATCAAAGATTTATTTATTTATTTTTTTTAACCATTATACAACAGTTTCTTTCATCTGGTGAGTCTGCAACACATGACAAAGAAAATTTGACAGTTAACTCAGCATGGTGCCTGAAATTTGACCTATTACTCAAGCCTCTATTCTTTTTATCCTTGGAGCTGGTACATTTATTTTATTTTTCATGTCAATTGGTGGCTGAGTGTTTGCCCCCCAGTATCCATGCCTTTGTTCTTGTGTGGGTCCTGGGAGGAAAACAGTCACATAATTATACTTTGGTACATACTTTTTATTTTTCTTGGACTCCCACTGGGATAGAAGATATTGGTTAGAATATAGGAAGAAACCTTTCTATTTATAGCTGTATCATTTTGTTATGTGCTTTAACACTGGTTAGACAAGTATACAGATACGGTGGTTATATCATGCAGTTATAATCATAACTGCTAATTCATATTTCAGCATCAGGCTTCTAAGGCAATTAGCAATACTCAGAGCTATGTGCAAAATTTTCCCTCAATAAATAAATATATATATATATATACATTTTAGTAGAATAGCTAATTTACTTCTTATTCCAGAAATTTTACTCACCAAAGGTATTAGAATGAATAGGTGGATGTGAGGGAAAGGCTTGCTCACTGATATTTATTTTGGGGAAAACAAATGGGAAACATATGTTGATATCGTGGTATGAATGGCCTGCTGCAGCTGTTATGAAAAGAGCATGAATTGCAGAACCTCATAGAGACTTCTACTGTTCTTAGCACACATAATTTTTATCCTTGCTACTTCAATTAGTCCAAATTGCTAAAAGAGATTATGTCAAAACCAGAAGGATTTTCTGATTATTATGATTTATAGCACCCTTACAGAAAAATTCCAGAAAATTCTGCAATGCAACCTTGTAGGATCTGGATAATTTCAGAATGGTGAAGCTGAAGTAGACAATTTTTCCATTTCTACCCAAAAGGCAATACATGTCAGAGGGATGCTGTTCCAGCTCAACCTTTTACTGAAGTTTGATTGCTTTAAATTTTGCCTGGAACTTATGCAATCAACTTGATAGTTTAACAGAAGTGGTTATTAGCTCTTCTATTTTGTAGGAAAGTAAAAATTGAGCATGTTGAAAGTACCCAAATGTTTAAACTATGTTTAAACTATGGAATTTCCATATTGTTTGGCAGTTTCTATACAAATGACCAAATTGCACTTATGAAATAATTCAGGTATCTACAATAAGTTATTGCTTATCAGTGAATTTGCTGATAACTGGTATAGCTTTAGTTGACAAGTAATAGCATCTTCTTGAAAAATGGATGTTGGGAACTATCAGTAAAATGTTTAGCAAATACATAGGAGAGTAGTCTTCAAAAGCATAATTTTCACACTGTTTAAAGATCACTGCACTACCTTTTAAAGTTTTGCTATGTGAACAATTAAATTATTATCATCTTGTTATGATAATTCCCACGTTCTTTATTTTGTTTCTCTCATGAGACTTCAAAGCAATTTGCAGTAGAGGTCAGCCTTGTTGTTCCTGTTTCATAGGATAAATAGTTGTCCAGTACACCCAGAGGCAGAATTGCAAAGGGAAACATGAAATAAAATTAGGTTCTAATGTCCACTGGGACAAGCTATCTCTCACACACAGTAAAGCACAGGGAGGAAAATCCAATCTTTTATATCACAATGTAGGTGGTTGCTTAAAAAAAACAGGGAAGTTCTGATTCAGAGTACATATTGGATATAGAGAGACTATGTTTGGTATTATTAAGCACTTAGCTAGGTTATATGATGGATTTGTATAACCATATTGTACATCTGACCTTTTTTGCCACTACTTTAACCTGGATATTTTAAGAGAGAAATAAAATCCCATTCTAACCACTTCAGATCAGGCTCTGATTGCGCATTTATGCTTTAGTTAAAACAAACAAACAAACAACACACAGCGACAACAACAACAAAGACATCCAAAATGATTATGAGGTTTATATCTTTACAATAGTAGAATTGAGAAAATGGAACTCTCCTTCAAAAATGTACCAATTTGAAGTACTCAAGTGAAAACTAATTCCTTCTTGCTTTTGTCCATCATTGATTTTCATCTTTGTAAAAAATTCAACAGTACTTTACTACAGCCACTCAAAGAACATTGTGCCCCTTTGGCGCAGAGCAGTAAACAAGTCCCACAGAGCTTGGAAGATTATCAGCTGTTAAGGAAGCAGATATTTGACTCTGAGCCCGTAGACATACACAGCAGGATGCATAAAATAAGGTAAAAATAATTGTGCCACTGTATCTGGCTGAGAAATTCAGAATTCCTGCAAGTGAGAAAATAATAAGCATATAAGATGGAAAACTAAAAACATCAGAGTGAGGTGGCTTGTGGATGAGTTTGTGGATGAGTTACTTGAGCTGCAGTTTTGCTTCTTGTATTTTGCCCTGATGAGAAGAGAGGTGTTATGAACAGATGACATGAAAAGAAGAAAATGATGAAAAGATAAAGATGTAACTGAAAGCATAATTTAAAGTAACTGCAGAAGGGAAACAGAAAGCAGATTTAAGACATTGATCCTTAGTGAACAAGAAAATAAGCAATGAGAAGAAATGAACAAACATGATTTTTTTTTTCTAAACAGAAGACAGAGTGACCAAGCACTGGCATAGTCTGCCTGCAGAGGTTGCAGGCTCTCACTCCTTGGAGATACTCAACACTTGACTAGACATGGTCTTGAATGGTTCTGCTTGAACAGAGAGGTTGGATTTAGATGATCTCAATATGTCACTTCCAATCTAAACTGTTCTGCAAATCTTGCAGATTTTTGAATTATTTTTTCCTCTGTGTTGTATGACTAATGCCTTCCTGAAAAACAAACTAAGATTATACCATTATTCCATAATTCCTTGTTAATAAACAATTGTTATTATTATTATTTTAATCTAAAAGTTCTGAAAGTTTCTAAGGATCTTTTCTCACTCCACTCTTACCTTTTATATATATATATGTGTATATATATATATCTTCAGAATAATTCCATATAATCTTTGTAATTCATCTTTTATTTAGGAAACTGATGTTAAAAACACTCACAGTCTTCTAAATGTGCAGATCGAATGTCACAAAGTCAAGGGCTTGAATAATTTCTATTCAGTAAAAGCACTTAAAAGTCATGCATTTAGCCGAGTATTCTAGTTCTTTCTGAAATAGTTTTTCAAACTGTTTAGAATTTTGTAAAATTAATATGCAATTAATAACATATACGGTTCCCTCCTGTCTCTCCAAAGCAGAACTGCTTTGGCATCAGTAGTCACACACCTCCAAGGCCTATTTTTATTTGCCTTTGGAGAGAATTCAAGGTAATTCAGTTATTCTGTGATTAAAATGTGGGACTTGGCAAGAAGAAACCAAGCCCTCCTACATGTGTGCTTGCACTAAAGAGAAATTAGTTTCTTGTATTATTACACAATCTTTCATCTTTGGCATGGTGATGGTTCAAAGAGAGAGATGAAAGATAAACATGAAATTAAATGATATGCCAAATTTAACACCAGTAATGAGTTACATTCATTACATTTAAAAACTTCCTATGGTAGAAGTTCTGTGCAAGATAAACTTGAGATAAATCTTGTTAGTTTCTTTCCATTTTTCTTACCAACAAATGTAAAAAAAAAAAAAAATCCTTGATACTGAATGTCACTTGCTGTTGTTAACTACACATATTCTTATCCTTATTCTTATTTTCATGACATGGAAAGAAGATTTACAGTTCACTATCCAGAATGAACAGGAATGAAGGAACAATTTCCTTTGTCTGATTATACAAATTGTGACAAGTGTCAGCAAACTGAATGGCAGTGATAACCACTGATGTTGATAAAAATAGTAGTGGCTTAAATAGTATATTAAAGAATGGAAAGGAAAAGCAATGTAGCGCTTTGGAAACAGTGAGCAAATAGTTGAGATGTAGCTTAAAATAGAAAACAATGTAAAGGTTTTGTAGTCTTTGTATCTGTTGATTTATCCTAAATAGGTTGCTACTTGCTATGAACCAGCTGGAAGAAGTCAAGTTTTCACAAGCATCTTCATGTGCATGTGGTACAGCAGAACAGATGCTCAGCTTCACTGTCCTAAAGCTCAGCATATGGGACTGATGTCTTACTGAATTAAGATATCCAGATTTGTCAGCTTGTGGAACAATGTTCTGGGCTTTCTGATGTGATCTGGAAAGCAGTTTTCTAATTGTGTTACAGAACTTCTTTAATACTGATGTATCAGGATTTAAATAAAAGTAGATTTAATCTAAATAAAATATGATACTTCACAAATGTCTGAAGAATCAGTATTTGAAAAATGACTTCAATCTTCACTGATTTTTTAATTTTATTATTGTTAGTAGGATGTTATATAGTGTATAGGTAGATTGTATAACAGTATCAAAGTTTATTCTCTAAAAATATACAAGTGTATTGGCAAAAATTGGGGATGCAAGCTGTTAGGCTTTTTTATTTGTTTGCTAATATTCATTCTATTCATCCTATTCTTGCTTTATTCTCTTTTCCAACTCTTAATACTATTTTGAATGCTTAGTGCTGTGAGAAAGCAATGTCTGAAACCTGGATTACTCAAAAAGCCTTGTCAGAATTGAGCAGCCTTGTGGTATGTGTTCGATGCAGTATACAGCATTTATTTCTGCCAGTGACTGCTCATTTAGAAACTTACTGAAGAAGGGAGTAAAGATTGCCTCTGTGCTTTCAGGCAGTGTTCTTAGAATTTTTTTTTTTTAATCTGCTGTCTGAATGTCTTTATTTTTCATTTTTGTTTTCCAACCACCATGACAGAGAGATTAAATCTTAATCACATTTGCAAAAAGAAATTGATTCAGCAACAATCCAGAAGGCTTTATTTTATTTTATTTTATTTTCCTTCTATCACCATGTATATTTATTGAAGTTTAAGTATTTCGATTTCTATTGTGGAGACCTGGTATTCCTTTAAATCATAGAATCATAGAATTACCCAGGTTGGAAAAGACCTTGAAGATCACCAAGTCCAACCTCAGCCTAACCAGCACCCTATCTCTAAAAACCCTCTGCTAAATCATATCCCTGAGTACCACATCCAAACGGCTCTTAACCACATCCAGGGATGGCGATTCAACCACCTCCCTGGGGAGCCTATTCCAGTACCTAACCACCCTTTCTGTAAAGAAGTTCTTCCTAATATCCAACCTAAACTTGCCCTGATGCAACTTGAGGCCATTTCTCCTCATCCTGTCACATGTCACTAGTGAGAAGAGACTTGCCCCACTCTCGCTGTAAGAACCTTTCAGGTACTGGAAGAGTGCAATAAGGTCTCCCCTCAGGCACCTTTTCCTCAGACTAAACAGCCCCAGCTTCCTTAACCTCTCCTTGTAGGGCTGATTCTCCAAGCCCTTAACGAGCCTCATTGCCCTTCTCTGGACCTGCTCCAGTACCTCTATGTCTTTCTTGTGCTGAGGTGCCCAAAACTGGACACAGTACTCGAGGTGAGGCCTCACCAATGACGAGTACAGGGGCAGGATGACTTCCGTAGTCCTGCTCACCACACCATTCTTGATACAAGCCAGGATGCCATTGGCCTTCTTGGCCACCTGGGCACACTGCTGGCTCATATTCAGCCGACTGTCCATCAGCACACCAAGGTCACTTTCCATCTGGGAGCTTTCCAGCCACACCTTCCCAAGCCTGCAGGGTTGCCTGGGGTTGTTGTGACCAAAATGCAGGACCCAAAACTTGGCCCTACTGAAACTCATTCCGTTCACCTTGGCCCATCGATCAAGTCTATCCGGGTCCCTCTGTAGTGCCCTTCTCCCCTCGAAATATGTACTTTCTGTTCATAAGTATGTTTTTGTTGTTGTTGTTGGTTTGTTTGTTTGTTTGTTTTTGTTCTGCCTTGTATTTTCCCACATTTTATTTTTATTTTTAAAGAAAGACAGGGAAAGTGATGATGCAGTATGATTTGCAGAGAACACTGTGTCATCACTGACGCATAATATCAGCTATATAGTTGCTTATAGTTCTTTCCGTCTGTTTTACACCGTACTATCCATTGACTAATCTTACTCTGTCACTCCTAATGTGATTTTGGAAGAAAAATAAAATTGTCTTTTCATTTTCATTTCTCTTTCAAATAAATGCAATGTCTATAGAATCAGGAATCAACACTGCAGCATCCTCTGTGTCTGCTGCTTTGGGAGTGTGCAATAACCAAATTGCAAATAAAATCAGAACAAAAAAAAAATATGATTAAGAATTTGTCTTTTGAAACCAAAGTGTTCTTTAGAAAAATGATAATTCTGACGTGACCACATGTGGAAAGATTTTCTGGACTTTGGATACAAAGATGAGAGGCCCCTTCATGACCTGACTTGGAAAAACAAGAGTGTAGCTCCTGTTCTGCTTGGTGGGAAAAGGGATTTAAGAGTGAGTCTACCACCTTCCCTTTGACTGGAATGAAAATACGTATCAATTTTACAACGTTGAAGGTGAAGAACAAGTGTCAAAATCTTTTTTTTAATTTCAAAATTCTAATTTTTTTTTTTTTTTTTAAGTTCAAAAAGTCCTATAGATAATAATGTGTGGAGTGATTTAAAAACAAAACAAAAACCAGAATAACTTTCAGTGGTACAACACTGTCTTGAAATATGTATATCTGTTTAGGTTAGGCTTGAGGTCAGGACGGCTGGATCACAACAGGGGTTTACAGGAGACTCCCTTCTCTCTTAATGAACCTGTTCTGTGAGAAGAAAAATGATAGAGCCAAAGCAGCACAAAATTGCATTCTACAGGGTTCTGGAAATAGTTATTAATTTCCGTATTCCTATTTTGTTTTGAATTACATGACAGTTTTAAAAGAAAGTTTATATTCTAATTTATGTGTGTCTGGTGGCAGCTTGTTTGTCATTGGCTTTTACAGTGCTATAAACTGCTACCTGCAACTTCCTTTCAGCCTGATACTAATATAGAACTAATGACAAAACTCAAACAAACCTGCTTGTGTAAGATCTTGCACTGACTTGTATTGTTAATGAGTAGTCATTTGTTGCTATCTATATTTATAACATTTTGAAGCACTGTTGTCAGTATTGTCTGCTTAGTTGTAGTCTTTTGAGCTAGCTGTGAGAGAATCAAAGATTCTTTGTGATGCTGGGGCTGTGATTCTGTGAATCTACATCAGTTGTCTGTGGTTTTGTAGTAGTGATTTTTCAAATCTTACCTTCCAATTTAAATAGTAAGTTATTTTGGTGAATGAGCTGGTTTCATTGTAGTAGTGAGTAGTAGTAGTAGTCAAGAATTATAGCCAATGTAATCAATATAGTGTGACTTCAACTCAGTTTAAGTCTTAAAAATGTAACATGAGCTGTGCATCTACCAGTGTCTCTATCTTCTTATTAAAGTAAAGCAAAGCTAGCAAACCAAATCAGATATAGGAAGCAGAAATAAGAAAGGCAGATCCTACCAGACTTGTTGGCTGGTTTTTATGCATAGCAGTGTTCACTTTTGTCATTCAGACAGAATAGGTAATGCTGACACAACGTCTTGCAAGTGACCAAGCAGAGTGTTCCTGTCCACTCTTTGTAAGGAAAATCAGTTGAAAGAAGCAGAGCATATGGAGATGACCGTGACTTGTGTACTAAGACATGACCAGTATTCATATACCAATTAGATTGTTACAATTTTCTGCTCAGTGAAATAAAGTATGTATTAGATTTTCTATTTATCTTCTAATGCTAGGCTCGTGGGAAACATCCATCTAAGCTCTAAGGCATGTGGAACTGGCAAGACATTGACAAAACTGAGGCTCAGTTTGCAGCAGGGCTTCCAATGTCACCCTTTCATGAGGGCTAAAAAGCATCTTGAGGTGTCAGAGAGGTTCTACTTCAGCTGCAGAAGACTGTCTACATTCTCACCTCCACAAGGGGCATTGCATATGCTGATATTACAGTAAACTCGCTTGGTTATATTACCTATTTGAGAGAGTTACAGATGCTAGGGGTAACTGGAGATTCAGACACTTTATTGCTACTGGGGTAGTATGCTTATTCATCATTGTGCCCTACAGTGATGTGGTACTTTCATTCTAACCAAACAGAGCTCTAAACTACAAACAGGTAATATCCAGTGTGTATGTTAAAATTGGATCAGAGCCAACACATGGCCCCTAATCCTAAAAATGCTAGTGTACCTGCTCAGCTCTAAGCAGATGAGTGGTATCTGACTGAAAGCATAATCTACTTGAAGTTAACTGTGTGTTTGGAAGATCTAAGCTGCAGCAGCTGAATGTTGAAATAGGGAGAATGCTTGAGGTTAAAATAGAAAGGGGTTTTGGAGAAGACTTTACTTGTCACAAGTTACATCCATGGCAAAAGTCCCTCTGACTTGAAGAAGGTCCAATTACAATCAAGAATTATATCTAATGTATGTCTTGAGACATATGGGTGTGGATAGAGAAACTACAAATGCATAAGTACCTTGAATTAGAAATGAAAGGGGATGCTAAATATGTTTGTCTGTGACACTGTTAACTCTACTGAGGCAATATTTGTAAAAGATTTTAAAAAGTGTTTGCATCAGGTGGGAAAATATGATGCATTTCCCACCATCTGTTTACCTCACACAAGCACACTGATTTGTGCAAACTAGTTATTATGGTCATTATAACTGACTTGACAAGCAAACACCTGTTTGTTTCTACAAATACCAGTACTAAAGTTTGCACTCCCTCCCACAGACACCAAAGGGCCATTTGAAAAGTGAAATCATGCTGAGCAAGGGCAAATGGGGGTAGCATTAATTACTGTCTGCAGAGTAATCTTTTGAGTTCTTTATGGGTGGAAACCAGTGAGGTGGTATTCCATCTTCTTAATCTATATCAGTTGTGTATGTTTACACTAACTTTCAACCTTTTCCTTCTCTTTTCTGAGTATTATATCCATTGTTACAGATATTATTATTATTGGGATAAGCAGAGTCTCAGAGGAAGCTGATTCCACAGCAAACTGTCAAAGAAACCAGGAATAAATAACTGCAACACAGTCCATTTAGTCCTATAGCTCAAATGCATGGGAAGATTCAAAGATGTACATGACCTCACAACAGACAAAAATTCAACTGGGCTGTACTGACATAGGTCTAGCAGACCTTATTTGCACTCCTTTCCATGCTCCATCAGCAGAGATGTGGCAGAGAGCAAAAATAAGAGAAAACAACTGTGCAATATACAGGAATAAATATTTTCAGTTGGAGGTCTTTCTGCTTCTTCCCCTTCTCTCCTATATTTGGTTACAGATGACATGGAAAGTGATAAGGTGTGAACCCTTATAAAAAATGTAGTAATTAGAAGGAAGTTGAGGAAACAGAAATGAAAAGAGTGAATCTGGATCTACTGATAAAAATACAGACACCAATGTTGAAATTAAAGAGATTAGATCTCATTATGTTGAGAAATATCTCCCGTGAGAATTACATTTGTCATCCTGTAGAATAAAAAACCCAATTTTGACAGTTCCGTCTGTAAGTAATACTCCACTACACAAATGTGAGGCTGTGACTCATCATGCCACAGAACACAGGCCTGCATTTGTAGGCTGACTTACCACTGTGTCTAGCCTACTTACAGGTTTTTTTATTATTATTATTTCTTTTGTTAAGGAAACTTCTATCTACCATTGTTCAGCAAATAGGATCTCATCAAGCGCATCGTCTTCATCTTGATAGAATTGATTCAGCAGCTGAATTATAGACCAAGTAATTGGAATAACCTAGCAGAGAATGTGCCCAAATTTATAAATAGGATCTGAACTCAAATAACATATAAATGGGTAATAAACCAACCTCCCGATTTTCTGGTAAAGTCTCATTATCAGTACCTAACACCTCCTTGATTAGCTTGCTCTTCTGGTATAAAATCCAGCTTATTACTTTTTCTTTGTTAGTAATGAATTACTCTATTGATGTCAGTCAGGGGTGTTCATCTAAAAGATTTTTGGGAGCTGTCCTAGAGACAATGAGATTGCTTTAATATTCCTTTACTTTTTATGTTGTAGTCATAACATGGGAAAAGCGGAGGGGGGGGAGGGGGGGGGGGGGGGGAAAGGGGGGGAAAAGAGAAATTCCCCATGTGTGTTTTTTTTAGTATTTTAAACGTTCAGAAATTCTCTATGGTTTCTCTATTACTATAAAACGATAGATGAGAATTGAGAATACTTTTCTAAGATATGACCAAGCTCCAATATTCTGCTTGTATTTATCAGTCTTGTTTAGTATTCCTGGGGAGAACTTTTGATCGTCTGATGCATTATTTCAATGAAAACAAATGACCAGGGAATCTATTTCATGGTTTGATATTTAGAAATTGAAAATTGTCAAGACGTTGCGTGTTTTTCTTTTGTAGGGTGTTTGTTTGTTTGTTTGGCTGCTTACTTGGGTTTGTTATGCTTATGGATGAGACCTGGGAACCTGGGAATAACGGACCAGAGTCCTGAGGGTTATGGAAAGATGCTTGTGCTTGTTAGGCTTGCATAAATTCCTTACCTGTTTAGTTTTCAATACATTGCTTGAACTGCAGTCAGGAAAAAATGTCCTCATCTAGAAACAGTCAAATCCTCCATCAACCAATCTATTCTACACAATCATGGTATGAGTGATAATTTTTTTTCTTATGGTCTCTGTCAGTTTAAAACTAAATGTAGGTAACTTCTATTGGAAGACATTCTTTGACAAACATCAGACCCTAGATTTCTGGACTGTTGGAAAAACTAGATTGAAACAACCTGCTCTGAACCCGAAAAGTTTCTGTGCATGGTCTAGAAGTCCCATCTAAAAGTTAGATCTGATTAATCAGATTAATATCTGCATTGACAATTGTATCTACATTAAGGTGGAATATTTGATTGCAGGCTAAAAGTAAGTCTATGTATTCTGACATTTTCTTTTTTTCTTGCAATGAAAGAAATACTTTATTGATTCAATATTACATTTCCAACATTTTTTAACTCTGTATGAAAGAATTTTATAAACATTCAGGGACTATTTCAATCACTATGTGGCTGATTCAATGTGATGTCAAATTTCATGTTCATTAACACATATGTATAAGCGTTCAAAAGAGCTTTAAACAAAACTTAAACTCTTGAAGGATTATATCATTTACAAAGAAATTCCCAAATCACTTCATCTGTTTTGAAATGTTGCAACTTGCTATTACAGTGCTATTTAAACAAACAAATGAACAAAACAAAACAAACAGATTTATAATTTATACTGTTAATTCCCAAGCAGTCTCTCTATTCTGAGCAGTGCAGTTTTTAAATAAAAAATACCAGTGTTTAACATAACCCACATCAGCACTAAATTAAGGTAAATGGTAGTTTTTAAGTGTGTTAGATATCCCTAAACTGAAGATATAAACGAGGGAAATATGTAGTTAAAATCATGTGAGACTGAAGAAACAACTAATATAGATATACATCATTAAGATAAGCAAACTACATTAATTCATGTATTTTTAACAGAAGTTTTGATTAATATTTTCCCAGAGTTCACGGACTTCTTTAAAATTGAAACATAGTTATGTATTCCCAGAGTTAACATATTTTGACTATAGGAAAATTGCTTCTTCAGTTACATCCCTCATGTTATCAGATTTGGTTCTATGCAAATATAATATTTTATGGGAAACTACATGTCCTACCAGGCAATAGATTTCATAACCAAACTCTAATTGTACGTTAAATCCCAAGATAATGTTAATCTGTGTTATTTGTAATGAAATAACACTCTTAAATCTTTCTAAAAAGCAAGCTTTTTTTTTTTTAGTTTTATTATTTTATTATTATTTTTTTTTCCCCCAATTTGTTATAAGACTAAATATCCCCTTCAAAGACCATCTTATGTTCCTGGTGCTGCTGTTCCAATTTGCAATTGACCAGCAACAATATAAGTATAAGCACAAGTTCAGAACAGCAGCAATCGAGGAAATATGTGGCCCTGAGTGGTAAATGGGAGAAGTAAACTGCTGATAAGAACTCTTGACATATTTCTTCATTCTGTCATATCACGGAATTATCATAACAAGCAAACATGCTTATGCAAATTATGAATAGAAGAAAGCTTGGGAGGGAATGAGTAATTCTGATTTTGCAATTTCTTTTTTAATAGAATTGCTGAGCTTGTTTATAATGCTATAATAATATTATGAGCAACAGTTAACTGCTTAGCCTAATTATAGTCAATTATCATCAATAAACCTGACTTCCAAAAAGTGCTTTTTCAAAAATTAGTGGAAGGATAAATCTGTTAATTTTATTGACTCATTTTGGTCTTGAAAGTGAAAGTTGCATAGTCTGGGGAGGTGGTTGAGCAAAATGGCAGATACACTGCATTGAGTGGAGGATATAACTCAATAAAAAAACTTTTATTTATTTTAATTTGTGTAATTTTGTACAACTGATAATAGCCAGTTGTTGCCTGGTTGTTGTTTCTGCCGTGTGTGTGCTCATGCATGCGCCCACAGACAAACGAACAGAATATTCCCTGGATATAAAAGGGAGAAACAAGGAAAACTGTAATAACATTGAAAAACAAAAAAACACCTCAAAACCAGAATGTGACAGAAGTTGTCTGCCACAGTCCTATCCTAGTAGATGAAAATTAGCCTTCCTGCTTTTTGTGGGTACATGTTTAAAATTTCAACATCATTTTATCCTGCCTGGTCACAGTCAGTGCCATTCATGATGTCTATCAGGTCTTCCTCCTCATTTATACTTTCTGTAGCTTCAGACTCAATCTCTCATCCATGATATTTGTCCACTGTTTACTTATACCTGAAATAGAATCATAGAATCCTTAGAGTGGTAACGGACCTTTAATGCTCATATAGTCCAACTACCTTGCAATGAACATCTGGATCAGATTGCTCAGTCTCCAGTCCAGCCTGACCTTTAATGTCTGCAGGGATGGGCCAGCCACTGCCTCTCTGGTTTCCCTGTGTCAGTGCCTCACCACTCTAATTGTAATTTTTTTTTTTTTTTTTAAATTTATATCTAATCTAAATCTCGTTTAGTTTGAAACCATTTCTCCTTGTCCTGTCACAACAGACACTGCTAAAAAGTCTGTCTCCTTTTTTCTTACAGCCCCTCTCCAGATACTGAAAGGCTGCTCTCAGCTCTCGCTGGGGCTTTCTCTTCTCTGGGCTGAACAGCCCCAGCTCTCTCAGCATGTCCTTGTAGGAGAGGTGTTCCATCCCTCGGAGCATGTTTGTATTTCTCCTGTGGACATTTTACAACAGGTCCACATGTTCCCTGTACTGAAGACTCCACATCTAAATGCAGTGTTCCAGGTGACCCCTCACCAGTGCAGAGTAGAGAGGCAGGATCACCTCCCTCACCCTGCTGGCTGCACTTGTTTTGATGCAGCCCAGCAAACAGTTGGTTTTCTGTGCTGCAAAGGCAATTTGCTGACTCATGTTCAGCTTGCCATCCACCAGTTCCCACAAGTCCCTTCCTGCAGGGCTGTGTTCTGTTCTCACATACCTGTACTGATCATGGGGTTGCCATGACACAGCTGCAAGACTTTGCACTTTCATTTGTTGATCCCTCATGTGGTTCTCTTGGGCCCAATATGTTCTGTGCCTTTAGAGCTGATGGAGGTAGCCATCTGGTATTTGCTGATGTTTAGCAGAAGACACTGGAAATACTGGACTATGTGCTCCTTTTGGGTTTAGAGACTAAACACAGAAAAGTCTAGAGCAGTAAAGAAAGCCAGATTCATTCAAAAAAACCCTTGACAGCTGCAGCCACAGTTTGCAGATAATTAATCTTCTCGAGTCCAGCAGGATTCTAATGATTTCATGCAAGTTCATATTTGTGTTGTTTCTCAGATACAGCAGGTAGATGGAACTTCTGACTTTCTACAGAAATCTATTATACATAGTAAAGGGGTAAAATGCGGTTGAGAGAAATTCAATTAAATCTGATCAAATACTTTCAGGAACGGTGAAATACATATGCAAAATAAGCTTTGCATCTCTCTACAGCAAAGCATGTGATATGCAAACCCTAAATTGACAACTTTTTTTGTTTTCCCTCTATCTGTTCTTTTTTCAAAATGAACTGTTTTACCCTGATGCTGTTTGGGCTGAAGCTCTCCTTGAACCTGTACACACAAATCATCTGACTTAGGGATTCAGGGCACAGAAAATTCCAGACTAAACTATTTCAAAGTTCATGATAGCGTAATCAAGCAACACAGGTCATAACTTGGGAAATTTGAATATTCTTGTTGATAAACCATGGCTCAAGCTATCTCTCTGAGAAGGATGGGTGCTTTTACTGTTTTCATACTTGTATTGCTTTCTTACAGTAATACTGTTGTGAAGCGAAATGTTACACAGAAAAGGAATAATCAAAGAATATCCATGAAATCTGAAGCCCAGTGTTATATAATACACTTCAAATTATCTCCTTTTTCAAAATCTGTGGAAATAAGATATGGGATTGGAAGATTCATGGCTTATTCCTTTACTATTAAGCACTACTACTGCATATATGTGATGGTTTCACTGTTTCATGGGGAATGGGTTGCTTTAGGCTGAAAATTAGACCTTCTTTGCTGAAAACATTTAAAATTCACATAGTGGAAGTAGAAAGAAATTCAGATTGGAGAAAAATAAGTCTGGTTTTGAATATGTAGCATTGGTAGGCATTTTTTTATTAAGATAACATTTAGTTACACAGAATTTGGAGTCAAATGTTAAGAGTATATAGTAAACCCTGCCAGCTGGCTAATTTGCAAATTCCTATACTAGCCAAACAAACAAACAAACAAACAAAACAAAAACAAAAACAAAAACAAAAACAAAAACAAAAACAAAAACAAACAAACAAACAAAAAAACCCAACCCACAACAACAACAACAAAAAACACAACATCAAACACCAAATATTGGCCTAAGAAATGAGTCTGGTACCTACTGATCCTGTTTCAAGGGCTTGTGGATATAGGATCACAGCCAGGGCTGTTGGGGAGTTCCACTGGTAAAGGTTGTTAGCGAAGATACCCTGCCCACGCACAAACGTTTCTAAATGATTTAGCTAGTCAGCCCTGCTTTCTTTCTGCTGCTGAAATAATCTCCTGTAACGCATTTGTAAAACGTGGACTGGAATATCACCCCTGAAGAAATACATTCTTTTGAGCAGAGGATTCTGTTTCTCAATTTGCACTTCCAATGCAAAAAGACTAGGATGTTAATGTGTAGCCCCTGACTGAAACCTTAAAAGTTTTAGAAGCATAAATCTCACTTGCTTACATTTAAGCCTTCAAATGTGCATCTTGGTGAACTGGGGCTTCTGTTGCTGCAAACTGGCTAGTTTCCACCATTAAGGAGCTCTTCCAATCTGTTTTTCATGTGTTCCAGAAGCTTTTTCTATGAATACCTGCTCCCTTTCTAGCACACTAAATTCTACTGAAAATATGTTTCCTAATTGTTACTTCTAACAGAGTAGTGAAATCATCTACAGATTCCCCATTGTCTGTAAGGTGCTGATAGAGGCACAACAGCTTCAGCACTCATTGCTTTATCTTCAGGTTTTGTTGAAATCAGTCTTGAGTGCTACCTCTTCTGAACCTAGGACTTTCCATTGGGAATACACATCCCGTGCTCCCTGCTGCCCCACTTCCTACCCAAGCAAGCCACAAATACAAAACAATCTTTTATCATGAAAAATGGGTACACAATTGCAAATGATGAGATTTTTAACCTTTCATTGCAGATTACGAGTCAATGCATGTGCCAGTGCCTCACTACCCTCACTGTAAAATACTTTTTTCTTGTATCCAACCTAAATCTCACCTGTTTAGATACTGAAAGGGGGATTGCATTCTTAATTTTAGGACATTTCTGGTTGACTCTATTAGATTTTACAAATCGTAGTATCTGTATCAATGGAGGAATGTGATCCTTCTAATGTGAGAGTAATGACATTTCCTATAGGAAAGATTTCATTTGGTCTGTAAGATATATGTATAATGACAATCAATTTTGCTGGTTGGTAAAATGCTGATATATGTGCAAAAAACTCGTTCCTGAGCTTAACTTCCTTTCAGAAGACTTGTATTTATCCTTCTGAATATGGAGTCATAGTCAAGAAAATGTGACATAGAAAGGACAGAGATGAATGGGGAGAACTTGAATGCGTATAGGAAAGGAGAGAATCAGACCTACTTTACAGGGGATGGGAAGGTAAGGAGGACTGTGTGCATGAGACTGTAATATTGGGGATGAGAATGGCTGATGTTGTGTTCTGCAATTGTGAAACAAGCAAAGTTTCTTGTGGAAACTTGTGAAACAAGCAAATGCATCTTCTTCAGGATGCACCTGGGCAGTGACACCAGTCTGGAAATCCACACTGCTGCTAGTGCTGCCCACATCTGTTCATAGGGCAGCAGCTTCTGCTTTAGGAGACTTGGCTTTTGTATCTGTTTGTTTGTTTTGCTTTGTATAATTTTTAACATGCCTTGTTTCGGTTTCATGTGAATTAATTTCCTTGTTTGAAAAAAACTTTCTTGAAGTTAGCAAAATAAAACAGTGCAATTCACCTTTCATGCTGAGATTTTTGCATGAATACAGTATAGAAACTAACTTATTCTATAATAAATTGTTCATTAGTCTACGTAAAACTGTGCAAGAATTACGGAGGAAGTGTAGCAGAAGACAGTAATTTTATTCATACAAAAGAAACAGCCTAATTACTGAAACAGAAGAATATGATCTTGATTAAGTGTATGCTGAATTGAAGCTTTGGTGTGAAAAACTACTTTGCTTTTGGTTTTGTGTGTTTATGCAGCTGTGAGTCCATTCAGTTCCATTTCTCATATCACTAAAGCCCATGCAATTATTATATATATTATAATAATATTATATGTATATATATATATCTGTATATATATATATATATAATTATTATATAATAATAATGGGAACTGCTTTAGAATAGGGTTGGAGCAGTCATCTCCAGAGGTCCTTTCCAACCCAGATGAACCTGTGAATTTGTGATTTCCTTCTGCTGTTACATTCTGAGATGTTCTTTGTCTTCTTCCTAGTCCAGTCATCATTTACAATTATTAACAACCCTGGATAATCTTATTGCTCTAGGTTAGCTCCTAGATTTTTATAGCAGAATTATGTGTTAATATACTCGTTATACTTCAAAGAATTAAAAGAACCATTTAGAAACTAGATAGCTAAGCTATTTTCAGTAACTACAACATTAATAATAATAATATTCAAAGTTTCCAAGTTAAAGAGTGAGAGAATTACATCTTAAAAAAGCATATAGCTCTGCTAGAGAAAGTCACCAGCTTTGTACAGGTTTAATCAGTCTTTTGTTATCTATTTCTTTGGAATTTTTAAACTGCTAATCTAGCAGGAAACACTTTACAGTCTTGACATAGAATCATAGAATTGCAGCATCTTGTTCTGAATACAAATGAAAATAAAATATTTTGGAATACTAGAAGAGACAAAAAGACAAATGAAACTCACGTTTATTTAATAAATGATACATTCTGAAGCTTTAACACATTTTAGCAAAAGCCTGACTGTTGCATATATTTTAATGATAGAAAGCTGCTCTCTGCCATAGAGAACCAGCCATTAGGCAATAGGCACTTCATCATTCTAACCCAGAATTCCTTTCAGTACTTTCAGAAAGTCTCTTTGCTGCCTTTGGATAAATCAGTAAATCTTTTGCATTGTAATAATCATAAAATAAAACCAGTATTATGGTTTTCAGAAAGACACAGCTTTTGGAATACTCTTGAGAGCTTTAATCCTATTCTGTTTGACAGAAGAGAAATCTAAGGTGATTTAGAGGAGTTAGAGTACTTTTAAGAGAGCACATAAGTCCAGAATAAACTATCTTAAAATGTAATGATTTTTCTTATAGAGATCTGTATAACTTTGGCTGTCTAACAAACTTTAAGTATCTAATTTGCAGATAATACCCTCCTCTGAACACTGCATAACTACAAGGTAAACACAGATAAGAAGGTGTGAACTTTAATGAGTTAGGTAGTGGCTCTGGATTAGTTCCACACTGATAGAGTACAGGTTTATTAGATCAGTAGAACTGCAGACAGCTTGGGAGCAGAACAAATCACAAGCCATTTTTTAAGCAGAGCATTGCTTTGGTGACAAAGAATAACATACCCAGCACTATTGTTGGTAAAGCCTTCAAATCCACTGGATGCCTAACCTATTAGAGTAAAGCAAAGTAAAACCAGCTGTAAGAAAGCTCATACCTAACCACCACTAATGCCTGGAATATCTGTAGTTTATCATTTCTGGTTTTAGTTTTGTTATGGGGTTTATTTCTATTTCCCCTTTTTCTGGTCTGCTGCATCAAAATAATTTTTTATTATCAGCCTCTTTCAGGCCTCTACAAAGATTGTCTTCAATTAATCAAACCAGTGCTTACCACTTTCCTCACCTGCCTGTTCCTGCTAAATAGTATTGATCTTCATTCCAGCAAAAATTATTTCAATTGCTTCACAGAAAACAGCCTGAAACAGTGAACAAACTATATTATATTGACAGTAGGTGATTCCTAGCTTCAGTGCCTATTTTACTTTTGACCCATCTGAGCACTTCAGCCAGCTAATTAAATTAGTCAATGTAATTGTTAATAATCTGAGATCCTTTTCAGCAAAGTGAAGAGTATCAGTGCTTAATATCTACAGAAAGATGATGGTGCAGGGAAGTACCACTTCATCACAGAAAACATACATCACTCTGTCACACATGAAAAAATAGTTCATGGATTCCTCCAGAACAGAACCAGTTTAATTTGTGAGTGAAGGAGTTCATAAATTATCTGAGACAGTCTAATTGAATGCCAAAATGCAAAATTCTTATTAAAAAATCAGGGTCTTGCATCAGATAATACCTCATGCAGGTGAATGGTACTGAATTTATCTGCATGAGAGGGGAAAAAATAATTCTTACTTTCAAAAAAAAACAAACATTAGATACACTTATTTTTAAGTTATTTGCTACTTCAGGAAGATCTTTTCCAAGAAAAAATGCAAAATATCTGGCCTACATTGCTTCTGCTGAAAAACAAGCAAAATAAGTTGTGAGTGTGACAATTCCATAGTCTTTAAAATGAAGTGTTAGCATTTGCATGGAAGGTGCAACCTCTCACTATTAATTAATACATCCCCAAATTATACCGTCTTTAATTGGAGCCAATTGCTCTCTGAAAGAGTTGAGTAGTAAGAAGACACAGAGTCTGTACTCTCAAAAACTTGCTTTCTAAATTCTCAAATAAATAAGTAAGGAAACTGGCATAAACAAGAAAGTAAAGCCTAATGAGATTGTGGCCTAGTGGAGGATTTGATTTCCTACTGAAGCAGTATATCCCTCTGTTCTGAGGGCTTATTTATATCTGTATGGTTCATTATATATGACAGAGAAAATAAAATAAAATATAAATTATCAAGTCATTTATTTTGATGTAACAGTATTTTTAATTTGGTTTCTATGGCTATAATTACACTGTGGATATAGTTACTGCAATATGAATGTTATTTTTGTAAGTTAACAGGGATAAGAGTAAGGATTTTGGAAATGTTAAACACCTTATAAAACATAAAGCATAAATACTAGTCAAGACCACTAGGCAATTTTTATGTTGATTACATAGACAGTAAAACTTTATTCTATTCAAGGAAACACCTTATTTTTACCCAGGGTGTAAACGAAAAGCAAACTTTTCTTGAGGTGATCGATATCCATTCACTTCTTTCCCATGAAATGACAGCTTTTGTTCCTTTCATCCAGAATTCCAAAGTATGGGTGGGAGTATCTAAATCCTAAAGAAAGAAAAGGACACTAGCAAGTGAGCACTGATGGACAGCTACTTGAGCTGTGGTTGCATCTGAAACTGATATAGACACCTTCTTTTCAAAGACACAAGCTTTTCTTCTTCCACCTATATTTCCTACATTGTCTCAGTGATCTGCACAGTAAAGGCCTGATTCTTAGAGAAGAATATGTTATTGTCTGCTTGGTAAACCTGCCTTATCTGTATAAAATATATATTCAGTACTTCACCTTTCCAAGACTGGGACTTGACCTAGCTGTAAAGATGTATTCAGGGTCTAAAACCAGGATTCTCAAGTGAAAGTCAGTCATGGAAACTGCACAAGTTACCTAAAGATCTGTGGGTTTTATGATCACAATTAAACTGTTTGTAGATATATTTCTACCAATATTTTTCAAAGTATCTTTCCTTCCTCATAAATTTTTGGACAGATGAAGAAGGAGACTGAGAAATCCTTCAGACGGTAGCACACACAGTAGTTAAATCCATACTTGACATTAATGCTGCAGGCCCAATATTTGTAGTTCATATTTTTTTAATAGTAACTTTAAATTACTTGCTATGGGCTTGACACTCTGACTTCGTAATTCACAACAGCCGATAAGTGAAGGCAAAAGGGGTAGGACACTGTTAACACTGGATTATTGGCTGCTATTACGATAAAATGAAAGGCTGATCCCAGATCTTTATACTTTATTGTCAGAGTGCCCAGGTATGTGGTGGAGTCACTGTCCATGGAGGTATTCAAGAAATGTGAAGTACTGAGGGGTGTGAGTTAGTGGGCATGGAGGGGATGGCTTGGTGGTTGGTTTAGGTGATCTTAGTGATCTTTTCCTATCTTCATATCCTATGAAGTGACAATTAAGTATTATGTAAATATCTTCTAGTCTGGAAGTCAGGTTCCAAATTTGTGGCTAAACCTTGTAGTCATCTGCAGTGATGAACTTTCTAGGAAATGCTATAAGTAAATAATAATTGCCTTTAATAACACGAAACAAATAAAGGACTAGAATGCAGTGGAAGGCAACAGACTATCGAAAAGCACTTTCCTAAATGAAAGCTGAATAATGCAGCATCCTATTTAATAGAAAGGAGTAGGTGATTGCATAATTATAAATTACGCATATAAATTATACAACAAATTATACATTATAAATAGAAGGGGCGATGAATCGGGTGGTATCATTAACTCAACTACAGCATTTGTAAATGTTGAAAATTTGTTGTTCTTTAGCATGGTGGTTTCAGCAGCACTACTAAGTGCTGTTACTGAAGGCAGGCAATGTGGCCTAGCAGATAAGGCATTGAGCTCAGCAGGAATTGCCAGAGTATAATCTAGGTTCACCCGTAACACTGAGTAAATCTGTTAGCTGTGAACACCATTCTTGTAATGCACAGCCCAAGGGTTCAGCAGAATGTAATCCAGGCCTGGTTTTGCTCTGCAACTGACTCATTTTTACTGAGAAAAATGTTATTAAGAAAGAGGAAGGTATGTGGGCAAAATCTGTGCAAGATAAGAAAAGCAGAAAAACAGAGGTGTAGTTTCTGAGTTGTCAGTAGCCAACATCTTGAGGATACAAGAGGAAAAATACTGATAGGAAAAAGTAGAATCCCTAAGGGAAAAACAAAGCAAAACTAAGAAATACACAAAGAGAAAACATAAACAGACAAAGAAGCCAGAGCATTAGCAGAAAGTAATTCAGCAACAAGGAGGATCAGTCAGTTACAAGAAAGTCCATCCCCTGTGCAACTTGCCTGACAACTGCCTGGCTAGGAAATGCTGTTTAGCAGTGACCTCCCTAGGGGCTGGTAGGCACAATAATGTTTATGCTAGTTGCATGATAGTCCTTGTTATCTGCCATGCTAGCCAACCTGATAATCTTGAATGGTCCTGGAAGAACCTAGAAAAGGAATCAGAGACTGTTTTAGAAATAGCATACAGGTATTGCCAACAATTCTTTTTAGTTTGTATGTAATATTTTAAATAGCTCATGTCCTTACATTTTTTTGTAAGTGCTAAAAACGTTCGCTAGGTAACTGCTCTGTGCTGTTGAACAGGAACACAAAACTGTATCTCTACTGAGAAAATAAAAAGCACATGTGAGTCAGACAACTTTGTGTATAATAAATTCAGCACATTAAATCTGGCAGCAGCAGATCACGAGAAGCAGAATTCCCATAAAGATGCAGAAAAAATGCTAGATGTGAATTTTTGCTGTTCTTCTCACTCAATGAGGAAAAGAAATTGCTTGCCTCTCTTTTAACCCCGAATATTGTCATTTCCATAACAAAATATTTGTAACTCCTTTATCTAATTTTTATTCTGCAATATTAAGATTACTTATCCAAAATGAATATCTGCTAGGCTCATATGACAGTCATAAGAGTATGGGTTTCCATGTGATTCATCATTTATTATCTTTGATTCTACTTTCAATAAAAACATTGATTTTTTTCCTGATACATTCTAAGCATTTACTGAGAATCCAACTACTGGTGTGTTAGTCTTTTTCTATCTCTACAGTGGTCTCTGAGGTATATAACACACTATATAGCACATTCATTTCAATTAGTACCTCTTTTATAACTTTTGAATAGAATTTTGTAGTGAAATTGAAGCGGTTTAAAAGTCCATGAGAATTTCCATTTGAAAATGAGATTTTGGACTTACAAAATTATATCAAAGAGTATATCAATATATATCATGCAGAGTGTTTAGACTGAGGAGAACAGGTTCTAGGAAGCTGGGTTGGAGCATTGTTTACATTTGAAAGTCTTTATTTAAACAATGCATGATAAAATTTGATGATTGCATAAAACTATGGACATCCTGTAGAAAAACTACTATAAGTATCATTTTCACTTTTGCTACTGGTTACTATACACAAGCTGAACATCTCATTCTAATGTCTTAATTCTAATTAACAATTGTCATTTGACAACTGCCAAAAGTAAAATAAGTTCAGTGTGTTAGTGATATGGATTTCAAGAGAAAAGCAATATAGTCTCAGTGTTTTTATTACAACATTTTGTTAAGAAGACTGTGCTCTTAGGTTACTAATGAACCTTGTTCCTATGAAAAGTTCAAACATTAATGGACATAGCTTAAAAAAATGCTTATATAAGAGTGCTTAGAAGTGATAAAAAGGTAAAATTTAAGAGTTTAACAATTTCATAAAACTCCTGTTTTAAAGATGTGCCTGTAAAACGGCACAGTAGTCTCAGTTTTACAAAACCAAAATCCTAGGTGCCTTCATTACTTCTTTGCAAGCTAAGAACTGGTACCCTCTCAGATTTTATCCAGAGATACCTGCTGAGATTGATTTTTTCCCACCTTAACAGGATAAAAACAAGAACTCTCATTCAGATTTATTGGCCCTCTTAAGGAATGTCAGATCTTTATGTTTTGTGAAGTTGTCTCTCCATGAGTCTTTAGGCAAGGAACATAGCAGCCTCAGCTATTCATCATGTTATTTATACAACCAGGGATTCATTATCTGTAAATCCCACTTTTTATGGATATTCCTATAGGTAACCAATGCTAATTAATACAGAAATCAAAAGTTAGGCTGGGGGTTGGATTTTGGTTATCCCAGTGTTACAGTCCAGCTTTACTGGCATGCTCATTCTTACTCTTAGACTCATTTGAAGTAGATGATGAAGAAACCTTCTTGGCAGAGTAGATGTCTCAAGCTTCATGCTTACGTATAATATAAGGACTCGAATATTCTGCTTCAGTACAGCCACTTGAGACATCCTATACCCTCAACTACTCTTGCTGTTTTGAAGCAAGACATGCTTTTGTCTTAAAAGACATCTTAATCTCTTTGCCTAAAATAATATTCTAAATTCTGTGGTCTGTGGAGGAAAAAAAAAAAAAAAAAAAAAAAAAAAAAAAGAAACAGGATATTGAGCACAATAGTTGCAATCTATTACAGAGCTGTAAACTAATACTATTACCTCCAATGGAGGTAGTAGGAATAACCCTACAAATATGAAACTCCAGGTTCAATCTTGAAACTGATTAAATAAACATGCACAGATGTCCTGCTTAGGAAACTCAATGATAAATACCACTGTCTCTGCCTGAAATAATAAAATATAGAGGGAATAATGATTTAAAAGAACAGAGAGCAGCAAAAGAAAATGGGAGAAAAACAAAGAAAGCACATATTTTCTTTTAAGCCAAGAGCGAATGGTTGCATGTAATTTAAGCACAGTTTGTTCAGTTGGCACTGATTAATGATGTTCATAATTATTTTAGGCTCTCTCACAATGGCTGTAAACACTTTTCTGCTTCATAAGAATCAAAGTTTTGAGTAAGATTAAACTTCATTAGCCTTCTAATAATCTTTGTTAACATTATCAATCATTTAAGATATATATAACCACATTAATAATTATAGCATCAGCTACACTTATTGCCTCACATTAAAGCACTGACAGAATCAAAGATATATATGTTTTTGTAAATGTCTAGTAAAAAGGCATAGAGTCAAACTTAAGAAATTATGGTTCATATTGCATGCAGATCTGTATCAAGGAATTTTAATTTTATCTTTCCTTGTGTTTGGAAGTTACAGTGTTGGAAAAACAGTAGAATATATTTCAGTAGATATATTTCAGCTTATATCCAGCATTGCTGAGGAAGTACTGCTGTAGCCAATAATACATTTTTTTCTCCCCAGTTTCCAAATAATTCTGCCTCTTCAAATTTGTCAATAATAATATTTAATTTCCATAACTATTTGAGCTAGTAAGTACAGGTTAAAAACAAATCTAGACACAAGTTTTCACATGCTTACTTATTTCCTTGGGAAGCTTAATCATTAGCGAAGTACAATACAGAAGTTTCTACCTAGCACTTCTGTTATTCTTCTAAACTGTATTTTTGAAAGAGGTGTATGTTTCATAATAATAATATATACACGTATCACAATAATAATATATAATAATATAACATACTCATAATATTATATATATTAATATAATATATAGAATATTATGTATAATAATAATAATATATTTATTATTATTATTAGTTCATTATGTATGTTTCACTATAAACCAAATTTCAGTATCCTACTTTCTGCAGTTATGCAAAACTCCTTCTAGGAAAAAAGGTCCGAGAAGAAAGTGCGATATACTTTCTGCTTAAAACTTTTATGTCCCTACCTAACTTTAACAGCCTGCACCTATGGTTTTATCTGTTGTCATTTTTATTTTCAGGTATGAATGATAAGAAAATAATAGGTAATAAGATCATTAAAACAATCCTTTGTTCCCTTAATAATTCTGCCTCAGTCAGTGTACTGTCCTACTAAGTTTGGGATGTTTATCTTATAAAATTTGTCTCCTTTTGTCTTCAGTGCAAACCTGAAGCTGCAATGTGAACTCTGGCCATCACACTGTGCGAGAACTCAAAATCTGACTGAAAATGTTACCTGCAAACATGTGCTTACCTGGAGGTAGAAATGACCCACTGAGGGTAGGAAAAGGGATAATGCCAGTGCCTGGTGAGGTAATTTATAGTGACATAATCTGGCCTTGTTATATATACACCAGGACTGCATTTATTTGACTTTCACTTTGATGAAACGTGACTCTAGAGAATACCTCAGTGAATCAGATTAATGTTTTGTGTAAGTTAAAGAAATTATACTCCTCATTATAGTAAGAGAAACGATAATGTTCCAAGCATTGTAGAAAGCCACTGTAGCATCTCTGAAGCACTAGAAATTGTATATTGCAACATCTATTTTTTTCACATGGCCTTTAATTGCATGCTGAAATGTCACCCACCACATGGCTAATGATCTGGAAACATTTAAAACTGATCACTAAACCAGACTTAATACCAATGCAGCTGTATTGACCTTAAATAGTCCTAATTTTCATCTTAGGAAGTGCTGATCAATGCCAAAGGAAATAATGGTAAGTGCAGTGATTTGATAGAAGGAAGTGACTGTATGTTTACTTCCTCCCCTGTATTTCCTGAGTACCCATCCTATGGTGATAAATCATAAATCATAAATTTGCACACTTATGCCATCCTAATTGGAAGTATTTAAGTACATGTTCATGTTTAAGAAACTCAAATACATTCAGTGGTAACCAGCTCATAAAAGTTGTATTTAATGGAATGTCTTGTGAAAAAGTGAGGGCAATTACAGCTAGCTTCATTTAAATGCTGTCTTGAGATTAGCACTTGAAAACACTATAAAAATGGGTGGTAAAAAAAAAAAAGAGCAATATTACTATTTTGTTATTACTGCTCTTTTTCAAAGACAAGTAAATTAAATATCTAGAGTGATAATATGTTTACAGTAAATTAATGACATTTATGATTTATTTTAGCTCTTAGAATCCAATTCGAGATGAATGCCAGTGTGAGAATTAATGTACTAGAAGTTTTAAAAGCCCACCAGACTGATTCTGCACAAGTGTGACATGACTGAATAGGACAGAGAGCTAACTAATGCATGCAGGTGATAAAATGTATCAGAAAGTGCCTACTATAAACGTTGTGACAAAGTTGTTTTTTGTTCCACATCACATAAAATAGTTTTCTTACATGATTTATGACCTGTAATTTAACACATACTTGTTCATCTGAGTTCCCTGAGCCCTTGTATGAAGAAGGGAATCATGAGGAATTATATTACTCACTGTTTTCTAAACATGGCAGAATGGATCCAACATGTTAACAGTTTACAGAAAGAAAGGAAGTGGTGGAAGTTTCTGGCAGGGGAAACAGATGTATGTCGTAAAAGTGGTTTGAACAGGAATTTTTGTTCAGTGGTAAAAAGGACTGAATATTGATGTTTCCAAATGAAAGTAGGGTAAAGCTTCTGTAACAAAGGCTATATTGACATAGGTTACCACAATCTACCAGAGTTCCTAATCTGTTTTTCCTTTTCTTTCTTTCTTTTTTTTTTTTTTTCTTTTTTCTTAAAAAAAAAAAAAAGCCTTTACAATAAAGAAATAAAGATACAAACAAGATGCTGAATGCAGTGAAAATCTGTGAACGTGGATAATGTGAATGGCAACTGCAAAGTCTGCTGCTCTGCTAATTAGGGAACACCTGGAACCGATCATGGTAAACTGTGATGGGAAGAAGTGTTTTATCACATATCTTTGTTCCAAATGCTGACTTATTTCTGTAGTATACTTGCAAAAAGCTTTTCTATTTTAGGTTTTTATCATTCTGCATACTCCAGTCTAGCTGGAATAAAGAAAATACTTTTCAGTAAGTTTCTGCCAGAGTCAGATAAACTCTGTGATCTTTTTGTTGTAAACAGAATTAGGAATGAATTGTTATTTTCAATATTAATTTATCCCAGCCATGAATTAGATACCAACGACTTTTATCCACTGAAGTCAATAAAACTGACAAATATAAAAGCAAGAGTGACTCTTAGTAAAACCGGGACCTTATCCGTAGATTAATTCCCATCCGAAGTATTCAGCTGCTGTGTTCACTTGAGGTACCTAACAGTACAAATAAAACTTCTAGTGGGGGGGAGAGGAAGAAGTTAAAATGTTTACTTTTTTGCTTGGTTTATTATTATTATTATTTTTCTTTTTCAGGGCAACTCTGCCCCTCTGTCTTTCCAGTGTTTTGAGAACTTGGCTTACACACAAAGATTTGAATGTTTCCTTGCCATATTCACAGTCTGTCTAAACAATCTTTCTGTTAGATTGGAAAGAGTCACTGGGTGTCTCCAGAACCGTAGAAGCAGTAATGATTATTTTCCAAACCTTATCCAAAACTAATTGATAAGACTGTTGTTTAATAGATCAAGACAATAATTTTACACCATATTTCTCTCTTGCTTTTTAGACTTATTCTTTGGAATTTGAGGAGATCTCAGTGTAGCACCACCGCATTCGTCCAACAACAATGAAAGGAAACTGCCAGACTCTGCTCTGAAGGCCACCTCTTGTCCAATTCTTTCTTGTTGCTTCTGTCAGCACTGGGACAGTTCAGCTTCAGTACTGTAAGACTTCATTAAATAATGTTATTTATAGTACAGAGTAGAAGTTCCTATCTTTCAGCTTTTCAAGTGCCACACTCAACTCTATGTCTTAAATGTGCCTGTAACAGTGACACCATTTGTGTCTTGTTTCCTTTTTTTTTTTTTTTTTTTTTTTTTTTTTTTTTTTTTTTTTAAAGAAAAGTGATAACTCTTCAGGGAGAAAGACATAGAGTGTCAGGGAACCCGAACATTTGTGAACATTCTTTTGGCATCACAGAGCCTCATTGTTTACCTTGGAAAATAGATCTATGTGGAAAAACTGACAGTGAAATGAATTACTAAATGGTTTAGAAAGACCAAATTTGTATAAGGCTCTCCTTCTTCTTTTAATGTCATGATAAATCTGATGAGAGTGCAATACTTGAGAGCTCTTTTGTGGGAGGATGGCTGGTTTTAGACACATTTTTATTCCATTCTACATTATTTTTATTTTTATTTTGTTTGGAGGCAAGCAAAAAGATTTTCTTGCTTTTTGCGATATTTACAGAATCACAGAATCACAGAATGACCCGGGTTGGAAGGGACCTCAAGGATCATGTGGTTCCAACCCCCCTGCCTAGCAGGGCCACCAAACATACGTCTTTACTAGATCAGGTTGCCCAGAGCCCCGTCCAACCTGGTCTTGAACACCTCCAAGGACGGGGCATCCACAACCTCCCTGGGCAGCCTGTTCCAGGACCTAACCACTCTCCTAGTAAAGAACTTCCCCCTAACATCCAACCTAAATCTTCCCTCTTTTAACTTAAAACCATTTCCCCTAGTCCTGCTATTATCAGCCCTTTCGAAGAGTTTGCTCCCCTCCTGGGAGTAAGTTCCCTTCAGGTATTGAAAGGCTGCAATGAGGTCACCCCGCAACCTTCTCTTCTCCAGGCTGAACAAACCCAACTCTCTCAGCCTGTCCTCATAGGGGAGGTGCTCCAGCCCCCTGATCATCTTCGTGGCCCTCCTCTGGACCCTTTCCAAAATCTCCATTTAGCACAGGACAAATCAATAGCACTAATCTGAAGTAGTCCTCAGGCAGTCAGGATTTTCAAGAAGCCTAATACACCTGGGAGAAAATGGAATTTGTTGGGTGGCACAGGTAGGGGTTTTAAGGAAGGTCTGTAAGGGTGCCGTTCTTTCATGAATGTATTTTGCTTAGGGATTGCTAAGCTTTATGAGCTTTTCCAATAGCAGTATTTATAAGGTGTATTGCAGCTCACTGCCAGGCCTTTTATTTTTGTTTATTTTTTTATAATATTTAGAAGAGACCTTGTCTTCCTACAAGAAAGAACATAAACTGTAAATCTGGCACTCTCTTGGTGTCTCCCTCTGGTGTAGTTACATCTGGAGCAGCTTTGTAATTAGATTATCATCTTCCATTAAGATCCAAGCTTTGATTCCATCATCTTCTCAAATTAATTAAGAGACTTTTAATCATCATATTCATTAAACTCTAATATCATTATTTTCTTCATTCTTCGAAGTGCCTTTGTTTTAATGGACAGACTAGAATGTCAAAGCAGAGCATTACAGTTCTTGCTAACACTTGAACTATTCTCCCCACACTTTCAGTGTGATTTGTTTTAAAACTAATTTTAAAGAGGCTTGCTTTAAATGATGAGACCACTGTAATTCCCCTTTCTCACCCACCATCCCAGTATTTAGCTCTCATTTCTCTTCTCATGTGAAGCATGAAAGATTCAGTTATAGCCTCACTTTTTTATGTCATTATTTTTTTTAATCTCTATGTTTATTTCTAAGATCATTTTGCATTTCGCCTGAGCAATAATATGTTCATCTGAGCATCCAATAAAAGTGTAAAATTAAAGGCTTGTTTAGAGGGAATCTTAAAATGGCTCAGAAGATGCTCTGAATTTAGGCATAGCAGTGAGAGGAATATGGGATCATATGAAGGAAGGTGCATGATGAAATTTGAATACTATGAGATGTGTGAGGAAGGATATAATGAGTGAAGACTGGATATAGGCAAATTAGGGCTGTATCTTTATGGGAACGGTAAAAAAATATGCCTTGAAGATGACAACCATGACAAATATATATATATATATATATATACACACATATATCTGAAAATAATTTTGAGAGCTGAAAGGACTATCAGACTGGTGGTCGTTTTCAGAGTCTCTTTATTCCATATGATGATCTTTTATGCAGTATTGCTTCTGGGACCTGTTTTTTAATCTAACCCTTGCACAAGTTTTCTGACCCCTGTGTTGGAGACAGTAGATAGCAAAGGCTGGTTTTCCTTGCTTGCTGATACAGTAGGATCACCAAAGAAAGTACAGAAACATGACTAGAAAGCTCACCCCATTTCTGTAGGGGGAGGAGCATGAGTATTTTCCTCCATTCAGCTCACTGTAACATCTGTTCTGTTTTCCCATATCAGTTTTCCCCATCTTACTCATGCTACTTGTCCTTGGTGTGCAAAAATAATCTGCACTGGTATTGAGAGCTGAGCTAAAAATATTTAATAAGAGCTGGTAATATTGGTAACTGTATTTACTGCCTTCTGTTCTGCCTATTTTTGTCTATCTGATATTTGCCTAAATTCTGGTCTTTCTATACAGTGTAATATTCTATGGAATTTTTATTCTTTGGGTACAAGGTAGAATTGCTTGCTGACCTGGGTATTTGACTACTTAAGGTCTAAGAAGATCTCAGAGAGGGGGGAGAGAAGGGGAATATTTGCTTCATATTTATGACTGTATGGATGCTACATGCAGCACAAGTTGAGGAGTGTTCAGCACTTGGTGAGAGATACACCGTATTTGTGTCATGGTGGTTGCAGATAGAAGTCTAGATGCATCATTTGCACATAGAGATCCCCTGCATAGCCATTTAAAAATCATATGTATCCATAGCAGTGATTTCATCTTTTAGATTCCCATTAAATACTCATGAGGTACTAGTGTTTTTCCCTTTCCTTGTCCTGTCCATTGGATGTAATTTGGCTCTCTCATGGGAATATTTACCTCACTGTTCTGGGTATTCACCCTACTAGAGAGAGATCTCTCAGCAACAAGGAGGGAAGTTAACAGTTGCATTCTTCTTTCAACCAAATCAACTTGTGTTATTCAGGTGAATTTACTGCTGATACTTGAATAGCAAAAGGTGAATTACTGAACAGATTCATATAACCTGCAGGTTAAAAACAGATATAAGTGAATGGAAGTTTTATTAAGAGCACTGTGAATTAGGTGTCTTCCCTTTGTTCCTGAGATTGAAAGGTCAAAGAGAAAAGTTCTGTAGAACCGGCATTGTTCATCAAGAAGTCTGTAGTTAGCAGTATCAAATTGGCAGGAAGAAGATGTAATGCAGGCATAGCCTATAACTTTGCTTTGCAACATGCAACGTATCTTGATAAGACTGCATTCAGTGTAGCGAAAGTGGAAGTGCAGTGCCAACTACCATCAAAATAACTGAGAACTGCAGATAAAGATTGTAAATATTTGCCATTCAGTTCAAGGTTAATGTGAATCTCAACTTTATTGTACAAAGGTCTTAGACAAGAAGGAACATTTAATATTTGTCAGCAATATCTGGAGTAAGTAATAAGTAGAGGATAGTAAATAGTTAATGTGCTTTATTGCTGGCTCAGGGAAGATCTGTTTCTCTCTGACAGTAGTTCTGCAGTCAAATTAAGACAAAATCCATGAATCTACATAAATCATTTAAATTATTCCCTTGAAAGCACCTTGTTATGTCAAAAGAAGAGTTAAGCAGAACTGCAGTATGCAATGGTGGCTTTGTTGTAGCAAAATAGTTTGGATTACTATGGCAATTATTTTGTTTTGGTCTTTCGTATGTGTTTTTAACCCCCAAAAGACTGTAGTGAATAATTCTTGCGCAATATGCTGCACTCAGCCTACTGCTCTTGTGAAACAAAACAGCTTTTAAGGGTAGGAACTGCTGTGCAGCATGAACATTTAAACATTGACTGACCTATTTTCTTGTTTCATTGCTCTCTGCTACTTCCTTTTTACAGCTTTGAGCCAAAAAAGAAAAAAGAGACTTAGGGAGATAGAGTATCTTCATTAAGGTAGAGTAGCCATCTAGTCATTTTACTGGTGTTTATTATTATTATTATTACTATTATTGTTATTATTTTCGAAGCACAGGATGAATACTTGCCCTTACTGAAACCTTGCTTTTACACTAAGAATCCTTTTTCCATTTCTAACCACCTATTATTAAAGGACTGAAAAACTAAATGGAATATTTTAACTAACTGTTATGTCAAGCTTTGGTAGCAGTGGCAGGTTTACCTTTTGAATCATGTTAGTTCTGGTCTGCTCTTTGGCAAAGGTAGCAGTGAATGATTATGAAGGTAACATGTCAGACATAGGACTATGGATGGGAAGCAGTGCATAAGAACAATGAGAAAGTCAGGGTAAAATCTCAAAGGCACACAAATAAATTAGTGCATTGTTGAGATTGAAAGGATAAAGCCGGCATCAAAAAATGACTTGGGGATATGAATACAGATATTGCAGAGAAATAAATATAGGCATTTAAGACGGATAAAATACAGATCAAACAAAATATGTCCCGGATTAGATTCTCACAGTCTGTCTGTGTGCAGTCTGTCTGTGTATCTCTCTGCACATCTACAGAAATAGAATCTCACACCCATTCAGCTTCATTTTACAGCTGGGTTATATTAGGTCTGTTATACCAAGGAGCCAGGATTTGTGTAGTTCCGGCTCCTTGGCCCTAGAGGGATCATAATAAGTAGTCTTGGAACACGAAGCATTGTGGGATTACTTTGGAGGCTAAAACACGTATGTTTTCAATATTGTTATGCAACCTGAAACAGCATTGCTGGCTCAAATACTAGCTTATATTTGGAGATGTAAAAAAAAAAAAACAACACAAAAACAAAACAAAACAAAAAAAAAGATCGAAAAATCATTTAACAAACAATATAAGTATAGGAAAGCTTTGCTGACCTCCTGTTCCCATAATTTTATGCCAGACTGGGACATAAAAGAATAAAAATAAAGAGTTCTGCTCTGTAAATACCTACAAAAGCAGAACATGTCTTACACAAAAGGAAATAATTGTATGTAGCTACATGATTTTCCTTTATTGCTCTTTGGAGTCCAAGTGCAAAACAAGAATGAACAAATCACCCAGTCACCCACTCACATCTCAGAGTCCTCCCTTTATCAATATCGCTACCATTTTTTGTAAATTCATTTCATTTTAAGTAATATTCTGAAATTTTAAACATCTTTTATGCTAAAAATTTCCAAATCAATGCATTTGGAAAAAAAATAATTTTGGCTCTACTGTTTCTGAAACTTTATACTCGAAAAAACTATTTTGAGTGGAAATGTTCATCACCAGTTTAAGCAATATCTTAACAGATGCATTCATCTCTACAGATTTAAATGAATGTGATGTAAACTAGAGTAGGAACTAAACTGATGTTAATACTAAATTGGTGTAAATTGCAAGCAATTATACTTAACTAAATCCAATTACAAGAATTCACTCTGTTTCAAGTGAGCAGTAAGAGATTACAGATTACAAATTCAGATCAAAAGTTAATAGAAATAGTCACTAATTTAATTCTGCGAAGTGTTGATTTCCAGTGATTCAGTTGCTATAAACCATGATTGGAGTACCATTCATAATGGCAGGCATGTACAGTAATATTGCAGTATCCAGTTTTTAAAGCCTTTCTTTATAATTGTTCAGAAAGTTGCAAGTGTATGCTTTCTCGAAGCTTCAGGTTGTCCTCAGCAGTGAGTGCTACAATTGCTACACTTTTTTTTTCAAGAAAAAATATCCCTCACAAAACAAACAAACAAACAAATAAAATAATAAAAATAAATAAATAAATAAAAACAACCAACCAAGCAAACAGTATACAGTGCAAAAAAAAAAAAAACCAAACCAACCAACCAACCAAACAAAAAAAAAACAGAACTATGTCTGGGTCAATGGCAAGGTTGTAGTAGTGAGGGAGTCTTGTGGGGGTGGGTTAAGTTGGAAGAGTTCATTTGCTGCTAGACAGTACTGGCTCCATAAGAGACTACTGCAGGGCACAGCTGAGAGAAACTGCAAAGGGAGCACTGTGGTTGGATGATTACCACTCTATTTTCCTGTGTTCCTGTACTCCCTGCTGTAGTATCTGGTAAGCTGTGCATGCTGTAGTGCATTGCTTCTGCCATGTCTTCTTAACCATAAGAACTGTCAGGTATAATGGAAGGGAGCACAGAGGTGTAGGCTGTGTAGAACCTATACTATTTCAGGTTGTTCGAAGATCCACTTGGAACTGATGTGTTTTTATGAGGCCTGTAGTCCACAAGACTCTTGAGATTCAGTTTGACACACATTGTTGGGGATTAAATCTAGACACTTTGAAGGGTGCAGAACAAATACTGAAGACAGATGGAGAGAGAAAGGCCAGAAGCCAAGTGTGTCATTGGAAAAAAATGACTAGGAAGACCTTTTTAAGGACAGTTGGAAAATATTACTGCTGAGAGACTTGTCTCAAGTGTCTGCACATGAGAAACAGGTGGTATATGGGACTCTATAAAGAAGGGGTTGATATGCAGTGATGTCTTTGTATTGTCCAACATGATGACTTGGCTTGTCAATGAACTGAGAAAAGAATGGAGGCTAAACAAAGGGAGTGTGTCGTATTGGGTTTCTGCTATATATTTCATGATCAAGAAGAAAAATAAATCAATGAATCTTTCTTTACAAAACTAGAAGAATCATGGCATGCTCTGGTTTTTCATTCTATTGTGAACTACTCCTGAAAGAGATACTCGGTGGGATGCAAGCAGTCCTGAAGGTTTCTAGATTGTGCAGAAGACAATTTTTTGATGCAGGTGGTGGATGAGCTAACAGGGGAAGTGGTTCTACTGGACTTACAACTTGTAAATAAAGAGGAAGTGACTGACATTAGGAAGACTGATAGCAGCCCAGGCTGTAGCAACTTTGAAGTGTGAAAAATTCTGAGGTGAATAAAGCAATGAAATGCAGAAAAATGAGCCTTGACTTCAGTAGAGTGCACTACAGTGTGTTTAGGGAACTACTGGCAAACCTACTAGCACTAGACTACTAGAACTACTAGACCACTAGCAAAGATGTTTGGAAGGCTGAAGAGGTCCAGGAGAATACTAAATCAGGCTCCTCAAAGCACAAGATTGGTCTGTTCTAATATGCAGAAAGGCAAGTGAATGTGGAAAAAGGCAAGCAAGGATGCACAGAGTGCTTCTCACAGCCCTTTCCTGGTAGAATCTGCTCACAGGTTCCTGTGTCATGTGGCAGCATCTGAGGAATTAGAATAAAATCAAGTTACAGACATGTAAGGAAACATATGGGAAAGGCTGTCTTCACTTCCTTAATTTGTAGATATTAAGAAGATTAAGCCCATTTCTTCTCAGAGGTGCATAGTGAGAGAGCAAGGGCAAAAATATACAAGTTTTAATTTATAAGAGAACTTCCAACAGAATATAAGGCAAAATTCTACACAGTAAGGGTGGTGAAAGATCAGACCAGCTTGAACTGAGCAGCTGTACAATCTCTGTCCTTGGAGATTCCTGAACCTTGACTGGATTTGACTCTGAACATCCTGACCTAACTTCAAAGCCAGCGAAGCTCTACGCAAGGTGATGGATGGGATAACCTCCAGAGATCCCTTCCAGTATAAATTATTCAGTGATTCTGTGGTATCTGGCTGATGCTCTGGCTCTACGTGATCATGGAGCAACCTTCTTTAACGCAACCAATTCACAAGAGTACACAGAGAAAGGAAGCAAGATTTTTCACCTGTGAGGCAGGTACTGGCTGGTACCTGCAATGCCTGAGGGAGGTGGAAGAGGAGAGTAGAGTGTGCATTTCAGAACAAGTGGAAACATTTCTTTCTGAGATAGTGGAACTAGAGAGTTAGAGATACCTTTCCTTGTTTGTGATTAGGGGAGTTCATTTGGGTGTACTCTCAATCAATCAATCAAACTTCTGTGAGTTTTTAGGTCACTGAAAGTCAATTCAGAAATTATTTCTTTAAATTACTTTCAAAGTAGATTAATAAGAAATATGAAAGTTAAATTATTTCTGGATTTGTTGGAGTATAAAATCAATTTTAGTGACGTGAATCCACTTATATCTAAAAAAAAAAAAAAAAGTATTTTACCAATTTATTTCTATATTATTTTTATGCTCAGTGCATAAATATAACAAAGTTAGAAAAGTATATTATCTAAATTCAAATATCCAATATCTTTATTAAAAAAGTAATCATTTCCCAGCACAATTGCTCTATGGAGAGCAGCTATATTGTATTTTAAAAGAAAACTGATATAATAGTTAAGTATGGATCCATTTATATTTCATTTAATTAACAATCTGTAGGTTTTTTGAAGTTCAGGAAAAATTTCTATATTTTAAAATATAATTTTAATGATCAAATTATTGGAAACTCATGTATATGAATATACTCTTAGTTCCAATGAGAATACAAGAACTAACCTGTGAAAATTATCATTTTTATTCTCTAAGTAAAAAGCCAGCTCTCATTTTCTGAACTATCTTTTTTTTTCTTTTTTTTTTTTTTTTTCTTTTTTTTTCACAGAATGATAAGATCACAAAATGATTCTATGAGTCTATATCCTGGTAAATAAACCTGTGTCAAGCACAATATTCGAAATGTATCTATATGTATATATCTAAATGTATATATTAAACTTTTTTTTTTTTTTTTTGTCCTGAACTGATCTTCTGTTAGTATAGTACATTAAAAAAAAATATATATTTCTATAGAAGTAGATTAAGAATGCCCAATTTCATTTAATAATGTTGCGTATATTATATCTGAAATTATGGAATATACTGTTATGTAACAACAATCACAATGCGCTCAGGTGACTTTCCTGAATCTAGTCAATGGTGTTAATACCTTAATGCTACTCCAAATACTGCCTGAGAAGAAAATTCTGGGAAAAAAAAAAAAATAATAATTAAGGGATCTCCCTTGTTCTGCACAAATGATGTTGGCTCAGAAATTAAGGAAGATAATATGAACCTCCCACAGTGTTAACTATAAATGTATGTGCCTGAATCTGAATTTAAAAGTGTAGTATTTTCTGCAAGACCATTTAATTTTTCAGCTGCTGTAACTATCTGTGTTTCTCATGTGAAAAGATCTATTTCTTCTCTACAATCAGAATTCACAACACAGCTTTGGTTCACAAATAACCTGACTTATGCTAAAATGTAATTGCAATTGCTAACATAATATCTATTCTCTAAAGTGTATTCTCTGCAGGTCTGTGCATTTCTTATGCTCTCAGGAGCTTCAAGCTTCTTCCATCTCTGATTAAAACTTAAAGTATGCTATAGAAGTGCATTAGAAAAACAGAGCAGTTTGTCAAATACTTCTTTTACCATATGACAAATGCTTTTACACTAGTATGTAGTGTGGAAGTGTCTATCACTGTAAGCTGAAGGGGAAAAATACCTAGTTTCTTAATTTTTCACTCATAATGGATCTACTTCAGCTCTTGTCAAAATCAATGGCCATCAAAATGGCCTCCTGGCCATGGGCAAGTCACATAGTTTCACTGTTTTTAATATATTTATTGGACAAAATAATTTCCGTATTCTTTGTATGAGCAGTAAGTAATCCGCCAGTTGCAAAAGATAAACTAATTTGTGGTGCTCTATCCCACGTTTATTCTACAAACATTGTTAAGGTGCCAGTATTCTTTGACTGCAAAAGGTATTCTGAGGCAGTGCTTCTGGACTTCTATTACCCATCACTTGTCTTTGTCAGAACTTAGCACCTAGTCCTTTCAATTCCACCATCTCTTGCTGCTCGCTAAAACTGAGCTCTTCTCTGTTCCTAAACCTGGAAAAAAAATCTGAAATGAGACTATGAAGGTAAGGATATAACAAGTGCATCAGCCATTATGGCTTTTCCCATATCTTGCATCTTTAGACTTATGCTCTAGGATATCATGTTTTGTGCTTGTTTGTTTGTTTAACTCCCAACAGAGCACCTTTTTTCTTTAATGCCAATATCTGATCATATTAGGAGACTCTGTACAGGTACATAAACTGAGATTGCTTGCGTCTTGTTCACGTTTAAGTGGCATAGGTACTGGGAGCAAGATAAACTATGGGGTCTTTTAAAATTTTTTTTTATATTCTTTTTATTTTATTAAGAGCAAAGAGACTAATAGGAGCATAGGCCCATGACTAACTGGGTCTTGTGAAGTGCAACGTAGAGGCTAATTTCTCCTTCTCAGCATTTTATACAACCACACACAGGGAAACCACAACCTGCTAAGTTCCTTGGGGCAAAGGTTTGTCACTTTCATTTGTCTGAAGTATAATAAATGCTTCCCTGGCAAAATTTCATTGACTTTCACTGTGTGTAATAAATCATATTACTCCATGTGAGCTTTTCAGAGCAACTTTTTAAATTCAAATTTTCTATCAGTTTCCATGGAGAATGATAGAAGTAGTTATTAGTCTCAGTGAGCATCTGTTAATGCTGCCACACACAAATATAATATCCATATTAGCATCTTCTACATTTTTCTAACATTTCTAACTTCTGAAACATCTGTTTGAGCTATTTTTCTACTTCCATGTCAGCTGATCCATTGAAGTAGAGAGAGGTGAGCAAGCAGATTGAAACTTCAGTATGAAATATATTAAACAGGCAAAGCTCAATGGGGAAACATCTGCTGAAGTGGAAATATCGGTGCAGACTGGAATTTAAAGACTGAGCAATAGGAAGAGGAAGCTTTCAAATAGTATTAAAGCATTATCTGTATGATTTTTTTATAGTTGTTATTGGTAGTTTAAGTTCTGCACTTGGGTTGAGAGAAGTGGAGCCACTGTCTCTGAAGGTGTTCAGGAAACATGGTGATGTGGCACTGAGGGACGTGGTTTAGTGACCAATATTATACGTACGAGGACAGTTGGAGTAGATGAACTTAGAGGTCTTTTACAATCTTAATGATTCTATGAACATGGCACAATACACACATTCAGAAAACTGATTTATATGATTTCTTTCCTTGGCATCTAAGTACAGAATGTCCTCCAGAGTTCAAAATTAGTGGACAATTAAGTGATTTATAATAAATTTAATACTAGCATCCAGATGGTACTTATCTTCTACATTGTAATTAGCCAGACAAAGAGTAGTGTCTAGTGCAGAATGCTTTTGAGAAGCTAAGGACTGGGGATATTTTGTAGGTGAATTTTGGAAACAGAGCAAGGAACTCAGCAAGGACATTGCTGGGCAGGGTGAAGGAGTGGCAGAGAAGTGCTGAGAAAAAGCCTTGCTTAGAGCAGCTGAGGAGGAGGCTGGGGAGGGCTGGGGCTGAGAACAACACAGAGCTGGACTGGTGGAGCTGTACTTGAGGCCTTCAAGGCTCATTGTCCCTGGGTTGAGCTGTCAGAAGGAAATCTGTATTACCAGCCTTCACATGCCTCCACTGCATGAGAAGAGGGTGATATCATGGTTCTGCCCTTTCCTAAGTCAGGCTTCCTTCCTGTTTTGTGCTTTTTTCAGGGATACAAACAGTTCCTGTGATCTGATGTGGGGGAAGCCTTATTCCTGTGAGTGGCCTTGTGAGATAAGTGGTGAACATAGCTAGAAATGTATTCAGTGCCTAGAACAAGCATTTTGCTTAAAGATATTCGTAATGGTCTCTTTGCTGTGGTCTAATGACTGCATCAGAACATTTATGTTAAGGGAACAGAACCTGAAAATTACCCAGTGACTCTGCCTTCTGCTATTGCTGTGGAAATGGAGCCACAGACGAAAAAAGCAGCTATGTCATTACCTAAACTGGGAAATGGGCTTGGAAATGGGAAATGTTCAAATCTTTGAACATCCTGTCACTTTTAGAGTTCCTTTCTTTTCAGGATTATTAAACCATCATTATTTAAGTACCAATAATTTTCTACATTCTTCCTTTATTTGTGTATGTGTATGCCTTCTTGGTCACCAAAGATTATGTTAATTTTGTGATGAGCTGCTTGTTTTGATGATTTAAATTCAGGGATATTTCCATTGCCTGAACAAGTGTGTAGTCTTTCCAACACTCATTTCTGTTAGATAATACTGTGGAGCCAGCAGCCATCTGCTTAATTTTACAAAATGTTTGGATTGAAGTTTAAGCCAACCCTTTTAAGCTCTTCACAAAATTACAGTTGCCACTAGAATCCTAGACTAAAGAAGCAAGATTTATTTATCCTATTGTCCTTAACACATGATGTGTTAAAAATATCTATACAGAAAGCAAAACAGAGGAGCTACATAAAACTGCAGGATTTATAGAAAATACTATGCTAAAGAGTGATTAGCCATAGAAATTACCAGATTAAATTGTTTTTCAGGATTCACTTATTTCTCTGGGTTACTACTAGCAGCTTGATTTTGATTTTAAGAGTGGTTTGTGTCACTTCTCTGAGGAAAATAGTGACAGAATTGCTCTACATGGACATTGTGATTTCAGCTTACCTTTTGAGCTCTTGTGAGGCTCAAGGGATTTGTTAGAGAAAAAGACTTGGGTTCCCCTCCCTTGCTTCTTGTGGAGATCATTTTGAACTCGATTCAGGCATAAAAGAAATACTAATCAGTCTTTTAGACCAGAAAGAAACTCCCAGGAGTATTGTATACATGTAAACTCTCTTATAAAAATGAATATCATAGCTTCTGAGAAAAAAAGCCACATGAGGTAAGGAAGTTATATTCCATCTTTCAAGTATGAAGATGAACGAAAGGTTTTGCCTGAAGTATAGAGATTGCATAAACCTTGGAAAGGCAGCTCTATAATCTAAACTTGAGTTGTTATTAGGACTTTATAGTAGATCTTTTTTTGTGTGTGTGTGTGAATGAAAGATGATTATCCTGAAACTCCTGTTCCTTGTTTCCTGAGAAATGATTTTTCTTTTCAATGGAATAAAAAGATTTTTCTCTGCCCTCACATGAGAGAAGTTTAGCCATAGTGAGCAGAGGGCAATGGCAGACAAAATAGAAAGCTCCTCAGAGTATTTTAATATGGATAACTTCATTCTTTCCTTCTGATAGGCATCTGAATTTGTGAAGAAAGTAAAAAGTCTGGCTTTGCATATCCTAGATAGGGCCTGGGGGTTGTACTATATGGTCACCAGCTGAGCTCCAGGGCTGAGCCTGGCTTGTGCCATGAGTGAAGGGAGTCTCTGAATCTGTGCTCTCAAAAGGGATAATTTTTATTATCTTCCCATCTGAGACCTGCTAGCAGAAGGTCTGTGTTTACTCTGCGTGTCAGCTATTTTGCTTCCCATTCTCAGATACACAAGTCCATGCCTTGAAAAGATATATTCCTTTTTAAAGAACTCTTGCACTGGCTTCAGGCACACAAAACCTTTATTGTATACTCTCCCAGGCACCTGAAAATGAGAACGGAATGATTGATACAAAGAGAACATGAAAATTCTATTATGAAATTTTCTAACATGGGTAAGGAGTGAAATGTTCTTGAATGCATCTGATTTGCATCCAGAAAACAGAAGCGCTAATAATACACGTGTCAAATTAGTGTTAGAAATAGCTATGAAATGAAAAGATATAAAGATGGTATATAAATGAAGGTGACCTGCTAATGAATAATGTGGGAAGAAAAGACTGACAAAGTGTTAATTGATCTGTCAAATCAGTGATGTAAGTCAGTTGCATGGAGGAAGAGAAATTAGTCAGTGTAAATTACGTAGTGACCGTCAAAACATCAGAAAGTTCACATTCCTTAAAGAAATGACAGATAGGAGATAAGAATAAATTATAGGGGAAAAAAGCGAATATACCATATTTGATTTACTGTTTGTTCCAGGTAGCTAGTAATGGTTATTTTGATGATGCCTTTTAATGCCTGTTATAAGAAAAAGTGTTTGCAGCATCTATATACCACACTACTCCTCAGTTCCATCTGTAAGTTTGCACAGCTTCTCTATAGAGAAAACCAATAACATCTATGATGTCCGATCTATATCTTCCAATAATGAATGGCTAGTGAGTAGCTGAACTGAGATAAAAAATTAGTACAAATCCGAGGTCAGCAGGACCTGGGAATTCCTGTGTATCTGTTATTAAAAAATATAAAATTTAAAAAAAAAAAAAAAAAGGATTGCTAGTAGCAACTTTGCTTTGTACTTTCTTACATGCTTCATCACAAAAAATAGATTATTATTTCCTAGGATGAGCTCTCATTCTGAAGAGACTGTTGTGCATCTATTGATAGGACTCTAAAGAACACAACCATTACCTTGGGATTTAATAGGCATGCAAGTGCCATGAAATTACAGTGAGACATTCCGGCCTGTAAGATAGGAAAGGAATCTCGCATGTGTCTATAGTCCCATGATTTATTCTTAGAAACAAAATAAAATGTTGAATGTCTTTTCATTTAGTAGTTGTGTCTACATTTCCTTTATGTTTTAGATCATAGCTACATCAGAATTTTTCATGCTCTTTGTCAAGTTAAAATCAGTATTTCCCTGTCTTGAAATGCATGCACAAATTCTCATTTTTGATGATAAGAAGTTATATGATATTTTGCCCACTAGAGGGTACCCAACATATTTCCAATCTTGCAGGAGGATGCATCAGAGGCTACAAAAGTAATTAATATCAGATCAAAATATTATTATTATATTTTCAAAAAATACCAGTGTCTATTTTTTATATAATACTTTGTGAAAAATAAATTGGCTTTCATTTTCTGGAACAAATAATTTCCTCCAACTTAAAAATTCCAAGGTATTTTTTTTTTGTGGTGGACTATCTCTACAAGATTTTTTCTCTTTTTAGTGTTATCATGAGAGGTTATGTTGTATTGAAATATTGAATGACATTTCTTGTGATTTGGGATTTCTATTCCTTCCAAATTGCATCTGAAAGTAAACCCAGTTCTGGTGTTAATCTCCAAAACCTCATGGTGTAGAATTTAATCTTATTTAAATATCCCAGTGCTAAATTTGCTACGGCTTCTTTCTGTACCCAATTTATGAAAATCCCAAAGAGAAAAACAAACAAACAAACAAAACAATAAGGTCTCAAAGTATTGCCAAAAATTACTTTGGATCTTTTGTCAATTTTATATGTAACAGCACTGTTGCTGCAAGTCTCAGTTGTGTCTGCCTTTGACTTTAAAAGGCAGAATTGACTAAGTTCTATCTCCTATACTCAAAGCATTTAATAGACCTTTTCTCAATCCTGGGAAATTACTGGTACTGTTCTTCAACACCAGTAAAGGAAAATCTGTCCTTCCTATGAGTCTTTGAAGTGCACAGGTTATGAAATGACAATTTCAGCCCTGATTCCTGTTGTGAGTTTGAAGCATTTTGTGTTGAAAAAAGATTAATCGAATTCAAGCAGGAACTGGCATCTCCTCTTATATTTATTTATTTCATTTCTATTTCAACAAACTAAGGAAAAGTGTGAATTTATGAAAACTTGAAAACTTTACCAGAGTGGGACTTAATAAGAGGCATGTGTGTTATTTTAACCAGAAGTTAGCCAGAAGTTAGCAGAAGTTAGTGAATGGGAGTGAAATTCTTCAGTATATATGGAATCAGAATGGACCCCTATGACTGTAATGTATGCTGAATATGACACATGATAATGAGCAAGTGTTTTGTAGTGATCTAAAGAACAGTGTTTGTTGGATCCCAGAGAATACATAACACAAGTAGGCAGGCTTATTTGGAAATAGATCCTCATTACATGCAGAAATCCACAGATGACTCTTCTGCAAAGGTTTTCTCGTAGTGTTTACAACAAAAAGAACACCTGTTCTAGACATTTATTTCTGATTTGTGTATTTAAAACGTGTTTGAATCAGGAAACCTCCATCAACTGCCCATCTAGATTCTACCAGTACTCCGGAACAGATGTACTTCTGAAAAAAGTGCCATCAAATTTTCTTTTATTTTTATTTGTCTCTGGGTTTCACCATTCTTAACAGCAAATAGAAACTCTTTGGAAAGGAAGCAATAACAAATTTATTGGTTTTCTTTTCCATCTGCCTTCGTAACCTGAGTTTGCTTCATACTGATTATAAAAACATATATTGTGATAGTATCCTACAGAAACAAAGAAGCAAACAAAAGAAATCATAGTAATTAAGCTTAGTTTCTCATGAGACTCCTTCTAGAAGCAGTAAAGAAGTAAACACTCCAAGATTAGCCCAGGTGAGAGTATGACAAAATTCCTACTGAGTCTAAGATATTTGAGTGTTTGAAGTATTTTTGTTCTCAAGAACTTGTGAGAGTCCATTACTACCAAGGACCTTTAAGTTTTACAATTTGCCAAATAACGTAAATGCACAGTAAGAAAATGTGCTTTATTCATCTTCATCTAAAAAGAAAATGACTTATTTTCTTTGTGCCTGCTGAATGTCATTATATATTCTCATTGCTAACTATCTTGTCTGAATTGACTTCCAGTAATTCAGTATACCTCAGTACAACACTTTAGCACATCACATTCAAGTTATTATCTGAAAATTGCATATCAGAAAATAAACTTGTCATTTGCATTATCATATAATAGCAATTAGTCTTACAAAAAGAGCTTATTTGAAATGTATAATGTACATCAATGAATAGATCCTTGAATTCCTTATGAGGTGGCCAGTGACAAAAGATCCAATTCTTGGTGATTGGAAAGCAGCAAATAAATTGCCTTTGACTTTGACTGTGAGAATTGGGTTAAGTTCTACAGTTTTTACTGAATAGAGGAAAATGCTAAAATTGCTAATTGCTGAGGTTCAGTAGCTCCCAAATAAACTTGGATGAGTTTTATGCATCTAGTCCCATAGTCCTTATTCAGATTTTGTTCATATTAAATCAAATACTGAATGAAACTTGAAATCATATGCTTCAGCCTGATCACCTTCCGCTCTTCTATGCAGAAACAATTGAGACACAGTTTTAAAATGGTTTCATTATAATTCTCCAAGGTCTCTGTAGTTAAAGGCACAAAATTTTACCTGTTTTGCTTTTTAACCCTCTGTTATCTCTAAAATAAGAAAGATGATTCTAAAATGCATATGCATGAGAACAGCTATCACATATTCCTGCAATGAGAGAGGGAATTGCACACAGATTTTTTGCACACAGACATTTTATGTCTGCATGCCCATGCACACATTTGGGTGTTCTACTTTCTAAGCATAATGAAGACATCTGAGACTCAAATTATTCCCTGTAAATGTTTTGCACTCCATCCCTTCTGGCTACTTGTTACTGCTCATATTCAAGAGGATGACATTCCACTGCAACAAAAATATTGACAGCTCAACCCTGAATACCACTGATCACTAGGATTTCAGAAATGTAACTTTCTAGAATTAATGTTAACTGTATTTACTTATTTTTTTCCAAGATATTTGTCCTACTTTAGTAGATGAATGTATTTCCACTAAATATGTGTATAAATTTTCAGGAATAGCAGTCAAGAAATTCCTCTGAACTTGGGTCCTAATAAAAATTAGTTTATTATATTCTTTTAAGGAGAAAAAATTACATCTATGGAGTAATATTCTATTATCCAGTCCTTTTGTTGATTTGCTAGCCAAGATGCAGCACTACTGATATGATACTCAGTTCCTGGGAGGAACAAATTTGCTTTTAATCCTCAGCACGGATGTGCCCACGATTTCAGCTTTATGAATTGCCAAACTCCACCCAAACTTTCTTTCCTTTCAGGAAGAGTCCTGAAGGGTGTATCCTGTAAGTTTTCCTGACACATGGCATGGGGCCAGCTTCTTCTTTCCACATTAACCTCTTCCTGCTTGAGTGCTATGTGAGTGATGATGACAAACAGTTCATTCTGACAGAATTTGTTGTAGGAAGTTTACTTCCTGTAGTTTAGTACAGAATACAGTGCATATATACCAGAATGGAAAAATTTGGAAATCTTGTATATGGGTATAAATAAGCAACTTAAGCATTGGGTAATTTTGCCACCTTGTATTTTAATTATCCTTTTCTCATTGTTCTTTTCTGTCCTTTGCCATCCCATTCAAACCATTCTGTCCTCTCCCATGTTTACAATAAAGGTTTATTTTCTGTACACTAAGTTTCATCCCAGATACTTTCAGTCTCCTGAGGTTTCTGCTTTTCACTCCTGAACCTTCCCTTTCCTGAGTCTCACAAGATCTTCCCGTCATTCATCTTATTTGTAACCTTGAGTTTCACCTCCCCTCCCCCCCCCCCCCCCCGCCCCATGTATGTTTATAAATAAAACAGTGCTGAGACAAATATATACCGAGTGACAGAATAAATACAGTGATTTGATTCCCAGATAGAAACTTTCTCTTTACTCTCAATTTTTTTGTAATTATAGATTGTGCTCATTGCATTTTTCTAATTGCAAAGGTTGGAGAAGGAGCAGTGAACATATTTGTATCCTGGATCTTAATGTGACTTATGAAAAATAAAAATATTTGGGAATATTAAAGAATCTGCAGAAGTTTCAATTTTTTTTTCCTTGATGATTGCTGACGTCAAACTTTTTTGTTTCTTTTAATTTTTATCCTTCCTGGGTTTTGGTATGTTTGTTATTTGTTTTGCTGTCTTTTTCATTAAGAATGTTTGAGTGGGGCAAAACAAATTCAATAATATTTTCATAACTTGCTATCTTTGTTTTAACAGAACAACCTTCCAAAATGAAAATCTTCTGACTGGTGTGTGTTTGTTATCCATGACATAAGTCTATCTCTTAACTTATCTCATGCACAAAGAATGTGCAAATAATACTTGCATGGCTTACATTTTTCCAACTTTGAATTTTTTTTACTGTTAAACAGTATTTTCATCATTCATGAAAACTGCATTCATTGGAGATTTTTTTCTTATGCAGCACCTTAATCCATACACTCAGATAATGTAATACCAGAACGCAGAAATAATTTTAGAGAATTAAACATTTCCAGCATTCCTCATTTACACTGCATACATATAAATGCATAAAACCAACGTCTTACCACTAACAGAAAATAAATGATCTGAATGTAGAAACAGTTGTACTGCAGAGACTCTACTGAGTTAAGTCCTTTGGAAGGGTTGAGAAATATATGCATTGTTTATTTTTCAAGGCACAGTAGGTCTGAAGACAAGAATTTCAAGCGTTGAATGTTGTAAGAGCATAAAAATGTTCTAATGAGGAGATTGAACCATGAAAGAAAAGTTGTTATATGACATGAATGAAAAATAAGCACGTTGAGTTTCACTGATATTTATAAATCATTGGAAAATATTTTTTTTTAAATATCTGTTTCTCCAAGCTGTATCTGCTTTAACTAGATACCCTGTTAACCCTCTCCCACTTTGCATTTTTCTAACCATAGAGATAACTAAGTATTGATTTTTATGTGCAGTATCTGATTTTACTATATACTCTTGCATTTTTAGAAATGTGTGGGTGTTTTATTATTCATAATTTCCAAAGTAAAATCCGAGAATAAATGAACTGTATATGCACAAGTGGGTTTTGGTCAAATGGGTTAGCACAGATGAGCTATCAGAACTTTGAGTGCTTAACCCCTTGCAGGAGGTCAGATGAAGGCTGAATCAGAAGCTTGAGCTCTTTAACAGTATCCCCATTAACACTGCTAATGGAAGAAAGAACAAAATTATTTTTTCTTCTTGAGTTCTTGGTGTGGCAGGAGATGTAACATGTCCTTTCCTCATTTCTTATATAGATTTTTAGAAAATGTTTTTTCATATAATCATAGAATCATAAAATGGCCTGGGTTGAAAAGGACAATAATGATCATTTCGGCCACTAGTTTCAATGCCCCTGCTATGTGCAGGGTCACCAACCACCAGTCCAGGCTGCCCAAGGGCACATCCAGCCTTGCTTTGAATGCCTCCAGAGATGGGGCGTCCACAACCTCCTTGGGAAACATGTTCCAATGTGTCACAATCATCTCTGTGAAAAACATCCTCCTAATATCTAGCCTAAACCTCCCCTGTCTCAGTTTAAAACCACTCCCCTTTGTCCTACTGCTGTCCACCCTCATCAACAGTTGTTCCCCCTCCTTTTTCTTTTTGGTGGGTTCTTTGTAAGTCTTCTATAAAAGAGATTGTTCTGCTAGGATTTATGAAGAACAGAATCATCTGTGTCAACAAACATCTTTGGTCTACAGACTAAAGTGATCCTTCTCATAGGAAAATGAATTAAAGTAAAATAGTCCATGAAATTAAAATCATAGAATTGTTTGAGTGGGTAGAGACCTATAAGGGACATCTAGCCCAACATCCCTGCAATGAACAGAGGCACCTACAGCTTGATCAGTTTACTCAGAGCCCCATCCAGCCTAACCTTGAATGTTTGCAGTGACACAGTATCCACTACATCTCTGGGCAACCTGTGCCAGTGCCTCACTACCCTGATCATAAAAAATGTAATCCTTACATCCAGTCTAAATCTCCCCTCTTCTAGTTTGAAACCATTTCCTCTTGTCAGAACAAACAGAACAGAACCTGCTAAAAAGTTTGTCCCGTTATTTCTTACTGGCCTTCCTGTAGATACAAAAAGACTTTCCTCAGGTATCCTCAGAGCCTTCTCTTCTCCAGGCTGAGCAAACCCAGCACAGTAAGCCTGTCCTCATAGTAGAGATGTTCCATCCCTTGGCACATTTTGGTGTCCCTCTTCTGAACCCTTTCAAACAGGTCCATGTCTCTCCTGTATTGATGACTCCAGATCTGGACACAGTACTCCAGGTGGGTCTCATCAGTGCAGAGTAGAGGAGTAGGATCACCTCCCTTGCCCTGCTGGCTAATTTTTTTTTGTCATTGGTCCTGGTTCTGACCACTAGAGGACAACACCACTAATTATCACCAGTCCAGTCATTGACCCATTGACTCTCTGCATATGATCTTGCTCTGAACATTCCTTTTTCTTGGTCCACCCATTATATTCATACCTTTTCTGTTTAAATAGAAGTTGTTACTGAAGTCCAGATAGATGACATCAGTGGCTCTTCCCTTATCCATTGAAGGCCACCAGGTTAGTCAGGCAGAATGTTCCCTTGGTGATGCCATGCTGGTTGTCACATATCACTTCCTTCTCTTTCATGTGCCTTATGTAGTTGAATGGAACATCTTAACAGGTTCCATCTGCAGTTTATTAACTTCCCAGAGACAGAATATTGCATTTCTGTATATATGTATTTCTAAGGTTGTATTTTTATTAACTTCTTTGAATTTTGATTTCTTATTTCTTCTTATTTTTTTTTTTTTTTCCCAAGGAAAACTGGAGTGTTTACAAGTGAGTGAATTGTCCATACTTTTACAGCTGTGGCTGTGCCCTGCAGATTTTGCTTAGCTACATTTTGCAAGGGTTCTCTGCTTCTTAATATTTCACAGCATAAGTTCCAACTTAACATCTTTATTTTCCTTCTGGCTACATTTCCCTCTCTTCAGTTCCACTTTCCCACCCCTTTTCTTTTTGAATCTATAGTCTATCATTAGCAACTCTTCTGCAGTCATACTGTTAGTAAGGTAGCTGAAATAATGGTCTGATATTTATATACATCTGGATACATATATATATATATATATACATATTTCTGTTCTGTTTATCATTGGATCCTCTGTATACTTGGTTTTCTGTATACCACCAAAACTACTGTTACGTTTCAGGAGGAGGGCAACATTATCTGATGCAGCTGCAGCCTTCAAGTCTCTACAGATTAAATCACATTAATTTACTGCAGGATCATTATAAAACCATTCATGGATGCTTGTATACTCAGAAATCACATTTACTAGCAGACTGAATGGATAAATGAAGAGGAAATTACAACTTTCTTCTCTGAAATCATAGGCCTTCTCCACTAGAACAACAAGAGAATTTCTACTAGCTGGGGGCTATTGGGAGGCACACACTAGAGCACCACATCTTTTCTATAAGGAACTCAGTACATGCAGAATTTCAAATATTATTGAAACTGTAATTCTTGGGAGAGATTCTTATAGAAAATTACAAGTAGCACCACATTATCACTGAGTAGAGGTAGTACAGTGAGCATCAGCAGTGATCAGCAGAGGTTAGAGAGAAAGGATTGAGGGAGAAATAGAAGTGCCTAATATGACAGTGAAAGGAAATTGCACAACTGTGTGATTGGACTCAACAGTGAACTGAAGGATTTAAGGAGTAGAAAATGGTTTCTGTGTATTGCAGAGGTCATGTATATGGAAGACGTTACAATCAAATAGAATAATAAACCAACACCAAAATATAGTTTAAAAGTTGTGAAAGATTTTTCTAGGACAGAAAGATCCTTTATGATCTCTCAAATGAGAGAGATATATTCTGCCAAGAATTTTAGGAAGCATCTCTTTTCTATTTATCATCATATGTATTTTGTAATTTAGAGGACTGTTTGAAAAGTTTTCACGATGACTGTAGGACCTTGAAAACAAGACAGAATGAACTCCTCAGACTAATCCACTAACATGCCATCATTACAGATCTTCATTTGGCTAACTAATCAAGAGAGGAGTGAACAGTTGACTCACAGTAGAGACAAGAATTGAGAAAGAACACCATGGCAGATCGAGAAATTTTGATGCTTTTTTTTTTTTTTTTTTTTTTTTTTTTTTTCCTCTGCCAAGAAGATAGAATAGGAAAGTCATGAAAGGGCTAACAGGGAAAGTAAAAAGTTAAAAAGTTGACTGAACATGAAGTAGCTGTTATTGAGAATAAGTGAGCGCATATCCTGATCCAGATAGGGAAAAGTTCAATTGAAGCTTAAAAGATAGCATTGTAACACCATCTGTGGAGCAGGAAGATGTCCCTTAAGTTAGAAATAAAACCTCCTAGACTTAGCTAACTGGTTTCATAGTATTGTTGAAGAAGCTACTGAAGAAGTTCATTTCTTTTTATATGTATGAGTAGAAGCATTAAATTTTGGGGGTTGGAAGGGAACAAAGTGTTGCCTTATTATAAATCCTGAAGGATTCTTCAGATTCATTAGAAACATCTGTTCTGGTTCTGGGATTGTCACCTTGTCGGGTTGTGAGGAATACTGTGTTGAGCAGGAAATTATAAATACAGTATTAAAATTCGTAGGATGCGTTTTTGTGATTAATAATGCAGATGAGTTACTTTCCTCATTTTAAAATCTGTTTCAGGAAACAATTGAAGTCTTTCATTCTATTTTGAAGATTTTTTTTTTTTTTTCTTTGAAGAAGGAGTAGTCTTTCTGCGGATCTAAGCTCTTGTTGACACCACTGATTAATTTACTCCAGATCAGGACCCATTTTCTCACAACCTGTTCACTTGATTTATTATTTCTCTTTTTAGAAATCAAACATGAACACCTCGCAAAACACTATTTACAGAACTGTCAGCACTTTGTGATTTAGACAATGTAGGTTATGTGATCTGTGCAAAATACATCGACATTATTTGTTTTTTCTTTTCTTTCTTTTTTTTTTTTCAAACACAGAAAAATAAAAGACCTTATTGATGTTTTTGAAAATGTTATAGAAGCAATTACATTTTGCCTCTATTCGCTTTTATTAAGGCAGAATAAACATAAAACTTTGAAAATCTTCAAGTCAAAATATGCTTTAAATGTAAAAGCTCAATAGTTGAAACATCCAAAGAAATCTAGGAGGGGGCAGTAGGGGTTCTTAGCTCATCGTTTGCATGTGGGCACAACATATTTCTCATTAATGTTAATTGGATTTATAAGCCAGCATCAAAGGAAGAATATAGGCTTAAAAGTAACATTCAGTCATGCTTAGATCTCACTCCTCCTTTGGCATTTTGCCCATTTTCCTGGTGTTTTTCACAAACTCTGTTTTGAACTAAACAGAAGTTTACTGTGGAGCATGAGACATGGTTTAATTACTTTATCGAGGTCAATTTAACCAGTATTTCTCAGAGACACCTGCTCTTTCCTGACCATATTCTGCATGCTTTATAAGATTCACATGTAGGCAATTGTTCTAAATTACAGGAAGAAATAAAAAGATTTCTGCATATTTACCCCCAAAACACCATCACTCTAATTTCATCAGAAGCAAAGGAGATCTGTGGCATCCCCTTACCCACCAGCATCCCTTTCACCCTTCTGTATTCAATGCTAGAAACCAACAAGAATTTAGTATTTAGTTCTAGAGCAACAAAACTGTGTCTTCAAATAAATCGTACAAAACAGCAATGCATTTGATTGGGAGTATAGCAAGGGCTTCATTTTATGTACCTCTACATATAGATATACAATCATATTGTGAATCTTAGGTAGACAGAATCACATCAGATTAATAGTAATATTTACTTATATTCCCTAAGCAAAGCAAACCCCAGGTGTCCTGATCCCAGGAGCAGAACAAAATGAGAGCAGTAACTGGTGATCCATCTGCGTGGCCATCAGCAGGGAGCTAACCACAAGCTCTGGTTTAAAACATGACACAGAAGAGGAGAACTCTTTACTGGCAGCTACTGACACATAGCTGCCATTGTAGCTCTGCAGCATCTGAAGAGAAGATTATAACCCTTTTCCAGTAAGTGTCCATTCACAAGGTGGGCTGCTTACACACAGAGGTGGTTGTAGTCCGAACAGCTGCTGAGACCTGCTCTCCTACTCTGTCCTGGGATGAGAAATCTATGCGAGATATGTGCTTTTTGTATTTCTTTCCTTCCTCCTGTCAAAAATAAATAAATAAATAAATAAAATTAAAAAATTCTGACCTTCAGTATGTCTACAGCTGTTCCAGGTGTACTGTGTAGGTAACACAATTTCCACAAGAAGTTATGATTTAATGAAGCTAGAAAAACTAAGACAAAGAAAACAACAATAGTTTTCCATGGACTTTGGACCACAAATAAATTTTCATTATAAAAACACTTATGAAGATGCTCCAGTTTCCTAAAACTTTCCAAGTTAAAAGTATATTTTATAGGAAATTCAGTAATATTGACCTGGAGTATACACTGACCTCTTCTTCTGCAAACTTTCTTACACCTTTATAAATTTAAAATCATGGGGCAGATCTTTCCTCTCAAATGTTTCTGGCTGCTTGGATCCTCTATACATGACCTCTTTCCATTCTGTTCAAATGAAAAAGAAACCTTTCGCCTCACAATGGGTAAATAACATCCCTTGGAAGCAGTTACACCTTTCTAGGGCTTGTAAGGATTTGTAGGTATTTAATCAATATGATAGCTGTCTGATTTATCTCTTATAAAAAACAAATTGATCTTCTAGTGCATTTCTTGCAAAACTTGTCTTGAATCCTTGTCAGAGTAGAAAGGGAATATAGGTAATGCCTTGAGTGTATTTTAGAATGCAGCCTGATTGTGTAAGTAGCCATCTTCAGAATTGTTGCTGCCCCATACAGTGCTGTTTTCCTATATTGTTAGTAGCAAAAGGATCATAAGTATTTTTCTCTCTGTGGACTTACTTTTGATTAATTTATTCTTTTGGCATGCTTGAAGTACAGTCTGGACTGAATACCATCTCTCCATTTATTTAATTCAGTCCACATTCATTACGTAGCACAAACAAATTATGTCCTGCTAACTTCCTACAGTCCTGCATGTGCCAGACACCTCAGCTTCTCTTATTCTGCTAACAAATGATCCTTGATTCTTTGACGGCTTTGTGTCTGAGCTTTCATTACAGCTTGTGTTTGTTGGTTGAAATGCAGACAAAATTCCCATCTGTGGGTTGGACTGCCTTATTGACAAACCTCAGTACCTTTGTAATTAATAATCCTCAAATCTTTTCATATTAAGCGTTCATTAGGGAGAAGGGTTTTTTATGAGCTAGGAGGAATTTTTTATGGAATCTAAGATTTCTATGCTTATTTATCATACTATTGCCCATAGTTTCTTTTAATTAAATAAACAAGCAATTTCATGCTAACCTGGCTGGCTGCTTCAATGATACACCTTTATACCTTTATCTCCCTTCCCTCCCTTAGGATTTTATGTATGTTTGGATTTTTTTTCCTATTCATGTTTTAAAAAGAAGCACAATTTAGAATCTGAACAAGGCAATTTTCACAAATATGGCCTGAAAGTATCAGGTGAGGTGGGAAAGAGCCCTTTACAGTGAAGCACAACACTGAAGGGAAGATGGCACAGATGTGTACCTCAAGATCAAAAAGAAAAAAACATGATGGGAAGGGAAAAGTTGTTGGTTTTGTGTCCATGAAGAATTCTTCCAAAGGTGCACTGGTGCATCTGTTATAGATTTGCCTATATTTATGCTGACAGCTTTAGAGATATTTATGCAGGTGAGCATCTGTAGATAAAAGATCCTAGAAGGCAGCTGTGAGGTGAAACAAGGTGACAAGATGCTCCTATCACAGTTACATATTTAACATAATAAGAAATAGCGTAAAAATAAGTTTTATTTTTTTAATATGTTATGCAGCACTCTCCACTCTCCCCACAGGACACTGACAACATTTAGGTCCAAAATGCCCCAATTTTTACAGTCTACAAAATGACCATTGTTAAGGGCTGACTTTGACTGATTCTGCTCATCTGTGCAGAAAATACCCGTGGCGAAGTAGCATGATTTCTTTTTTTTTTTTTTTTTTTTTTTTTTTTTTTTTGGTTTATTATTAGTTAAATGCTAAAAAGAAATATTTATAAAATATTGTCTGAATATTATAAGCAAATATGTATGAATTTGTGTCATTTTTAGCTGGCATAAAATGAATAATAATGTACTACTTTCTTGATGTGACCATCCAGATGCTCTTGTGGGGAGGCAAGCACAAAGCAATGTATAGAGCTTGCTTTTTTTTTTTTTTTTAAGAATGGCAAAAGCATATATTTAATTTCATCACATACTTCTATAGTCAACAGCATCTTTGCTGATGAGAACTGACCTTCATTTCTCTCACTATCGTAAATCCATTTTGCTGTTTGATATGGTTGATTGAATTACAAATTATTGCCTTATCTACAGTCTGATTTTAGGCAACCTATGATCAGCCATTACTGGGAATCTCCTTCACAATAAATATAGAATGATTAACTAGGTTGTTTAAAGTTTATAGTCTGTTTTATGTGCATTAACCCACCACATAATAATAAAGTAATAAAAAGTACAAGTTGAGCTTAAGATCTGTGTCCGTATCATGAAACTATTTTATAATATCAAATGTGAGCACATGAAAACACTGTGGGAATGTGACCTACAGGTATGGTTCAACAAGACCTCCCCATAAGCTTGTGTTCTTGCTCCTGTCGTTGTTCCTGGAGCACACATACTCATTAGGGTGAGGGGATAATGACATCACAACATGCCATTCATCATGAGTGTTGCTGATGTCACTAACATAAGATATGCTCTGGCATATTTTCATTTATCTGAATCCACAGACATTTACATTGATGTTAATCAAGTCAGAATTGGTTTCCATAATGTTGAATTTCTAAAATTCACTACATGAAAAATATGGTTGCAAGGCATTGCAATTGTCATAATAGCTTCCATTAATTTAATGAAATTTACTTTAGTCACCGTCTAGTCAATTACTTTATTGCCAAAATAGAAAGGCAACACTCTACTGAGCTAAATTATGCTTAGATTTTCCCAACCTGACAGCTGTTGGCAAGGTTAGTGGATTTCTGGATTTTTTTTTTCCAGAGATTAAAAACAAAAATATTTGTTCAGCACATCTAAGGAATTTCTTCATAAAGATTTCTAATTCCATTTCCCTGAAGTTCAGACTGCCATAAACAAATTTGCTTTGGATTTTTTAAATAATCATTTATGTTTCAAGAAGTTCTTTTAACTATTGAATAGGGATTTATAGCAGAATTTCAAAAACAATGGCATAATTATGACCTATTTAATCTGTTGATCATGATGATTTCTGAGGGATCTTTAGATCCGTCACCTTCCTTCTTCTTTATTTTTACATCACTTTATATGTTCCTTGTTCCAATAACAAGAGAAACCTTTCTAATAGGAGAATCATTTAACCCATGACTCCGTAGATTTAAATTCTGTCAACATGACTTTGGCAAGTGTGTGTGTGTGTGTGTGTTTTAAACTCTTTCACAGTAAAATTCCATTTCTCAGTGTTACTCCATTTCACAAGCTAGCTGCCAGTATGAATTCATTTCCTACATTCATTCAGACATGTTGGTGTAGACAAGGTGTAATTATTTAAGACTCAAAATGCTTTCAGTGTCCAAAGTACAGCATACAAAAGCATATCTTACTGAGGGACTGCACTACCCAGGATGACTTTGTCATGCCTGGAGAGACCCTTAGGATCAGACTCTTCAGTTTGCGTGTACCTTGTATTTCACTGAGTCTTTGGTCACAAGAAGACCCTGCTGGCTACTGTTACCAGAATAAAAGTGAAAATGTAATGCTCTAAAAATCAACCCCTTTATGAACGATCCTTTCTTTTTTATATCCCCCTCAACTGTACTGAAGATGAGACACAGAAAACTGCTGCCAGGAAATGCTGAAAGATTTCTGTTGTTTATTTATTACTGCTTATTCCTTAAATTATTTGCTGTAATGACTAATGCATATAATTCTCATAGACCTTTCACAAGACCATTTTATGCATTCTTAAGAGCATACCTGAAATATTACAGTATTGCTTTCAAATTGCTTGTTGAGCACTTTTAAAACCAGTCATTTTATTTATAATACAATTTACACTGATCGTGTTGACAAAAGAACACACTTTAGACTTATGAACAAGTCTTCAACACATATTCACTAGTCTATAAAAGTATTCTCCTAATTGTAGAAGATTTTAAGTCTACATATTTCCCAGTGTAAGGGAAATGGTTGATCACAGCCTGAACCTCTGATTAACTATCTGAGGCAAGCAATGAGTCAGGTGCAAGAGCACAGGTGAAGGTAATTCAGCTCTGCTCCAAGAAGGGGTGGAGCTTGACTCCACCTCTCTTAGATCCCATTTAAGGTCTGACCATCACTAAGGTAGCATCTCTTTCTGGAGTTTTTGTGGTGAGCTTCAACATGGGTGAGCATCCATCTCAACTGAAAGCCTCAGCACTGATGAGTTTTTTCTTAGATACCCTATGGCTAGTTACTCTGTAATTTCAACTATACACTTGTATTATTCCAACTAAATATCCAGTTATTAACTAAGTTAAACCTAGAAATGTCTGAGATTCTTTCCTGGATTTAAGTTACCTAAAATACCCACAGAGAGGTCTCATATCTCTGTGTTGTGAGATCCCAGATGGAAGTTCTTAAATTTACCTAGTCAACAAGGCCACAAGCATCAGCCTCTCCAGCTCTAGAGAAGAGTACTCCTTATCAGATTACTGGTCTAACCTCTTCTGATCATAAATTTATCCTACATTGAAGAAAACTTCCCAAAATTTATGGAAGATCATGCAAAACAACCTAACAAGTCAGTGTGATGCCAAACTCAGTTTCTGTCAGTAGAGGTCTGACTTATCTCAATGTCGTTAGTGAAGCTGAATGCCCACAGCACCTGTTGGTTCCTAAAAAGCTTTTGAATGTGAAAGGTAAAAACTGCAGGTGACATCTTTGAGGATTCTACTTGAGTTACCCTTTTGGGAAGGTGGAAGGTAACTTCCTTTGTAATGGAAGTTCTTTCTCTGTCTGACAGAGAGGAGGTGAACTGGAGAGCCACCTTCACACTACCTATGTTACTTAGACTTGTGTCACTACTGACAATAGTTTGTACCCATTCATTCCTAGCAAAAGAAGTAAAGACACAGATGCGTTAGACTTCTTCAGCTTCCATTTCTGTACTTCACTTTAGAACCCACGTGCAATTCAGCCCTTTTAAGTTGATGTAGCATATTAAAAAGTCTTGAATTCAGAAAAAGATTCTGAAAAATTCTGTACAAATTGTCAGCTGCATTTTATTACTCTCAATGATCTGTCATAGCTGAAAAACTTAACATCAAAATATTTAGTACTGGATGATTAAAAAAAAAAGTTAATTTGTCATATTTCTATCCTGTATAGTATATCTACATAGAGGCTGTACAAAAACCTTCCTTTTTTTTCCACTTTCTTCTCTTCCTTTGGGAGTTCTAGAAGGTTTAGAAGTTCTGCCTGTGTCATTTTTATTTGAAGTAAACCAGCAGATCTTTGATTAAATAAGCAACGATTTAAGGCAAGCAGAAAGAATAAGACTGTTTAAAAATAATAAATCAACCAAAAACATGCAGGCATGTTTTATGGATTAATATTTGCAATATGTTAATTGATGTACTCTCTTGTGGATTTCAGGAACATGCAGATTATTTTATCTAAAATGAAAGTATGTATCATTATCTCTAAGAATTCCCAGCAGCTCAGTAATGGTGCTTGATGACAGCATAGTGCAAATGTGAAGCAGCTGTGAATAGGTATTTAATACCATCACTTTAGGCTGACAGTGTAACAAGAATTAGCTGGATCTGACTATATGTTCAAAATATTTTCTCTTTATTTTTAAGAGTCACTAATAATAATAAACAAAAACCTGTGATCTCTCATCTCACATCCTGGTCTTTCTCATGTATGGTTTTCAAGCTGCAGAAATAACTCATCTTACTCGTTTACCTCTTGCTGACACAAGCACGCAAGTGTGTTACATTATTAAACCTGTCTCACCTGATTGGTCTCGAAGACAGAATTCACTTGTAGCCTTGTGAAAAATATTTTGCCTCAGAGGTGAAGAGCTGTCCACATGGCTGTGTGTAAAATATGTGCTAGAAACTATGCACAATGTCTCAGACTGGGTATCTGTGTTTTTCCTTGTGCTGCTGTGCTCCTTGTACTATCTACCAAATACTGACAGCCTTCCTAAGGTCAAACAAGTGTCATGGAAAACAGGAAAGAGCAAGCTGAGAGTTGGCAGGTGCTTCTTTCTGTACTATTTCTCCAATGATTTCTCTCTCTACCTAAAAACTCTCTTGTTGGCTGCTTTATGCCCCTTGCATGCTGTTGGTGGTTGTGCTCAGTGTATCACAGTGAAAGGAGCAGGATGGAGCTTTCCAGGGAACTAAGGAAAGTCCAAAGAGATTGCATAGAGAAATAGACCTCGTGCCTGACAACTGAAATTGTAGGGGGAGAGGAGGACTAGGTAAGGATGGTAGCACATTGCTTGAGACACATAGTGCAGCTGACTGTGTCTACCCTGCATTTTCAAGGAGTTATATAGCACTTTAAGTACTAGCGCGTAAATTGAAAAAGCGTTTCAAAGATAGAAAAATAACTGTTGTTAGAGACATGAATGATGAATATGGTGTTATTCCCTTGACCACCAATTTCACATTCACTTGTTTAGGGACACTCTCTGCCTACCTACTTAGCTCTTACTCTTGAGCTTAGACACAAGGTTCACATAAATCTTTACAAGCTGACTTCTGTCCTCTTCATTTCGTGTAGCATAGAAAAATGAAACAAAGAAGGACAAAAACATTTTTCTTTTTTACTAAGTGCACTAAAAGAAACAAGACAGACTGTGCATATTGATTAGTAAAAGCTTGTCTAAGATATCTTATGGGATGATAATGTGAAAACATAGATGAAAATCCAAGCATGTCTTTTCCCTTGTTTTTAAAGAAACCTGGAGACATATTAAACTACTAGCATTGATAGACAGGTGAACATTTTTCCATGTGTAGCAGAAACATTAAGTCACAGCTTGAAGCAGTGATTGAGCACCTGGAGGGAAGTCAGTGCCAAGCAAGGGGAGTTCAGCTGCAAGCAATGCAATTGAATGACTGGAAGTGGTGGAGTCAGGATCCACCCCATCCCAGACCTCTTTTAAGGGTTGGCAGGGGGGACAAGGGTATTTTGCTGGAGGTCCCTGCATACCTGAAACCCTGAAACCTTCCAAAAGTAGTGAGTCTTTTATTTGTTTTTATATCTACGGATTGTTGCATTTGAGCAAGTTCTCATTTGCTGCAGCTTAAGGCCTTGCTACTCTGCTATTATTGTTGCACCTTCTGTCAGGTTATAGTGTTATACTGTGTGTAAGGAATTAGCTGTTTAATCTGTCAGTGGAAGAATTAAATGCTTCTCTGTTCTGTTTTGTGGTTGTTTCCCCACCACTCTGAGCTGGTGGGATGTACTTAAGAGCTGGAATGATCCTGCTGTGACCAGAACTGCAGAGGGGAAAAATGATCATCACAGGTGGTTGTTTCCTACTTGTGTTTTTCTTCATCCTGCTACCTGTGCTGGGAGGAAAGATAATATGTGCAGTCTTTCACTAACCTAATGACAGGATGACTTTATATATTTTCTAGTGACAAGCCCACTCAACAGGAGCCAAATACTCTACACTAAGGCTTGTACACATGTCAGGTTGGATACATTTCCTGGAACGCAGAGTTCTTACTGGAAGTTTCTTACTTTTAGAAGTACACAGAAATAGGGAAGCTCATCCCCGTCTTCCTTCAAATAAATGTGTGCTGAATTTTTGGCTGGCACTAGAGAGGATTTGGCCCTGCACAGAACTTGGTTAATTTTGGTTGTAATGACCAATGTATTAGTAAAACCGAGTTTTTATGTCTCTTCAGCTTTCTTGCTGTCCTTTGTCATGGTAAATTTTGAATAGCAAGACATCATTAACAGCAAGGCCTAGTTCTGCTAGGAGTCTATTTTCAGCTATTCAGACTGTGACCTGGAAGAAAGCTCATTCTAAAACCTTCCCTTCTATTCTCTGTGGACTGCAATACCCAAGTAGGTATGATACTACAATGCCATTGGTAGCAAGTGAGAAGAGGGTGCACTTGAAAGCCCCTCTAGGAGCTGTTCTAGATAGCTGTTGCCATTATTTTTCACTTGAATAAAATCTGCAGTGATCAGTGGTGTCCCTTGTATTCCTCTGTCTTGGGATAAGATTCTCTGTACTTGCTGGTATACTATCAAGAATTAGTTTTCTCTTTATTATTTTCTTAGATGTGAGATGGAATTTTCCATAGTGACCAAAAGTATGTGAGTACTATGTTTAGACGCTTCTATTTTCCCTTTGTCTTAACTTTTCTACCTTAGTTGACCAAAGGTTAGCATGTTAATCTGAAGACAAAAGAAACAAGCAGCTCTATAAATCTAGGCGGAAAAGAATTTTGTTGCTGCTGTCCAAAGAGGTTCATTATAAACATTGTTTTGCAGGACCATAAAGCCAATGGAAAACTGATATTCTAGGAGTTACCCTACAGGGCAGTGCAGAGTGAAATGCTTGAAGTTATAGTGTATGTTTTGGCTGTGGGAAGCAGCCTTTCTCTCATGCTGTGAATGGAAGCTGTTAGAGGTGCTGCTTATTTAAAAATAATAAAGAAGTTGAGTATTCTTTCTTGTCTTTTCTGAGTCTTGTATGTATTTGCCTTATTTCCTTTCTTTCCTTGGGCTCCATTTCCTGTTCTTTCTTCTCTCCCTTCAACTCCTAATGCAGCTTTCAGTTTGCCTTTGGCCAGCTGCTTTTTTTTTTTTTTGCATTCCCAAATGTGGCAATCTCCCTGGAAATACTATATGTTGTGTTCTGAGTGCTGGCAGCAAAGAACTTATTCAGTGCTTGCTTGCAGAAGTATCAGCTCCAAATGGTCAAGATTTGAATTTGAAGTTTTGGTTTTTAACTCCCTACTAATCTAATGGGCTCCGCACTGCAAGAAAAACATTGAGGCCCTGGAATGTGTTCAAAGCAGGGCAACAAAGCTGGTGAGGGTCAGCACAGGCTATATGAGTAGAGGCTGAAGGAGCTGGGAATGTTCAGCCTGGAGAAGAGGAGGCTCAGGGGAGATGTTATTGCTCTCTATAACTTCCTGAAGGGAGGTTGTAGTGAGCTGGGTGCTGGCCTCTTCTCTTGTGTCAGTGGTAGGACTAGAGGGAATGGATGCTCAGGATGGTGCAGAATGAAACTTTCAACCTGAGAAACTGATTCTTACATTTTTAATATTTTGCAGTGTTAGAAAGGCTCTAGGATGAACTGAGAAAACAGTCAGCTATATCACTGCCCTGAGCAGCTTTGGTGAGTTGCTTCAATTGACTTTAAAATTGTATTATAGCTGGGGTAGATTGCAATAAATAGTGTTTGTGTGAAATTATTCGCAAGCACTGACAACTTTCTGCTTTTAAATTGCTGTTCTTGCTAAGAATTTGGGGCAGATTTCTTGGCTACTGACAAAGATGTAGAGCATTTCTAAACACCTTGCCAGTCTGTAGCACTTTCTGAACATTTGGAGAACTGCTTTAATAATAGAAACCTAAATAATTCATGTGCAAAAATTATGACACTGCACCAACATTTAGGTAAGCAGTTACTGACAAAAAGCGGCAGAACAGTTCTCTGTTCCTTGCTGTCTACCTGTAATTAGAGTTGAGTAAGAAATAGAACTAGATTGCAAAGAAAACAATATATTCATTTCTGTTTTGTGCAATCATAGAATTACCCAGGTTGGAAAAGACCTTGAAGATCATCAAGTCAACCATAGCCTAACCTGTACCCTAACACTAAAAACCCTCTACTAAATCATATCCCTGAGTACTACATCCAAACAGCTCTTAAACACATCCAGGGATGGTGATTCAACCACCTCCCTGGGAAGCCCATTCCAGTACCTAATTACCCTTTCTGTAAAGAAGTTCTTCCTAATATCCAACCTAAACTTGCCCTGGTGCAACTTGAGGCCATTTCCCCTTCTTCCTGTCACATGTCACTAGTGAGAAGAGACCTGCCCCACTCTCACTGTAAGAACCTTTCAGGTACTGGAAGAGTGCGATAAGGTGTCTCCTCAGGCGCCTTTTCCTCAGACTAAACAGCCCCAGCTTCCTTAGCCTCTCCTCGTAGGGCTGATTCTCCAAGCCCTTAACGAGTCTCATTGCCCTTCTCTAGACCTGTTCCAGTACTTCCATATCTTTCTTGTGCTGAGGTGCCCAAAAACTGAACAAAGTACTCGAGATGATGCCTCAGCAATGCTGAGTACAGGGGCAGGATGACTTCCGTAGTCCTGCTCACCACACCATTCTTGATACAAGCCAGGATGCCATTAGCCCTCTTGACCACCTGGGCACACTGCTGGCTCATATTCAGCCGACTGTCCATCAGCACACCAAAGTCCCTTTCTGTCTGGGAGTTTTCCAGCCATACCTCCCCAAGCCTGTAGGGTTGCCTGGGGTTGTTGTGACCAAAATGCAGGACCTGACACTTGGCCCTATTGAAACTCATTCCATTAACCTTGACCCATTGATCAAGTCTATCCAGGTCCCTCTGTAGTGCCCTTCTCCCCTCAGCCAGATCAACGCTCCCTCCCAACTTGGTGTCTTCTGTGAACTAACTGAGGGTGCACTCAATCCCCTCATCCAAATCATCAATGAAGATGTTATACAGAAGCTGCCCAAGCACCGAGCCCTGGGGGATGCTGCTTGTGACCGGCCGCCAACTGGATTCCACTCCATTGACCACAACTCTCTGGGCCCAGCCGTCCAGCCAGCTCTTCACGCAGAGGAGCGTGCGCCCGTCCAAACCACGGGCAGCCAGCTTCTCTACCAGAATGTTATGGGGGACAGTGTCAAAGGCCTTACTGAAGTCCAGGTAGACCACATTGACAGCCTTACCTTCATCTACCAAGCAGGTCACTTTGTCATAGAATGAAATCAGGTTAGTCAGGGTCAGGCAGGATCTACCATTCATAAACCCATGCTGACTAGGCCTGATCCCTTGGCTGACCTTTAGTTGATCCATGATGATACCTGAGATTATCCTTTCCATAACCTTCCCGGGCACCGAGGTGAGACTGATGGGCCTATAGCTGCCAGGGTCGTCTTTCACAGTGGACAACACTTTCTGAGTTTACCAAAATCAAAGTAATATTGCTGTTCTATAATAATGATAATGTTTATATGTGTCTGAGATCCTGTTAAAGACTACTTAGCATGCAGAAGAATATCTTAAAATAATTAAGAGGATCACTGATTTCTTTCTAAAATGAAGGTGGCAGTGAGAAACTGATGTGTTTATCTAATTGAGATTATCTTCTAGCTTAGAATTGCATTTGACTGTGATGTGTGAGTTTTGTGGATGAGTTTTTCTTAAATGGGATAGTTAACTACTGGAATAGTTTCCTAGAGCTTGAAGTAGATTTTTGGTTCTTTCAAGGCCTATACAAAGATATCCTCAACTATAGTCTGTGGAATTAACAGATCCAGGGAGAAAATGGCTGATGTTATACCTGATTTTATATATATATATATATATATATATTCCCTTCTATCCTTGGTGCTGTGAGTAAAAAATGTTTATGCAAAATAAATGTACTAATCAAATGTTCAACAGAAATGAACTGTAGGATGAACTGCTATGCCTGAGGGGAGTACAAGAACACATAGAACACATAGTGTTAAGATGATCAAGAAAATATTACTGGAGTATCAGAACTCCCTCTAAGTTCTTTCTTGCTAAAATACTTTTCCTGGCTGACAAAAAACAAACAAACAAAAAAAAAAACAAAAAACAACGATATGCTTTTCAAGAAGGGGTATGCTCAACTTTCACAAGATTTTTATAAGTTTAGAGCAAGAATAATCTAGAATCTGTTACTTGACTGATTAAATATGTTGTATGAAGTTATGGTCTGAGCCTACTTCTGTTTTATCAATATTTTGTTAGCAAAAAATATTTGTCATGCATCTGATGACTGTTGCACTTAAATTTATATTACAGGTCTTTAGTACCAGGACTTCATTGTATGAGATACTGTTGAAAAGTGCTGGTTCAAATAAGGTTGTGTTTAATCCTTCTTTAACAATGGCTTTCAGTACAGCAGCTGATGATAATGACATGTAGATACTAATGTCAGAAAAATAAAACTGATAACAGTGAACTCTAAGGCAAAATAAACTTAATTTAGAGTTTGGAGTCCTTCTTTATGAGTTTATCTTGCATCACTACTTTGACAGGGAAAGCATAAAGACTTATAGCAGAAAAGGAAGCCAGGGTAAATGTGATTATGTGCACTTTGCAGCTCAGTATTATTGTTTGATGTCTCAAGGATTCCTTTGAAGTTGTGGAATATCTCGTAGTTTCCTGAGGAGCAGCCCAAGCATATTTCTATTCTGATAGCTCTGACTTGTTTTCCCAGGTGCTTGAATAGGTCTGAGTTGTTGTAAAACTGAGGGAATTTTATGAAGTACTTTCAGCCACAGTGCTGATTTTTGTTGTTGCCGCTCCTAAAAATTTCATTTATGCCAGTGAAACTAAAAGAGCTAATATCTCATGGCTTGGATGGAGACTTAAGGCCACTATTTCATATCTGTTTGTCTCATACAAAGAAACAGCTTTGATTTTTGCTAATACAGAAATACATAACAGACCAAATTAGAAAAGAGCTTTGAACATAGTGAAAGACAACACTTAAAAAAAAAACAACAAAAAAAAAACCAAAAAAAAAACCACAAAACCAAAACACCAATAAGCAGTAGAAGACACTCTGTTCTCCTGTATCTTCAGGAATAAAATTAATAGATGCTAATTAATAAATTGTATATAGATGTATAAAGACAGTACTTACCAAGATGGCATTGGAAAGACATATCATAGTTGCTTATTATATTGGTTATGCTGTTATGCCTTTTTTGCATATTTTGAAAGCATAAATAGCCTGTTAGTTTCTGATGGTAAACTACAGTGTTTGTGGCATTCCTCTTTAATTTCAACAGTATTTCAGAGGTCCAAGTGGTACACTTATTCATCTTCTATAATACTCCTATTTGTCAAATTTAAGTTGCTTAAGATGGCAATATCAACCTCAGTATGGAACTAGTGAAAGAACTTAACGTGTAGATTATGCATACAGTTGGTGAGATTGTAAAAAGGATGGGTAAATTTTGAATATATTCTTTTATTTTTAGCATGTTCTTTACCTTATTACTAAAGAGATCAAAAATTCAACGCACAGTTACCAAAAAAATTTGGGTGATCTCTGCAAGATGAGGCAGTTAATACTGGAGAGGGTACAAATCTCGTCATACATTTATGTGAATAATAAATAAAAGGTAATGGCCTATTTTCACAAATACACTTTGAGAACAAAGAATGTTTTATTAGGTTTACCTTGTTCTGTCATTATGGCTTTCTTTTGTGAGGACCATTCAAGCATGTAAGCACTGGCAGCTTTATAAAAGATAGTAAAGTTTATTAGTATAATAATAGGTAATGAATAATACTTGAGAAATAGCAAGTAGGTTGTAAAAACAGGATAAGGTCAAAGCTGTGTTATCAAAAGCTGTTTTGAGGCTAGCATTATCTCCATCCAGTGGAGAGTCACATGGTTTTAGAACTGTACTGTGGCACAAATTCTGGACATTTATCCATCAATGGCAAACTAAAACAGGTTTTAGTTTTATCAGTTTGGAAAAAGTTTTTTCCTTGTCCTAGCTAACACTTTAGGAAATGCCTGTGAAACACAAAACAAAAAGTCATATGCATGAAAATAATATTGTCTTCCATAGCAACATCCAAACCAGATGTGTTACCAAATCAATGCTGATGACCACAGGGCTGATGAGTGTAGTTATGGTGAAGAAAATGATACTGTTTATAATGCTAATGACAATTTTATTTGCATTCCTTTGAACTGAATTAAAAAATATGGGAAACAAGTAAACAAAGATCAAAGAATCTCTTGCTGGAGGGGGAGGCATATATGAAACTTGGAAGATTAGGGTTAGGGTGGTTCTCCTTACCATTGTAAAGAAAAGGACTCAGGAAAACAAGTAGCAGAAAGAAACTCTTCTTTACTCTGAGACTCAGTATGCTGTCTTATTTACAATAATATATTTCCCCCCATATTATGGTGCCAGCTGTCCAGACTTTTAATATAAACTTTTTATATCATTTTCCCCTTCATAACTTCTTCTGAAATGATTTTCATTGCACCTATGAACAGGTAGTGTTTTTTCTTGCACCAGTGAGCTTTACTTCTGTAGTATGGACTGTATGTAGTGTGTATCCTATTGCATACATCATTCTGTTTTTGAATGGTCATGTTACTAAAAGCATGAAAAAAAAATATTAAGTGAAAGAACAGTAACTAAATATCAAAATATGGTATAGTTAAATTCATAAATGTTATGTACTTAGGAGAACAGAAGGGAAGTCATGATAATGGTAACCAGCTTGTCTCACATATCCACTGAGAATTAGAGATGGAATAGTGAGATCCTTTCTCTAGCCATCAATTGCAAATTCAGCAGCTTTTCTTGGCCTAGCTCTTCCCACAGAAGGTATATACAAGTTTAGGTGTATGACAATGGTGCATCTTGAAATAGCCTATCGTGTCAGTTTTCCATGTAGCAAATAGAGTTCTGTTTGAGTTTGCTTTTTAATACCTCAATAAATACATAAATGTCTTTCTCAGGAATAGTACAATGCCATCTTACTGGGAGATTTATTCAGATGAAGAATAAAAAGCACAACCAAAGCCAAATAGGTCTTTGGTATATCAGAAGCCAAATGAATTTAATTCTACATTTTAATCTTATTTTGATGAGTACTCCTAGTGAAATGGCTGTGCTGAAAGAATGCTGAGTTTTCTAGTGGTAATATATAAATGTACATTAAAAATATATGGAAATGTGTAATGAAAACAACTAGATTTGAACCTGTTTCATTAGCAGCCCAGCTCATGGGAACATTTGACCTAGATCTGCCTAGTTATAGACAAACTTCATAATGATTCAGGAGATATTTTCATAATGGATGAAGTTCACTTTTGTACTAAGGCCTGAATACTAACTATATCCTTCTTAAACAACATTTGATTCGTTTGTTGGCATCAGGCTTACTCTTCATTTTTAAAGACAGTGACCTGAACCTGATTGATGTGAAGAAAGACTTCATTTCTAAAAAATTTTATAAAGATAATATAAACTTTCCTTAGAGTGTACATAGAATTTATATTACATTGGGACTGGGAATGAGAAAATCTTCAACAGATGTTTAGAGATTCATGTGAACACAGCGTTTTCAGTCAAACCATGTTCCAAACTGAAGACAAAAAATCTGTTGTGTAGATTTGAATGAATAAGATATGCACTGAAACAAATGGCATGGCTGTTTATCACCACTGGAGAGATGTTTGTGCTGGTGGAAATTCACTCTGAAGTAGAAAATCAGGTAGGTAGATGCACTCTAACTATCATAATAGCACTTTGGGAAGTAGGTTTAGATGATAAACACTTCTGAAACAGCTCATTTAAAATTCTTCTGACTTCTTTGTTTGTGAGAGCAACACATTGTCTATGTGCAGGCTGACTGACTGGCACTCAGGGCCAGGTTTGCTAATAAAATAAATGATAATGAAAAATGTACAGTCAAGTGGCATAAAACATAGCCTTTGGAGAGGGCTTCTGTTGTGTGTACTGGCACCAGAGCACTGCATAATGACTGCAAAATTTTCAAGATGGGGTAATTTCGGTATTGGCATCTTTAAGATGATTTTAAATAATGCCCATGGAAAAACAGTTAGTTAATGGATATCTGGCGTCACAGATCAGAGTCAAGATTGATTTGATGTCGGCTTAGTGGAAGCAGAACTAGTTTCCTCAGAGGAATGAGTAGAAATCAGTACATCAGGGGCTGGAGATATGTAGAATGGACTCCATTCTGAAGAATCTTATTCTTGAGAAACAAAGCCTACTGGGGTTATTTCTTTACCCTAGTAGGGGCATTTTCATAATATACAGAATCAATATTGTATGGATATCACTGGAAACAAACAAGCTAACAAAAAAAAAACACCATCCCAAATATTGAGTGCAGGCAGGGAAAAAAATGAAGATTTTAAAAGGGAGCCTTATTCTAAATGGTATCTGGAAATACTTGAATAGTTGGTGGGATAAAAAGATAAGAAGGCAAGTTTAGAAACGTGCATGCACACTATAGAGCTCTAATCCCAAAAGGGGCATCCATAATGGTCCAAACAAGTGAGAAGTTTGTGTACATGCAAGTAAATATTATGAAGGAAGACATGTAAAGAGTTAAAGAGATAAAGAAATATTTCAATGAAATATTGTTTAATAATTTGTCTGTCAGCTGTATTGCAACTAACTGGTTATCTGCACTGCCTGTAGTTTTGTTTGCTGATGTCTTTATGGTATTTTCATAATTAAAAGAAAAATGATGTGGCTTGCCAGGAAAGTCACTTAAGGTGTATGGCTGTACTTTTTTTTCTTCTTGTCAAGACAGACATTATATTCTCAGGTTTGCTAACCCTCAAGCATGTGCTAAGAGCTACTTTCTTTTGAATCATGGAGTCACAACATTGGAAAGGACCTACAAGATCATCTAGTCCAACCATCCTCCCTTTACCATACCTACAGAAAACCTCTAAACCATATCTCCTATCCAGATGCCAAGGTGAGATCCAGGTGTTGCTTGACAAAGGAACTGGAAATATCTGTTTGTTTTCTTGGACTTGTAGAACAATTTAGCATGAAAGGAATCATCTAGTTCTGTTGGGCAAAAAGGCTTGCTTATGTCAGTTTTCTCAAGGTTTGTCTACCTCTGTTCTGAATATCTAGCACTATTGAGGTTACAAGTTCTTTGTGGGCAACCTGGTTTAGTATTTGACCACTGTTCAGATGGGAATATGTGAATAAAATTTCCTGTTTTCCAGAATATTTTCTTTGTCACTTGTCTGATCACTGGGTACTTAGACAGTTATTTGAAGTAATTTTCAGCTAAGGCTCAAAAGTAGTGAGCAGGCGCATGGACAGAAAGTGTATTCTGCAGCTCTTTTCTCTGCTTTTACAGCATTTCCTTGGCACTGTTTAATAATACAGACATGTCTGAGGTTCCCAGGCATGTGTGTGTTCCCAAGTTGTGTTCCCAGGAACACAAATGTATGCACTGTTACACTGCCAGAACATTCCCTGGCAAGTTTTTGGCCCAGACCAGAATTTATTCTCCCAAATATTTGTCAGGAACGAACTGTTCAGAGGGTAGCTTAGGCTGTGGAACACTATCAATAGCTAGTTAAGATACTGCTACCCAGCTATAAAATATTAAGCGTTTAGTGGAAGGAACAAAGGCTATTCTGTGTTAGTTGACCTAAGTGCTAGTGACTGGTCCCACATACAGTTAATTTGTTAGTGAGGATTTAATTAGACTTGGTCTTGTTACAGCAATGTCATGGTTTTATGATCATCAGTATTCCACATCATCACATCATGTAGTGTACTGGGAATTAAAGTGTTAATGCCCCAGCTCCACACAGCAAAGAGAAGAAACTACGTTCCCCAGAAGACTGTTCACATGCTGATATTGTTCCCGCACAAGGGGATAAAAACCATGACAAGCAACTCCAGGTAGTTTCAGTCCAGTGACAGAAATCTGCTGAAACTGGAATGAAGCATGCAGTAGTTAGGACTGAAGTAGAATGGACGAGGTTAGGAAAGTAAGAAAATCATATTAAGAACTTTGTAGTTGTCTTTTATTGTCTATTTTTCTTCCAGTAAACTGTCCTTAAAATGGGATAAAGGAAGGGAAATATGTAAGCAGATGAATGCTATGCTCAAAGGGTGTGAGAATGGTCAGACACAGTTTATTTCCTTGCTATTAGCTTGTTAACCATGAGTTTGTATTGTTTTTGTATTTAAATTCAACTTCATGGTAATTCATACTAATGTCAGACAGGCTGTCTTGGTTCTCATAATGCTAAACAGAAAAATAATCTATGCCCATTTTCTTATTTTTTTTCTCATTGCATTTATTTTATATTTCAGTATTGAGACTATAATTGAGTGTTCTACGACTTGGGCTCTGGTTACCATATCATATACAGTTTGTCAAGAATTCTGGAAAGCATTATGAGAACAAAATATCAACAAGATATCAGAGCTAAGTTGGTGTTCAGCATTATCATCTGATCCAGTCTCTTGATCTGATTTGATGGCCCAGCACTGAGAAGCAGGCTGGAGTGGATGCCTCCTGAAGTCCATTCCAGCCTGTATGATTCTTGACTATGATAATTATTAGTTGCACTATGGCTCTCACAAATAATATCATAAAATGAAATGGCCTATCAGTCAGGGGTTGATTTTTATAAGTTATCTTCAACTGCAAAATTCTCTCAACTCCTACTGATTTTGGCAGAAGCTGAGATAACTCAGCAAGATGTGGGATAAACATAAAACAGTAGACATTTAAATCACACTTCCAATTTCAGAGTGGGTCCAAAATTACATCAAGTATTAATGAAACATCAAACTTTCCAACTAAGGATTTGATTTAAAAGTTCCAGTTGTGATTAATAGAGAATGTTGTTGAGACTGATTATGAAAAAGAAGATATATGATGGGATGGGAACTTTAATTTTTCATGAATCAACAAGCTAGGGAAGCAATGGGTATTGTAGGCAGTACAGATAAACAGAATGTTGGTGTGATGGGTAAGGGACTATCTGTTTAACAGAAACAAGCCCAAGCTTTTCAGTACTTGCTGGATGAAGACTGAAGTAACCAAGAAGCAAATTAATTTCTGCTATTTCCAACTTTATTGACAGAGGATATCATATAATCTATCCATAAGCAATTAACTTTCCAGTATCAAGTGGTGTTTTAACTCAGAGTTATTCACAAGCCAAACTACAGGAAAACTCTGCAAAATGGCCTGAGTAGTATATATGTTAGAAATAGTGATTTTTAACTAGTAATATATATTGATTGCACGAAAAAATAAAGCAGAGTGTAGTGATTGGTGGAACATCATACAAAGTTCATGCAAGAGGCTGTATATTGACAGCACCTGTATCAATGACAACTCTGGTGTCACTCTTCAGGATGGTTATTCTTGTTACTCCTTCTCTTCCCAGTTTTGTTACTACCAAAATTTGTGCAGCTGTAGAGTGAAAAAGATCAGAGAACTGATCAGATTTTTTCTGGATTTTTTTGGATAACTTAAAAAGTAAGTTGGCCCATTCTGTGCTTCTCTGCTCTGGGTAAAACTGCATGAGCAATGCTAAGATATGAACAAGATATTAAAGGAAGGCAAAGGTGCAGCCATTAAAGATGAAATGCTGTTACGGGGGGAGGGAGGGTGAATAATAAATTGGTGAGATGTGATTTGGTGGCTATTTAAGCCAAACTAAAAGTGAGATTCCATGGTCCTACCTTAAAATTTACAGTAAAGTAGTGTGACCTAACTTGTCTCCAAGCAAAGTAAGATCTCCCCCTTGATCCCTTCCCTCCCCCTAAATCCTCTTACTTGCTCAAAAATGCTGTTTGCTATGACATGTCTTTATGTTGGTCTGCTTAGATTACAGCTGACAGCTTGAAGCTGGGACATGAGTAGAACTGAAGTTTTACTGGTGCCAGATGATGCTGGGCTTTCCCCCTAACAGTGTTGGGTTGCCTGTTGCAGTACGTTGTGCAGTATATGCCATGTCCAACTAGAACTCTTCTCAAGTTGCTTCCTTTTGCAGGATAGGAGGGTGAGGGTGGTTCCATGCAGCTTTCCACCGATAGGGGAAATTGAGCCTTAGAAGTTGGGCAGGAAGGGTGGGTACGATGATGTGAGGAGAGTGGAGATTAGCCCTAACCTTGACTTCTGGTATCATAAAGGATGTTCTGGTGTACGCAGAATTGCTAGGTGTTGTGAATGGCCTTATCTGTCAACTTCAGTAAGTAAGTTTTGCTACATTTCTTCAGTTTGTTTGTTTGAATCTGTGCAATATCACTATAACAATTTTCAAGAAAGGCAGGGTGCATGAAAAGTACTTTCCTAACTATGTATCAAGTTAGGTGAAAAGTCTGAATGGCTGAGACGTGGGATCAATGAAAGGAGACTAGTTTTATTTAAACCTCTATTAATGTTCTGGGAACTTGTAGCCTCTTAATGAAACATCTAGGGAATAAATTAAAAGTGATAGGAGAGCAGAAAGAAATAGTTTTCCTTCTAGAATAAGATTCATCCGGGACACTGCTGGCTAAAACTTCCAGGGACATAAGGGAATATATCTAGTCAGTGCAAGAAAATTGAAAAAATTAAGAAACATTGATCCTCAACTAACTTGAAAAGGCAATGAATTGCAAATCAGATCTGACTTCTCAAATAGATTAGAGTGAAAATCAAACAATCTTACTGTGTTAATCCAACTTGCTAGGTAAAAGTCTACCAGCTGTATAATGTTTTGTGCTTTCAGGTTGTCAGATTGATTTATTTTAAGTATAATCCTAGTAATTCTATTCATCTATCCCTGCTTCCTTCACCCCCCACCACTCTTCATTCTAATTTTCACAAAGGTAGAACACTTTTCAGGGGCTTGGATTTCAGGCAGATTTTTTTTTTTTTTCCTGAAGTCATTATTTCTTTAATTTCATTCCTGAGGTTTTTCTCAGGGAAGTATATCTAAATTTGTAATGTTGCATGCAGTATTCTGTTTGCTGAAGGCAATCATTCTCGTGATAAATTTGTATGTGTGGGATGAAAATATGCACATCAGCTTCATCAAGTATTCCATTAAAATTGGGCCAGAGAGCTCAGAGATACCCAGCAAGGTGTGGTGGTGAATTTATGTTGAATTGCACAAATATTTGGGTTTAGATGCATGTTGGCAAGCAATCAATTAATTTTATAAGCTGAAAGCTTCTATGTACCAAAGAAATAAGAAAAAGTCTCTGCTCTCCGTAGACTTGTGGGGAAATACACAGTGAGATTCCTAAAGTGGAAATAGTTTTGTAACCTGACCTCAGGCTGAGGGGTGCTAGGGGACAACAACACTGTTTTGTAGCAACTCATGAGATTGCAAAATTTGTTTCTAACCCATGTCAGAATCAACTCAAATCCTTTTTTTTTTTTTTTTTTTTTGAGAAGGGAATAGTACTTAAATTTTATTTGTTTGGTTTTTGTTTTGAAGCAGGCAGGTTTGTTTTTGAGTTGAGTTGTTCCCTCTCCTTTGTGGTATGAGACCTTGGATCATGGAAGCCTGCAGCTGACAACTTTGCTGAACAAACAGATTTCTGGGGCTTCTGTTGTCTTACAGTGTTCTAGTAGTTCCACTACGTGGGTGGTCAGTTATTAATTGTACTTTTCCTTTTCTAGCTGTAATGTCCCTGTTTGTTGGAGGGGAGTAGATAACCTTTCAGAGTCCCTTTCAACTCAATTCTGTGATTCTATGTGGATGCTCCAAGTAAGGCCTCATCTGGAGTACTGTGTCCAGTTCTGGGCTCCCCAGTACAAAAAAGACTGGGATCTCTTGGAAAGAGTCCAGTGGAGGGCCACAAAGATAATGAAGGGCCTGGAACATCTCGCCTATGAATAAAGGCTAAGTGAACTGGGTCTGTTTAGCCTTGAGAAGACTGAGGGAGGACCTGATCCAGGTCTATAAATATCTGTGGGGGGCAAAGTGGAGAGGCCAGACTCTTTTCAGCAGTGTGTGGAGACAGGACAAGGGGAAACAGACAGAAACTGGGGCATAGAAAGTTCTGCACGAATGTGTGCAAGAACTTCTTTACGGTGAGGGTGATGGAGCACTGAAACAGGCTGCCCGAGGGGCTGTGGAGTCTCCTTCTCTGGAGATATTCAAGACCCACCTGGACGCCTACCTGTGTGACCTGCTTTGGCAGGGGGGTTGGACTTAGTGATCACTGGAGGTCCCTTCCAACCCCTATGATTCTGTGATTCTCATTTGCAAAGATAGCCAACATGAGGTAACTATATTTAAGGAAGGAGATAGGAAGGAAATGATATGTTGTTGTCCAAAGAGTCAAAGGAAAAAATTGGATTTTTCATTAAAAAATAATTATTCCTGCCTTTCTGTGTTTATAGGTTGGATATTCAGCTGTTAACATTATAATATGCAGAACTGTTCTCATTTGCAGTCACTGAAGTTCAGTATACATCTTTGCCTTTCTTGTGTCCTGATGGTGTCTTTCCTTTCTCCTGGGTCCAAATTCCTCTTCCTTCTTTTTTCTACTTTCTTCTACTTATCTCCCTTTCAAGTTACCTTTGGTGATCTGTGTTTTCCTGTATTCCTGAAAGTGGTGTTCTCCCTGGACATCTTGTACACTCTGTTCCTAGTGCTGGCAACAAAGAAGAATTTACTCAAATTCTGCTCACTGAAGCACCAGCTCCACAGGGCCATCAGGATTTGAGTAAATTTCACTTTGCTGCCAGAACTCAGAGCAAAAATGCTGCATCAAGAGAAAACAACAAAAGCTGCAAGCTCTAAAAGGATTTTCTGAACAAGAATTAGTTCATTTATATGGTGTACCTTATATAATTTCAAATGACGCATGATGGCTGCTGGGCTGTTAGGTTCATGATTCCTCTTATTCTTCATCAGCATTGTAGAATCTGTTGCCCTGATTCTACTTCATAACATTTTATTGTATGAAACAATCCTATTTATAAGATTAGAGCTACAAAACCCAAACCCTCTTCTGCTGTGCTTCCTCTGTGGTACTAGCTAAGCTAATAGGCAAGTTGGCTTCATTTTTTTCTCTCATGTAAATGAGCATATCTAATTTCAATACATTTGTAATATTCAAAATAAATTTAAAGGTCTTACTGTATCAGTGAACATGACTGGAACTGGTATAAATGTGTTAGAAGAGAAAAAAAACAGCTCTGGCTGCAATAAAAATCTATGGTGTAACAGTATAGGTATTGTGATGCTGTCTGGAGCCCTGGAAAATACTTTGTAGTAAAAATCTACCTTACAGAGCTGCCGTTACTGGACAGACTGAATAGGATGCCAACTTAACTGAGTTACATATGAGTTGGGCTCTTCCGTAACAAGTACAACCTCTAATTCTGCCTTATGAGTCAGTAATCTTTATTGAGATTAGTCACGTTGCTGAGATTATTATTTCTGTTCTGTAAGTATCAACTGCAGTTACTTCTGTCAAAAATGGAATCTCTTGGGCAAAAAAGAAAACATTCTTCTCTTGCATTTCCCAAGAGTCTTCTCAGACCCTGTGTCTACACTGAATTTCAACATGCTGCAACTGGGTAGCAAGCCACCATTTTTTTTTCCGAACCAGATGAGAATCCATGTATATAGGTTGCTCTGGAAGTAACGCCACCTGTTTATTTCCACAGAAACTGCAACAGATACAGAGAACATAATAACACTGTTTGATAGTGTTTTGTAGCTGATAATTTGCTCTTTTTCAACACAGTCACTACCACTAGCTGTGCATTTTTGCCAGCAATGACCAAGAGTCTGCATGCTGTGCTCATAAAAATCCACACGGCTGTTCAGAATGAGGCTTGTTTTTCATGTCACTGTCACCACTGCTGAAACACACCCCCCCACTACTGTGCTCACATCCACTGTTTGGTGTCCACAAACATTCAGCAAGCATCAGTGGATATCAGTGTGCCATTGTTTCTGCATGGGAAAATTCAGTGACACACTCCATACAAACTACTGTGTCAGATGCCATTTTGTTAGAGTGCCCCTCTTCTTCTATCAATCTGTTGCATGGTGGCAAAGCTTAGTGGAACACTGGTGGGAAGGTTCAACCTCTAATGCCATATCACCAACATCTGCCTCTGATGCCACAGGCCAACATAATAAAACAGGTGACATTACTTTCAGAACAACTCTCAAAAAGACTTTTGTGATATACTAGTACTCATGAGTGACTCTGGCAGATAAAGCAGTCTGCAATAGGATGGTTTTGGAACATGTCACACAGGCAGAAGAAAAAAGTAACTGGCAGAAGGATTCTCTGCAGACTAATGCACAACTATGGCAACAGCTGCTTCAATTTTCAGCTTGTTTTTCCATTCATTGCTTCAGAGCACCAGAAGAAATAACCTCTTTTCTTGTGTACTTTCAGTGATATAATTCTGTCATTGTGATGGAAGAGAAGAAAAGTCAGGCTGATCTGACCTAGGAAATACAATTCTTGAATTACTTAAAAAATCACTGTTTGGAGTTTGTAATGAACATGGAAACTGAGAACAAATATCCAGAGTTTTGTAATGATATGCACTAATGAATACAAAAAGATATGTAGTCGTGTGTGCAGATATGACGATGGTACACATTATTACTATTTGTACTGCAACAGCACACAGAAGATCCTCACTCCATCTTCCAATGGGATGCCATTCAGTATGTCACTGACACAAAGGAAAAATTTCTCTAGCAAAAGCTGAAATGTGAAGATGAATAAGATTTGAAAGAAATGAATGACTGTCTCCATTTAATTGTAGATATAAAGAGGCAAAAAATCTGAAATATATTTTAAGCAGAATTTATTTGATGGGTTCAGAAGAGTGACCCAGAAGTTTAACTCCTGTTCCCTGTACCTGACTCACTGTGGGAATTCTGGCTTCTTATGATGTTCATACAGGATCTTTGAGCAAAGAATGAAAGTGCCTGTGCAATCATCAAACAGGTTTGAATCTGGAAAGGTGCCCTGTTCATAGAATCATAGAATTACTCAGGTTGGAAAAGACCTTGAAGATCATCAAGTCCAACCGCAGCCTAACCAGTAGCCTATCTCTTAAAAAAACAACCACAAAACAATACCACAACAACAAACCTCTGCTAAATCATATCCCTGAGTACCACATCCAAACGGCTGTTAAACACATCCAGGGATGGCGATTCAACCACCTTCTTGGGGAGCCCATTCCAGTACCTAACCACCCTTTCTGTAAAGAAGTTCCTTCTAATATCCAACCTGTTAATAGAGAAGAAGTGCAGGCGAAGCCCAAATCTAAGCTGCTGAAGAAATGAGGAACACTACTATATTGTGTGACTGGACACATATAGTATGATATGAGGTCTCATGCATCAGTGCTTGGTCAAGGAAAGAATCTGTTACACAAGTATTGTTTAGATAGATAGGTTTATCTGTAGAAAGATTAATTAGCAAGGTCCATAGCTGAGGACACAGCTGAGGACACAAACAAACAAACAAAAAAAAAAGTCAAAGAGAATAAACTTTCCATTCACTTCTAGTCCATCTAGAAAAAGTAAAAAAGTGTGTGTGGTGTGGTGTGTTCCCAGGTAGGTAATGATATCCAGTTATCTAGATATCAGTTCCAGTGCGGCAGGGTGCGCACATAACTTTCCCCTAACTAACTATATCATTTTCACTATGACACAATGTCACCCTTCTGGGATTTTCTCCTTATGGTGTTGTTAGCACTGATAGGAGCATACTTTGATCAGGACAACTGCTCTAGGCTAGTTAATATTTAAGTACCAGACAGGCAAGTTAATGGATGCCCTAATGTGAATCAAAAACAACAATAGGAAAGTAGGAAAATTGAGATGAAAAAGAGGCTATCCTCAGTCAGTGAGAACTGGATGAGTTCTCTTCCAGTGATCTCTCTCATTAAGCTGCAGTACTAGATTTCAGCTTCTTGGCTGCATTGATTCCCACTGCTCACAGCTGCTGAGATCTGTAATAGACATTTCGTTCAGAAGGGTCAGCAGAACTTTGGCAAAACTGTCATTTAGCAGTCTATAAAGGAGTCATGTACTTTTGGTCTCATTAAACTCACACAGAATACATAATTGCATTCCATGAGTACCATGCAAGGCCTTCAAACCTTTCAAGATGAGTCCAGCAGGTGGACAAAGTACACGCAATGACTAAAGTTTTTTTAATCTTGTAGAATTAAATGATGCTGGATGATAACAACGTGAATAGCAGCATGTTCTTAAAGCCATGTGAATGCATAGAAAGATACCCAAAATTAATACAAAAAATTTACATGAAATAGTGATAAATTATGCAGGAAATAACTTCATTTTAAAATTATGAAACAATCATTTTAATAGCTCTGATATCATTGAAATCCCGCTTAAATTTCCCTTGACATTGACTTCTTCCTTCTCTGCTCCCATCCCTGATATTTTAAGCTTTTCCATCTTGAAACTTATTCAGTGAGAAATATCCTTACTACTGTAAGAGCTTCAAAATTGTGGATAGAGAATTGGGGAAAATAAAAATAGAAAATTATTGAGCCAGGGAAGTAGTCTGCAGCACCTATTAAAGACAGTAGAAAACATATAAAGACTCAATTATATTCCTTACAGAATGGTATCTAGGTTTTTAGCCTAAAAATCCAAAGAAAGTATTTTAAAAATGTTAAATGTGGTGAAAACATTGCATTAGCTAAAGAGATGTGATTGATGGAAAGACTTATTAAGCCATTTTCTCTATTCCCTGACAAAAGTTTAATTTTTAGCACCGTTTTACTCAGTTTCACAAGGAGGAGCACTTCCACCTATGTAACTGACTAATGGATACTAACATGAGGGAGTTTTCATTGAGATTTAGTCTAAATTGTCTTTTTACTTTTTTCTCTCTTCATATCCCCTAAACTCATCACTCTACACATTCCCTATGTTATTACACTAAAAATCCTTGTTCAGCCTCATTACATACTTTTCATGTTGAAATGTCTCCCTAAGACAGACTGGAAGCTGTTACTGGGATTATGTGTTTAAAAAAAATAATAAAAATCATAATAATTATTTCTCCTGCTCTCCTTTTTCCTAGATCTACTGAGCACAGTGCCTAGAGGGATGAAAAGCACAGAACCAGTCAGTACAACAGCTGAGCTTTCTAAAGGCCACACCAATGTCCAAGATGGACAACGTGTCACAAGGGAGATCTTTTTAGAAACCTGCTTCTTCTCACCACCTTTTCAATATCCCTCATCAACTGCAGGTCTAAGATTTATCTTTCTCACAACCCTAATCCTACCCTAGACCCACAATGAGCATGCAACCAGTGGCTCCCAGCCATGCCTGAGACAAAGTTCTCGTTGTAGTCCACTGCTTTTTCCAGTGCTAGATAGCAAGTTATTGCTGTCTCACTACTACTCCTACTGAAACAAACAGTATACATCAATTCATATGTTCCTGACAGAAAAAAATAATAATAAAAAAATCAATGTAATGGAAGTAGTTTATATCCCAGAAGAGATCTTCCTGTCAGAGAGACTCCAAACCATAGTAATGGACATCTACTGTCTTTACAGAAGCTATATTTCTTGTCTTTCCATTTCTTTTTCTTTTCTTTTTTTCTTTCCTCTAGTCATCTCCCCTATTGAATGCACATCTAATCAGGAAAAGGTTTTTCAATACAGTGAGCTGCAGAGCCACCAATAATTAATGCCATTCAATTCTGCAGCCACGATTTTGTTTCCTTTCATCTCTAGTAGTTATTTACCCTTGTGCAAAGCAAGTATAATACTAACAAATCAGATTGCTTCTCAATTTACATATATACAGTGCCATTGCTTGGGAAAACAGTACTTACATGAGTAAATGAACAGTTAAACATCTGATTCACCATTTGCATCTGCAATCATATTAATGACTTGTAGAAACCGTGCAATTGTGCATGTGTTTTTGTGCATGCACCTGCCTTATGGTTCTCTTCACCTCTGAACACAAATGTATGGAAATTTAGTTATCAATATGTTATTGCCCCTATTTTTAATCTAAAATAGGGCACCCCCATCAAAACTACATTTCCATTTACTTCAGGTCATTCATTCAATTAATGTATAGTTTGAGGTAACATCTAACAGGTTATCACATCTTTTCCCATTAAAGAAAAAAAGCGATTTCACCGGGTTTCTCTCAGCCAGTGACTGAAAGGGAATGGTGTATGACCATACTGTAAAGCAAAACTAATTAGCAAAATTGTATTAAAATTGACATAGAACTAAAGTATTGTATGTGAAATCTGATGACTGGTTCTTACTTAATTGCAAACTGTACCATAATCTGACAGTTACATATTTAAATGATAGCACCCCATGTTTTCCACTCTGTGAGTTGTTTGTGTTAGGGAAAAAGCTACTAGTTTTCCTGGTATTCTGACCTATAGCTTAAGCTACACTGTTTGTCTTATGAATACTTGCCATGATAGAACCTGCGTTAGTCAAATACAGAAATAGCAAAGGTATAATTGTGTATGGTTTTAAACAAACCAAGGTTGTAAGCATGTACAGTTAGCCGTGCAAAATGCATACACAGCTAACTGTATAGTCAACAAATATACAGAAAGGCCTGGTCAGATTGGTATCCACAAATCGTAAAGCTAAAAAGATTATTGAATCAGAAAGGGATAATTGGAAAAAAAATGGAAAATGCTCACCTGTGTAGGCTTGCAGGGAAAACTCCAAGAGAAGTGATCTCCAGAATGATATCCCTCCTCATTGGCAGTCAGCCCTTACACAGGGTCGAGGAGGGGTGGAGCCAGGCTCCTCCCCTTCCAGTCACACAGGTGAATTGCCTTCACCTGTGCTCCCAGGGCTGACTCATTGCTTGCCTCAGGTGGTCAATCAGAGGTTCAGGCTGTGATTCAACAGTTCCCATACAGCTGACTACATAGAGTCTTTATATCTGGATTTAAGAAATGAAGTTGGTGGAAGAAATTGGCCTTTTCAGGGGTCTTCTGTATCTTGTCTCTCCTGTTATATACAGCAACACAGTTGTCAGGATGCATGTTGTGTGCTCTCCCTCATTCTAAGCATGCATGCCAAATCAATTCAAAGGGAGAAATTTGTTCCAAAGGTGATATCCTTGCTTTTTTTGCCCTCATAACTGAAAGACATCTCAAATAACACAGCTTTTTGGACTCACTCAAGGATTATATGGTACATTAACTTTGTTCTTATCCTCTACAGCAGTGTGAATTTAATCCCTTTAGGGTGTATAAAAGGGATGCTTTTTGATCTTCATTATTGTTACTAATAACATCATCTATAGTAGGTAGATGGCCAGTTTACAATGTGTGCATCAAGCCTCCCTTTCCTTGTAGAAATGAAGATCTGTCTCAGATATTTAGTTCTTACAAGAATCCATCAAACTCAGTTTATTCTAATAGTACTCTGATTCTAGCCATACAATATACTTTAGTAATTAAATTTACTTTGGATAGATCTGGACTTAAAGCACATTTCTTCAAAGGGGAGTCGAAGGTAACAACTGCCTGTCAGAAACGTCAGTCAGTGTTGATGACATTAACTTCCTTGTTCCTGCTGGCAACACTTTCTGATGCAAGCCAGGATGTCGTTGGCCTTCTTGGCCACCTGGGCACACTGCTGGCTCATGTTCGATTGATCATCAATCAATACCCCCAGGTCCATTTCCTCCACACAGTCTTCCAGCCACTCTGCCCCAAGTCTGTAGTGTTGTGTGGGGTATTTGTGGCCAAGGTGCAGGACCCAGCATTTGGTCTTGTTGAACCCCTTCCCACTGGCTTCAGCCCAGCTATCCAGCTGGTCCAGATCCCTCTGTAGGGCCTCACTACCCCCAGGCAGATTGTCACTTCCAGCCAACTTAGTGCCATCTGCAGGTGTGGATCTATGCTTCCTGCTGGTTACTTTCCATTAAGGACTGAGACATACATAATTCTGTTGACTTTTCTAGTTTAAAATTAATTGTAAAATGGGAAAAAGCCTATCCCTAGCAAAAATAAATAAATAAATAAATAAATAATAAAAAAATCACACTGATATGTAGACTTTCCTCATTGCAGTGACAGTTCAGAAGAGTAATAATTGATGCCTTTGGGAATATAAACTCTTACTGAGATATGGAGCAGGACCCAAGGAAGCTGACAGAACAAACTGAAATACTGTGTCTTCCTATATAAATGGAAAAGTCTGAATGATATGCCGAAGGATTACATGAATGTTAGAAGATTCAATACAGATGTGTTCAGCCAGTAGTATAGAACACATAACACAGACTGAATACATGGATACTCTTCCCTAAAGGAAAAAAAAAAAAAAAAAAAAAAAAAAAAAAAAAAAGAAGCATTATTTAAAATACAAAATTTATACATCTGTTTACTGTAATGCTCAGAATGCACTTTTCAGCTTTTCAGTCAATTGGAAAATGTGTTAGTGGCTTGGACAATGAACTGATACACAAAGGGTCTGGTCTAAGTCCAAGATAAACTGATGTCTTACCAGGTCTTTAGCAGTTCATGTCTCAGTTTCAGGAAGAAATCTAGGCTTTAGGTAAGTATTATTATTCTTGAGTCTTTGTGTGCAGTTCTTAATATTTTGTTTTATTATCAAGAACACTTGACAAAATGCTTGTTGAGATGGTTCTTTTAAAGCAAAGGAATTTCATCCTTCCTGTGTCCCAAGCAATACAACGTGTTTCATAACATTAAACTGAATCATAGAATCATAGAATCATAGAATTACTCAGGTTGGAAAAGACCTTGAAGATCATCAAGTCCAACCGCAGCCTAACCAGTAGCCTATCTCTTAAAAAACAACCACAAAACAATACCACAACAACAAACCTCTGCTAAATCATATCCCTGAGTACCACATCCAAACGGCTCTTAAACACATCCAGGGATGGCGATTCAACCACCTCTTTGGGGAGCCCATTCCAGTACCTAACCACCCTTTCTGTAAAGAAGTTCTTTCTAATATCCAACCTAAACTTGCCCTGGCGTAACTTGAGGCCATTTCCCCTCGTCCTGTCACAAGTCAGTAGTGAGAATAGACCTGCCCCACTCTCACTGTAAGAACCTTTCAGGTACTGGAAGACAGCAATAAGGTCTCCCCTCAGCCTCCTCTTCCTCAGACTAAAGTCTGTCTGAAGACTGTTTTTATTTCACGTGTAATTTTCTAGATCTCATTTTGTGCTGCTTTTATCAAGGCAGTTCATTCATCCTAGGACATGCTTATTGCTTCCAGTTGAGGCTATTGCAGCTTCATCCCTATTGGATCTTATCTTTTCGTTTGTCTTGTTGAAGCACTTGAAAATTCATGCTCTTCAACAGTCATTAACTTGTAACTTCTCAAATCTCTCATCTTCACATAGGTAGTCATCTGGGATATATTATAGAGTACTCATCTCTCAATGTGAAAATGGGATCTTTACAAGAATTTCAGTAATGAAAAGGTAGTTCTTTTTTTATATATTGAAGAAAAAGCAGTTGAGAGGTTTATAATTCTTTCTGGGCTCTTTATGACAATTTCTGAGAATACAAGATTATTATTCAAGTAGGAAACAGTCTATTTCCTCTTGTCTTTTTTCTGTGTACTTTTGGGAGAAGACTGTGTCTTCAGCTTCTTAATTTCTTCCCACTAGGTAGCTACACAGAGCAATATCTTCTCAAAGTCTTTTCTTAAATCTGAAGAAACACAGCACTTTCCTCATAAAATGTGTGCTTCAGGAGAGGCTTTCTCCTGTATGTGTAGCAAGCACATAACCAACTTTCTTACCCAAATGAAAACCCAAATGGACATGGTAATTCAGATTTTGGCTCACAAGTGTCAGATAAATGTCAAATGACTGATAATTTACCCAATCTTTTGTCTATGGTCTTCCTAATACAACTTAGTATACTATGGCTGCCTTCTCTGCAAGGGCAATTTTTTTTATTTATTCATGTATGTGTTGTGTGTTACAGAATTGAATCTTAAACAATCAAAATCCTATAAACAGCACATAAACTCAAAAAATTAAAGTAACCATTTGCTATTTGACAAACCCTAGTCTGCAAGGTGACTGCTGTGAAGGGATTACATGATATCTTGGTATTTGCAAATCAAGAAATGGGGCAGAGGGTGAAGAGACGCTGAAGACAGTTTGAAATGGCTGGGTATGTTCTAAAAACTTCAGATGAAATCTTATGTAATTGAGAGAATACTTTTCATAAAATACTGATAATCTCAAAACAAAATGCTTGTTTCTATCAACTATTTAAAAATAGCTGAATTAAATCTGTGTTGGTGTCAATCCAACACTTTATTCCACTCCTGAATAAGGCACTAGCTCCATTTTTGAGATGCAACTGGAAATAGAAAACCTGAGCTGCTACAACACCATACAAACATTCTTAGACCTCTATTTTATAATACTGCTCAAGCAGTTATGACTCTAAAATGTCAAACATTTAGTCAAGCCTGAAGTTGAGATTTGGCCTTGATGTAGCTCAAGGAATTTGGCAACCAGCAATAAATTAAGTTTATAAGCCTGTCTATGACTGATATATTTTAAATCCAATATTTTAACAGTCTTAGAATTTACTACTTAACTTTCAGTACAAATAACAGAATACTTTGCCAGCTTTTTATCTCAGATGCCTCATTCACATGGGTACTCTAGACTAGTCTTTAAATAACTGCCCTGTGACTACATACTTGGCCACATTTTATTTGTTATTTAAATTCTGTCCAAGAGGCTGTATAATGCCGATCCTCGCTATACTTATATGGAAACTTTTATTCATTTTCAGTGGCAAAAATCAAATATATTCAAATTATTGAAGTAGCAAGCCATACATTCCCTCTGAATATTTCTTTAGGTTTTATATTTGTAATGTTTACACTGGCATGTATTCATCAGGTGGCCATATATTTCAGTATTTTTTATCTAACTGAGAGATGTAAGGGACAACTATATCATATATTGCTCTACTTAAATTCATCTCTTAAATCTGGGCAGGAAAGTTATATATATATATATATATATATATATATATATATATATATAATATATATATATATTTTATATATATATAATATATATATATATATAATGGTTTAAAGTTACATTTATTATATTATCATATTTTGTGATAATTTGACCCTGAATCTTTATTATTCTTTTGGCTATTGTTTTAAAAACATCTAAAGTTTCATCAGTTTTAACTTGTCTAAATCCAATTAATGCGAATCTAATCTTTGCAAAATATGTTATTCATTCCCTTTTTAAACTATATGTAAATAGAATAAACTACATTATCAAATCTTTCTGGTTGTATTAGCTACTAACCCTTCCTGCACATAATTTATTTCCATCAATCCAGTTGTATGAAAAAGCTGTATCTGTTGCCCAAGGTATTAGAATTTCCCAAATATCTTCTCCTAGACTTCTCAAATTCTGATTGGATTTTCCATTTCTTTTTGTACCTTCAGCCCATAAATGATTAAAAAGCACATTATCTTCTACTAATGAAGACATCTGACTTCAGAAGCAATCCTGCTCTACATACTTAATACTTATAAACATCACCTCAGATATTTATACTGAAGTAACAGATACAAGAAATCATTTATCTCAGTTGGGAGGTGAATGTGATTATGCCTATGCTTCAGATAGCTAAAGAGGTAGCAGATTTTTGGAGCATAACTCTGACAGCATATTTGTGTGCCTCAGTTTTTACTCCATTCCATTTAGGATTCAGATATTCATGGCATTAGGCTAACCTCTTATTATAGAAAGTGTGTTTGTGCATGTACCTTTCTCTTCTGCACTCAATACAAATATCTAAATATTTTAGTCATATATGTAGCCCTGTAAAAATATTTTTTGCCATTACTAGCAAAAAGCCAAAGGCTTTTTATTCACCTAGCAGTGAGTGGTGTTAGAACTTGCCAGGGCTAGAAGGCCTGAAATGTTTAATTTGTTTTAGAAGTGTGTATTTAGAATTTATAACAAACTTCAGCCTTTCCTATCATATGGGGAAAAGACTTGAGGTTGCTTTGGAGTTGTTGTAAGGAACCCTAGCTTTCTTCTTTGATCTAGGGAAGCATTAAGAGCAAGAGAAGCATTAGAGGAAGGGAATTCATACTAGGAAGTTAGCATATAACTTTCCATAGCATTTAGAGGGTTATTTTGTTTGAGACCAGATGCATAGGTATTAGTGTATAAATGTTCCCTTTTTCTTATAATAAGATTTTGGTATAAAATATGAACAAGTCTGTAAAAATTTTAACATCACATGACAGCCTTTGAAAAATAAAGTAGCTTCACTGACATTAAAAGGGGTACTTCCTGTTCAGTTACACGGGTGATCAAGTTATGAATATTGCCATTATCAGTATTATTATTATAAAAACAAAACAACGATATTAATAATCTTTGAGTCTTAAGATGTTGTGTCTTCATTCTTCATGCTAACTTTCAATGGAAGATTAAATCTGGATTCTTCCTAATGAGTAGTATCTGAGCTTAATCACCTAATAGATTGCAAGTTCTGTTCTTCTTTCACTGCCCTGGCAGCACTATTAGTTTGGGTACTTATTTTTTTCTTTTTTTTTAATTCTTTTCTTCTTTTTTTCTTTTTTTTTTTTTTTTTCCATTTTTCTTTTTTTCTCTTTTTTTTTTCTTTTTTCCTTTTTTTTCTTTATTCTTCTATCTTTGTTTCAGTTAATATAGTCTCATTTACACTTTATCCCCTGACAACCTTTGATATCCACCATAATAAATCACAGGCAGTTTTGCAAAGCTCAGAAAGTTGTTTTATACTATTCTTAACACCAACTAACAAATGCTACTTCAGGTCCCCTTGTGTTTGGAAAGGATGACCCCTATAGAAATAGTTGCTGAAGAAGATACTTTTCATCATCAATCAGGATAATCGGAGCTCCAAACAATCATATCATGATATTCTATCAGTATGCAAGGCTGACTAACCACTGTTAATGCTGTGATTTTAATTTTGCTCTGGTGTTAGAACATCAATTGAGGATCAGAGCAAAGTGAAGAGAGAATTTTCAAACCAATGTACAGAAATTTAGATACCTCATATAATGCACTGTGACCCAGTAGCAAAATATGTGCAGAACTTTTTCTGAATTGAGAAAGGAGAAACTGGGGCTGCAGCTGACACTTCAGCATTTTCTTTTTTCTTTCTTAAGAAAGGGGGCTCATTTCATTATGAAAAAGAATTTGAGCACTGATTTCTTTTCATCTTAGGAGTGCTCAACTTTTTACATATACCATATTCCTTCCTAAATTGTGAACTATTTCCCAGTTAGACTGCTCACCAGGCAGATGTAAATATTCAAAAACACAAACAGGAAATGTCACAATGAACAATGGGTCAAATTATAAAGAATATGAGTATCTTGCATGCTGCATTTAGAACTTTTGCTTATTGACCATTCAGTGGTTGTGGAGGCCTTCGTCTATGTAAATTGTTATTGTAAAGGAATCCAATGACGCTACCGGATATAATGTTCCCTTCTTATCAATACTCTGCGCATGCTGTGTTTACACTTCTGACACAGATCACACTGAACTTAAACAAAGGAAATGTGCCAGTGTACAGAGCACTGGCTGTAGAAGTTGTGTGAATGCTGTTACCTAATCAGCCACAAACAGCTTTTTGTCTTAATGAACTTTTTGTCTCCAGCTGTTTTAGAAAACTCCTACCAGTACGGCAGTTTATCTCACTTCAGTGTCCAAGTGTATCACATATGGCTTCAGAGTTCCTGAATAACAACACTTTTTTTGTAGATTCCTCATAATGTAAATGAAACCGCCCTTGTTTTAGTAATGGAAGTTAACAAAATGTAGTGAAAAACTGCTGTATGTCTTCAAAATTCTGACAAAAGCAATAATCTACATGCAACATCATCTGCATAGTCAGTCTTGTATCTGCTTGTCCACATGGCAGTTAAATCTCTTGCATTGTTTCTATACTGCGGTGCAAATTTCTTTTCTTGTTCAGTGCTTTTGACTCTGCTCAGCTTGTCCAGTTGGTACATTATGTGGTACCTAGCAGCTATTAGTCTCATGTGGTTTATTTGTTAATTTCTCATTCAGTGGAGGTGCTGGCTTCCAAAAGTCAATGGATTTCTGTATTGTTTTCTATTCTGTGAGAAACTGCATGTAAAGGATGGCAAATAAGGTAAACTATCGCTCAAAATTCCATTGACATAGTTGGCACAATGTGAAGCTCTTAAGGTGTTTCTGAGCATGCCTTGCAGGAAGCCCTGGCATCCAAGGCCAACATGCAGGTAAATCACAGGTTAGGAGAACACTGCCCTTCTAGTGGTCTGCCAAAGAAAGAAGGAAATGACATTCTGGCAGCACTAGACCCTGATCTGTCCCCTAGATGGTCTGAAATGAGATGGAGATCTTAGTAGTGGAATGACATGAATATTTCCAGCACCCCTTTTTGTTGAGAAAATAACAATTTACGTCTATGACAACACTTGAAGGAAGTGTACAATTTTGAGCAATGTTTGTTTATTTTTTTTCCCAAGGGAATATTTTTCTGTTCCAGGATAACATGTTGTATTGAAAAAGTCAAACACTTGGCCTTCTGTATTCACATGTGCATGAGCAACTCGCTGGACTATTTAGTCCAATATGCACTAACTGCTCAATTGTTTTGTTTGGAGATTTCTATGTGGTGTTGAGATGAGAGAACCATTCATGAGCTGCCAGTGCTCAGGGGGTCAGAAGGAGGCAGCTGTCATATTTATGAAAGGAGGAACAGGAAAACAAGAATCTGAAATGAAGTCTTCTTTATCCTAAGCAGGCCCCCAACTTCAGTGTTCTTAGCAGTGGTAAACAGCTCTTCTTCAACTTCTGGAGTTACTTTTATTTTATTCAGAGATGTTTTTGGTTTTATCCCCCAAGGATTTTAATTTATTTATTTATTTATTTATTTATTTATTTTCCCAAAAGATTTTGTTTTGTTTTCTGTGGAGAAGTAAAGATATTTGTGTAAACACACAAATTTCCAAATGTTAGAAAAGGATCTGACTTACAACCTTTACCCTAGTCCCAGAAATTCAGGATTATAAATATTCCCTCTGTGGTTGCCAGTTCATACCTTGCAAATCCTTAAATGTCAAAAGGTGGAAGAAATGTACAAGAGAAAAGTGCAGTTGCTCACATATGTAGTGCTAGCCACATTAAAGACAGTGGAGAAGACCTACATTCATGCTCTCTTCTGTCCAAGTGACCTGCTGTACTGCTACACATCAAGAAATATACTACAGAAGGCTTTCTCCTCCTAGTAATCCATGGACTGTGGGGGACATAGATGTTAATGGGGAAGGCTAGTGCTCAGCATCATATGTAGTCCATCATCCCTAACCTGTTCCTAAAACTCTGTTGTACAGAAGTTCCCGTTCAAACAGCAAAGCTGATTGTGTACATTAACTTCTCTGAGTTAACAATTTGCTCGGTTTTTCTTTTCTCTGTTTTCTGTAGCCCTTTCTCCAATACAAAATTATTTCTGAAGGTAATTTAGGGCCTAGACCTACAAAGACATTGAAACCTCACAGATTCCCAAGATATGGTCAGATGCTTGCATACTAAGGCTCATTGGGATATCTAATTACATTCAGTAGAAGATCAAGAAGCTTTAAAAAGTGCTCCTGCATTTGAAGAAAGTCATGACATTTCTATTAGTAATCTATTGAACTTCTGCCTGTATGAAGAAATTAGAATACAAAAGATAATTTGTAGTCTTCTCAAAAGCAAAATATTAATGAATTTCTCTATGTTGCCTGGACACAGTGATGGCTGTGTTTACATCTCTCGTCAGTTCCAGCCAGCGTATTAATCTTGGCTTCACTTGAGTGCCAAGCCAAAAAGTGAAACTTCGGGAGGGGACCCTTAGTGTGGGATCTCTTTCAGGTTTAACTAGCGCTTAAATCTCACATATCTGAAGCTGATAGGTACCAGGATGCATTGCATCAGCCATTAGTGTTCAGTCAAGTGGGAGTTAGCTGAAACTTCAAGAATATTATTAAGTGTCATGTGAAAAAGAAAATTTGGCCTTCCTGAATATGTTTGTCCTAGACATGTATAGGACTGTGCATGTAGAAGCAGTGAAATTATTAGAAAGGGTATTGCTTTTGCAGGAACTAAGAACTGTCTTTTATCAAACAATTCTTCCAGCTGCTCTGCAGGCCATGTTTCACCTGCTACTTTCTGAGCTGCAACAGCCAGTGTTATTTTAAATTTGTCGCATTAAGAAGGAATTGTGCTCTCTCTTTCTAGTATGAAAACTAATGGAACAGGCCACGTTCTGTGCTGGCATTAATTGCTCCATCTCTATTTGAAGTCAGTAGGACTAAATTGTTCCCTGCCAACAGAGAACTCAACCTTTCATTATTCTTTGGCACACAGGGACTGGGTATGCTGAGTTGGAAATCTCATTTATGAAGTTTTATAGATTTGAGCTGAGATGCTTTGTATGCTAACACTAGACCTCTTATCTTTTCTGTAGCTTTCACTGCAGAGTATAACCTCCCATTTCTATTCTAGCATGATGCAGTTTTTAGGGAAAAAAACAAACTAACAAACAACAAAACAAAAGAACAACAAAAAACCCAGCAAGTCTTTTAGCGAAGATGGGGTATCTCTTCACCTCATTTTTTGTCTCCAGCATTCATGTGTAGTTTCCCCCGATCACACCTCGATTTCTAGTGTGTAATATTTTATACTCCTATTCAAATTTCCCATGCTCTTTATCTTCTCCTTTTTGGATTCAGCTTCAGAATTCTCAGCAGCAGCCACATTCTCTGTACTTTGCTGCTGTATGATTAGAGTTTTATTTCTAGCTATTATCTTGCTATGTACATCTTTCTGAGAATATCTCATCTAGAATTGCATCCAGTTGTTTAAGATATTTCCACTTCTGTCGTCTCCTCTCCACCCTCTCTCCATCCATCTTTTCAAAAATTTCATAATAGTTTGTTTTTAATAATTATATCTCTTACTCCGCTTATGCATAGCCAGTTAAAAGCACTTGCTTTAAATAGGTCAGACATTTCAGTAGTAATTGTTTATTGAAGACATATTTTTAATTTATTATGTCTATAAATTCATGAAGACTATATTATTCTCTTTGCTATCTATATGCAGATCTTTTCTGCCTTTAAATGTCAAGCTTAACTGCGAAATTTCATTCTATCTGCCAAATCCTTCTAGTTTTAAGTGTCTTTAAATGCATGTATGATATGTATGTGTATGTCTGTATAATACTCATGTTAATGCATGCTGCTTTCCAAAGACAATGACAAAAAGAATCTCTGTAATGGTTTGAATCATGGAATCATAGAATCACAAGGTTGGAACGGACCTACAAGATCATCCAGTCCAACCGTCCTCCCATTACCATTGCTACCACTAGCCACTAAACCATATTTCGTAGCTCCTCACCCAGATGCCTCTTAAGCACTGCCAGGGATGGTGACTACTCCACCACTTCCTGGGCAGCCATTCCAGTGCCTGACCACTCTCTGAAAAAAAAGTTTTACCTTATGTCTAATCTAAACCTCCTCTGGTACAACTTGTGGTCTTTTCCTCAGGTCCTGTTTGTTGCCTGGAGTTTGGCTAGAAAAGCTTTCTCTATGATGCTGAACTGTCACTGGACTCACAAAAAATGTTCAAGGTTTAAAAAACATAATAGAAAAAAGTATGTTAAAAGGTAAAAAAAAAAAAAAAAAAAAAAAAAGCCTTAATTGTGTTAGTGATCTACTTCATAGCAAATTCTACAATCAATTTTACTGACACACACTACATGGGATTAGAGCAGGAGGTCATTAAAGGGAGAATAAACTTGAGGATCAAGAGTTTTAAATGGTGGGGAGAGATAGGCATGGAAATTTCTTAAGCTTGCAAAATTTCCAACAGAGTATGTAAACATATTCTGAAACTGTTTTTATGCTCCTGTTGTGACTGTATCCTGAAGTATGGCTAGAGATTGGCATGCTGCAGCACTCTGAGTGCCTTAGGATATCGTCATGCATATCCATACTGCATAGCAGCAGTGTGGTCCAAGAGGTGAATTGTGACAAGCTCGTGATTTGCTTTGAAGGCTGCGCTCAGGAGAAGGCAAGGATCACTACTCCTCCAGAAGCAGTGAGAGGCAGAGAGCAGTTTGTATTATAATGCCCTAAAATGTTGAGTGCTGCAGCACTCCTGCCTTGTCCTGAAGGGAATATATATATATATATATATATATATATATATATATATATATATATAAAATAAAAATAAATAAATAAATAAATAAAATAAAATAAAATAAAATAAAATAAAATAAAAAAAAAAAAAAAATTCCTATTGGAAAAAAATAGAGAAATGTCTTAGTACATGTGACAGAATTAAACTTACTGTATGAGGAGTATATCTGGATTTTTATCACACAAAATTCACATGCTTGATTTCTAGAACAAAACTGATTAAATGTCTTCATCATTAGAAAAGAATGAAGTCAGTTTTTCTACTGCATCTTCTTGAGTCAGAACACTCATAGCTGGTATCATTGCAGAGCCTTCCAGCATTCATGTGCAGAGACTTTAGATTCTGTTCAGCGCTTAAGCCTGAGCTATTGTGTAAATATTAATCTTGCTGCTGATGTGTTCGCTGCTGAATGAGGATGAGGATAAAAACAGTCAAGTGCTTATAGCCTTCCAATATCATCCCATAGTGGATACTGAGGCAGTCAGTTCACTTGAAGAGCTATAGAGCAGCTCAAACTGTTCACCTGCAAAGAACCTTAAATTGTGGACTCAGGTGTATGAACTCAATGTCTTGCATTTTAATGATGTTTGAATAATAGCTAATCAGGTGAATTAAACCCCCAAAAAATTAATTCCACCTGGAAATCAAGCCATAAAATTAGCCTACTCAATAACAACTAGAATTTCTTCAAAGAATATAATAGAATGCATAAGATTCCCAAATCCAGGCTGCTCAGGACAGCCTGGCTTAGTGGTTGGCGACCCTGCACATAGCAGGGAGTTTGAAACTAGATGATCATTGTGGTCCTTTTCAACCCAGACCATTCTATGTTTCTATGATTCTTAATCTCTTGTCTCTTCAGAAGATGTACAAAGAATTTGGAAAGAATGTGGGTGAACAAAGGCATGAGTTTGGAAGCACAAGTGAGGAAAGCATCCTTCCTACCTGACAGCCATGGTCACATGAGCAAGTTTAAAAATGTCAGTCAAAAATAAGACAAGAGGTGCTCCTGTTGTTTAATCAACCTTCACACAAAAGTAAAGGTAATAAAAGGTAGCCAGTATGATACCAAACCTTCAGAAGAAAAAGGCATGACCCTAATAAACTAAGTCTCTGTGAATCTGGGTCTTATACTAGAAAAACATGTAGATTAATTCTCTATTTTTGCCTAATTAACTGACCAACCATCTCAGCTTCCATACATTTTTGTATATTAAATAAAAGTTAAAGATCCTCCTAAAGATGATACAGTAATATTAAGTGCATAACTTAAGAAACTAAACAATTTATATTGAATGATATACTAGAGTTAGTAGAGAAGTGACTACAAATTCTCTGAAAGAAGAGTAAATCTGTAGAGGGAACTCCTATTTCATCCATCTATGAGGAGTCTTCTAAAGACAAAGGCATACCAGCAGGGATGATTGAGCTAATACTGTTGAAGAAATGAAGCTGTCACAGGGAAAAAAGTTTGAGTCCCTTCCTGGTTCAGCAAGTGTTTAAAAGATAAGGAACAAAGGGTAGGAATTGCTTGTGACAATACAAGATGATTAGAAGTGAGATCCAAGTGCTATGTAGCATTTAAAAACATCTCCTGTAGAGAGAAATACGGAAATAGAAAAGTTTTTGTATGATTAAAAATTATTTTAAACACAAATCTAAACTTGACTGCCAAGAGTGGCAGAAAGTCTGCCTGCAGCTGACTGATGGAATACTAAAACTGACATGAAATTGACATAATTGCAAAGTAATGCACATGGATAAAAATAGTCTGTGGTGGTATACAGGTATAAAGCATTATTTTTTTGAGGTTTTTTTAGAGGAAGCCTAGCAGTGAAAAGATGGGAAACACAAATACTCATTAAATTTTTCAGTGCTTAAAAGAATCTGAAGTGAAACTTAAGTTTCAGCTGCATTCCTTTGGCTAATCCTATCATTTCAGAGAGATGTCAGTTTCTCTTCACTGATACAGCCTTTAATGATTGATAGTTCAGCTCCAAGGACACAGAAGATTTTCAAAGCTACATGAACAGCAGCTGGGCTCCAAACCTGACTTCCAGTAGAGATAAAGTGCCATATAAACATATGCATTTTTATTTGCCTCCACCTTCCCACCACCCACACATAAACTAGGTAATGTTCTTATCCATTCTGTGTGGGTTGGGAATGGGAAAAGAAGCTTCTGGGAGCTGCTCCTGCCCTCGCCTTGCAGGAAAGGGGGAGAGTGTTGGTTGTTCCTTGGGTGTCCTGACAGCATGTGCTGAACAGCAAAAGTGACTGCAGAGGGACTTCCATCCTGCTTCTGTAACAAGGGAACACCTGGGTCAAATGCATGGATGCCAGGGCAGCCAGAGATATTATCCTTTTCTGATGAGACACCTTAATGTTGCTTAACTAAAGAGTGTAGATTAGCTTTAGTACTTCTTGCTCTTCCCGCCTTATCCCCATCCCTTTGGGCTTCAAATGGATGAATTAGCTGCCCCCAGTTAACTTGAGAATTGGATTTGAGTGTTATCAAAACCTTCTTCAAAGCTATTCATGAGCTTTCCATGCTATGTTTATACCTCTCAAAATGTATTTATGCCTACCTAAACGTGACTGGATAGTCCTTTCTAGGTATATTTAGAATTTCTGGAAAATAAACATTCCATTTGTTGTAAAACAACTGTATTCAACAGCAAGTAATTATCTGAAATATTTTTTAATGAGTTGCCAACGAGATCAAGGGACCAAAAGAAAAACAAAACAAAAAACAAACAAACAAAAAAAAAAAACAAACAACCAAAAATGTGTCACAAAAATCGGTGTTTTCATTATGAAAAAAATTTACAGTCTTTTGCAGATATTTTTGGGAGTGTAAAAAATGGAATTGACTCCAATGTTATTAAATATTTTGCTCAGGAAAAAGGAAGCAGTGGTTCAAAAATCTTGCTGTGTTTCAAACAGTCCCTCTCATCCTCAAAATCTACTGTTAATAATATTTTTTAGAAGCTGAGGTTTTAGTCTAAGTTTCCACCTTGGGGGAGTTTTCTTTTTATCTTGGCATTACAAACCTTTGAAAGGAAGCATTTAGAATGGAAGGTGTGACAGATCTTTTAAATGGAATATGCAGCTACTGAGCTCCACACTATAATTACTGTCATGCTGAAGAAGGTTAAATATTTATGAAGAATGTGCTTTTTATCATTCAGTCTAATTTTTAAACCCGAATTCAGTAATTGCATTGAAATGCCAATAATCAAGGGGGGTTCCTCCTTGGCAGGCAGGCATAAGGTTTTTACAAGTCTCATATATTTGTGCAGCATGGCCAACAGAAGTATATAAATAGTCTGTGGGTAGTTGTTGGTTTTTAATTTTTTTTCTTCTTCTTTTTTCCTTTTTTTATTCATTTTGGACCAAAAAAATAAATAAATTGAAAACAGTTCATTCTCCAAAAGATTAGATACTGTGTTCCTCTCCTTCATGTGTATTAGTGTTTGTGCTAGGTCACTCTGTGTCTTGTTTTAGCACAGCCAAATTTGGGGAAATATCATAGTATCATAGTATCGTGCGAGTTGGAAGGGACCTTAGAGATCACTGAGTCCAACTCCCAGGTTTCGAGCCCCCTGTGTAGCAAAGCGGCACTTCTACCCCCTGCGCCACAGGGGGATTCGAACCCGGGCCCTTCGGTGCCGCAAGCAGCACTTCATACCACTGCGCCACCGGGGGCAAATATTGAACATTAACATTAAACTTAATACTCCTGCTAGCACAGTTTGACATTGAAATTCTACCATAAACTTGTAGAGGATTTAAAACCAAAGCCCACTTTATGACCCAAAATTGGCTGGTGCTTGCAAATTTATAGTTGTTTTTGGAGATCTGGCCTAAGTCCCTGTTTTAACATTACTGTTACAGACCCTCTTTGTCACCTTTTGCAATTCTATAATCAAATTAATGGAAAAAGGAGGAAAACAGTTGTACGTTAATGTAGTCAGTGCATGTCATGCATAATGTAGGACTCACCATAGTTATATGGTAGGCTGTACAACTAATTAAGCTAGAAGTATTATTATCTGAAGAGATTTACTAGAAAGCTTAACATAAAAGGTGTATTGCCTGTGATCTGACAGTCAAGGTTTTTTTATATACTTCGAATTTAATTTAAACGGTGTTGTTTTTCCTTTGTGAAACAGAAAAAAACAACAGACATCCAAACTAGGCCTGCTTTTGAGGTAGAACATCTCAGCTATCTCAGTCAATGAACAGCAAATTTAAGGTGTTATTCATCTTATCCAAGAACAGATGTCAGATAAAGGTCAGGTCATCCAACCTCAACAAATGGGCATTTCTTTCCATTGTCTGTGACAGAATTGCCTCAACTACAGCCATTTAAGTCTGTATGGAATGAATGTTACCCACTGGAATTCATAAAAGCACCACCAAGACACAGCTTTTTTCTAAAATAAACCAAATCCTCCTCAGCTGTGCAAAAGGAACATCTCAGTCATCAAGAGGAAATTCTGGATCCTGGCTCCAGGAGAGCTGGAAGGACCATCCTTACACAGAGCTGAGTGCCTTGAAGCACACTGTTTTCTGCTGATAATCTCTGTGCAAATATATCAGCAGTGCAGAGGTGTTTGTGAGACTTGTTTCTTGTGTGATAGACAGAGAACATAGAGATCCAAATTCTGGTGTGAGCTCTACTCTGGGAAACGAGGTATACATTTACATCCAAAGTAGGCCTGGCTTTCCATAGCATACTGAAAATATTCCAAAGGCTATAAGCATCTCATTGATGTCAAACTCGATTCAGAACATTTTACATTTAGAACAAAGTTTAGTCTGCTTTATTTGATTGCAACTTAAGTAAATGCTTAGACTTGAAAATATATGTATTAATTGACATTTACTGTTTATTCTATCCAAACCATAAATCTGGGAATATATACATTCAGAATTTGTGATGTAGCTATTGTTTGATTCTTTCTCTGTTCAGCTTTGTTCTGCTGACATCCTGAAAACATAGAGTTAAATCATCAGAAAAGGCAACAAAGTTGTTAAGAGCTGAGCAGAGATGGCAGAACAATGACACAGATAAGGCAGCCTCAGGTATACAACTTCAAAGAAATTTAGATAGGAGTGGCTGCTGGGCTATGAGGAGACAAACTGACTCCATATAGGCTGGAACCGGTGTACTCTTCCTAGGGCTATGCCTGGGTTCAGCAGAGATCCAAAACTTCAAAGATTTCAGAAAAGGGGAGGGGGCATGAATAGATTAGGAAAGGCTATGAAGGATGAATCAATGAAAAGCTGACAGACTGCAAGAGACATGGGAAGCACCAGCAGTAATGGGCTGAGTGAGGAGATGTTTTTTTTCTTGTTTTGTTTTACCTCCAGGAATGAGGTTAGCTCAGTTCAGTGGAATATACAAAGAATCAAAGCTTTCATGCAGTTCAGTAGACATTTCTGCCTTTCAGGAATTCATGCTCTGTTTCTCCTTTCACAGGTGTCACCGCTGTGTCATATAAATACAAATCTGCAGATGCTTTTGATAAAACAGTCATGACCAATATCTTATTGTCACCTAGATCAAGCCTATGGAAGAGAGAGCTGTGAAAACCCACTCAGGAGAGTTGGAAATAAGGTCTTGAAACTTTGAGGTACATTCAGGAAAATCCAAAGGAAAGAGTATCAGATATTTCTTAGCTGTGAAACTAACCTTTGTTATTGCACTACATTATAATATTACAATGTATAAATTTGAATTATTCTAGGGATCGTGCTCAGCAAAGGCAGACTGATGACTGCCACTACAATGATAAGTGAATTGGATTCTGTCTGTTTTGAGAGGTGTGACCTTGTGTACAAGTTATCCTTGTTGGATAACAGAACTAGAAGCTTGTCTGACCTTTGTTATCCATTATCCATTTTTTATCTATTCTCATTTTTTATTTATTTTTTATCCAGTAAAAGAGGCTTTCTTCTAATCTATCTTACCACCCCCTGAGCTGATTTGCATTCATAAGTGCATAAAGGATTAACATTGAACCCTGTGTCTCAATAACATTGCATTATATTTATTACTGATTAGTTTCTGATAAGTGGTTTCTGGGCCCCTCACTACAAGAAAGACACTGAGGCCCTGGAAAAGGTCGAGAGAAGGGCAATGAAACTGGTGAGGGCTCTGAATCATAAGTCTTATGAGGAGCAGCTGAGGGAGCTGGAGAAGAGGAGGCTCAGGGGAGACCTTATTGCACTCTACAACTACCTGAAGGAAAGGTTGTGATGAGGAGAGGTTTGGCCTCTTCTCCCAGGCAACAAACAGTTGACAGGGCAGTAAGTTAAGAACCAGTTTGTTAGATTCAGAAAACATGCTCAGGATAAAATATGCTATATTTACTCTACTGAGTTAATAATCATTCTTAAAATATGCTACATAGTCTCTGTGTTTTTCAAAATAATTTAATTGCTGTTGAAACCCTAAGAATTATGGACAACCAGTAGTGTATTTGAGGAATTCAGCATAGATTAAACACTTAGCATTTAAGCATAGTCGCTTTTACATTTCTAGCAAGCAACTTATCTAGGCTCCTGAACTCCAGTTATATTTCTTCAAAGCTCACTCATTTGAAAGACACGGTAAGTGGTAAGTCTTAGAAATATAGGTTTTAAGGGTCTAATTTACATGATCTTTCTAACAAAACTGTTTGGGGAAAAGTTTCTTGCTTCAAAAATCTTCATAGGAAGCCTTAGTCCAAATCCAGAGAGGCCTCTTTCCAAACTCCCATTCTTACGCAGTTTTAAAGGAAGATGGTAAGTCACGTGTAGTGTTATTATTCTGTCTTGGAATCCTGCCTGACAACTTTAATGCAAGCATGTTCTAAATTACACTTACCTGAAAGTATAACATAAAAAGGGTCAGTATTGCGTGACTGGTTTCCCAAGTAAAGCTGTGAAGATTTTTGTTATACATCACTTGGACATCTTGAAGTAATGTTGTCAAAGTCTTTCAGAAGTTGTTTAAATCCTGTACATGTTTTTTTTACAGCCAGCCATGGAGAATAGCAGCAGAACATAACTTCTGTAAACAGTACAGTAAACAGTGTGACAAGTTGCACTGGCTATTTTTTGCAATTATACAGTAAGGTGCATCTTGCTATTGAGAAGACAGAATTTTAAATGATTTGATGGTAGTTTGCTCAGAAGAAATATTAATTGTCATTCTGATATTCACCCACAATAGTCAAGTAGAAAAATAATTTTGGGGCCATTAATTATAGAACAATGACTTTTCCTATATTTTATCCTCAGAACAGCCAGATCTGTTCAGTTACACTCAAAGTTTCAAAGGAACTCTGTTACCACCTACGAATGAAATAGCAGCACTTCACAGTTGCTCAAGAACTTCACAATTTCAGCATTTTATTATTTTATTTACAAACATTTTCAATTACTATGTTTTAATTACCTTTTAATTTTCTTTGTTAGCTTTATTAGAAAAGAATGTACTGCTGTCTTTACCTAAACTTAGTTAAATCTATAAATCTAATCAAAATAATCACTGTAGTTGATCTCACCTTGACCTCACTGCCGCAGTGCTGCTGCCTGCTTTTTTTCTGCACCTGTTCACGATTTCTGCAGAAAGCAGACGCAAGGCAGTGAGCCCCTTTTGTGAACTTCAAGATTCACCTAAAGCCACACTTTGCTTTCCTGAATACTATTTTTTCAACAGATTATCAATCAAGACAAGTGGCTTTAGTATACACTCGTCAAGAACAGCACCACCATGTATCAGTGATATCACACTCTAGTGATTTTGAGAGAAAACCTCTATTATGTGAGATACGAGGCAAGTAAAGCCATCTCGTAAAAGAAATGAATCAAAACATCAGTTTGTAATGGGATAACTACTAACATCTAGCACTAAAGTTTGTTCTTTCACCTTTACCCCATGGCTGGATCTATATTTGACAGTAACATAATGTGTTAGGAGAGAGCCTTTTAGAGAACGTCTCTTGATAGAGATCTAATTGAGGGGAAGTAGGAATTCCACAGTATTCCTCAAAATGTTAGAGAGCTGGTTCCCCTTTTTTCTTGACTGTCCATATGGATTTCATAGCATGAAAAAAAGAAAGCACACATGTTTAACAATGTCACATGTATACATCTTTTCATCTTGTTATCTAAACATCTGAGCATAGTTGTGGCCTTGCTCCCCAGTTTCCAGAAGACTTCCTCTGATCACCATGTCCGTAGTGTCAGAGACTTCTCTTATCAGATAAGCATGGTCCTCCAGACATGCTGCACTCAATAAAGGGCAGTGGCTGTAGAAGCATCTGCTTTTTACCATTTTTATTAATTTAGCCTGGACAGTCAGATGAGAAGACTTTTTTTTTTTCTTTTTTTTTTTTTTTCTCAGAGATTGTCCATGGAGGCTAAAAAGTTGTTACGAGGTGATTAAGAGATGCCTTGCAAAGGAATGAGGGCTGTTCTCATGGTCCATATTTCACAAACCAGCCTGTAGTTGTCTGCTCCGCTTATTGCTTTACTGCTTGCTTGCATAAGCAAATTGCCATTTCCCTCAGTAGCAACATCTGCATATTCTTTTGGTTTCATTTTGAAGTATGAACTGTAAAGAAGAAAACTGACACTTCTGTTGCATAAGGCATGCACTTACCACACTGGAAAACATTTAAAAAATATATTAAAAAAAACCTACTTTCTTTACTGACAGACAAACTCCCTGAAAGCCAGAAGAAAAATCTGTTTTCATTCAGATGCTGCCTCTCCCTCATGCTTGAGTTACAGCTGTCAAAATACAAGTAATTTAGTAGACTTTTCTAGGGATAAAAAAGAGAAATAACTTGATCCACCACAAATCTTTAGTTTGGGCTGCAGAACATACTAGCCATGAACCATAACTGCTGGGACTGTCTGCATCCTTCTGCTGCATTTAACTTCATTGTCTTTTTTGTGATAACCTGTAAAGCAACATATCAAGTTAGCAGATTATTGACTACCCTGCTGGAAAATGTGTAGAGCGGACATGGTTTTAAATTAGCTCTGTAAAAGAGTGAACAAGTTAAATATGTGCAAGGAAGTTGCATAGCATGCATTAGATTGACAGGCAGGAACTAAAAACTGAAATGTGCTTATATTAGTGGAGGGGATTTTATGAGACACGAGTTGTTTCATGAGTGCTTGGAGTCTTAACTAAATTATATGTGGTCATATTTGTTCTTTGACCAATATCTGGATCTACCAAACTCTGCTATGGAATTTTAATATTTTTTTTTTTCTCTATTATACAGTTTTAACAGTTGCTTTAGGAAGGATGTCCAAATAACCTCAGAATATCCTTTGTTATTCTTTTCTGGGTCCAGAGAAGGACGACTTCAGTCTCATTTTGATAAAGTCCTTTATACCATTACAGCAATACAGAGGGACTGTGGAACAACTATACATAGTTTCTGTTTTATTTAAGTCCTCTTTCTGTAGATGAAAAGTATTAATCATATGAGAACAAAGTGATTTAAGTAAGTTGAGAGTCTAGTTTATTTTCTGAAAAAATCTAGGGTGTCTAACGCCTGTATATTTAATGTGATGATTTGTGTTTCTTCCATTATTTTACTTTTTATAATCCTGAATTCCTGTAAAAGGATTTTAAATATTCCAAAAGCAACATAACTGACGAAGTTTCCCCCATCCACTGGTTGGTTTTCTGTTCAACTTTCACCTAAGATGAAAGCAAGACTTTGCTAAGAAGTTTCTCTAAGCTACATAAAACTTACCACTCTAGATGGCATAGACAGAATAATGATATTTGTTACAGTGAAATGACCTTTCTTTCAGTAGGTGTCATTAAAGAATAGAAGATTTTATTTTTATCGCTCCATTTTGTAGATATTTTAAATGATACATTTTTGTGCCAGCTGTAAAATCAATGTTATATTTTTTCCAGAGGTAGAGCCCATTTCCAGGTGACAATATTCACAAAACCTTCAGAGGGCTATGAGAGCTACATGCATGTACAAAGAACCCAGTATTTGCAAAAGTGCTTTTGAAAATTCCTTTCACTAGATTCCTGCATTTCCAGATAATTAAATATCTTTTAAAAATATTACTCTTACCTACCAACTTCTCACTAGACCGGTCTGCAATGTAGTGTCCTCACAAACAAGTTCTGAGGTCATGCTCTTCATTACCTAGGCCATTTGAATACTGTTATGTCTAACAACAGTGAAGATGTAAAAATGAGCTATGGGCATTCATACCATTTAGAATCATAGAATCACCAAGGTTGGAAAAGACCTAAAAGATCATTGCGTCCAACCTTTCACCTATTACCAATTGCTCCCACTAAACCATGTCCCTCAACACAACATCCAGTTGCTCCTTGAACTCCCCCAGGGTTGGTGACTCCACCACCTCCCTGAGCAGTCCATTCCAGTGCCTCACCACCCTTTCTGAGAAGTAATATTTCCTAATGGCCAGCCTGAATCTCCCCTGCTGCAGCTTGAAACCATTCCCTCTAGTCCTAAAGGAATGCACCCTACATTAGCCACCTTCTCTTGTTTCTGTATGGCCAGCACTTTAAAGCAAATGTATTAAAAAAAATCTTCATCCAGTATGCAGGATAACTGCCTACAACATTGTACTGCTCTAAGGTCTGGCAGTACAATTATTAGGAGATGAGAGGACAGGAATATCTCAAAGTGCTGAAATACCTGAAGACCTGTATATGCTGTAATACCTGTAGTTCAATAGTTTAGTGACAGCACTGGTAGGAAAGATTGTTTACAGAACTGCATGATGACCTGATGCAGCTGAGAAAACAGTTTTTGTTTAGATTCCTTTATGGCTGAATACAGTCCTGTCCTGGCACAGATCTTACTACAACTGTCTTTGATTGTCCAGCTGCTGATAATGTCTGCTGAAACTGCCTTCTGAATCACTAGTTTGGGGAAAAAGGAATTTAGAAGGCGTCATCTCTCAGTAAACAGTTATTATGGGACAGTCAAACACAAGAAATGATGGCCAAACACAAGAAATGATGGTCTGCCAAAGAAAAGGCTGCAATTGGAAAGAGCCAAGGTTCTTCAGTGAACAGAAGCACTGCCAAAGCTGCCTCCTGAATAAGACAATGAAAAGCTTAGCAGCAGTATCAGTGCAGTGTATTCCTGCTCTCTGCACTAAGCAAGTTATCCCAGCTGTATCAGAAAACCACAGGTTATGTAGGTAGAGAAGAGAGTTAATTGCAGTAAGTTATATTCTCCTTTATATTTTAAGCATTATTTCCAGTATAGTCGCAGCTAAACAGACAAATTCAAGGCTAATAATCTGAGTTGCAGAAGAAAAAGCATCCTTTGGTGACAGATGAGAGGCAGTAAAACTTTCCTGCTTGTAATAAGGTGGAGGGACCATCCCTGCAGCATCTGTGACTTCCTTTTTACCCTGCTATGAAAGCAGAGAAGGCTCTTCCCCTGCCTGAGCTGTCAACGCTTGTTCCATTTCATTCACTTGTTAAAATCCATTTTTATGCATTGCTGTATTTGTAAGGTATTGTAAATCCTTTCTTTTATTTACTATGCTTGAAATTTAACTTCTTTTCCATAAGGCAGTAAAAAAAGGAGTTCTTGAGTGACTCCCAGGAAAGGAGCATTTGAGGCAATTTGCTGTTACTTTTTTTCCTTTTCCTTCTTCTTTCCCTGCTCCCTTCCTCCCAGTTTATGAATGCCTGAGCATTAGCTGATTCGAGTTTATTAAGTATGAAAAAGCACTAGAATTTTATCACCACTTGATGTTAAATAATTAACCTAGGAAACTAATGCCAACATCATAAAACATGATATGTATGATATTGAATATAGATCTGTATTGAATAATAAATATCTTATGGCATTCGGATAAATGAAGCCCACACAAGAATAAAGAAGCTGCCAAAAGTAGTATCATATCCAGTTGGCTTATTCAGCAAGAAACCAACTGGTCCACAGATGCTCTTTTTTCTACGAGAAAATATCCTCTTTTGCAAGTCTCCTGTCTGAAGGATGTTTAATATGAACTCCTCTCCTCCTGCAGGCTGTAAATCATTTATTCATCAAATCCTTTTATTTGTAGCAGATGGAAAACTTGCTAGAAATTTAAAAACAAAACAGGGGAAGAATAGACAGTTAGGTGAATAATAAGCCTAATTGCATTATACTGTACTGACTTTTTAAAAAGGGCTTATGGCATGAGAATGAACCAATACTCAGAGATGGATTCAGATGCCTTTTCTCTGGGTTGCACAGACAAGAAATGAGTAATAAGCTGGGTGTTTTTTTTTTTTTTTTTTTTTCTTCTTTTTTTTTTTTCATGAAAGCACTTATTTTTCATATGTAAAGATATGAACAGAGGGAATGAAGCTATGGTAAGTTGTTCCCCTGAATCCTGTGTTCCATTACTATCTACTCCTGGTGTCTTTGTCACTTGTGGCAGCCCAGCGCTAGTCCCAGACAGCGTGATGGTAGAAATGGACTAACTGATTGCTTTCAGCTGCATGTCCCTTTTACTTTACTCTCCTTGCATGGGAATGTACAAATTCAGGTAAGAGAATGATAAGACACTAAAAAACATACACTATGGCTAGGTTTTGTGTGTGTGTGTGTATGTGCATGTGTGCAGTGCGTGAATGCTTACTGTATGACCTTTGGACTGGTTTCATTTCCGTAAACGTTTGTTATGTGACTACATAACATGCACTCCTGTTCAGACCCATTCCTACATGCGTCTAGGGAACAATTCTCAGATTCCATTGTTTCAAAAGAAATACTGCTACCACTTATAGTGACACCACAACTAAGTGCCATACTATTGACAATAATAAAACCGCTGTGCTAGCAGTAAGACTAATATGTTCCTTTGATTATGCATTTCTATTTACCAAGTGCATTAGGTAATTACTCACTTATGGCTGTGTGACAATAGTTGCTCCTGCATTGCAATGATGCAGACCAAACAAGCTGAATTTTATTCAGTTAAAGTTAAAAACATATCAGGACAAACATTCACAAATTACACAAGGTACATTTTAGATTCCATCATTTTGTAGTTTCCCATTCATTTGAACAGTATTTAAAATACTGTCAGACAATTTCTCTGCATTCTAACATAGCTAATTCAGTGATCTAAAGGACAGCAGCATACTGGAGAGGAAAAATGAGTTTCACAAAACGCAGTAACAGGAGATTCCCTCAGAATTCTGCCTGGTATAAAAAACATAATAAGGACTCTGCTGTTTGATGCTCTTATCTGGTGTGAATGGCACCCAGTCCTGGAGGCAGGCCTGTTCATTTAAAGGAAATGCAATTACAGATTGTTATTATTATTGTTGAAAGAATGGTGACTGATTGAGAACCCAGGGGGGAGGGTGTGTTATTTGCTCTGCCATTTTACTGTGTATGCATGAAGGTTTCTGTTTCTGTAGCCCACATCCAAATTAAATCAAGAAGAATTTTGCCATTCTCTTCAGAACAGCTCTCTGTTCAAGCCACTGTGCCTTCATAACTGAAGATATGTGTCAGCATTGCATTACAGTTGCTTTTTTATTGTAGGGGATCCCCTATGCACCTGCTGTTTGGGGTGTGTTTTGGCAGAACACAGTATCAGTAACAAGTAGAAAGATGATGTCATTCTGACAGTATTATTGACTTGGAAGTTAGTTGAAGACATTGCTTTCACAGACATCATAAAGTGATATCCAAGCAAAAAAATTCATGTCCCATATCATTAAACAAAAATGTTTTCAGCCCAATGAGACCAGCTGTTCCTCTGCATCCAGCTGCTCCCCACTCTGACTTGCATATTTTATATATTCCAGAAGGCATTTAAAATCTGCAGCATCACTTTTGAGTTTATTGCGCTATTGACTTAAAAACGGTATAAACTGTTGTGTGGGAGTTAAGCAGCAAATTTACCATAGATGGGTTACTGTTATAAGAAAAGAGAGCACTGCTTTCTTTTACTAATTAACTAAGATACATAAACAAAATTTCATTTACTTTCGGTAAGCAAAATATCACTAAGAGGGTGTTTTTTTTCCACTCAGATATCTTTGTATGGCTTCTCTCTGTAACTGGCCTTACCAATGCAATTGCATAATGTAAGAATTAAGATTGAACATACAGTCTATCCAATGCAACTGTGCACTCAGGCAGAACCCTGTGAATACAAGTTATTAGAATGAGAAAACAGTAATGATACTTACAGCTCTGGGGGCAAGTGCTTGCAAATATTTCAGCTAGTATGTACCTAGTAGCAAGTTCAATACATTTTTTTTTACAGATATTAGTTTAATCTATCATTTTTACTGTACTTTTTATTACTTTATTGTTGTATTAGATAACATCTCTTCATATACTCCTGCAAGATCATTCACAATGCAAGCCAAATTAGGGTTTGGATGTTAGAGTCTTTGAAAAAGAGAAAGGAGAAGGAGTATTTCTTTGAGGAGTAGCTTTAATGCAGAACCTCTAAATTGAAGGGTGCAAGTCTGAACTTCCTTAGAAGCCAGGCCATCCTGGACAAAGCAGAAGGAAGCATCTTACGCTTCTATACACATTCAAAATCTGTGTGGATGACAAGGAGTAAGAAGCCTTTCTTTCTGTGGAAGCCCATTCTGAAAATGCACACAGGCAAAGAAATGTGATTAGATTTAACTACTCAAGGCAAGGAATTTTCCATCTAAAATATTCTGTGCTGGCAAGTCTTACACACTAATCAGTGGGTATAGCACTGCCAAATTTCTGGACTGAACAGACTCAAGCAAGATTTACAAAAGGATTTTTCAATTATTTGCTCCAAAACACTGTTGGTTTACACGGAGTAGACATTATTTCACCCAAAACATCAGAAGCAAGATATAAAGAACAGCAAAGAACACGCAGCACCAACAGAATTTGTAGCTATATTTATAATGGAATTATATACATAGTTGTTTGTGTTTTTTTTTCTCTCCAAGAAGACTTCTTTCTCTTTCGATACCCATTAGTAATGTTTGCAGAATAATCATTATAGTTTAAACTTTGTCCTCTGTGAGTATAGTGTCTCCTTTCAAAGACTCATACTAATCCACGTTGTGAAGCAAAGGGCACAGCTTAGTCCTGTGGTGCCACCCTGATTAACAGCTTGATTGGCTTTTCTTCTTGTAGAGAAGGGGCGCAGTAGGCTTTGAATTACGCTGAATTCTCATAAAATGTATTTATTTTACAATCGCAAGAGTGATCACAGACTTGGATAGCAGCCCTGCAGAAACAGGCCTCTGTAGCTACACCCAAGTGGTTGTACTTTAAACCTGAGATGGTAGAGTATTACAGAAACAAATACCTGTATGGCATGACAATGGACAGGTATTTTCAGGGATTTTTTAACAGACAAGTATGGAATGGCTTCAAAGCCCATTGTGTTTCTACAGTCTCAACTGGAATGAACATCAGCCTCTTTCATTCTCTCATCACTTTCTTCTGTTTGAATTTTTATTGTTGTTTAGCACGTTTTAAGAAAATACCATGATGCATGTGTGAAATGTGAATGTAGCTCTTCTCAAACAGAATTCATACTCAGAAGCCAAGTTTTAAGCATTGTAACCCTTGAATTTAGGCTGTAAGTGGCAGGTATATATTACCTTTATTATTTGTTAGGGTGTGAGCGGTTGTTCATTCCCACAGCTACCACACAGTAAGCTCCAGGGTGAGGTACTGCACAATCATGTCATCCCTGCACAAGGCATATGATATACTGCCTGAGGATGCCTTTGAACTGCAGGCCTTGGCCATGAGTCCCGTGAGCTTGTGCTTCAGGATGGCCCCCTGATGCGGTCACTTTGCCTCCTGATCCTACAGAGGATATGGCATGGTCCTACTACTAACAGATTAACAGTGAGCTGGTGGTTCTTACTGTTCTTACTCTGCTTCTTGTTCTACAGAGGTACATCCACACAGATGTGGGGAGTGAGAGGATGTGCCCTGCTGTTACTGTCAAAAAGTGGTATTAAATACCACTGTATATCTAAAAACATTCTCAGTACCAGCAGATGTCAATACTGAGGGTATTACTATATGCTTATGCCATATGTTGCGCCACCCCGTGTGACTTGATGCACCCCTGCCTTCATACATTCATCCAGCTCTGCGACTGAAAAAGTAGTACCCACATGGCCACATACCCCAGCAGAATTTCTTTCCCAGCAGAAAGTCACTGAAGGTAGAAAGCTGAAACAGGGACAAGAAGGAGACAAAAGTGAAGGCGGGACTACACTAAGATGGGAGCCTTTCTCGTGAGCCAAAATCTTTTAGGTCAAGGTAGCTCCTATGGATTTAGCAAGAAAATTGTATGATAATGAGTAGCAAAATCCCTTCTGTTCCTCCTTAAACAAAACTCCCAATGTTTCTCTTTCCATGTTGGCACTTTAATTAAAGCCTGTTGTTTTTGGTATCTGTCTTAAGAAAGGTGCAACATTATTGCCAGTAAAACTATCCACTCTTCTTTGTATATTCTGAGTGGACCCAGCAATGGACTATGCAGGCCAGCAATACAGTAGCCAGCACTTGCTTTTCACTAAATCCACTGGGCTGCAGCTGAACTCACAAGCAGCATTTAACTGGAGACTAAACTGAAGTTGGATCCTAATTACTCATCTTTCAAACTGGAAAATTGTGAACAAAGAGAGAGGAAAGATGCAATTCAGAAAATATTTTATTGAGTACAATACCATTTCATAGTAGGCTTTCATCAAAGGTCTACTTTATGAAACAAACACCAACAACCTCTCTGAGGTTGAATACAGCTTGGGCAGGTGCACAAGTAGTGGGATATAGAAGGGAAGCATCTGCAAATTTTCATGCAAGCAGCATAATATGGGATACTTGCATCCAGAGGGTACCTTGTCACAGTGCCCAAGTTTGAACCATCTCACCGGGAAAAATTAACCTATCTACATTTATTTAAATTTTATGAAGGATTGAAACAATCAGTAACAAATTTAAATGTACAGGGTATTGTCACTGAATGTTCAAAGGGTGTATTTTAGATCACAACATGAAAACTGGGAGCTCATAATGAAAGTACTATAGTAAGCCTGCTGTGAAAATGGGATTAACTCTAATGCCAGAAATTGATGGCTAATGGAACATCAGAACCAACATAGATAGAAAAGACTGTAACTTTTACCAATGTACTAGTATCTAACTTCCATTTTTAGCAGATGGAAGACCATAACAGTTCCTGGAATTTGGGTTAATTCCATGGTACCCGAGGCTGGATCCAAAGCTTGGCTTTACAATTCCTGGAAAGAGATTAATTGAATAGCAGCCCATGGGCACTTCTAAGTTACATGAAGCAGCTGCTCAACTCATTGAAAAGTGTTCAATACAGTAAAAGTATGTTAATATTTATAAGAATGAAGCTGCTGCTTACTAGAAAGTAGACCAGCTAATTCTTCTGGTGTATCCATTGATTTTCAGTAATGGGAAAGAACGTGTGCCATAAAATTTAGGAACAGCAGTTAGCAGCCTTTAAAATGTCCCCATACTGCTTATATTCTTCTCTCTTTCATAATGAAGGACATATACATTCATAGATTGTAGAAACTTTTTAGATTAATCAATATCTGCACTTAACTCTGATTTCATGATCTGCTCCCCACAGAATCTTTAAAAGTTTGCCATGAAACTAGTAGGGTTCTGCCAAGGAATTTGAGGAGCAGTTACTAAAGCATTAAATAGGAAGGTAAGTACAGCTGTTAACGTGCTTTATGACACAGTCTTCCACTGTCCTTTAGGTGTGCATCTCCCAACACGTATAAATACCACATTATCAAGAAATAATTTCATAAAGCAGGATAGAACAATTTCCAAATTACAAGAATATTTTCAGGTAAGAAGAAATCATTAGACCACAATTTAGAGCAATAAAAGTGGAAATGTAAAGTTTGGCATATTCATTAGCAACTATAGGATAAAGTTCAGAAAGACTGAAGTATTCAAGTAATTCTGAAGGGTTTTGTTGAAACGAATTTCTTATTTATTAAAAAGACAACACATTCTCAAGAGAGCATCTTCTGCAGTGAAATAATTTACTTTCTTCATATAGACACATCATACACAATGTTAACAACCATGAAAAACAATACAAAATGCTTTCAAATTTAACAAGTAGAAAAATATAACTAGTATATATGGCAATTGTGAATCTAATACTGTACAGAAGTATTTATGAATTTTTACAAATAAATTATAGCTTAAATGCCCTTTTTAAAGTTTCTAAATTTACACCAGAACATAGGTTCTCACATTTACCACTAACTTGCCACAAATGAATGCCAGTCAAATGTTCTGCCAACAAGCTCAAAAAATTTCTTGTTGGGCTCATAGAAATACTCATGCAGTTTCTCAAGTAACCGAGTATCTACTTGTGGGTGAGCTCGTCCTTTTGACTCATGTAAACAACGCTCCCTACCACTGTCCCTTAGGCAGTAAAAGCCTTTAGTTTTATTGAAATAAAAGTTTGAAGCATTTATCTGTGGTGATAATTTCAAAAATCTCTCTACCTTCTCTATTTCTGGAAAGGGATCTTTGATTAGTTTATCCCCGTCTACAATGTGGATATGATCAAGGGGAAAATACTTCAACCAGTTCTGCATGTGAACATAGTATAAGCTTCTGTTTATTGCCTTGTAGTCCACATTGAGTTCACCATCTTTAATCAGGAATTGTTCAATGGAGGGATACGGCTTGTGCTTCTGCATGTGGTTATAGAACACTTGGGTGTAATCTGACAGTACTCTCTCACTTGGGTCTCTTAAAATAAGGAGTAGTCTCATAGATTGGTTCATGTTATAAACTCTTTCAGGCACTTCAGGTGATGTGAAATATGCTGGAGTTTTTTCCACGGTGATCTGATGGGGATAAGAGAATGGCATTTGATTAATATACCATTGCAATCCATTTCTGTAATGATCTTCCCAGTCAAAGAAGTGGACTTCGCTTTCCGCTGCTGCAATATCAGGATGAAGACTCAGCATCTCCAACAAAGCTCTTGTTCCACCTTTCCTCACTCCAATAATGATAGTCTGTGGCAGCTGCCGGCATGATCCATTAGAATGAATGTTTTCCTTGAAGTCATTTTTCTGAGATGTTTTCTTTAAAAGCTCTCTCTGAGCAGACTGAGCAGAAGTCTCAGCCTTTGAATTTATAGCCGGTCTGGAAGGCACTATCTGAGGTTGAACAATGAGCAGCACAGCTCCCAGCAGAAAAGCTGCCATGACAGAACTTTAGTCTGGTTTCACTCAAGCAGGTAATGGAGCATGGAGCAATTTCTACCCAGAACAACCTTTAAAAGTCGTTTTTGTTTTGCTGAGTGGATGCGTATTTCTCAAACAGAAACTTTTCTGAGAGAAAGAAAGAAAAAAGAAAATAAGACAGGCACATTATTTTATACTCGGTTATATTAGTACTAAAGCCACACTGCAAGTATCTTTTGATTTTCAAAACTGAACCAACTTCTTTAGATTTCTGAACTCTAGCCTCATAAATCACTAGAGAGAATTAAATTCTTTAAAGACAGCCACATACAATAATGCCATGAAAAAAATGATTGCAAGTCACCAGGAGACATGAATATTCTCAATCTCTTTCTAAGACCCAAGATTTAGAGTTTTATTATTTTTAAATTTAATTTCAGCAGAGTTGAAGTGGCGCTTTTTTAGTTTCTAAATGTGCAAGAATAGATCTACTTTAGGAACAAACAAAGGGCTTGAACAAGGAAGCTTCCTCAAAGAAGGTCATGTAGTCTCCTAAGGGAACTAGATCATCTATAAGGATCCTCACAGTCCAAGCCATCTATGAATTTATGTTATGACAGTAGCCTGAAAGTAAAGCCTCCAGGGAAAAAGGTTCATGTGATATGAAAAGAAATGTGAGAAGGCCACATTCTCACAGAGAAGCCAGGAAGGGCTCTGAGTGAAACAGCAGACCATAGCAAGGCTACACCAATGAAATACTAAAAGCTGTGGTCCCAGCTGAAATATTCATGGACAAAATACGCAATGAATATTGCTGAAGGTAATTTCCAGAGTCAGACAGCCAGTCCGATGTAAACAACTAACTTTATTTATTTGTTAAAGTAGAGAGATCCTTAAGGTAAAGATCAGATTTTAAATGGAGTGCTTGAAGTGAAATTAAAGTGGCCTCACATAACAGATCTGTTGGATGGTCATGTTATGAGCTGGCTGTGTATAACAGTTCTCTAGGTTTGGAAGCTTTTATAAGTCATATAAGCTCAGTGGAAGGCTGGCGTTATTGTACTATAAGTGTTGTTGTGGTATTGTCTAACTCCACTTAGAACTGGAAGCCATGATGGCAGAGCATCTGACTGCTCTGCCTTACTGGGCTACCATAATTATGAATTTAAGCTCAGAACAATGCATACTGTAATAACTAATGAGGGCTGAAATAAGAAATTACGTATGAACAACCTGATGAACCGCAAGGGTTAGGCTTTGGAAATTCTCCAGAGAATCTGAAAAGAAGCTAATGACTTTTCCACAATAAGCTAAGTCCCAGTGTGACAGGGACTAATGACGTGTTTCCAAGTCATCTAGAAAGTTGTTTGATAGCTTTGCATTTACAGAGGTCACGACTCCATCCTGAATGGAGCAGGCTGGCTTCCTGATGCTTGCTACTGATTATTACTTTTCTGCTTTCCCTTTTCTAACCACTTGTAAAGAGCTACAAGGCAGTGGTATTGTTAGGAAGCAGAAATCAATGCTGGAAGGAGTGGGAAGCAGTGTGCCTCAATAAATCTGTAGTCAAGGATTCTCTGGGTGCCCGTGGGCTGTGAGCTCATGGCCATGTCCTATCTTGGACACAAAGTTGTGCCCTAGGCTGTTCTATGATGTCGGATCATGAGAAAACTTGGCAGAGAAATTTGTTGTTCTTCCAGTTTTTGTCTCTGTTACAATTTTGATGTGGTTGAAAGAACTCCATTTCTGCTGTCAATTTTCAGCTCTTTCCCTGTCCTCACTATTCTCAACTAAATATACTTCAGTTTCAAAAAGAAATAATCCCAGTTATTAGCCCTTCACTAAAGTTGTTGTGGGGGGCTGTTGTGGATTGGACAGCAAATAATTCAGTATTGGTAAATACGTGGTTGATGTCCTCACTAAATATTCTGCCATCACATTTAGTAATAGTCTGAGCAAGTGGCCTAATTAGATCAGTGCCCAATGGGCAGCTCAGAACATAAGAGCAAGAAAACATCAACTCTTCTTGAATTTTAAGGTCACAGATTAAAGGAATAGCCACTTACTGTAGAGTATATTTTAAGAGTTACAAGCTCCATAAATAGTAAGCCTGAGTCGTTGTCCTAACACCTTACTGGAAAAGCATAATAGGATTTCAGAGAACAGGTTGAATTGATGTTGAAAGGAGTTAAAACCTAATGGTAGGAACCCTTATTTCTATAGCAGTCAGTTTGAAATATGTTCTGTTTTCAGTAGAGTTGTGTGATAAGCACTGTTCCTCTGGAAAGATTAATTTAGGGTTAGCTAAGATTAGCTGCTAATCTCAAATATTAATAAGCAAATACAGTGATCTTAGCAATGCTATTTTATTTGGGATTGTTATTTTTAAATTCATTGGGATTGTTTTTAAATTCATAGTTTGCATAGTACTTCACCACCAGATCCATGTTACTCCAGCCTTTTTATGGCTGAGTATAGCATAGGAAAGTTTTAGGGGAAGTAAGACCTGGTTTAAAGTACCTCTATAGGACAGAGTGCCCTATAATTCAGCCATATAGAGTTTGATTATTTTTTTTCCCCTCTACAACTGCTTGTTTAGGTGCAAATCAGGAATACATAAAGTGTTCCACAGCATGAACACAGTAAATGCTATGGATTCTGTAGGAGTATTCCATAGCATTTACTGTCCTTATGCACATCCAATGAACCATGTCAGTAATTATGTCATTCCAAATATATAAAAGCTATTGTTGTTTTACTTGCAAACAATAAAGCTTTGTCTGCTTTCTCCTTCTGGACTCCTTTGTTTCTTTCAAACAGTACATGGTGAGATCTGAACCAGTTGTTGCGTTGTGTTAGACTAATGCAACACAATGGACATGAGTGTTCCTCTAAATTCAGCACAAAACATATGTTGTGTGGGCAAAGCGGTGTCCAGGAATAAAACTACATGTAAATTGGTTGTCATTCAGCCTTCTTCTCTCTGCCCTCTTCAATGCTTTGAGCAGATCTGCAATTTGGTGGCTAGAATTACTGCAGTTTATATAAAATGATGCAAACGTGTATTCCATAGCTTTATAATTTGTGGGTCTGAAAAACTGTTTCAACAATAATAAGCATGCACTGAAGATTTTATAGCAGCTACTCTGCCAAATTACTTTTCTGCTTTAAGAATTCTCTTCACTGCCTCCACAAGTCATGCAGAGCATACATGACTGCACTCGGTGACTTTGTAGTTCAGATTAATACAAAAATTTAACTGACAGTCATTACCATTGCATTTGCTACAAGTAAACGAGCAAGCTGGTAAAAGAAACAGTTTATGTTAAATGACGCTTTGAAGATTATACCAAGACTATTCAAGAAGTCTAATTGCTTTTTCTTAAGCTTTTCTTCAGCTTACTCCAATTGATTAGTAAACTGTGCCATACTATTTATTCAACAAGATTCAGTGTGGACAGTGCCAATCAGATCAGCTTTCATGATTAAAACCTCTTCCAAAAGTAGCAGTAATTTGGGAATAAATGGAACCTTTTCTCACTAAGCACAATGAAGGGCGCAGCTGTCGTATTTCAATGACTTTTAAGCATATTACAGTACTCTTTGAAATTTATGTTGCCATTTTATGACTTCTGATTATCTCCTAACACATTACCACGGTATTTTAATGCCTCGGTATGTTTATCTTCTCGCAATAAGATGGTATAAACTACCTGAATTATATATAATAGTTAGTTTTATTAGCATTAACAAAATAAGATTGATAATTCATCTTGCCAGAGAGCGGTGTGGGGGTGCGTTCAGAGCCGAACTTTCCAAAGAATATCAAATTGGCTGCTGGAGCAGGTGGGAAGAAACATAAGGACTGTCTGTGGGGCAGCCCTAAGTGGGAGATACAGGCTGCTGGCAACCTGACAGTGAATACTTCACAAAACAAACAGTCAACACACTAAGAGGTGTAGCAGAGCTAATAGACACATCTGCTGCCAAGACTGGGAAAAAGATGACTACATGAACCCTTCCATGCATGTGGAGAGGTCTCCAACTTCATTATACAGAAAATATAGTTTTATGTTTTCCCCAGGTGTTGAAGAAAACCATGTTAAGTTTCAGGCATCCTCACTTGCTCCTTATGAAGCTGAAGCCCTTCACTGAAGGGATCTTCACATACATCTGCAAAAACCCAGGCTGGCTCAGTTGAGAACTACAGATCAGTTGCTGATATTTGTCTCTAGAGGGAGATCAGAGTTGAGAATCAGATGGAGACATTCTGCTTTTCAAGGTATTCTCAGTATTGCAGATGGGATAGAACCCCAGGACAGCTCGTGGGCTGCACCTCCTTTTGCCCTAGAACTGCAAGTTTGGCCACTCAGCAGATTAACACCACTGTCTGTGCTCACAGATCTACTATGTGGACTTCTGTCGGGAGAAAAATCCATAGTTGAGCAAACCCTACAAACACCTTACTGTACTGATGAAAAGCCAGTGACCTGAACATTTGTATTCAGAGACGCATCTTAAGAAAACTAAACTAGATCAATTCAAAGTGTACTTGAAACTCATCAGACCATTGAAATGAACAGTGTATACCGTCCCCTCTAAGAGGAGATGGTGTCTGTCATTAAGATACATTCCTCAGTTGTTTGTATGAGCTCTTTCAAGTGGCTTTTTGTATCCCATTAGCACAAAACACACAGCTATCACTTACAGATCAGTCAAGAGCTTTTCCTGAACAGAAAAGAAGCAAATATATATATTTTCCCATCTGATCTAGTTTATAAAGCAGCTTATTTTCTTCAAAAAGAATGGAAAGATACTGTTTTGCTGTTTTTAACTGTTATATGGCCTCCCAACGTCCTCTTTGTGAAGAGGTGCTTCCCACACTTACCCACATACTGTATTTAAATCACGTTTTAAAAAAGTTTAAAGCAACATGTGCCAATGAAATGCATAAACTTAAGTTTCCACTAATTAACTGCAGGCAATTGTCTACTTTAGTGAGTGTCACAGAAACAACCGAACTACATTAACCAGAACTACGTACAACCGAAGCCATGGACCTCTAGGGGCATAAACTATTGATCACCATATTAGATATTAAAAATAGCAATCTGTGAGTTAAGAGGTGAGGTGAAGAGGCAAGCAACTGTATTAATCTGTATTGCAGTGCCTAAATGATACTGCCCACCTATTCCTTAGTCTACATTCCATCACTTATATTAAAATATACTGCACAGATAGTAGAGGTTAAACCATGGGTTTCACTGTTATAGTCAGCATGTTAAGAAATCTAATAATCATTCCAGTGCACTTAGGGAGATATATTACCTATCTGCTCCGAGACTCTGGAAGTATTCTTAAAAAGTCCCTAAATTTTGGTTAGGGGAACTTAGCAAAGCTGAGCAAGGTTGACTTGATGGGGAGTATTTTTGGCTGAGATCTGCTCCATGTCTGCACCTGCTGTGATAAATACAGTTTATATAAATTAGCTAGGTCACCAGTTCACCCCTTTTAAAGAAGGAGTTCAGCTCCAGTGTGAGCAATAAAGTAGGAGATTTATAATAGACTGTGGTTATATATAACGCTGCACTCTTTTTCTTAAGGTCAGAAGGGACCATTGCAACGTTTCATGCCAGGAGATCATAAAAATTTTTTAGAAGAGAGAATACCCTACATTCCTGAGAACCTCATGCAGGTAAAAGGAAAATAGGACATTACAGCAGAATAAAAATAAACCTGAAAAGCTCAGAATGCACAGAACCTTTTTGTACTGAATGCTAACATGGAATCCCCTTACCACCTTCTTCTAGCAATTACTTAGCACCTTGCATTACTTTTTTCCCCATAAAGAGAGGGAAACACGCTGTATCACTGCCTTCCCTGTACCCCCAGAAGTCTATACATCCATCCAAAATGCAGAAGTTGCCTCAGATTCCCCCTCAAAATGGGTCATGACCTAATGAGGAAGCAGAAATGCATTGCTTTGTAATTCACCTAACCTTTCCCCAGGAAAACAATCCGGGTGAAAGGCAGCTCTGTCCGTCCTGCCCCCCTTGTGTACAAAGGCTCACCTTAACAGAATGTACTGAAAGAGGAACACAGCGCATGAGGCAATCCCATTTCCATTACCCCTGCTAAGCAACACTTTACTAGCACTCTACCAACACAAGCCCTGTTTCAAACACCAGCAAGATACTGAAAATGGCAATAGAAACAAAATTAAAAAAATAAAAATAAAGATAAGTAACCCTTTAAGTAATCTTTCAGGTTATACTCAAAGCTGATTTCTGTCTGCCTCCTTCCTGGCACACAACTTCAGAATAATACAGGAGCAGAGCAGTGGTGAGGTCGTCCCTGTATTAGACTTAACTAACCCAATCCCTTTACCAAGCAGAGTACTGCATGGTGACCTGGAGGGAACCTTCCCGCTCGGGAGTGGGAAGTGAGGTGACACAGCTGGAGCTTCCATCCTGGGCTGCTCAGGGATATTTACAGCTTTCTTGTTCTCTTAATTATCAAAACTTCTCAGGGAAACGCATCCATCTGGGGCTGTGGTAGCTTCTTGGCTCCGGCTGGCATTTCTGGGGCAGGGAGGGAGAAATCCCAGGCTGGTCAGTAGGCTAAAAACATTTCTGTCTTCCTCTGTGTATCTATACATGAAGGTATTCTCATGGATTAGAAAACTGTTTTCTATTCACTCTCATGTTGTCTGATGTCTGTACATTTTTACAATTAATTCAGAATAACCAAGGTAGCGTCCTTGCAAGGAGGGGGCATGGATGAGAACCTGGCAATTCTGGGGTTGGAATTTGCTCTGTTAAATCAGTGCCTCTCCACTGCAGCAGCTGGCTTGGCTTCAGATGTATAATCTTGGTAATGACCTACTGCAGGCACTCACTTGACAGTGTACTATCAAAAAACTGCATTTTTCCAAAAAGGGGGAGAAAAAAAAGAAAAAAGGAAAAGGAAGAAAAAAAAAAAAAGGTGGGTGCTGAATGGCTGGATATGTGAGAGATCTACAGCTGATGCTGGTAGCTGTGCTGCTACTGAAAGGCGCTCATTTCTGAGCAAGGTGGGAAATGCACTTCTTCAGAAGCACAAGGAATGCTGGCAGATATATATCTGCGTATGCAGATATGAAGAAATAAAATATAGTAATATTTTATCATTTGCATATGGAGTTTGAAAGCCAGACAATTTATGGGCATATACTGAACAGAACCTGTTTTACTAAGCATGCCTCTTGCCACACACACTGCAGAGGCTCACTGTGAGAGCAGGCAGTTGAAGGGGTCTCCCGTGCCCAGATGATGTCCCTGCAGGCGCCCCATCCCCACACCACTCAAGACTGGTTTGCAGGGGACTTCCCAGATATTTTTGCTCCCCCAGAGAGGAACAACAAAAGCCCTCAACTTACTGCACAGAGAGGAGAGCCCTCTACATTACCTCCCAGCCAATGAAGCTGGTGGAATTGCTTGTATCTAGCTGGGTGCTTTTCCCTTATCAAGGACTGAAAGACAAGATCAGACCAAGACTGCCACCGCAGCCTCCCAGCATCTTTTCATACCCCAAAATTTGAACCTCTCTCATCCTTAGCCCTAGAACATGCTGAGACCAGCAGTGCCCGATGCCTACGCTGTTCTATTCTGGGCAGCTCACCTCTGACAGGCAAAATAGAAGTGAGCTCCAGGGAAGGTTTTGCTCCGAGCCCAACCCGCCCTCCAGCTCGGCGCGCTGCACCTGCCCGGTTCCAGCGTCCACCGTGGGAACGGAGCAGAGATGCTGAGCGGAGCAACACCAGCTGCCCTGCCGCCAGGTAGATGAAGCCCTGCGCTCCGCCACGCCGCTCCCACGCCCGGCACTCCGCCTGCAGTGCCTCTGTCGCTCCGACACATCACCTACCGGGAGCTAAGGAAACAATCTGCCCAGGGGACGGGTCGGGACAGACCTGCTGGCTGAGTACCCCACTTTCTTCCCACTCTTCCTCCCCTCGTTCCACGACAGCGATGCCTCCCGGAGGCCGTCTAAGCGAGCGGGGTTCCACGCTCGCCCAGCAGCCAGCACCCCAAACGTTCCACGGGACCCCCGCGCATCACTCACCGCCAGGGCGCGGAGCCGTAGGGCAGCACCCGCCGTGCTGTGCCATGGGCGCCCGCGGATACCGCAGCCGTGGGAAGCGCTCCCGGTGGTAGAAGCAGCGGCTGCGGAGCGAGCGCCAGCTGCCGCCCGCCTCACCCGCCTGGAAGCGGCGCCCGGCGCCCGCCGCCAGCGCGTTTGTACGGCCCCCGCCCCGCCCCGCCGGCGCGTCACGGTCCCGCCGCCCGTCCTCCTCGGCCCGCCCGGCCGCGCTCCCCCGCCCCGTCCCGAGGGCGGGCACACGGGGCTGTCCGGGCCGGGCGCCGCCGCTCCCCCGTGGGCCGGGGCGGTGCCGGGCGTCCTAAGGGCGGGGGAAGCGGTCGAGAGAGTACTGGGCAGAGTGCGGTGTGTGCGTGTGCCTCTATACGCGCTGCCGTGAGCCTGTATGTAGTTAAAAGACATAATAAAGATATATATATATAATAACAATTAATACAAGTAATAATGCAGACCTGTAGGAATAATTTTGCTTCCTTCCTGTACCTATAAAAATAACACCGGTACGAGGTCTCCTGAGTGAGCTCTGCCTCCTCCACTGATGGCACTTCTTACGTTTTCTGGACTTTACAAGGTGGCTTTGATTTGTTCTTTCCCTGCACAGAAGCGTTCTTTGTGCTGCCAGGACAACTCGAAGTGGAATGGTTATATGGAATGAAAAAACTGGAAGCCCCAGTGGGAAGGGCAGTGGGAAAAAGGCTTTCCAGGAATATATATAAGGCACGGGGTTAATCTATTGAAATAGATCTGTATTTACCAAAATCTGATCTCTCCCTATGTGTATATATATATATATATATATTATTTTATTTTATTTTATTTTATTTTATTTTGTTTTATTTTATTTTATTTTTTCATGAGGCAGTACGTTAGAAATACCAATAACATGTTGCCATCTCTATTTAATCAGCAGCCAAAGTCTCTTGAAAGAGGGATGTAGCTCATTTCTAGGATGACTTTTTTTCAGCCCCGCTCCCATCCTAAGGATACAGTCCTCGACACAGCAGTCGTTTGTGCAACCTTGTCTCCTGTGTGCAGGTGTGGGCTGCTCCTAAGGAGTGTGGATTGGCACCATTTATGTACAGGTCTCAGCACAGTTTGCCCAGGAAGATAACCAGCATAATAGTAGATCAGCATTCTCCTAGCTGTGGTTGGATGGCAGCCTGTGGCCTCACTGCAGCTGAGGGTCAGTATAAAATTTCCTGATTTATCATTTATATTTCTTTTTATTGTTTTCCTGTTATAAACTCTTCTGTAGTTTTACTCCACAGTTTTGCTTGAAAAGAACAGCTGCTTGTGCATCAGCATTGCTGGAAATCTGCTCTCCAATAGCAGGCAGTGTTATTGATTTAGGGTTTGGTGTTTAAAGTTCTGCCCATGCTGGCAGAGCTGTTTGCACAAGCACTGCAGGGCTGGGTTCCCACTGTGTACCAGGCAGTGTTTTCCACCCTCCCACTAGAAGTGCTTCTTGTGGTGGTTGTGTGGGGACTGCGGGTTGGTGTGAGCCAGATGCAAGCACTATAGAGCAGTCTCCTTAAATACGCCATGAATGAGAGAGGCTTCCATCACCTTTGGTACGGGATGCTGGGACGCTGACTGTGACACACTCACTGTTTGCTCACTCCTTGATTTCCAGCAGTAGGAATGTCAGCTCATGCGTGCCTCCTGCACCAAAAAGCAGCTCAGTGCACTGCTGCTATGTCAAACTTCTCATGCTGTGTGTTTTGTTAAATCCTTTTCCTTCAGTATTAGCGTGCAGTGGCATTATAACAGAACCAATCAATTACGGGACTTTGCTTGCTGACTTCTGTTGAGAGATGCAGAACGAGGATGCAATGTTTATTTAAATATCACCAGCAATTTCAAGTGGATTAAAGGATGTAGGTGTGTGGGGGAGTTATGTTGTTTACAAATGGTTGTCTGCCTCAAGCCCTGAGAAGGCAAACTTTGGTGTGGCCAAATTAATTAGTAAGATAAATATGTAAGTGAAAATCTGAGGAATAAACATCACTCCATTTGATTTAGGAGTGGTATCTCTAAATAGAATTCTGTCAAAGGTTTGCAAGAGTCAAGTGCAGATTCTTTAAGAAAAGCAGGATAGAACAACCAAATTTCTTTAATTTGATGTTTCTGCATATTTAGTGTATGTTTTCTGTATTTAAGCTTACTGAATCAGCGATTTTTTTTAATGAAACAGACATCTGCAAATACTGTACTTTTAATCTGTAAAATAGCTTGTTATTAAAGCAAAACAAAACAGTAATGGTGTCTTTTTACTTATATTTAATAACTTTAATTGGTGGACTGTTTGTTTGGACGAGGAACGGGTTGTGAGAACCTACCGAGGGAGTATTGGTGAATGGCTCAATCTTCGTATTGAGATCAGTGACAAGTGGTGTCCCCCAGGGGTCAGTACTGGGACCAGTGCTCTTTACTTTGCAATGGAGATCAGCCTTGCTGATTAACTCTACAATTTATGGCATATTAGTTTCTCCTGGCTTTCTTGCAGACAGGTAAAAATCCAAATGCATAAATATTGTTCAGCTGCTAAAAACTCAGTCACACGGAATCAATTTTTCTTCCAGGTGATCTCTAGATCAGATGATACCCATTCCATGTTTTACATCAAATCTTGATATAAAATAATCAAAGGATGAACAAACAATGCCATTAAGTAGTTTGTTCCAATTGTGAACCATCAAAATAACAAGAGAGAGTATCTGCACCTCTTAATCTGAAGGTATCTACACGTAGCTCCAAGCCATTGCTTGAATATTATTAATCACTTATCCTGGTAGATTAAAGATATGTTATTCCAAAATATACTTTCTTATTCTAAAAAAAAACTTCCAAATTGAAACTCTCAAACTTTCACATTGGAAACATTTTCACAAGGCTTTGATAAGGAGCCCCAGTTGACAATGAGGTTTTAAGATCTATCAGTTTCTCCGTTCTTAAACTAATTCTCTTGCCATTGACATGTACTCCTTACTTTCTAAATTCTAAATTTGTGATTACTTATGAAAGTCTAGACCTGTTCTGACTGCGTATTTCTCTTTATGAAGCAGATCTGTAATTTCCTCAAAGCAGATTTGACATGATGGTGGGCAGCTTCCCTTCAACTGTGGGAAGACTGGTAGAAGTCATACAGTAACTACTCATGTTCCGTGTTTTTATTCCATTGATTGAGGACTGACTAATCTAGAAAAAAAAAAAAAAAAAAGGAAATGAGAATTCCTAAAGTCAAAAGAATGAGAAGGGAAATTAAAATTATCTGTGCAATGCTGCCAATATTCATTTACACTTCCCTCGTTTCCCGAAAAGGAGGATGTGAAAATGGGATGTTGGATGCCACTAGAATTCCAGCATATCCTGGATGACTGACATGTCCCGTGCATTCTAAAGGAAGAGTTGTTCTACCCATACAATAGGTGAAATGGGAGCTGCTTAGAGGAATCAATTCTGCATGTGTTGATGACCAGTCATTCAGAGCTAGGGTCAGAAAATCTGGGGACAGAGCAGGAGACAAGGGCAGTGCTGGCGACAGGAAGGCACCGGGCTTCCCTTAGCAGATGCGGGTGCCTCTGCAGCAGCAAAGGAGGAGGTAATGACTCATGGGAAGCAGTGCAGCTTCCAGTAGGGGCCACAGCACAGAGAGGCTGAGGTGTGCTGTGTAGCTGCCTCTGCAGCTCTAGGACTGGCTGAGGCTTTCAAGCACAGTCTGGAGAGCCATGGATTCATGCATCAAGGGGTGAGCTCCTTCTCAACTGCATTTGCAAATTTTCTTTCAAGCCCTGCGCCACCACTCCACTGTTACTCACCATGTTTTGGAAATGCAGAGGTGGAAAAAGCTGAAAAAGCAAAGACATGAAGATTACTTAATTGAGACAACACTTAAAGCTTTCTCTGTATGGTCTACATTGGCTGCCTGTTACATAACAAAGTGTAGATTTGTCAGGTTGAAGGAATGCAGTTATGACTTAAGCAATTTAAGACAATTCCAGCTCACAGATTTCAAGATTTGTCACTGGGAAATGCACAGGGGAAAGCAGGAAGGAAGTAGTGCTGTAATCCTGGCAGCTAAGGGAATTCAGAGGATGAGTTATAAAAGACATTTAAATAGACATATTCTAAACCTATTTTAAACTGAGGAAAAAATAGGTATGTTAATGTAGGTCTGAAATGTCAAGAAGACAGGTTGAATTCAGGACTGGTATGTAAAGATACAAGAAATGTGCTGATTAGGTGTGAAAAGCAAAGGACATGAAAAGGAAAGTATGGAATAATGTGTATCACAGTATGATGGAATCACAGATTCATTAAGGTTGGAAAAGACCTCTAAAATCATCCAACCACCAGCTCATCCCCACCATGCCCACTAACCATGTCTCTCAGTGAGTGTGTTTCTGGAACACCTCCAGGGATGGTGACCCCACCACCTAACTAGGCAGCCCATTTCAGTACTTCATCACTCTTTCCCAGAAGAAATTCTTCCTGATATCCAACCTGAACCTGCCCTGATGCAAGTTAAGGCCATTACCTTTCATCCGATCACTGTTACCTGGGAGAAAAGGCCAGCTCCCACCTCACTTACAACCTCCTTTCAGGTGGTTGGGCACATGAGGTTTAAGTCAGCCTTTGCTCAGCTGACATACATTGACAATGTTCCTGTTTCCTACACACTTTGGATTTCTTTTCTTCCCAGAGGCAAGAACTAACAAGGTGCTGAGGCTCGGTGTGACAGCTTGCCTTGTCACATGTGTGCCCTCACAAAAGCTGGGTGGAAGGTGAGGCATACAAAGGGAACTCTTAAAATGGAAAGAGAATTGTAATTCAGTGATAACATTGAACCTACCCAGTGAAATAAGTAGAGGATTAGTATGAAGATTCCACGTTGCACCACCTCATAGCACAGCTGAGAATTTGATTTAGAATGGTCTCTGTTAAACTTGCAGCAATACCGTGGCCTGCTACTACATTTCCTCTGGACAAAACTTTATCAAGTTTGTATTTTAAGCTCCAGGAGTTGAGCACTGAGGAGCACTGAGAAGCACTGAGGAGCAATGAGTTTTGTACTGCTGTTAAGTAAGGGGATTGCCAAAATCCTATCGTTCAGTATAAACATTTAAAACCCATCTTTTCCTTTCCATATCTGAAGTGCTGTTCGTAATAAGAAAATAAGGATTATTACTTAGTTATGCAAGACTGGGGATGATGGCTTTTGCCTGATCTGAAGAATGTTTGGTTTAACAAAGTAAAGGGAGAATAAAAGATTAGTAGTAAATTGACAATGGATGAGATCCAGGTTCTAGAAGATGTGTCAGACTTATTACAGTTCTGCAAGTAATTAAAGTTTTACCTCTGAGAATGCAATACCCCTTTAAGGTACGGGTTTGCTATATAAAGAGGAGAGGAATAGCAATTCAGTGATAATTGATGTGGTGTGTGCTGGCAGTGAGAGCTCTGGGTAGGAAAGGCAGAGTGAGAGGTGAGAGTGGAGTTGTTGCTGTGGTGCAGATTTTTCCATGTTTCTGTTCAGTTTGACATCCTAAAGACAGCAGAACCTTGAAAGGCCAGCAAGACTTACAGTGCTGAAAAGGCCAATCTGTCCATCTCCACTTCCATGCTGCCAGACCCACTGGCTGGGCAGCATTTGCCAAAGGAGCAGAAAACTACCAGTGCCACAAGCAGGAGAATTGTTTCCTGCTGGTTTCATTCCTCACTGATGCTTTGCCCCAGCTAGGTCCTGCAAAGCCAGCATGTGGCCAAGAGCTGGTGCGCAATGGCCGGGAGCTCAGTATTCAGTGATTCTGAGCTGTGTGGGTATTTTACACTTGAAACTGGAGGGAGAAAAGTTAAATGCTACTTTTTCCCCTGGGAGTTACTTGCAGCATGCAGGCCATTTTAGTGATGTGAGGTGACAGCAGTCCAAACACCTGAGCCTGGCTATGCAGTTTAACATCCAAAAAATAAACACCCAAAAAACAGAGAGGAGGCAAGGCAAATGGCTGAGTACAATTGCTTTCCCACTCAAGCATCATTATCCTTCCAGACTTGTAATTTCAGAGCCTCATGCATTATTATGTGTTCAGCCAGAGAGAGAAGTTTCTCTAGTCACAGCCGTGTAGAAATGTAAGGAAATAGCCAGACAATCTCCATAAAGCAACTTAATTCTTTGCTCAGTCTTCGGGCTATTCTCAGTTAGGAATGCCAGGCCTCAAATTATCTGAAGAGAAAAAAATTTCCACTCTTCAGAATAGCAGCATTTCCCTGTTTTCCATCTCAGTTTTTAGAGGGTGTAACTGTGATTAAGGGTACTATTTTGCATTTTTTGTTTTCCCATGTTTTCCTCCTGCTGGAATATCTGTTACTGGATTTTCCTTTGTATCACTGTGTGCTATAGATGCAAATCCCTGTCATACCAATATTGTATTATCAGTGAAAACTTAATGTATAAATAATAGATATAAGCTGATCTGATACTCTAATTAATACTCTCCTGGTTTTTCTTGACTATGTGAAAAAGGATGAATTTATTCTCCTTAACTCAAATACACACTTGCGTGAGCTTGGAAATACCTACCCATATCTTCTAGCTCTTATGCAGGTTGTTAAGGAATTGCCTTTACCTAAATTCCAGTGTGACACAGGCAGGGCACAGAGAACTGTGCCATGCACAGCTGTCCAGGAGCCTGAGAGCATCACAGTGATGAGGCACGTTACTCCCAGTTGAATTATCTGGGATGGCTGCCAGCTTTGAAGGGGCTAAGAGTGAGTAAGGCCATGGCCCACTTTCCTTTCACACAGTTGGCAGGAAGTGAAGCATACTGTGTGTTTTCATGAGCACTGGGGAGGGATGTAACACTTTCTAGCCATCCTTTCCCTATACAACATGTAATCCAAGACTGGCACCCAGTGTATGGTCATCTGTTCCCTAAGTTAATACTGGGGGAAATATTCTTTTGACTGAATGGTCTTTAATTGTTTCAAATGGAATACAACATCTACAACATCACAGAATGGACTGGAAGCCTAAAGCAAGCAGTGATTGCTCTTAAAAGAGTAAAAAGCATTTAATGTTTTGCAGTAGCTACAGTAGAGGTATGGATACCTTAGATGAAAAGAACACGGCCAGGAACCTGTGTACTTTGTGCTTTTTATTAGACAACATGTTCAGGGTTGAATGCTTTAACCTGACAGATGATATCAAGCATAACTGTGCTCCTTTAATGACAATGTTGCTTGTAAAATACTTTTTTTTTCTTCTTTTTTCCGCAATGGTCTCTAACCCTTAAGGCTCAGCTCAGCCACTCTGATTCAAAGCATTATCTAAGTTTGCAAGTGATTCCATAGAAATCAGCTGACCTTGCAGAGAAAGGTATGTTCAATAGAGAAACAGAAAGCTTGACTCAGGCTCTTATTAAATACCAATTGTGTATAACGTAGGCTGGACTATGTCTGTCTTTGTTACATTTAAGTAGCTGCCACTACAGTCATTAGGATTTCCAGGCACAGACCAACTGGGTTATGAGTTCCAGATATAGAGTGAAGTCCAAGGAAATGAGATGACCCATGTTGCAGACATAAGTCAAGTTCAGTGTAAAATATATATTGCTCTAAATTATCGTTGTAAGAGTAATAAAATGAAGCCATATTTGTAAGTTTCACAGTGATATATTTTTATGGGCTTAGAGCTGCTGTTTGTATAAATTCAATAGAGAAGCCGTTTGGACTTGTTTCAAATTTCTTTAGCTAGAGGGGAAGAACATTTATTTCCTATTTCACTTGTTAAAAAGAATGAAAAGCAAATCTTTTATCTGTTTACTAGAAAATACAGCTTTAATGAAACTCATTACCTCTCTCAGTCTGCCTGTTTTGAATTGTATAGAGATGGAATCAGGTTGCCTAGACATTGAAGGACAGGACTGACACCAGCTCTCTGTGGGCTTTCTTGGAAGGTACAAACTAAAACTGGTTAGACAGATTCAGCTGAAATATTTACCCAAATCATATTGTCAAGTCAGAATACTTCAGCTGAGAATAGCTTTTGTTGGAAAAAGAAGGGAACCAAATTCTTAGTGAAATTCTGCCTAGAGCTTTCGAAGTTTCTGGGCTTGATTCTCACCCTAGTTACTTAGCATCCTGGGAGCTGGCTTCATTTGACAGTTCTGTAGGTCATCCTGACTCCCTGCTTGCAAACATCCACTAGCAGTCTTCGGACTTGTTAAATGCTGAACTACAAGAAACCCCATTTTGAAAAGTCATCAGAAAAATGAGGTTATTCTTATCAGCCTAACCATAGTGCAGTGTGTCACTTATAGGGCCATCCTGACTGAAAGACAGCTGTACTGGGGATGGACCAGCATCACTGCGGAGTTCTTTAATGGAGCAAGGGAGAAGCCCCAAACCACTATGCTGTCATACTCACTGTTAAGATCATTTTCAAGTCTTAATCTGATTGCCATTTGAATCCATTTCAGTGCAGTTTGAGTTGTAACAATGGCAGTGCCTTTGGGGTGTGCACTGGCTGTATAAGGAGACAGTGTTCCAGAGGTTCCACTGGAGGTGTCCCTAAATCCCTTGAAGAAGCCTTATTGACAAAAACAAACAAACAAACAAAACCACAACAAAAATGTGAAGAAAAAATGTATTTTACTATAACAATAACTTTTCTTGAAGACTTGCTTCCTCCCCTACAGTTTTTGTCCTTGCTTCGGTGGCAGGTATATGTCTCATTTTGATGATCAGCACAGAAATGAAGGAAAGAAATGCATTTTCATCCAAGGATTTGAGTTTTTTGTGGCAAAAGTATTTTTTTTCCCTTTTTTTTCCCTTTCTTTCTTTTTTTTCTTTTTCCTCCAAAGAACAAATTGCTTTGTCTCTCCCCCTGTCTTCCTTTTTCCTACTTCTCTCTCTCAATTAGAGAGGAGTATGATACATTGAATTTATTATAGGGTAGATTATTGAAATAATATATATGAATACTACCTGGTTACTCCAAGACAATATTTCATTAAAATGGACAGGTTTACAATTCTGCCACTTTTTAAAATTCAGCCCCTTCTTATGCTCATGTGTCTCTGTATAAATACCTTTTCTACCTCACCTTCCACCTGTTTCTCCACAGCAAATAAAATAGCAGCAGCATCTCAATTCATTTAGTTTAGTACAACAAGAAGTGAGCAGAATTACAAGCTGCAAGTGCTAAGCTAGGTTGGGAATAGCTAACTAACTTTAATTGTGGGCACTTCTCTCCTGCTATTAGGCACAGAGTCATCATAAGCCTGCCTTAGCAGCTACCAGCAATTAAAGGTATCTGTGGCTAACTAATAAAAGCTTTTATCTCTCTCTTAACAGTTTCTTTTTCTCACTGTTAGAAAAAAAAGTGTTAGAATAATCATTTAATCTGCCTTTCTACTATAGTTTTGCAGCCTAAATTAAGAAACATTTTGTCCTTAGGTTGCAACAAAGCCATAGTTAAGGATGAGGTGAAAAATGAGGCAAATCTATCTAAATGTGAATTGCTGCTTCTGCTACTACTAACTCTGAGGAAGAGAGATTGAATTTCAGAGCTGTGGGATGAGCAGAAAGTAGCACAGCCAAAAGCTGCTGAAAGGAGACAGAGCAAGGAGGGAGGCAGGTGCTGAGTGACCAATTGTTTCAGTAGAGATCTCACTTGAGATATTCATATCTGACTACTACTGAGAGTATGAGCTTGAGTTTTAACCTCAGTAATTAATATTGATAATTAATCTTCCTAATCACTAAATATTTATACAGAAACTGCAGAAAGGGATTTGAGTTCTGGGTGAAAGGGTCTGTAAAATGAGGGGAGTTATTTTATTTATGATTTTTTCCCCCTACAGTTACTTTGTTTTAAAGCATCATCAAGAGCATTAATTATTATGTACATCATAGGAAAGATAAGGTTGGAAAGTCAGGTGTGGGGTCAGCTGTCATGTTCTTCCACTAATTCTTGCATATGTTCTTGTCTACATATGATGTCCAGCTATACAGTCAATGCATATATCTTGGGAAGGCTATTCTGTATCTACCTTAACTTACTTGGCATTCTGTTACTTTCTTTTACTCTGCCATTTTCCCCATTTATTTTATTTTCAGCTATAGTCTCTTCTGGGCCTAGCTTAATATATTTATATCCTTTATTGTAGAATTTTCCATCCTACCCTCTCTTATTACAGGAAACATTTCTGCCACATTAGTCTGTAATGTTTCTCTTTTAAAAACCTGCCTAGACATTTTTCAGCAGGGAGGTCATTTATGCCCCCAAAATTCATTATTAGAGCTGGTAAATCTTTACCCACAGAGATAAAACTTAGCTTCCATTTTCCAACAAGAAAGTCTGAGATTTTTTAAAACATTGGTCTAATTACTTATTTCTCCTTCCTCACAAAGAATACATTTTAATATTTAAATTTGCTAGGCTAGTATTTCTCTCTGCATATACTTGTATGTACTGGAATGTATTTCAAAACTAAAATGTGTCTGGTTAATATATCTGTATATAAGTCTTTGTATGTAACATTTACATTTTTTTTTCCAGTTAAACAGATTATATCTATTTTTTTTTCATGTTATCATGAAAGGATCCTTCCAGTTTGTGAACATCAGCTCACAGTCTTTTTTCTAAATCAAATGAAGGGAAATGTAAGCAAAAATGAACTGGAGTTAATTAAAGTGTATTTTTAAGCAGCCCCACTATAAAAAGCTATTAAAATTAGACTTCATTAATGAGCTGCAGCTTGATTAGAAAGTCATTTTAAACCCCTGGTCTGTTCTTAGTTCGCTGGAAGAGCAACAATGAGAACTGTTCAGTTTCTTTGTGTAGAACTCAGTAATAAAAGTGTGCTAATGTACTCTGGCTACCCTGGTGAACGATCTTGAATAAGCCTGATTCAACTAGACAAATGACCTGTTTTCTAAAAGAGATGGAAATGTTTGCAGTAAACCTCTGGGCAGACAGATGTGCAGAGGGTATACAGCTTCTACAGAAAAGATGTTTATTCAAATTCTTCAGACACAGAAGGTCAAAAGTCCTTAGTTAAAAGTCAAGCAAAGAAAATCAGCATTTGGGACTAAATCCTTTTCTGTGTACATAGGCTAAATACCCCACCCACCCACTTGGGATGTCAATGGACTCTGGGAAGCATTGCTCAATCACTCCCAGAAAGAGCAGAAGTAAGCTGTGTTGACTACTCCTGATGTTTTTCTTGCCCTTCTTGTACCTAGAAATGATTTCCAGGTGTAGCTCCATCACCTTCTCAGGGACTGAGGTAAGACTAGGAGGCCAGTAGTTGCCCGGGTCCTTCTTCTTGCCTTCTTCATGCTTGAAAATAGCAATGACATTTGTTTTCCTTCCATCTTTGGGCACTTTTCCCAGTCACCACAGCCAATCAGCAGTTATTGAGAGTGGCCTGGCAATGACATCTGCCAGCTTTTTCATCACTTGTGAGTGCACTCTGTCAGGGCCCATGAGCTCATGTCTGTACAGCTTGCTTAAACATGTCCTTGATTTGCTTCCACTAAGCGTATGACCAGTTTTTCCTCTTGGTCTCTGGGTCATGTGATTCCTGAAGGCTGGTCTTACTGGTAAAAATGGAGGCAAAGAAAGCATTCAGTGCCTCTTTTTCCCTATCCTCTGCAACTAGTTTCCCTGTCTCATTCAAAAATGGGTCCATATTTTCTTTAATGTTCCTTTCATCACCCTAGTACTGATAGAAGCACTTGCTGCCTTCGAAGTCCTGCACAATTTCAGTTGGGCTTAGGCTTTCCTAACTGCATCTCTGCATGCTTGGATGGTGTAGTCCTGCCATGTTCTCTGCATTCACCTTCTATATACTTCATTTTAATATCCTCATCCCTTGATTCTCCCAATAGGACTATGATTAGGCCAGTCTGCTCTCCTGACTTCAGCACTGTGATTTTTGGGTAGTCCTGTATGGAGGCAGGTGTTAAGCTCAATGATCCTTGTGGGTCCCTTCCATTGTGGGATATTCTGTGATTTGTGTTTTTAATCCTTCTCCCTTCTCTCAGGCCCCTAAACTCCACTGACTGGAGTCACTGCCAGACAAGGTTTTAAGTTGCTGATGAACCCTTGCTTGACAGAGTAGTACAACAGCAGATTACCTCTCCTCAATGGCTGCTGTATCATCTGGGTCAGCAAGTTATTAACCGTGTTCTCAAGGAAATTACTGGATTGCTTATGTCCTGCTGCATTGCCCTTCCAGCAGATGTTGAAATGGTTGAATTCTTCCATGAGGACCGTAGCCTATGAATGAGAGGCTGTGTTTTGACAACAAAATAGGATTTTCAAGTATAATAACTGCAAGAGGAAGTCAAAAGAAAACACTGGACAGATACTTGATGCAAACAGTCACCTAACAAATAAGGATGAGGAAAAAGTGGAAGCTTTTATTGTCTTTTTGCCTCAGTTTAGAACAGTAATGACATCTTGGGCTGCTTGGTCCTTAAAGCTGGAGGACCCTGACAGGGTAAGCAGTGACTTTCCATCCACGGTGACCAAAGTTGTGAGGGATCAGTTCTATCATCTCAAAGTTCCTCAGTCCATGGGGTATGACAGGATTTACTCCAGAGCATCAAGGGAAATAGCAGACACAATTGCTGGATGCTTCTCATCAATTTACCAAAAGTCATGGGAGTCTGGGACCAGAGGTTTAGCAGAGAGAGCTAGATAATTTGGAGCACTAGGTAGTCATCGGTGCCATGAAATTCAACTAATGTAAATACTAAGTTCTGCACCTGGGACAGAGTAATGCTGGATGTATGTACAGAATGGGAGATGAGTGGCTGGAGAGCAGCTCAGCAGAAAGGGACCTGCGGCTGCCTGAGACAGCAGGTTTAGCATGAACCAACAACATGCCTTGGCAACCAACTGAGTAAGTTGCATTTTGGGCTGCATTAAAAACAGAATAGCCATCTGGTCAAGAGTTGATCCTCCCACTATATTTAATATTGGCCTTATCTTGACTTCTGTGTTTAGCAGAAAGGCATATCCTATGAGGAGAGGCTGAGAATACTTGGCTTCTCTAGTTGGGAGAAAAGTAGGGTCTCACTGGTCTCTGCAACTTCCCAAGGAGGGGAAGCAGAGAAGGAGGTACCCATCTTTTCTTCTAGTAACCTGTGATAGAACACAAGGGAATGGCATAAAGCTGTGCCAGGAGAGGTTCAGTCTGGATATTATGAAAAATGCCTAATATTTGACATTTAGGTAGTTCTCCTTCAACTCCAGTATTATACGCACTCATACACTTATGACAGTTTATGGCTACGTGAGATCAAATGATTTCATAATCCCTCTTTGGTAAGCTACTTGGGATGCAGGAGAACAGCAGTCCAAAGTCTCAGAAAATCTGCTGGTTAAAATCAAGGGGATTACTGATACCGAGAGAGATGTGTGTGGCAGAAGCCCCCGCTTGCATTTTTCCGCTCCCCAGAATCATTCTAGAGCATCTGGGAAAGAATGACTTTACAGCTTTCCCAAGAGAAGCCTTGCCAAATCTAAATATTTAAAAGTCAGGTACCTAGTATAAGCCAGTGACAGTCAGTCACTTCATCAGTAAAAAAATGTCTTTCTGTTTAGGCTGACTGTATTTGAATGTTTTAGTGCTCACCATTCCTATTTCCCCAGTTTCCAGTTCCTGCAGATTACCTTGAATACCAGTGATAAAGCTTGCTGAGATTTTTGATAGTAGCTATGCGAATGTTTGCTACCATTGTGTGAATGTGAATTTAACCCTAAGGCATGTGTCATTCTTTGTGGCTTTTTAAACCACAGGATAAAAATGTGAGTATGTGAAGAGCTGCAGTAGACAGTGCTATTTACTGTGCTGAAAGGAGATGCTATGAAATGTTACAAAATCTTCCTAGCCTACTTTAATCTTTGTCCTGTGTTCTCCCACACAGTGTTCAGAGTCTGGTAAGTGACATGAAGAATATTACACATTTTTTATAACAGATGAAGGATATTGCTTTTCTGGATTTGAACAATCCAATAAAAGTCAGGTTCTGCTAAGATTCATCATGCTGTGACTTTTTTATTTTTATTTTTTAAATCTTGTCTAGTCTCCCTAGTCCAGGCTGATCCTGTTCTAAGGAGGATACCAAGGAGACCAGCAAAAAGCTGCATGGAAAGTACATTTCTTATCTTTCCTCTTTACTTCAGATGAGAACTAAGGAGATTCTGGAGAAGACGAATTTTGCTCTGTGTCCAGTGCTGTTAACTGTGTGTGAAGGAGGAGGCAGGCTGCATCCATGCAGGTGTTGCAGAAACATGTTTAAGACCTGATTGAGAGTGCAGAGACTAAACAGATTTGATGCCAAAGCACTTTTGTCATGGACGTATGCAAGTATACAAACTACTCTGCTCCACAGAAGAGAGAAGGTAATCTGGAAAAGAAGCTGAGGTGTTCCTGTAGCAGCTCCAGCTGCATGGCACATAGTCATCAGGTAGGGCAGTGAGGTTTCTGGGTATCTCTGGTGTTTTCTTTCCATGCTTGAGTGATCCTGGACATCCATCTTTATAGCATCAGTTTGAGAATATCTGATTCTTGTTTGGTTGGATTACACAGATTTCCTTAGTGCCCACCAATCAACTGTCACCAATGTTCACATTCCACCCACCTCAGAGACTTTCAACACAGCCACTCTCAACAGGCTTGACTGGTTGTTTACGCACAAGGTACTCCTCCATTTTTAGAACTAAGCTGTTCCCTTATCCTAGAGGGCTGACTAAGGTTCATATGCTAATACTATTGTTAGTTAAGTCTACTCTGTGCCAAATGCCACAAAGAAAAACTTTCTAGGCTTGACTTATTTCATGCTGAAACATTCCATTGTTTTCAGGGAGCACTGTGTTTGAACCACAGTGTCAAAATCTAGTCCTGAAACTCCATCAGGGTACAGCAAATCCAAATAATATATCTGCAAGTACATTTTCCAGCTTATTAATTTACTAATATGTGTGCATATATATACACTGCACATATTTTTTATACCTGTAGAGAAATACAGCTGGACAACTTGATTCAATCTATTCACTGATTTTATTTTCTTTGGGTTTTAATGACATTTAGTGGTGTCTTTGCTGATCTGTACAGTGTTCACCTCCACAAAGGATTATGTTTTAACTTGGCTTCAAGTCTGTTCTCAAATTAGCATGGTGATACAGATGGATTCTTGTCTCAGAGCCATGTGATTGATTTCATCTCAGATATTCTGCTCCATCAACATGCAAGGAGTTATTCCTGACATCAATGGGCAATCTGTTTACATTGGGAGTGCAGAATATCAGAACTAAGCAATACAAAACAGATTAAAAAAGAGACTGACATTTTTATTGCTTTTTGAAACAAAACAAAGCACAAAACTTATTAGTTAAGCCATACACTTGCTTCTATAAAACAATTATCTTCAAGCTTAGAACATAAGAGCATGTGTAATGAGTCAAACCAAAAGCCTATTCAGACTGCTGTATCATCTACTGTGGTCAATTTAGGGTAGGTCGAGCAGATGATATACTTCCCTTCTTGCAGTCTTTCCAAAGTTTTAAGAGAATTTCTAGAATGTGGACCAGCAATAGTCTTAGTAAATTTAGATGAGGCTAGAATTTCTTGGTCATGAAAATGTAAACCAGATTTTAAAAGATATAAGCATTACCATGTAACACAAAATATTATGAAAGAAACGTATTCAAGATTGTAAATTAACACATAATTTATATATATATATATATAATTCTAAATACGTGTAATTCTGACACAGAAAGATTTCTTCCATTTTGGTTTGGGGCACAGTGACACTGGATATGGAGAAATACTTATTTTGATTCAGAAGAATGTATTTTCTTATAGTGAAAGTAAAGGATACAAATAGGTAATCCAGATTTAATTCTGATCTTGACATTCGTAGTTAAAAATTTCTTCTTTTTTCTCACTTTTGAAAATCATAACAGTTTTGAATTCATGTTTGTTTGTTTACTGTTATACTGCCAATTTCTGTATACCTTATGTGAGATTATTTTGATTGATATAATAATAAAAGCATTCCTTGAAAAAAAAAAAAAGACTGAAATGGTGAATGTGAGTTAGTCTGACAGAAGAAAAGCATGCTGCAATAGGTTGGGCAATGCATAATTCCTCTGGTTATTATGTAACCCTCTCCTACCTATCACTTACTTTGCATTGAAGATCTTTTGTGTTTGCATTCCATACTAATAATAAAGTATTTGGTTTACTCAGCCGTTGGTAGCGGATTGTTAGAGAAAACTGGTTTCTGAAATATCAACCACTATAAAGGGAAATAATATTTAGTAGAAACAGTTGAAGTAGATACCGCTGGTCTTCTTGGCTGCAAGGGCACACTGCTGGCTCCTGGCCAACCTGTTGTCTATCAGGACGCCCAGGTCCTTCTCTGCAGAGCTTCTCTCCAGTAGGTCATCCCCTATCCTGTACTGATGCATAAAGTTACTCCTCCCCAGGTGTAGGACTCTGTACTCACCCTTGTTGAACCTCATAAGGTTCCTCTCTGCCCAACTCTCTGGCCTGTCCAGGTCTCACTGAATGGCAGCATCATCAGCAAATTTGCTGAAGGTGGACTCTATCCCTTCATCCAGGCCATTGATGAAGATGTTAAACAAGACTGGAACCAGCACTGTCCCCTGTGATCCAGATAGTAAAGAGAGAGTTGTGAGGAGCTGCTGAACCCTTCTCATGAGGGCTGCCAGCTCAGGGCTTTCTTTTCCTGTGGAGAGATGGCTTATGGAATGTAAGGGTTGGAAGGGACTCCTGGAGATAACAGAGTCCAACACCCTGCTAAAGCAGTTCCCTACAGTAGGGTGCACAGAAAGGTGTCTGCATGGGTCTTGAATATCTCCAGGGAAGGAGGTTTCACAACCTCTCTCAGAGGAAGGAAGTTCTTCCATTCGTTAGAATGGAATGGCTGGGCTCCAGTTTCTGTCTTTTGCCCTTTGTTCTCTTGTTGGTTGCTGTGGAACTGCTGATTTTAGTAGTGACCTTTGAAGCAAGTTTCCAAGTGCTGAGGAGTTGCAGTGAGCTTTCCAGTAGGCCACAGGATGATGTATGAAGTGGCGCTAAAATTATGCATGAATCTCATAATGAAGTTATTTGGTTTGCTCAAATGCCCAAGAAAAATCTCACTCTCCTGACACATCTTCCTGGCTTTCTAAAGCCAGTAGGAATACTTCTGGCTTCCTGGTACCTTCCCACAGCATGCTTTCTGGGAGGTTTGGGTTTTCCTGGGGTGCTTTCCATCTGCTTTATATATGTAGAATCATTAAGGTTAGAGAAGATTGCTAAGATCTAGTCCAACGGTCAGGCCATGCTTCCTAGAACACGTCTCTCAGTGCCTCAACTCCATGTTTCTTGAACACCTCCAGGGATGGTCCTTCCTCCTGTATGGAAGTGAATCTTGGCTGTACCTTTTAAGTCCTTGCCTTAAAACAAGGTTTGCTACTCAGAACAGCTAGAAGTGCTAATGCTAACATGATCAGGCAAACAAATGATTCTTAAAGGCTTTTCTGCATAATGTAACCTAGGGAAGTGTATTAGCCAAGTAAATATATCATTGATTTACTTTTTTTCCATTAACAGTGAGTGATTTCTCTGTAAGTGACCTGCAGTGTTGCTTTCTGGAAACAAAGCTGTATTGATGAAGACAAGGGAATCTAAAGGAAAGGGTTTTTTCTTTCCAGAAAACTTATAAACAAAGCCAGGGTTGGAGGTTTCTCTGGTTTTATACCCTTTGGAGTGATGTGCCTTTGTTGCTTTGTCTTCCTTTACCTCCAGGTCAAAGGAATAATGATGTTGATTATATTTGCAGTACTGTTTTCATTTCTCTCAACATATATATCCAGACTATGCCTTTAAAAAAAGATGAATTTATTTTCTGACTGCCTGCTCTGTGGCATGTTATATAATTTGATATATATTTAGTTATATCCTTCCATTGCTGAGAATGACAGTTTTCACCAAAAGAAAACAAGACATTCATTCTCATTTGCTTGGGGATCCAAGATCTATTGTAGCAAACAACTTGCCTCCATCTTTTACTTGAAGAATGAAAAGAGGAAATAAAGATCTGGGATGGAGAATGTAACATGTGGTGCTGGAGATTATCCTTTATAATCAAGGCTGGCCTGTGATAGACTGTGCCTGAAATTTTCACGCATTTATGCTTTTCTGATGTGCTAGGAAGTAAGTATGCAGCCATTATAAATTGATATTCAGCAGATTTGTTAGCATGCAGACCTTTGCAAGATAATCAAGAGAGCACTTACGAAGTATTGCAATAATAAATTTCTTAGAACAGATGTTCCTTAGTCATTTCAGTGATAAATCCTTCTGACTTCTTAACCTTTAGCTACAGATACACGTTTACCTTTGGTTGTGAGAAATAAAAGGAACTGGTAAGGATTTTCTAAAATTGTTTTGATTTATCTGGAGGTCACTGAGTCTGTGACAATGAGGAGAAAAAAAAGAGAAAAAGCCTCTAAAGTTTTACATGAGGAAGGTTATAGGTTAGAAATGGTGAAAACAGTAAAATGATTGGATCTTATGGATGTTCTTCAAGTTGTTCATGCGAAGTATTAAGCCAAGTGTCTAAATCTAACCTTCCTAGGACATATTTCCCCTTGTTCATTCTTTATTCAGATGTGGTTTTAGTCCCACAGATGGTTTAAATGTGAGCTTTGTCTGACGTATTCTAATCTTCTAGAATTTAGGTATATATATCAAAATGGCCATCAAGACAGACTTTCTAAATAATAGAAACAAACAAACAAAAACATATCCTAAGCAAAAACTTAGCTTGCATACTTTAGATAGCTGTCTTAATATGGGATGAGTCATATCTAAAGTTACTTAGCTTTTGTGTTTACTGTGGCTCAGTAGTGGCAAAACTACAGGATCAGTTTGAGTATTAATTGTAGCTTCAGGCTTTGCCACAAAAAGTAAGTTTGTTCTATTTGATTGGATTGAAACCTCAGGTGGGTTCAGAGCCCTTTCTGCTCAGTGATATCCTTGGTGAATAAACTTAGACCTACCTAGACCTTTGAAGATATGAGAGTTGCATGCCTAAATGTTATTGAGAAAGTAAACATCATTATACATTAATCTTTGTAAGATATTTTTGCTATATTTATTCCCTTCTTCACACCTAAAACCAAAACTCAATAGAGAGATACATAGAGACTTTTACTGCATTTTTACAAGAAATTGCCTGGGAATTTTTTAGCCCTGATGTCAGTGATATTATCTAGTCAGAAGTTTAGGATTAAGCTCTCCCTTGCAAACACAGTGTCAAAGCGCCTGTTAGAAAACATTGTTGGCTTCTGTTAAAATCAAGCTTTGTCTGAGAATTAATCCAGACACTGCTGGTTGACCCCATCCAAAACTGTCCTAATAATAATTCAAACAGCATGAAGAATCACATGCGCATGTCAAGAACATTCTCTGGCATTTTTTATTTTACTAATATAGTTGTCTGTGGGGACAGAGGACATATAAGTACTTTTGTAAGAGTAGCTAGATTGTACTTGCCTTGGCAAGTAGAGCTCTGTGAACCTCTTATCTGCAAAATAACACTCAACTAAATGATACAGATATTGATGAAACTCTTTCTTTAGTCTTTACTGTGGCTCCAGGAGAATAGTTTGAGTGCTCTGCAATCTGTGGGCTTTTCCACCATACAATGTGAAGAGAATCTATGAAATGGGAAAAATGTGCTGAAAGATATCCAGTGTAATTGCTTCAGTTTCTCTGGGGTGGTAGTGGTGGGGGAAAAAAGAAGACAGTAGAGAAACAAGTGGGGAAACTAATATTTTCTAGACTTCTGCTTTTCTATAGCTTACAAGATCTTCAGAGTAGACAAGAGTTGTTCTACAGCTGTTATAGTGTGGTTGCAGTGATGGTGCTGGAATGGTAAACAGCTGCCAAGCTGTTACTGTGGTGATCTGGTGTCTGCATACCCAATTGAGCTGTGCTAATATGAAATATGGATATTTTAGTCTTTAGTCTTTCATAGTAAATGCAATTATCAGCAAACTTAGGACCAGGAGACAGGTTAACAAAATATTTCCTTGGGAAAAAAATCATTTGAATCCCTAATGGCTATTTGTTAAAGACACTAGAAGGAAAAGATGTGTGTGAAGGGAAAGGTGATGGGGGGCAAGTTCAAATTAAACTCCTTTCTCAGGAGTTATATTCTTATCCGACTTGGGTTTCTTAAATAAGAATGTCTGTAGTTATTTTGTGGTTCTTGCTGGATTTCTCAGGGTTTCACTCTAAATAAACCTGAAATGCAGTCAGAACTTGTTTACAATCAAAACTAACAACAAGTCTTGCCAACAGGCTGAGCTGCTTGAAACAAACAGCACCAGTTACTGCTTCTGATATCTATGAACCTATGCTCTGAAAACTGTATTGAGAAGCTACAACTGCCATAGTGGCATATGAGCAAGGATTAAAAAAGCAATGGGGGACTGAATTTGAAGTGAAGAATCTCTCAGGCAGGAAAACTGAAATACAGTATAAGTGTAGTCTGTGTATACTACATTAAAGAATACGTACAGTTTAACTCACATCTGAATTTCTTCTGTTTTGAGAGAATGAGGTGGCCCTAAATAATAAAGCTCCTTAGAGCTCAGAGAACAGAGGATGCAGTCTACACATTAGGGTGTCAGTATTTATCTCCCAAATGAACGTGTTTTTCACAGGCATAGTGCTTATTTTCTGTTTTATTGATAACACAGGTAATATACCTTCTGTTGGATGCCTAGCAGAGCTGGAAAAAAAAAAAAAAAAGCATCCAGGCACAACTCAAGGTAGGAGTGCAAAGGAATAGTTGGGTTGTTCCTGTTGTGGAATATTGCTTTAGCAAACTATATTTATATATAGTTTATTTCCAATGCTGCTGCTGGCACTTTGTTGGGACTTGCTTTTATGGCTTGATACTGGAGAGAGATTTGGTTCTCAGAACAGGAGTAGCCTTCTTCCTCTGTCCTGAACCTGCTGAATTATAGTTATCTGGCCTACTTCTATACCTAACAGCTTTCATATCACAATTTTTATATGTAGAAATTTCACAAACTCTGGAGAGATTTTGTTTTGGTTGCTGTGAAGTAGCTGCAATTTCATGCAATAATTTCCACTGGTTTTATATTCTGTGATTCACTGTAGCTTACATTCTCAACATAAATGCACCTCTCTTCAATGAAACACTACTGGTCACGTTTAAAATGGAAGAAGAAAGGAAGGGACGGAGATTTGTCATAAACAGAGAATGTGTGAAATCTTTGGGATGTAGTTTTGTTTGGACTTAGGTTAATTTAAAAATGAAGTGTTTTTTGGCTTATAATAGAGCATTGAGCAGAGATCAGAGTGGAAGAGTCTTGTTGGATTCAGATGCATTTTCCTAAGTAGTTCTCAGTGCAGTTAGTGTGTGTATATACGTTATTTGCACAGTAATAAGGCATGCTTAAACTTAATAGCCATTCTGGAACTAGAGAGTGGACTTTAGACTTTGACTTCAGTTGAATTCCTATTAATCCTCATATCTGAATAACCTAAAATCTATGGTCTTTACTTGCAAATAGCTGCTTCTTTTCTAGGTACGTGCTTTTGTAAAGTTTTATTTAGAAAGAAAAAAGGCATACAGTTGTTGATATCTATGGTACTCTTCTACTGGAGTCATTCATTTTATTTGGAATTAACACAGTGTCCTGACACAATGAGATCTTTCATTGAATGGGTTAACTTTAGAGACAGGGATTCTAAGGACAGTTGGGGGAGAAGGTGTATCTCTCTGAGTTACTTCCTCTGTTAGTTCTCCAGTCTGGTGAAATTCGTGAGTGTCGTAAAATGAAGTACACAACACCAAGTGCCTTCCCCTATAGTCTGTGGTGCTGTTCAGTATGAATAAGGGCAAGTGACTGGTTCTGTGTAACTCATGAGCAATTACAGCAGTGAAGGTGAGAGCAGGACTGTAAATAATTGAAGTAAATGAGAAGAGAGAATGCTCTTGAGCTTTTCTCACCTAACAACACAGAACTGAAGGGCAAGGGTAAAGCAGTTTGCACTACTTGAGGAAACATTAACTTATTCATTGGGAAGCAAATGCAAGTGAAAGGGCACCTTTCACATCAGTATCTAAAACAGTTCGTAATAGCATTTTTTAATGAGGATGAGGCTTCAGCAGAGAGAAGGGTTCATCTTGAGAAATCATCACACAGGATTGCCTGGCTTATCACACAGCACAATGACAGTCCGTCAGGCAGGAGGTATGCTTGCGTGACTCCTCGCAGAGATGCAGGCACTGGAGCCAGGAACAGCTCTTTGTCACTGCACTGCATGTCACTTCCTCCCTTTAACGAGTTGATCTTAGCAGGAGATAGTGTTTGCCCATCTAAAGTAGGACTGCTATTTTGGGCAGTACTTAGATTCTCACCTGGGTCAGGTAGCTGCCTCCTAACTCATCCTGCCATCTCTAATGTGATCCTGCCAGTTTCTTGCAGTGAGATCCAGGAGAGCTTTGTCTCTGTATCTGAGCCCTAACCTGTCTATAGAATGTGGCCAATATAATGTACCCATTGTCATTCCTGGTGCTTGAGTGTTATCTAGATATTGTTAATAGTTATGTGTGGAAAAATATATATGTAAATAGAAATGAAAGTAATCTGAGAAGTACAAGCTTCTGTTCTGGTAAGGGCTTCAAATTTCACTATTGTGAATCCGTGCTTGAAAATGATTGTTTGCATTCCTGTGTGAGTCAGTTTTGAGCATGGCTCAGGGCTTGGCTCAGAAGTTCATTGCCACATGCGTAAACAAGAAAGGATGTTAGGAGAAAGGGAGATAGTGATTGGGACAATGACTATCAATATATCACGTCAAATGATGTTTCAGAGTTTCCTAAGCTGTAGCATGTTAGTCACTAGTGGACTTTGGGGTAATTATAAATATCGCAAAAATTATAACTGAAAAATAATAAAAAATATAAAATTATATAAATAATGCTCTTAAAATATTGTCAAGGAAGGCTTGATCACAGAGATCTGTGAGAAACTTGTTATGGACTGTGGAGAACTCCAAAATTTCCCATTGCAGAGCTTGCCCCTTATTTAAAGTTTCTAATCCTCTGTAGCCACTGCTTCAAATAGTATACTAAAATGTAAAATAATCACTGGAGGAAACCTTATGGAAGTAATGTGTTGAGGAAAATTCTTCTGAACAAAAAACAGTTAAAGTTTTCCCCGAAGTGCAGAGATTTTCATCTCTGTTCCTTTCTTTGAGTCTGATTTTAATTGTTGATGATTTAGTTATATATTCAAATGCCCAAATCTTAAATATTTTGTTAAGATGAGATACCTGGCTTCAGCCATACTTAGTGAAGATGAGCTCAGCTGTTTAATTAAATACCTTATTAAAAAGTGTCCAGGGAGTCTTTTGGATTGGCAAAATGTTTGTCCCCAAACAATCAAAGAGTATGACAAAGTAATAAGCTTGCATGATATGCCAATTTGGATTCTGCAGTTTAATTTGCTTGTAGACAACTGGTAGAAAATATTTCCAATGAAAAGGCATACTGATATATAGGAGCATTTAATTTATGTGTATGTTTTGTAAAACTGTGTGAAGATTGCACGCTCCAGTCCATATCTCAGCTTGAGAGATGTGTGGGACAGTAAGAATACAATCCAGAGCTTGTACAAAGATGGTTTAGGATGATAATCTTCTGAGAAGGTACTAACAGAGCTTGCCTGCCTTGACAGAAAATTAAGAGTGAAAAGGGATATGACTATAAATATTTCAGAACCAGAGGAGGAGGAAAATGCAGAAAGGGAAGTGAGTTACTTACGGGCAAATTTTGATATTAAAAACAAATGAGTCTGAGTGGTTGTGAATGCTTATTTAGCCGGGGGGAGATAAAAAGAAATCTCTAACCATCAGAAAATCTTTGAACTGGTCCTTAATAGAAATAATAAGGGCCAAGAATATATAGTTATTTTTGAAGGTGGGAAGTTATCGGATGGATTACAGGATGTGGGTACTTAGGAACTGAGGGAATGTACGAAGTATGAGAACATGACCGTTCCTGTTATACTGCTTCAGCTTCATTAAATGGTTGATCTGGAAACTGAGAATTGGGAGGAACTTGTGACTGCTCAATAGGGCATCTGTGTTTAAGGCATTTAAGCAGCCATTTAAAATGGTGTACTTCCTGGTACTATCCTAGTTCACAATGAATAAGCATCTCGTTATAGGTGTCACATTGGATTATTGCAAATAAATACAATATTCAGTTGAGAAACTTCAACTTCCAGAGCCCTCAGTGCAAGCAGTTCCCTGGCAACAAAGGACATCCTTATGTAGTGTAGCTAACACTGAGTGAGGATGGGCTCAACAATTACAATCAGGGAAACTAACACTTGATGCATTGACTTTATTATAAGAAAAATAACACTTCTTTTTGTATTGCTGCAGAAGAAAACTCCTAGGAAATCAGTAGACATTTACCAGCCTTCTGAATGATTTGTTTGTTGTTATTCTTTCTCAAATGTGAAGATTTTTCTTTCAGAATGTAGTTTGTGTGCTTGCGTTTACTGCAAAAAGTCAGAGAAGTAGATTTTCATCTCAGTGGCCTGATGAATAAATACACTGCACAGAAATTCTGTCTTTCCACTTCCTTTGAGTTCTCTCTTGTTCAGCTGAAAAATGAGTGAGCAAATTTGTTGGTTGTGATCATATGGACATGACTTTTTTAGTAGGTATTGGGAATTTTTCACGAGTGCTGAAAATGATCATGCAGGCATGTGACTTCACAGAATATAGACTCATAAATGTATCTAATTGTAGTACAAAACCCACATGGATCAAAGGTTCAGTTGTATTCCTTGCTTAATTTTGAAGTTACTGGATCTTCTGTTCTAAAACTTTTGCACAGGACTTCTAACACAACTTTAAAAGCATCAGTATTTTTAAGAAGTGTAATTTCTTTTCAGGTTCTCTGTAATTTAAGAACCTGCTCTTGCTGAAATACTGCTGCAGTTTATTGTGATTCAGTTTCTGTGTTCTTCTCAAAACTTTAGCTAAAAAACTAAACAAGCAAGTACCTAACAAATAAGCTAGTTGCTTTAGAGCACATTAGTTAAGTTCTCCGTATCTTACATTCACATCTGCCATTACTTCAAGCTTGTAACTTATGGCTCACGTGCCACAGGAAGAGGTTTGTTCAACTTGCATTTTGTGTGCTCATACAGTTTACAGATCCAGTGCAGGCCAGGAATATAAGCATTTATCATTTCCTGTACAACATCAAGAAAGAATGCAGTATTGGTAAGGAGTGTTGATCCTGCAGTGAACTTTCCAGCTTGCATTAGATCATGTTAGCCCATAGTGTTTCATTAGATCTTGATTTGGGTTTCTTGCATAATGGAAAAAAAACACAACTTTCTCAGTGAAATAATCCAGTAGTGTCTGAATAAAAAAGGACCATGACCAAATTCATATTTGACTTAATTCCACGGACATCTGTGGACTCACACTTGGATGAATGAAGTAATTCTGCTTATTCACTGTAGCTTGTCGCTATTCTGCGCATTAATATCAATGTCATTGCCACAATATCTTGCTCTGTCTTCTTGCATTGCGACTCTGAACTCAAAGAATAAAATATAGTATTAGTTGATAAACAACTGGCACAAGTATGTGTATGTACCCAATGTACACAGAAAATGTTATAGTTTAGCTATGATTGCTCTGGGGAAATTTTATAATATGTAAAAGAAGTCAGAAATTCCTTGAGTTCCTGACTTACTATTTGAAAACTTTTTTCTTTTTAAATCTTTAATGTTTACTACACTAAATCTACAGAGTTGAGGAAACTTAGGATGCAAAAAATGAATGTCGTGGTAAGATTTATATTTAACTATTTTTTTCTGAAATGAGTTCTAGTGACCTATTTTTGTTCTGCCTTTGACCTAAAAATGAGTTCTAATTATATTTTCCCCCCACTTTTACTTTAAAACAGAGTCTTTAACTGTGATGCTCACACTGCAAGCTCTGTCAAGTTATGCCATTCATAGTTCAAGTGTGCTGAGGACAGGACATAAACTTCCCGGCATAGCATATTCTTGTTGTCTTAACACAAGGGCTAGGGGTGAGCTCTATGCTCAGTCCTGCCTTTCTGGAATCATTACCCACGCTGATAGCATTTTATACTCATTGCACAGGAGTAAATGGAAGGCAATGAATAATCTGGCCAGTTTCCTATAGGCTTAAATCAATACTGGAGTCAGATGGACTATGAATACCTCTCTAATGGGTGTTGTTCTTTCAAGCTTGCGGGACAGCAGCAGCTAGCACACTGTCGCCATTTCCATTCACAAGTTGGATAATGGTCTGTGCCATTAATACTCTCCATTTCCTCCTGAACCATTTTTTGAACTCGCTTTCTTCAGATTCATTCTAGACCCATGTGAAGCAATTTAGTTGCAGCAGCTTACCAAGTGGCTGACAGCTACTTGGTATGAAGTCTCTGTAAGTGCTGCCTTCTACAGACACAATTTACACTGTTAGTGAAATATACATCATAGTTTGAAGATTCCTTCTTAGAAAAATATGATAAAATTTTTACTTCTATCAGATTAATTAAAAACTGGTAAAAGACCAACGTAATTTTTGAGCATAAAGAAGGAATGATTTTTTATTTTTTTTTAAAACTGAGAAACACAGATACTTTTACAAAGCCATATATGTTATGCCATCTTGCTTGTGAAAAGGGTGTGATAGCACAGAATGATTCGTCACAGAGAATCCAGTGTATCGTCATCCTTTTCCCAAGAGGATTCTTGCATGATTTGTGCAATACTGCATTCAGAACCAAACTACTAGTATTTATTTCCCTGTAACTCATCTGATGATTGAATGAATAACCATCACATGAACAAAGGGCAATCTGTTTGCTTTATAGTCAACTCGGTTTCAGGCAGTTATGAAACAATGAAAAGTAACACCTAACAAGAATGCTAAATTAATACGTCAAGCTAAAGCTTTTGAGCAATGTGTGAGACAGAAAAAGTAAACTCTAGATTGCACATCACTTCCTATTGTGAAGTTGAGTGTTATTTGCTTAGTAGTGATGATTCATGAGACTCTGAAGTTGCATGCACCTGAGACATATGATGCTTATGGAAACTTTCTGAACTCCAATTAAATGTGGCACAAGTATATTCTCTTGCACTCTTTTCTCTGTGTGCCTGCTCTGGTCCCCATTTGCTTGCAAATGTAGCTCATGCTTTGTCATACTGTGGGCTCTTGTTTCATGAAATAACACAGTCAATTTGTATCAAACTACTGTTTTTTCTCTCTCTTAGGAAAAATACTTAATAGCTACCCATACTGTACATATATATATATATATATATTTAATGGAGTGAGTTTATTACTGACATCTTGTTGGTCATGTCTCCTTTCAGTGTTGTTCTATCCTCTATTCTTTACATGAAACATAGTGATCTTTTCCATTCCTTCCTCCATTTCAATTTCTAAAAATAATTGGCCATAAAAGTAGCTATTGAGCTTTATTGTTACGAGCACAGTGAGATTAATAGTGGTAAATATACTGTACCTCACTAAAAGGGTGCCTTAAGTTGTTTGACACATCTCCCAAGGCAATCAAAGAGTTCTGAGAAACCCCAGTGTTTCCTGTTACTCCTTCCAGAGTAGTATGGGTCTGCATTGATTTTTCCAGTAGTCTGTGCCAGACAGGAACAATTTAGCTCATAAGGAGGTAATAAAATAATCTTTACAAGTAATGAATGTACTGAAGAGGATCAGAAACTGGATTTGTCTTGGTAAGAAAGAGAAGATTTGGTAGTTATTTTTTTTCCAGGGAAATTCTAAATTAAAAAAAAAAAAAAAGAAAAAAAGAAAGGAGAATTACTGAAGGATTTCATTTTCATGTATCACCTGCTTTCCCTTTAAAAAGGTAAAACTTATCATTTTAATAGGATTAAAAAAATTCAACTTTTTTGTTTGCTTAAGAATGATTTTTTTCTATGGAATACAACACAGTCTAAGTTAAATTAGTAACAGAACTGGCATGAAATGCTTTTAATGTTATCAGAATGAAATAATTTCCAATTTCTAGACTGATCTAAGAAATTTGAAGTGATTTTTAATTTTTATTTTTCCAATTTCATCACCTGCTGAACTTGTCCTTGACACATATTTTCAGAGTAGTAGCTTTTACAGTGTAATGAAATTTCTTTAAAGTGACTGTGATCAATGCTGGAGATTTGCTTAGAAATCTAGATTTTGAAATAAAGATTCTAGTTTCCAGGTTACTTCACTTTTTTTCTCCTTTGGTACAATATTAGCCTTAAATTAGGTGCACATACCATCATAATGTGTTTTGCTTCCAACCTTTGCTTCAGGAAAAGTACGTAGAAAATTAGCATGTATGACCTAGGCTTATATCTTCAATGCTCCAGCCGTTCTGGGAATATCTGCTCTGTTTCCTTTTATTGCCTTATTGTCAAGAGGGCAATGCATCAAAATTACCACCAAGTGAAGAGCTTGTGTTTTGTTTCAGAGATTCTTTTTCCTGTTTGTGAAGGGTCATCGTGTCTAAAAATAATTGCGGGGCATTTTAAAATGGAGACTGATAAGTAAAAAGCATTCAGGTGAATAATTAATTTGATATGAAAATATGAACATGGGAACATCTTCAGACATTAACAAATAAGACCAATAAATCCTTCTGTTTTCACAAGATATGGTTAAGGCTGGTTTTACTGACAGTGATAGCTTATTATTACAGTATGCTCGTGATTCATCTCTTCATGTGCTCCTTGAATTGTATGCATTCCTCTGTGAATTTAGATAACAAAAGATGGCACTGATCATGTAATTGTCATAACATTGAAAAGGAGCTAGTGAGTCGATCAAAAACTTGAGAATTCTCACTGTGAGGCTGGGAGAGTTCCCTAATAAATTGGGAACTTTTTTTTAATGCTAATAGAAACTCTTGTGAATGCTGTGCCTAGAAAATCATGTATCAAGCCCCCAGTTATGAAGAAAAGTGTGTGTAATATAAGTATCTTCTCCATGTCTTATGCTTTGTTAAAGCTTGCAAGTGTCATTTGAGAGGATCGGTGCAGCCTGCTTCTCAAATGCTTCAGTGAAATGCTTCAGAGGCTCACAAGGGGTAGGGGGAATAGAATAGGTAAAAGAATATACACTCTGCAGATTGTTGATTGCCGGTGTTGGGTCCTTGGGTCATGTCTACTATGAATAGCTAATCCTGCTCCTTAGGTATCATTTTCATGGCACCCGCAATGAATATAGTGGAACTTCTGTGGGCTTTTTGTTGTTTTATTGGTGTGCTTTTGTTTGTTTGTAAAAGAAATGTGTTTTATGGGTCCTACATTAAAAGGATGAATAGAGTCTGTAATTTAGTTAAGTAGCTTGAGACCCAATTACAGTTACACTTTATTGTTTTTTCAGTCACATCTTTCTGTTATTGTGATTTATTATTAGTCACATGCTGTTGGAGTATACTAAAGAGCTGAATTTGTCAACTATATTGAAAAAAAATAAATAATGCTTTTCAGCAATTGGGGATATTATAAGACAAGTTATGAATGGAAGGCAGCTCTCCTACAAACACATCTGTTATTACTGGTATTACTGTTATTACTGGTTAATCTCAGGAACTATCATGAACCAATTAAAGGTCAACCAGGGGATCAGGCCTAGTCAGCTGGGGTTTATGAATGGTAGATCCTGTCTGACAAACTTGATTTCATTCTATGACAAGGTGACCTGCTTAGTGGATGAAGGTAAGGCTGTTGATGTGGTCTACCTGGACTTCAGTAAAGCCTTTGACACTGTCCCCCATAACATTCTCATAGAGAAGCTGGCTGCCCATTGATGATCTTGATGAAGGGGATTGAGTGCACCCTCAGTAAGTTTGCAGATGACACCAAGTTGGGAGGGAGTGTTGATCTGCCTGAGGGGAGAAGGGCACTAAAGAGGGACCTGGATAGACTTGATCAATGGGCCAAGGTTAACAGCGTGAGTTTCAATAGGACCAAGCGTCAGGTCCTGCATTTTGGTCACAGCAACCCCAGGCAACTCTACAGGCTTGGAGAGGTGTGGCTGGAAAGCTGCCTGATGGAAAGGGACCTTGGAGTACTGATGGACAGTCAGCTGAATATGAGCCAGCACTGTGACCAAGTGACCAAGAAGGCCAATGGCAACCTGGCTTGTATCAGGAATGGTGTGGTGAGCAGGACTAGGGAAGTCATCCTGCCCCTGTACTCGGCACTGGTGAGGCCTCATGTCGAGTACTGTGTGCAGTTTTGGGCACCTCAGTACAAAAAGGACGTGGAGGTACTAGAGCTTGTCTAGAGAAGGGCAACAAGGCTTGTGAAGGGCTTGAAAAACAGTCCTATTAGGAGAGGCTGAGGGAGCTGGGGCTGTTTAATCTGGGGAAAAGGAGGCTGAGGGGGAGACCTTACTCTTCCAGTATCTGAAAGGTGCTTACAGTGAAGGCAGGGCATGTCTCTTCTCACTGGTGACAGGTGATAGGATGAGGGGAAATGACCTCAAGTTTAGGTTGGATATTAGGAAGAACTTCTTTACAGAAAGGGTAGTTAAGTTCTGGAATAGGCTCCCCAGTGAGGTGGTTGAGTCACCATCCCTGGATGTAAACACAAGAGCTGTTTGCATGTGGTGCTCAGAGATGAATGATTTAGCAGAGGGTTGTTAGAGTTAGGGTACTATGGTTAGGCTGCGATTCGACTTGATGATCTTTAAGGTCTTTTCCAACCTGAGTAATTCTATGATTCTATGGTATTTATTATTTATTTTTTTCCATTTGAACAGAAACTCCTTCCATAGCACAAGCCTTTACAATCAATTTAGCTGTGGAAGTACCTAAGCAAAAACATTTTATCAGTATTTAGTCTGTATTAATCAACTAATTCCTTAAAGTAGCTTACAGTTCATAGTATAGATGCCAAATGTTCACATAAGCTAGTATGTATAGACATGACTACATTTCATCTACTGAATATTCATCATTTTACTTCAACAGGAGCCTGGTTCAAATACCTGCAAGCACAATGGATCGTGTAGAAAAGATGGAAGAAAAAGCAATGACTGTTTTCTATGAGACATTTTCCAGTAGTATTGCAGGCTGAGAACTGTGAAGCAATCTAATGGTGTTTGTTTGTTTGTTTGTTTGTTTTTGTTTTTTTGCAGTAACCTTGTCTGCACTACTCTTGCTCTTTCACAATCTTACAAAAAATGCTAGGGAAAAAATAGGCTTTCACAGTTGTGTTATTGACTTACATAAGCAGCAAGGTCAAGAAGGATCTATGCCATCAAGAATTTCCATAGAACTGATGTCCCTTCCACGCAAAAGGATGAACTTCGTCAGAATTCTTCAGAGCAACAAGGAATTACATCCAAGTTATTTTTTCTTTTCATGCTCATGTCCTGCTGAGTTAAGTAGAAGTGATTCATAAGTTGCTGGTGGTGCATGACAGTAAAGTCTATTACACCACTCAGTGAAAACAATAGAAATGATGATGAAAGAATTGATGTTTCTTTTAATTATTGGAGCACCTCTAAATTTTTTGCGGATGTTTTGTCAAGCCTCACAGTGAATTGGCCATGTAGGAGCAAGTTGTGCTAAAAGGTTGGGGACACAGGAATTTAGAAACATTCCTCTCAATAAACTTCCAGTTACTGTGAACTGGGCATCACTTTCTAAGTCTCCATACAATGCAGCGACAACTTATGGAAACTTCCCTTATCTTCAGAACTGCAATGCAAAAAGACTGATCGCCAGAAGGAGCCTTTCCTTTCCTTAGCTTTATTTTTCAAAGACTGCATGGAAAGCCAATCCTTTGGTACTTTTTAAAACTATTCTAACATCTTAATGCTTTTTCATTTTTTTAATGAATAAACATGTGCAAGTGTGCATATGCACTGTGAGGTCATGCGTAGGCTTTTTGGTTTCATTCTAGAGTAATTCATTAATCAACTGAAAATAAATAATTAGCCTGGAAAACAGGCATTTCTTGCAAGAATCCAGTCAAAGTGAATTTTTCCTGATCAACGAAGAACTCACAGTAGCCTTTGAGAAATAATAATATACATTTTAAAGCAGAAACAGAAAACTGATAGAATTTTATTTTATTTTATTTATTTATTTATTTATTTTTAACCTAGCAAATGTATGAATCAGTATTCACTACCTTCATTAAGCAGCTACTTCTGGAAATTAAGGTATTTTACTGTTATACATAGACTTGAATGGCCATGTCAAGCAAATTTAACTGATAGAAAAGGAAGTAGCTCCATTGAAAAGCAACCACTGATGTCAGATGGCTGTCTCAGGGTTCAGAAGTTATGTGTTACAAAGAAGTCTCATTTCCTGTCATGGAAGATGCTAAAGAATCTCCGGTTAAAAACCACTTTCTGCTCACCTTTCTTTGGCTCATTGTTTTGTCTTGTGTTTGGCCTGTGATTCTGGGAAGGAATTTTGTTATAGGCATCATTACGTGGCATTATAAAGAAAAAGGTTATTTTATTTATTTTAAGTGTTATTACAAAATAATAATTCTAAGCTGCTGTGAGAATTTACTTCTGTAATCTGACTAGATCCTGACATGCTTGGGAAGTGCCTGTTGAAGTTGAGCTGACGTTGCTGAAACAAAGAGCCAAGGTGTGGTGGAAAGGCCCATGCTGGGCTGCTGCCAGAAAAAATACAGCTGTATTACCATGGCATTCTGTGCAGATTAATTAGCTCTGTTGAGAAGAAAGTATCATACTGTGCTAGCACGGCTACCTTTGTTCTACAACTAACTCATTTAGTCCTGGCTTATGTACCTTTAGATAAGCATGGTATCTCAGAGTACATTGAGGCAAAATGACTCATTCTACAATGCTAATCATTTCTGGCAAGTTCTGGTCTATGTTAATCAGCAACACGTAGCAGATGCTCTGTGATGGTATCTTTGTGCTCTTACTTGTATCCACCTGCTCAGGGGAAAACAGCTGACCTGTAAAGTCAACTCCCAGCTCTGTCAGTGCACATATGGAGCAATGCTCCAAGCTGCCTGTTTTTCAGCTAGAAGGTGTCCAAAAACAGTGTAACTGTCTCAGGAGATATAAGTAAAGAGCAGGCTAAGTGTTAAACTACTAATTCAAATGACATCTCACTGGGCTGAGATTGCTCTCTTGCTCTGGATTACTAAAATCCTGCAGGTTTGGGTATGCAGTTGTCAGCCTGCATGCTATATGGGAAGTACTGACTCATTTGTGTCCTTTCTGGAATTTTTCTGCATTGGTCTTCCTACTATCAGTAGGATCATTGCAGCCATTTAAATATCTGGCTTTATTTTGGCCACAAGTACTATAGAAACCGAAGGGAGAGATTGTACACTTGTCTCTAGTGCTCGCCTGGTGAAGCTTGTTAAGCATATATCTGCAAGTCTGCACATATAATCTTGATCTAAGGACCAAATCTGCAATGTCAGAATAGGTCAGTAATATTTATGTAGGGGAGAAAGCAACACTTAGCCAGGCACAGTTAGGCAGTGAATTCTGATTATAAAATGTTAACTGCTAATTGAGTGTAATGAGATAAACGCCTAAGAGAAGATACGCTCACCAAACAAGTAAGTCAAGAGGCCAATCCTTGTTGGCAGGGAAGTTCTGAGTATACTCATGTAAAAGAGCCGTAGGGAAATGAATCATACAACTGAAGGTTGTTTGAAAATGTCTGTCACTGGGTGTACTACTCTGAGGCAGCTTTGTGTGCAGCACAGTGAGCTAAATTAATTTCAAGTTACTAAAGCGAGAGGAAATTTTTAATAATCATCCCCACACGGTGACCTAGTTGAATTGTTGAAGTTGAGTTGAATTGGAAGTTTAAATATAAGAAAGGTTATTTATTATTATTATTATTATTTTATTTTTATTTTTTATTTTTTTGCATTTAAGGGAATTAAAGTGTATATTTCATATTGTTTTATCAGACAAATGACATTGGGAAGGCTTTGAGAGAAGGGTATGAGCAGGAAGAATATGTGGACTTTCAAGGAGTCAGGATTTTTTTCTCATAGCTTCACAATCTTTACAGTTGGGAACAATGGGAAAGCAACAGTGAAAGAGACTTTTTATGTACATTATAGTTGTTCAGATTGACCTGGCAGTGCAAATACACTCTTGAATCTTCAACCTGAGGGAATGAGAATGAAAAGTGTGAATTTTCTGCTTTGCATTTATGATAGTAGTAACATTTAATTGCGGTATCTTTCATATAAAAATATTTGCATTTGGTATGGCCATCTGAAGGGGAAACTTGGATTTGTAGCTTCATATCATCCTGTTAATGTGAATGGATACCTCACTGAGGCTGTGTCTTAAGTATACATATGAAAACTATTTAAACACTGGAATAATGGAGAAGTAAGAGCAATGTCTATTTTGCAAGCTGAGACATGAGGGAGCAGCTGTGACTCCATCTTTTGTGAACTCTATTTGAACTGATGCCACAAAATTTGGTAAATTTAGGAAAATGCATATCAAAAACAACAACTAGAAATGGCAGTGTACTGTTTTTGAAGATTTTAGTGTTTTTTACCATCAGTAATGCTGTAGGGTTGGTATGTAACCAGGATATTGAAAAAAGAGATCTGGTTAATTCAAATAACAGCGGAACTTGACAGTAATGAAAAACAGAGGCTCAAAGTGCACCAAAAGGATTTACATTACTGAATCTAAAGAATCTAACCAAATGCTTTTAAAATGCTTCCCTTGTTAGTAAAAAACATTGCTAGGAGTCTTTGAGCTGTCAATACATACCTTTCTGAGCCTTGCCCTCAGCTTTCGCAGCAACATAAGCAATTTCTCATGCTGGGTTTTTGCTGTGTTCCATTTTCTGCTTTCTCAGAAGTGGCTTCTCTTTTCCCTCCCAACCTTTGCTATTTCTGGAGCTTGATTATTCCCTACATTTAGTTTAATCATAAAATCACAAGGTAGGAAAGGACAAAATCATCTAGCCCAACCATCCTCCCATAACCATTGCTACCATAAGCTACCAAACCATCTCTCATAGCTCCTCATCCAGATGCCTCTTGAACACTGTCAGGGATGGCAACTTCACCACCTCCCTGGGCAGGCCATTCCACTGTCTGACCGCTCCCTGAGAGAAGTTCTTTTTTCTTATGTCCAATCTAAACCTCCTCTGGTACAACTTGTGGCCATTTCCTTGCGTCGTGTTGCCTGGGAGAAGAGGCCGAACACCTCCTCATCACAACCTCCCTTTAGGAAGCTATAGAGAGCAATAAAGTCTCCCCTGAGCCTCCTCTTCTCCAGACTAAACAATTCCAGCTCTATCAGCTGCTCCTCATAAGATTTGTGCTTACAAGTTTTGTTGCCATTGTCTGGACAAGTTCCAGGGCCTCAATGTCTTTCTTGTAGTGAGGGGCCCAAAACTGAACACAATACAATGACACTGGCACACTTAACCTGTGAACTGAGGCTATTTTTGCTGGAATTTCTGCTGTAATTTTGTGGAAGTTGTCATTACAGTGTCGCAGTAGATAGGACAGCTAATTGGTACTACACTGCCATAGCTGTTGAAGACTAATGGGGGGTCCTTACCACTGTGCCCTTTGCCTCTCTGTGAGGAAAGATGCCACTTACATACTCAGATATAGAAAGCTATTTCTTGGTTTCTCATTTTTCTCATACTTTAATTTTATGCTGGGGATTGTTGATGTTGCTCAGTTACAATCCCTTAAATTTTAGTTTATGTAGTTGTATCATGCCTTTGTCCAAACATGTCTAAAGCTTTTGTGTAGATGTGCACTGGGTAATTCCATCTAATCACTTATTTCCTACAAGCCCACGGAGTGCAGCTGCTCCTTAATCGCCCACATTTAATATGTCTGAAGTGTCACTCAGGGAAACTGTGTCCTTCAAGAGATGAATTTAAAATTTTCAGTTACCTCAGGAAAACTTCAAGCTCAGCAAGGTTCACATCTGACACCTTCAAGAGCCTGTCACATCCCTGCCTGACTGAGAGCCTACGATGTAATTTATTTGACTAAAATAACTGAGGAAGCTATTGAGAGAGAAGATTTGTCTTAGTTGTGAACAGGCTAAATAGAACTTAAAATATTTGACAGTCCAATAGCTGTGTGGATAATTATAACCTTAGTCTGCGTAACATCTATGCACTGCTAGTCTCTGGCTTTGAAGGGGTCAGCTTTTACCTAATATCTGCAAAGACCTTTTAAACTAACACTGTGTTTAGTCTGCTTATCTAATACAAATCCTGGGAAAAGCATACTGTAACAATATGACAGCAGTTGATTTTGTCCAGAAAATAAACAGTTTTCCCTGAATCCACATGGTTGTTAGCAAAATGAATTGTTGGCTGAATTACTATATACAGTGACTGTGATAACACATGCTGCAAGTTGTCATTTGTAATCATCACTGTTTCAACTGATTGTCTGCTCCTAGCTCATGTGTTGAAAGAGGGTAAGGAGAAAGAAATCGTGTGCTGTCTTGCTTTAACCTTAAAAGGGCAGAATGCTGCCATCAAGCAATTACAGGGCTTAACGTCTATCCTCCTGCAAACAATTTTTGCAAGTTCAAAACCTACTAATGTATGAGTACAAAAAAATAAAATAAAATAAAATAAAATAAAATACAATAAAATACAATAAAAATCCATACAAAAAATATAAAACAACAAAATAATTAACCAATATCTTTTCAAGGAGTATGAAGAATTGACATTTGTCTACAGATATGTACTTCTCAAAATTAATACTACATTTTTAACTCTCAATATATATTAAGAAACCTATCCTTAATGGGGATTTTGATGTATTAATTGAAGAAAAGTAATGTATCAGGAAAAGAACAGTTATCCACTGCTAGCATCTGCTCATACTTTTTTTTTGTTGTTTGTTTGTGTGTTTTTTACATATCCCCTCATTTTCTTTGAGTGTCTCTTCTCTTATATTCTCTTATATTCTCTGAGCTTGGCCACTAAGGTTAAGGAGAATAGTAAATATTTTTATAAACACATCAACAGCAAGAGGAAGGCTAGGGAAAATCTCCATCCCTTGTTGGATTCTGAGGGCAACTTGGTCACTTATGATCGGGATAAGGCTGAGGTACTTAATAACTTCTTTGCCTCGGTCTTCAATAGTAACGCTTGTAACTCCCTGGGAACACAGCCCCCTACACTGGTAGATGGGAAGGGGGAACAAAATGAACCCTGTGTGATCTGCAATGGGATGGTTCTGAACCTGTTTTGAAAGCTGGATGTTTATAAGTCCATGAGGCCAGATGGGTTGCACCCCAGAGTGATGAGGGAGTTGGCAGATGTGGTTGCTAAACCACTCTCCATAATTTTTCAGCAGTCTTGGCTGACTGGGGATGTCCCGGTGGATTGGAGGTTGGTGAATGTGACGCCCGTCTTCAAAAAGGGCCGGAAAGATGATCCTGGCAGCTACAGGCCCATCAGTCTCACCTCGGTGCCTGAGAAGGTTATGGAAAGGATAATCTCAGGTATCATCATGGATCAACTAAAGGTCAGCCAAGGGATCAGGCCTAGTCAGCATGAGTTTATGAACAGCAGATCCTGCCTGACTAACCTGATTTCATTCTATGACAAGGTGACCCACTTGGTAGATGAAGGTAAGGCTGTCGATGTGGTCTACCTGGACTTCAGTAAGGCCTTTGACACTGTCTCCCATGACATTCTAGTAGAGAAGCTGGCTGCCTGTGGTTTGGATGGGCGCACGCTCCACTGGGTGAAGAGCTGGCTGGATAGCCGGGCCCAGAGAGTTGTGGTCAATGGAGTGGAATCCAGTTGGCAGCCAGTCACAAGTGGCGTCCCCCAGGGCTCGGTGCTGGGGCCGCTTCTGTTTAACATCTTCATTGATGATCTTGATGAGGGAATTGAGTGCACTACAGAGGGACCTGGATAGACTTGATCAATGGGTCAAGGTTAACGACACAAGTTTCAATAGGGCCAAGTGTCAGGTCCTGCATTTTGGTCACAACGACCCCAGGCAACCCTACAGGCTTGGAGAGGTGTGGCTGGAAAGCTGCCTGATGAAAAGGGACCTTGGAGTACTGATGGACAGTCAGCTGAATATGAGCCAGCAGTGTGCCCAGGTGGCCAAGAGGGCCAATGGCATCCTGGCTTGTATCAGGAATGGTGTGATGAGCAGGACTAGGGAAGTCATCCTGCCCCTGTACTCAGCATTGGTGAGGCCTCACCTCAAGTACTGTGTTCAGTTTTGGGCACCTCAGCACAGGAATGACATGGAGGTACTGGAACAGGTCCGGAGAAGGGCAACAGGGCTTGTGAAGGGCTTGGAGAATCAGCCTTACGAGGAGAGGCTAAGGAAGCTGGGGCTGTTTAGTCTGGGGAAAAGGAGGCTGAGGGGAGAACTTATTGCTCTCTTCCAGTACCTGAAAGGTTCTTACAGTGAGAGTGGGGCAAGTCTCTTCTCACTAGTGACAAATGACAGGATGAAGGGGAAATGGCCTCAAGTTGCGCCAGGGCAAGTTTAGTTTGGATATTAGGAAGAACTTCTTTACAGAAAGGGTAGTTAAGTTCTGGAATAGGCTCCCCAGGGAGGTGGTTGAATCACCATCCCTGAATGTGTTTAAGAGCCGTTTGGATGTGGTGCTCAGGGATATGATTTAGCGGAGGGTTTTTAGTGTTAGGGTACTGGTTAGGCTGTGGTTGGACTTGATCTTCAAGGTCTTTTCCAACCTAGGTGATTCTATGATTCTATGATTCTATGATTCTATACTCCTTTAGTGTAACTCATCAACAGACATTCTTTTCAAAAAGTGCTAGAACCTGGTAATCTGATAGAGGGGATGTAACCAGCACTACTCACTACTCTGATGAAATACTACAGTTCTCTCTCCTTCCTTCCCTAGTCAAATATGTATACAGGTGAGTGTGACCTGCAGTACACATGAGATGGGGACCTTTATGTGCAGAAGATAGTCCCTAAATTATACAATTATACAGGTGTATTTATTCAAGTCATAGGTATAAAATATGGTGTTTTCCTTCAATAAAATAAATTTATAAGATGTTTTGTATTTTATAATAAATTTAAAAAAAAAAAAAAAAAAAAAAAAAAAAAGATTCTGTGTTGTTTACCAGTCTGTAGATAATCCCAAATCCAATTCATATCTTAGGCTGTTTATATCCTGCAGTGTAAACATATTAATCAAAATAAATGCATTTATGCTGCAAAGCTATGTTTTTAGCAGTGTATAACTTTGCTAAATTTAAAGTGTTTGGGCAAACATTTGTCATGCTGAATGTTTGACTCAGGAAATTAGTTTTTTTTAATGGCTTGGCCATTTCTAAGAATGAAGTTAAAGGAAAAACTGTTTCATCTCTACTTCAGACCCTAAATATATTCTGAACTTGTTGGTTAAAAAATTTGAGGGCTGTCTATCAATTTAATTATTCAGTTTATTTGTCATACTAGTTGACAGATGTGTTTATAATTTGAGAAAAAAATATCTTGGTTTTTCCAATTTACAAGAATCCAAAAATAATCCGGTTTCTTAAACACTGAGTAGCGTCCATGACAATTAAACTGTTGATTTGAAGACTTGCCTTGGTCTAAGCATACTTTAAGTTCACACAGCTCCTGCATGGTGACTGGATAGGCTCTGTGACCTCCCTGGACCAGAAAAGAATTTTCTAATGAACCGAAACAGTATTTCTCTTATAGTGATTTCTCTTTGTTCACCTGGATTACTGTACTGGTAGGCATAAGATTTCAGAAATTTGATTTTACCTCAAATTTTCTCTCAATTATTGCTCAATAGACTGCAGACAACGTTGCTGTTTCACCTTGTATTTATTATTGTTGGCATTCATGAAGGAATGGGCTTTCTGAAGATAGTTAATGCCCAATAATTTTGAATGGGACCTGTGAGCCAACCTGTTGCTTATTCACTCACTGCACTTACTTCAAAAATAGATCTGAAATGCTAGTGGCCAGCACAAACAAGCTGTGGAAGAGAACAAAAAGTACCACATTTGGTGCAATTATTAGGGCAATACTCACCTGCTTAATGAAGTAACAAGCAAAGGTCAGTGTGTTACCATTGCTGTGCAAGCAAGAGTGGGCACAGAAGCACAAGCGCTCTAAAGGAGCACCAGCATTCCTTTTGCTTCTTGTATGAAGCAGATCGTTTAGAAGTGATTACATCATGAAACGCTGTCTTGTAAAATATGTGAATAAGTTAGTGCAAAGCCCCCACATTATATTGTGTCATGGGTTTGCTGTATAAACTTTGCCTTTGCTACTTTATATCAGTCAGTTTTTGGGGCCTTTGTTTCTCTGTGAGTGTAATGCAAATAGTAAAATGTTCTATTTTTTTTAGATGTATTGAAATATTACATGCCACTATCTTTCATTTGCATTAGCTATACTTTCTTGGGAAAATCAAAGGATGTTTTTATGATAACACTTATTTGTGTATTTGCTTTATATCTAGGCCTTTATCAGTTTTCCATAATATAGTTTTCTCTGTTACTCTGAAACCCTTTACAATAAACAATAAATCCTTTTGTTGCTAAAGAAGTAGAGAACTTTTCAAAGATAAAGATGAATGAGTCTTCAGGTTGTTCATGCTGATAATCACAGTGTTGGCCCCAGTGTAAGCAGAAGTACTCTGTAAGACTTCTGATTTAACAGACACCATTCAGCAAATTTTGAGGGTGCCTAGAGGTTCTTTGAAGAACTTTCTCTTAGTGAAGGTGCTGGCAGATATAATCTGGGTTTGAACCTTACTTGTATCTCTGCAAGTGAAAGCCGTAGTGCTCTATCAGCTCATGACAGAAGGACTGTAGTTTTTTGTTTTGATCCCAAAGTGCCAGATACAGTTTGTTTCCACAGGTTGTGCATTCTAAACTTTTCGCTCACTTTTCTGGAGCTGCTTTGTGACCAGACCAATGTGTTCTGAGGTCTCATTCTCTGCCTCTGAAGTCAATGAAAGATAATGACTGCAGGCTGGGTGGCATGCTTAAGGCAATTTGGACTCTTGTCTTCACATGGAACTGTGCAAAAAACCTCCAAAAGCCTAGATCTTTGCAGCTAAGCATAAATGTGGCAGAACTGAGTGAAACCCTTTGAAAGGCTTCCTTTGTGTTTTCTTTATTCATTTATTTTTAGAGATGAGTAGAAAATGTAGTCCCTTCTCACCTCGCTGTATAAAGCCTCAGGTTTTTCAGTTTCACTTTCTCATGATAGAAATTTCAGGTAAAGGAACACTACAGGTTTGCATACCTCACAATTATAGAGCTTTATTTTTCCAGTAACAGGAGAAAGAAAAAAGCTAAACCTGCTTCCAGTACTAGCCAAAATTTGGCACAAGATTTAACAAATGTAGCTTTTTTTGTGTTGTCTTGCTAGTTTATGTAATACAGATCTGTATGCAGATAAGTAATATACCATCTGTCATAGAACTGATCTATGCTAACTGCTGTAGCAAAGTAGGCATATTTTAAGGTGTAGAATTAGTATGGCATACAGGCTTAACCTTCATAAATATATAGCACAGCAGTGCCTTAGCAGCTCATTGGCATGGATGGACAGAGATATAAATTTCTATAGTAGTTCATTTATAGAGCATGGCACATAGCAAGATTAAATACCAGCCATGCTTTTGAAATTAGTAGCTGATAAAATTAGTGAAATGGTATATTTGAGAGCAGTTACAAATATGTTCCAGGGAAGAGGGAAAATACCCACAACCTATACTTGCCAAGGATGTTTAATTTCAGATTTTTGTTTTATCAGTGAAAAATTAAAGTTTAGATGGTATGAACAGACAAATGCAACTGGTCTGTATCTTTGTCTTCTCTCTGCTTCCGACTGTAGTGGTCAGTGCAATAAATGAGTGTTGTTATCTCTTTAGAAAGGATTGTGGGGAGTCTGTGAGTCTCTGCATCAGTTATCTGAGTGACTAATTTGAGAGTTCAACTGTACCACGTTGTAATTCACTGAAATCAGCCAGAATTAATGATCCACCAGCATTCTTTGACTATAGCCCATTCTACCAAGAATAAAAATGAAAGCAGGAAAGCTATTATTTAACAAGTACATTTTCAGCATTTTTAATAACATTGCGAAGAGTGTGCTCTCTCTTTGTTGTTGCTCTTATGATGCATTTTGCTGCTGGGTTCAGATTTGCACATCAGCAAAACTTTGGACAGAATAAATTAACTTTCTTCTGTTGACTTCAGTGGAGCGAGAGAGTTGCGCACAGTTGATACGTTTCCCTGATTCTGAACAGGAAGTGGGTTATATCAAAGCCATTGTTCTCTGAATACAGCCAGGTAAATAAGTAATTTGAGTGGCTTTAATCATGCAGAAAGTATTCAGACTAACAGGGAAGTTATGCCTTAGGGAAAAGTAAAGAAATTTCCCAAGTACTTTACTAGCAAGAGATTTGAACAATCGGAGAAATAAGTGTCAATAACCAAGTTTGGACTGTACTGAGAACCACTGCTTAGGGTCTATTTTTATTGCTACCTTTACAGCAGGTTGCTGAATTTGTGGAAATAGGAAGTCACATGGCAAATAAGTTGTTGACACCTGACTTAGAATACAAGGCTTACCGGGAAGGAATTTAAGGGAAGAATGCAAATTCCCCTTTCTGCTACATGGAGGGTTGCATATATGTGGATATAGCACAATTTCTGTTACAGAAGAAACAAGACCTCAGATAAACCAAGAGTGAGAGAAAAATGTTTTGTCTGCATTGCATTCCAGGAACCTCCTGCCATTCTTAGTAAGAAAAGGGGTCCAGTCTTCTAGGTTCTGTGCAAAGGCCGATCTGGGTAGACATCAGCTCTCAGTAAAACCAAACTTCACTGACTACACAGGCAAAGTGTATGGAGCTTGTCACAGGGTAAGAGTGCTCTCTTCTCTCTCCCACATATTAAACGCATAGTTTGTGTTAATTGTGGAGTGAGGTGCTAGGCAAAGGACAAATTCTGACTTAAGTTTCATTAGTACAAATTAGGGCAAATTTTGGCACTACCTGAAATCATACCTGGCATCATAGTATCCATAGAGTTGGAAGGGACTGTTAAAGGTCATCTAGTCCAACTCCCCTGCAATGAACAGGGACATCCACAGCTAGATCAGGTTGCCCAAAACCATATCCAGTCTTGCCTTGAAGGTCTATAGGGAGAGGACATTAATCACATCTCTGGGCAACTTGTTCCAGTGCCTCACCACCATCACTGTAAAAGACTTATTGTTATATTCAACCTAAATCTACCCTCTTTAAGCTTGAAGCCACTTCTCCTTGATCAGTTACCACAGACCCTTCTGAAGACTCTGTCCTCTTCTTTCTTGTAGTTTGCCTTTAAGTATTGAAAGGCTGCTATCAGATCACTGTGCAGCCTTTTCTTCTCTAGTCTGAAGAAGTCCAACTCTGACCCTGTTCTCACAGGGCAGGTGTTCCATCCCTTTAATCATTTTTGTGGCCTTTCTCTGGATGTGCTTTAATAGGTCTACATCTCTTCTGCACTAAGAACTCCACAACTGGACACAACATTCCAGGTGAGGTCTCAGCAGCACAGAGTAGAGGGGCAGAATCACTTCCCTTGCCCTGCTGACCACGCTTCTTTTGATGTGGCCTTCTTGACTGTGAGGACACATTGCTGACTCATGTCCAGCTTCCAATCCACCAGTACCCCCAGGTCTTTTTCGGCAGGGCTGAGCTCAGTCCTCTTGTAGCTGGAGGTAGAAGGCTCTATCTGTAGGCTCCACTTGATTGGGTGGCCTGTAGTAGACACTAGTCACAAGGCTCCCTTTGCTGCCTTGTTCTCTGTCACCCATAAGTTTTTGACTTCCTATGGTGTTTGGCCTGGATATGTGCCTGAAGGGCTGGTTTGGTCACACATGCATCCTGACCTCATTCCAGACACAAGCAGAGGCATTGTCTTGAATCTTAATAGAAAGGAAACCTATTTCACATGTGCCAGGAAGTGCACTCTCAGTTGGTCCCTAATGCGGCCAACTGAGGATGTGGATCTCTCAGGACTTTGCAACAGGTACCAGTGCTCAGAAGACACAAAGACCTATTGCTCAGCTCTTTCTATAAGCATAATATGAACTTCTCAGTTTGCTGAAATCCTCCCAGTTATGAGAATTTTAATAACAAGATTGATTTGATTGTAAAGAGTCTCCTGCTGTGAAATCTCCTCTCTTTACAACCATCTTAATATTCTTTGTTATAACCACCTTTGCATTGGTTGAGCTTCGACTTGCATTGCTTAGTGCACGTTTACTGACAGTGACATGCTGTGCTGATGCACCTCCTGCACTGATAAATTAGATTGTGGTTCACCTTATTCTTTTACTTTTAAGTGATATCTGCTAGTCTTTTCTGGTCTTCATTGTCACCTTTGAGACCCACTTTTGCTGTATGTTCTTGCTTTGAGCTTAGTTTGCAGCTCCTTCACTGCACACTTGTTTTTCAAGTAGGGTGAGCATAACACCCACAACAGGTTTTAACACTGTCCTGATGTGGGTTTTCTGCCTAATATGGTTATGAGTTGGCTTTGCACCAGCATTCGTGGATCACATCACCCACTATCAGTGGGAGCTGTGCAGTGGATTCTTTAGCACTGAGCTTGGCAATTGATCAAGGAGTAATAAATAAGGTTTTCTCAGCAGTTCTTAGTTTGTAATTGTTTATGTCTACAACCCTAATGTCTTAATTAAACTTTCAACACATTATTCCATCTTTTGTGGGCTTGTTTCATTAGCTTAGCTGCTAATTAGCCAGTATTTTACCCATCTTCTACTTAATGCTTTATTACATGTGCTTTTCCCAGGTTAATTTCCTTCTGGAAAGCTACAATATCACTAAGCCTTTGAATTTGTCGTTTTCCTGAACTTACTGGCTGCTTTGAGGACATTTTTTTTCTTATTCTTTGATGAAAACAATGGTACTAAATCTCATTGAATTCCTTCTGATGACCTCATCAGCTCATACTCATAACTATTACATGATAAACATGCACATTTCTAGATTTTAGAGTATTTCACAGTCTGTTGCAGTATTTCTAAATATTTTTGCATATCTATGAAGCATAGTTTTATGATTGTAAGGAATCTTACTACTAAAGATGATGTTTTTTTTTTTTTTTTTTTTTTTTTTTTTGCGTTATTACTACAATAAGACCTTAAGCGATAAAACAGGCTTATTACTAGCTCACCTAAACTGGATATTAATAAATAAATAAATAAATAAATAAATAAAATTGTAATAATAAGTGTCTCTTATTATTTTATTTTTTCCCCTTAATTTTCCAAAACAGTTTCAGTCAAAACTTCGAAAAACCCTCTGTAATTTCTTTTAGTGTGAATATTCAACTTTTGTCATTTGGACTTCTGTTCTTTTAACTACAACACACTTACATTGTACAGATAGTTGTCCCTAAGGCTGTTCTTTTTTTCCCTTCCAAAAATGAACATAAAAATAATTCAGGGTGTTCAGGTGAAATGGCCATGTACACACTTATTGAAACTTCTTGTGAAGTACATCCTAATTTGCTATGAGGAAGAATTAAATAATAGTCTCAGATTTCTTTTCCCCATTGTCATAATTTAACTGAAAAGAACACTCTTGATGTTTTGTGCAGTTTCCAAGGCAGTGAAATTTGGTGAGTTTTATCTTTTCAATCTGACAAATTGATTTACTTAGACCATTTCATATCTGAGCTTATATACTGTGGCAAATAGCCCTACTTGTGTTTGTATTGTGGCAAAGGGGGATCTTGTTTATTACTTTGTTTTAAAATAATTTGGTGAACACAGATCTGCTTTATTTATTATTATTATTTTTTTAATCTTGAAAGAAAATACGTAGTTGCTCCACTCAAGTAGGGTGAGATGCTTCTGAATAAAAAGTCAAAGTACAGAGATGCTTAGTTTGTTAGTTCTAGGTTTTGGCATTCTGCTTCTACTACCCTTAGCAAGCTCTAATAGATCGAGATCATTCTGTATCTCATTCTGAAAGGCCCAACTCATGCAATGGACTTTACTGAGGGTGCAAATCTGCCACTTGTGATCTGGATTTCAGTGCAGGGAACATCCGTCTTTTTAATACAGAAATGTCTTTGAATCTGGCCTCTAATATTTCATTTGAAATGGAGATCGCTTAGATTGGTATCACTCAACATGAAGATTAGTGCCTTACTGATTTATTATATTGCTGGAGAAATTGTAGGAGAAAGCAGTTTTCAAGAATGCACTGAAAAAGTGTGGGAGGGGGGGAAGGGGGGAAAGCAGAGTTACTTAGGTACTAGAGTTAATAAAACAGAAGAAAGACTGTGTGGAACAAGAGAAGAGGGTTTGCATTCAGAACTTTCAAATATTGAGGTTAATGCCTGTCGTTCACTGACAGTGCTGTATAAGATTAGACTCAGGTTAAAAAAGAATTCTTTTTGTTTGCCTCAGGTCAAAACAAAAAAAGAACAAAAAAAGAACCCTAGACACAGAAATGGAGAGGAAGATTGAAGTTTGCTGAGTTACTAAGGAAAGAATGATTACTTAACTCTATTCATAGATTTTATATAAGCTTTCAGAAGTTTTGTGAATCTTCTTGCTGCAATTAAAACTCAGTAACATTTCTCTAGGAATTTAACTAAGAGGACTGTAATTAAATGATCAGAAAGCCTTTGTTTAGCATTTTTGAGAGAACAGGAGTTGTTAGCTAATACAAAGCAACAGAAAATTCTCAGGGTAAAATAAAATTTGAGGCATTTAGAAATAATAATAATAAAAAAAAAGAGCACACAACAAACACGGCTCATTTGATAAAAGAAACGAGGTTTAGTGGGTGTCTAATGATTGTATTGTAATGTAATTAGAGTTGCTAAGTAATAGTTGTGTTATTATGATTAGCCTGAATTCAAAGAATTGAAACACTAATGTCATTGTATGGAAAATACTGTGACTGTTCAGGCTTCTTGCTATTTACAACTTTTGAAAGAGCAGATTTGCCTAGGAATTCTGTTTCAGATTTCAGTAGATTTTTCTAGCCATTAATAAACTCTGAAAATTGATACTTTTGAATCCCTGAGGTTCAGATATATCTTCACTCCAAGTCGTGACACAGACATGCACATATTCTGCAATGAAACTTTTTGTTTGTGGCTTCTGTAAAATAAAAACTCCGTGTCTGTGTCATGTTATGATTTTTGGTCATCGGTTTTCCACATCTTAACATCATGTAGAGTACTGAGAGTTAAAGAGTTAATGCTCCAGGTCCGAGTACCTGTCCCAGAAGAGAAGAACTATTACATTCCCCAGAAGACTGTTTTCTGTTCTGTTATCATTTCTGCTCAGGGGAACAGATATAAGGCCTTGGTAGGTCACCTGACATGTTCTTTTCCCATTTTTTGGTTCTCATCCCCTTGGCACACATCACCTCAGCATTAGTGTAAAACCTTTCATTTTGTGGACACTCTTTCTCTTGTTATATTTGATTTATTAACTTCAATTGTAATTATATTGTATTATGGTGTGTTATGTTGCATTCCAGTACTATATTCAGTAAATTAGTTTGTTTCTCCTCAGATCGTTGCTGCTGTTTTTAATTATTCAGGAGCCCCTGTCTTCCCTTTCTGGAGGTGTGTATTTAATGAATTCCTCTGCCCCACTAGTCACCAAACAGGGCTGAACGAGCCCATAAACTGTTGACAGTCTGAGAGGTCACATATGTGCTCTGACAGGTGTCTGACCTGAATAATTTGGTGAACAAGATTTTGGGATACATCAGTCTCCATACAGATGCTCTTTCGGTGTTATTTTTCAGCCCACTGAGCAACTCCACTGTATACCTACTTCTCTAAACTGCCAGCCAATGCATCACAGCTAAGAAAATGTGTAAGAATTTACTTTGCTTATGTTCTAGCTTGTAGGTTTAATATTTTGTTCTTTATAATTTATCCCTAGGTACAAATATGAGTATATATATTTTTAATATGTCTAGATGAAAAAATAAATATGTAAGAAAACACCAGCCAGTAAGCCTAAAGCAACAATTAGGTGTAAATCTGAAATCTCTGCAAGATAGTTTGATGTGTTAGCATGAAATATAGTTGCCTGGTTTATTTGGGTTGCACTTTGTCCCATTATTGACAACTTTCTCAGCAATTATTTTGTACTTCCTCTCATAGAAAAGCATGCCTTAATAATTTGGAAAAGCTACATATAAATTTGTGTTTGCAGATAGCAATTACAAGCAACACACTTTTTTTTTTTTTTTCTTTTTTTGCCAATACATTTTTATGATGGATTATTTTCTTATCCAGAAATAATGATGTTAACATCCTGAAGATTAAATTGCTTTTCCCAGTAGCTCAGGAAATGAAGGGGAAAGAGAAGCTTTGTTGACTGTATGTTCTCATAGGTTGGAAAGATCATATCATAATGTGCTGAGGCAAAAAGTCTGGAATACATTTAGTGCAATTTTAGAGAATTAGAATCAGGAAGCTCCATGTAGTTGAATGGAAGTGAAAGGAAGTGAAGAAAACTTCCTGTGTTTTAGAAAGAATGTGGGTTTTCTACTGTTGCCGGATTAACCTGTGAAAGTTAAGTTGTTACCTGTTACACATGGTGCTTGATTCAGATGTAGAATGAGATGTGAACAAAGTTCAAAGGAACAATGGATTTGAATTTCACAACTGTCTACTTTTACTTTCCAGGGTTGGGTAAAATCTGACAAATGTGTGTACATGCGCATCACAACCCTCCCTCCCCCATGTGTATAGAGCTGCTTTTCCTCTTCAGCACCTTTCCCCATTTCCAAATGTTGTTTCTTATTCTCCTAAATGTCTCAAAAAGGAAACACCATGGCTAGGAAATCCCAGAAATTCCATGTGAATCCATTGTGTCTGAAATATATCTTGGAGAAGTGCATACTTTTCTTTTTCCTGTCATTTGGCATTTTAGATGTACTATTTTCCAGTTTTAATTTGAGTACATCAGCAATTTTATCAAAGGAAGTGCAAGACCATTTTGAGCTTTCTTGCTTCAAAATGTCGACTATTGAGTATTGCTACTCACTCAAAGGCAAACAATATGCACTGACTCTCTTGCTCACCTACCGTCCTGCTGGATCTGAGAGCATTTGGGCCTTCACTCGGAAGTCTGTAACTTTGTAGTGCAGATCAAATAGGTTTGGATTGCCTCTGAGCACAGAGCTTTGAATCTAGGGTCTGAACTTCCTGTTGCTTTTCCAGCACTGTAAGGCTATGCATAGTACGTGGCTGATTTCTGTCTCCTTCAGATGTGCTGACTGTGTCTGGCAGTTAAGTTCTGTTGGGGCATATTAGCCATTCCAGGACTGGATGTCTGTGACAACCTAGGTGTGAAGAGACTGTGTGAGTTGCAAACAGCTTTACCCGCCTACATATTCATCTCTGTCGTGGTGGTGACAACTTCAGCTGGAATTAGTAGTAAAACTCTAGATATGTAAAAAGATTTCAGCTCTGTTGAAAAATCTTTTTGTGAGACAGACAATGTGTGTCTCCTGTATTCAAATCCTTAATTCTATTCAAGGTGAAAAGTAACAGAGGTTACTTTCGGGAGATCTTGCTTTGTACCTTCTTCATGGCTAGTAACTCTATTGGTGTTACAGCTATGTTGTGAGGTGTGGGCTTTCAGTCAGTGCATATCACAAGGTGGATGTTTTAGCTATAGCCACTATTGACTCTGAGATGCTCTGCGAAAACTGTACTCAAATATAGAGCACTTTTGCACCTAGGAAGGGAGGAAGACACTGTAGAGCTCCTCTTCCATTTACCCAGCTCCAGAATCAGCTTAGATATAGGATAAAGTTGTGCTTTAGCAGGATTATTTCTTCAGTGATTAAAGTGGCCTCTCTGCAGCCATTTCTGCTTTTCTTTGTGCTTGGTCTCACCCACATGACAAAGGAGCTGTAGGTGGTTCTTTCAAAAACAGCCGTGAACAGACTTGAAAGTCTGGTTGACCAGCTGGTTCATAGTATAGCCACACAGTTTGGTAGGTTTGAGGAGGCCCATGCTGACATGAAGACTGTGAGGGGAAGATCTCAGCAGCAAAGCAGCAGAGCCAAAATTCCTCAAGTAGATATTACTGTGAACACCATTACATAGTGTCTGAGGGACTCTTAAGAAAAACTTTTGGTTTTTGGTACTTTGTTGTGTTTGAAGCAGATCCCCTCCCACAGGAACTGCATGGTACATTCAGGCAACCCCACTCACACCTGATCTTACCCACACCAGTGTTTCAGCATCTAGTCTGAGTCACCGTGGTCTTTCTGAACTTGAATTGGAGAATGCAACACACAGGGTTCAATATGCAATTGAAAAGGTGGCATATGTAATAAGGCATAAAATACTGTTGGAACAAGTTACTTTTGTCATTCTGCATCACAACTGAAGTTTGAATTGAATTGCATGGGATATCAAGACCTCTCCTGAGGTATGCTGTGGTGTCACATACTTGAAAGGTTATGTGTCTTGCTTTAAAAATAAGTATTTCTGCAGGAAAAAGGACCTTTTTTTTTCAGTTGAATAGCTGAACAGCATCTTATTGATTCTTTTAAATTTTTAAGATTTAAGAGACTGAGGAATATACTTTCTCATTCCCATGCTATAAAGGTGTAAGGAGGTTGTGGTTATGAATAAGCACTTGCTATCATTACAGAACAGTACCTGGTATCAGGCCTTCACTCTCCAAATGTATCCCATCCTCTTCAGTTCATCAATTCCCCATTCCTCAAATACTGCCATAACACATGTTCTCAGCTTCTAAGTGCCCCTGAACAGGAGGGATACTGGTCTCCACTGTGTTGAACAGAAGGGAATGATTTTTATTTGCTTGTTTTCTTCCTTTCCTTTCTTTCTCAAGTCATGTCAAGCCACTGTTAGCTTGCAGTCCACCTCTGATGCTATTTTTTCTTTCTCACTTGTTATATTTTCAAGCACGAACCTACATGTGACCCTGCCCCTGACTGCCTCCTTATCGTCTCTCAAATCAGTCCTTCAGCATTTTGTGTTCTTCAGCAAAGGAAACTGTGATGCTTAAAAGCTTGTTCACAATTGGCTATGTGTGGACCGCTTATCAAATTGACCATCATTATCTCACTGTTTCCCAGTACCTGATCATCTGGCCCTATCTTATCTGCTGTATTTGTCTATGACTGTCATGCCCTATAGAAAGGACACAGTGTTCTGTTCTTGCATAGAGTGAAAAAGAGCGGATATGAGGAGAAATGTTACAGAATTGGTACTACACTAGCGTATGATAATTTGAGCAATATGTACAATGATGACCTTGTTTATGCCTGATGCATCTTAATACCATTCTCACTGAATGCTAGGACAAGAAATTGAGTGTTTGGTACTACTTTAGGAACAGAGAATAATGTGCTGGTGAAGTTGATCAATTTAGAGTTTCATCACCTAGTGTGAATTTCCAACCTGCACTCATATGCGGGCTAAACCTGTGTCTCTGATATTTCAAAATAATTTACAGCTTTCTAGCAGATCCACCATTATAATGTATACCATTATTAATGCATACACTGAGCCAATGTCCTAAGCAGTCCAAAGTCTGTCCTCCAAAAGTCCAAGGTAATGTTTTTGCTGACATCCTTCATGAATTCATCAAAAAAAAGAGAACTTTATCACTTTGTGATCACTCAGTCCAAAATAACTTCTAACCAGATCTCCCACCAGTCCTTCTCTGTTCATAAGCAGTAGGTCTAGAGAAGCACCTCTCAAGGTATGCAATCTTAGCAGCTATGTCAGGAAGTCTTTCTTCTATGCACTCTAGGGACCTCCTAGACTGTGTTATATTTCAAGCAAACATCTGTTAAGTCAAAGATTACATGGGATACTTCTGACATCTAATACAGATTTTATTGTTTATTCTCTAATGAATAAGAGAGACTTTCCTGAGAGAAAGTCTGAATCATAAATGAGGCTTTGGTGCTGACTGTGCTGGTGTGTTTGCAATGAGAAAAGACCTAGGCAGACCCAACTGCAGCTCTGCTCTTTTCCAGGAGGAAGCAACTCCCACTGCACATCTGCTGAGTGGGATGGAAAACAGCTTCTGGATGGCTGCGGTCTGCACTCAGAAAAAAGTAAACTGAGACACTTCAGCTGTTCCTGCATACCTTGTTCAGCTGCCCTCCTGCAGCAGCTACTAGAAGAGAGAAGCAGAGAGCATAAGCTGTGCACTACTATGCGTAGCTTTACAGCCTAATCATTCATCTAGTTGGGCTTCATTGTTACACTGCAATGATGAAAGCAATTCCTTGTTTCATTTCAAAGTTTGGACTCAAATTTAGACAGAATCTTGAAGTGACGTGAATTCAAAACAGATGTTACCCAACTGCATCAATGGGATAGTCCTTGGGTTTTGATTTTGTCTTTTTTTTTCCCCTCGAGAGAAAAGTAAATTAGAACATTATAAAGTTTTTCCAGATGATTAAATCTTAGTAGATCCAGCTTCTGTGAAGTTCTGCCATACCATCTCAGATCTCAAGATTAGTTAAAGTTCATAAGCAGTTTGGCCTGAAATCACATATTTTTTTACGAGTTCTTAGAATTTATGCAACAAAATTGTTGAAAGTATCAGTCATACTCTGCTGAACAAGTAGATCACTTGTCTCTTTATAAACAAGAGTCGTCAATAAAAATAATTTACAAGTGTAATGAGATGTGGCTTCTTAACTAAGTATTCAGCTGGATGATGGAATGAGAAGGATATCTGCCAGCTAAAGCTAGTGGAGGGTCATATACTAACCATAATTTCTTAAAATAAATACCAATGTGATTTTAATATGACCATTTAGACTTGGAATGGAATTGTAACATGATAAATGTTGGACTTTTATTTCTAAAATGGACAGAGCGTGACCTAGAGGAAACCAGCTTCACAACTGAGATTTTCAGTAGAACCTAAAGAGGTAGTTGCCTAAATTCTACTGGAATGTTTTAGGATGCAAACCTTTTTGTCATTCTATCCTTGAAAATGATAGCTCATGACAGCTTATTCTGGATTATAACACCATGTCTGTGAATTTTTTGGTTATTCACATAGTGCAGTGTGTAGATAACAAAGGTGACTCCGGTAGTCATTTGTATGAAACTAAATGAGTGTACAGCAGATTTATCATTCCCATGACATTAATTAAGGCTTAAAGACTTTGGCCTGCCACTGAATTCTTGCCCCTCATGAATTTACAAGGTTCAGAAACCTAGAACTCTGACCTAACACACAGGATTACTTAGACTGTTTTCTGTGATTTTCCTTCTACCCACTGATTTATTTTGTATTGATATTATTAGCAGAATATGTTAATTTAATTACTTAATAATAAGTAATTTAAAATTACATATCACCAACTATTTGTTTGTATTGTGGTCTAAATCTGTAAATGTGGCATTATCATGTCTTCTTAACTGTGTCCAGAGTTTGTGTACAGATACAGAAATTGCATGAGTACATACACTCGCAAATGAGTAATTTGCACCAGATTTGATACACTTATGAAGAAGACTGAGGACTAGCTGGCTCTGTGGCTATGCTTAAATCCAGCCAAATCAATCTAATCTAGCATTACTTATAAGGATATGCAGAAGAAAAAGTAACTCAGAAGGCAATGGGATCAAATAAAGAAATGGGTTTTTGCTGCCATAAACTTCATGTCTGAATACAGGGACAATACTTGTATGGCAAATGCTACACCAGATTTCTCGTTTTCCTATAAAGAACATAGATGATAAAGTTTGAGACTGTTTACCTTCAGAGAATGTCTCTGCATTTGGAAACAGATCTATGGAACTGCCCCTCTGGGATCACAAAGATATTGTGAAAGCTGAAGTCATATTAGCATATCTGCACTCAATTGTTTATGGTCTCAATATAGGAATAAAATGTTGTCAGCAGCAATTGCAAAGTTCAAAATATCACAAACAGGTGTGAAGTAATGAGTGAAGATGTATTATGGATAAGTTTATGTACACAGAGGTGGTTTTTGTTGTTTTTATCTTTGATTTTCTTGAAAATCTTTCAAAAGATTTTCAAATTAATTACCAGCATCTGTTTCCACATAGTAAATTTATGCTTTCCTTTATGTTTGGGCTTTTCATAGATACTGACTGGTTGTTTGTGCTCCACATAGTAAACTTTCTGGTTTTATGTACCAGTATTTGTTGTCATCTCTATAAATATGTTTTTGCATGCTTGCTAGTCTAATAGATTCAGTGGTAAATGATATATTTTAACACCTAAGGAAGCTTTGTTGGTAGCTGGGACACCTGGAAGTGTTAGAAAAATGCAATTACTGTGCTCTAAACATAACTTTGTCTACATTTAATTTAATACAGCCAGTGAAGACCATGCCCTTAATGAAGGCAAACCGCTTGTTCTGAGCTCATTTTCAATTTCTATGAAACCACTAAGAGAATATAATTCAAAATATAAATCTTGTCAAGAAGAATTACAGAAAAAAAGAAACCAACAGTTAAGTGCAGACTCTTTAAAGTAGCAAGTTTCCAAGTGATTCTCCAATGAGAATGTAACATGAATGATTACAATATTTTTCTCCATTCTAATGCAAACACAGAATCAATGATTTATTGCTGGGAAGAGAATGAAGATAATCTTGGTAAGCACCACAAGCCAGATCCATTTACGTTTTTGATGAAAAATAAGAGAGATGTGGTTGGGTTGTTGTTGTTGTTATCCCACAGTGTGTAAATCCAAGTGACATTGCTCAGGAAACTCAGGCCCTAAGATTTCAGTAGAACTAAAACTGAAGTGGAAATAAATACAAAAAATTTTTCTGTTTCAAAATAAATAAATAAATAAATAAATAAATAAATAAATAAATAAAAATAAAAAAATAAAAAATAAAAATCTATGACTAGCAAATTTAAAGAAATTTAGGCTAATTTCAACTTTTATTACATTTGAATTCACTTCATTTAGTGATTTAGTTTAAACTCCTGTTACTATTGTGTTTTATCTCTTGCTTGCAAAGCTCTTTTGCTCCTTTTCAGATAAAATCTTATCCTTCTTTGAAGAAAAAACAGATATCCCCTTATAACTTTATAAAGAGATTATCTTTTATAATTCTATTCGTATTTGCTACCAGGTCAGCATTTGCTGAGTTTCAATGTATTTGTCATGAGCGTATGTTTTGATTATTTCAAAGGCTGATATTTTTACTTATTTCCTTTTGTCCCCATCTTTCAGTCTTCTCAGATCATTATCTATTGAAAGGTATCAGTTTGCTCTGTTTTGAATTAATGAGAATTTGCACAGAGAGCTTTTACTTCTTCACTGGTCTTAGCATACAAGTGAATTTACTTCAGTCTTTGCTTTTAGTTTGCTTCATTTTCCCCAGCATTCATGAAGCTTTGTGCGTCTTTTTAAATTACTAAAAATCTTTAACAGAAAATTTGCCATTTTCATTCCGAACTTTACGTTTCACTTTTTGTTTTCTCAGCAGAAATAAATTCTATTAGCAAAGAGAAGCAGTATCTTTTTTGCTTTGAGGCTAATAAGTATTAGCTTACTATATATCCTTTTGCAGTCACAGTTCTTGTAATTTTTGTGTGGGAGATCACCAAGAAAAATTATCATCCAAAAATCTGAGTGGATTTGGAAAAAAAAAACCAAAAACGACCTAATTCAGTAAATTTTTGGCACCAAAACTTGAAGGAGGGAAAATAAAACAACCAAACCATTAATTTTCTGTTTTAAGATATGAGTTATGTAAGTGCTTGCATAATGTGTAAAGTTTTCTCAAAGGGAAAATATATTATTTCAAATGTTGCTATTTGTTGTGAAAAGATAATACCAGATCCACATAATCTCTTTTCCTAAAGCAAGCACTTTTCTCAAGAACTAAGACTCCATTACAGTAGCTGGAACCACTTCCTTTCACTCTACATCAGTACAGCACTCTCTTCTTTAGGGTACCCTTCAGTGTATGGATGGATGCCAGATTCTGGCTCATTTTGATTCAAAATTTAGATATTGACTGTCATGTTTCTTTCCCCTCACTGTTTTGATTCTAGCCAGCAAAGTCCTTTAGTGACACAATGATCACCCCCCAAAAAAATACTCATTCTATTCTCTCTTTATTATTTTAGAACTCAAATCAATTTACATGGATTTTCATGGAATCTTTTCTACATGTTATTTCTTTCTGCCTTTTCCTCTCCTAAAAAGAAGATAAAATAGCAATGTGTTAGTGAAACTAATTAAAAGTACTTGGGATATAGCTGGGCTGAACTTCAAATTGAGCAAAAGGGCCATCTTTCTCTTCAAGCTCACTGCTCCGGCCTCCCGTGCCAGTCATGTGTGTCATGAAATCTATTACACAAAGGAAAAACTAAGTGGCTGCAGTTTCCAGTTCAATTGTAGAGACAACTTTCTTTCTTTGTTACTTCCCTCCTTCAAATGCAACATAATTTTGTTCTTGCTATAGTACTTTTCAGGCTGCAGATATATGACTCCTCTCTTGGGAACACTCCTTTGAGGTGAATCTATGACACTTTTCTCCTATCCTTTGTAAAGGGCAGTTGTTGTGTTTAGGTCGGATTGACAATGCATTCTTCATCTTTCAGCTTTGCTTTAGAGCTACAGGGAAAGTTTTGTTTAGTTATGGTTTGTTTGTTTGTTTTGTGTTATTGTTTGTTTGCTTGTTTGTTTGTTTCTCTTTTCTAGGCATTGCTTATCTATCTGACAGCTCTCACCTTGTTCTTCATATCTAGCATTAAGAAGTAAAGTGAGGTGGAGGGGCAAGATTTCTTCCCAGTTTTCTCTGTAAGTAAAGAGGCATCAGCGAAAGAGTTTCATTTGGAACTGAGCATGAGATGTAATTCCCTGTCAATAATACATCAGTTCTTAATGGAATCTTCAGCTTTGTGGAAGCTTGTGGTTTTCAGTCCAAAAAACTCTAAGGCTTTTTTGCAAATAACAGAACTAAGAGTGGAAGAAATACTTAAAATTTGTTTGCTTTACCTTTATGTGGAATGTTCAGATGCAAGTTTATTTTGATCCCCAATCATTTTTGAGCCCCATTATACTCACAGAATGCTGTGGCTAGCTTGTTAATCTCACGCCTCTGCAGCACTTTAAATGTAAACTAGAATGTCTTAAAATTATCTTAAATGAAAAAGCATGTAGTTAAAATTCGTATTTTAAATTGTATTATTGGGAAATCATGTCAGGTTGTCTTAACTGTATTTTTACATTGGAGGACCAGTAGAAACTTGCTGTGACTGAAGTGAATGTGTCATTATCCTTTGGGCAGTGACTTTATCAATGCGAACAAGAAATTCCACATCTATTGAACATGGAAAGTCCTGAAAGTGTCAATTCTACAAGGGCTTTTCAAACCTGTTGAGTGATTTTGATGTTTGGAGATATTTAGTCACTTTCTATTACCTTTCTTGAATTCCAGTTAGCTTTCCCATGTCTGATTTCTTTACTGAGTATTATTCCACCCATAAGCTTTGTTAGTCTGTATTGCGCTGACATGGGAGAATGCAGACTGAAGTTAGTGACCATCTCCAGAGAGCTGGCCATCTGCCATCCTTGCAGTGAGCCTATCTTCGTTCTAGTCTTTGATCCCCGTGGAGTTGGTTTAAGTTATTAAAGGCTAATCATGATAGCATGCTGCCTTGTTCTCATGCTTACACCTCTGAAATTGCATCTACTCAAAATCACACTGGGTTGAGTCTTGAAATAAATTCTTAATTTGTCTTTGATTGTGTGAGCTGTCCAGACAGAGCACATGTGAAGCTTCAGTGAAAGATAATGCAGATACTCAAAAAGCACATCAGCAACTGATTTGTAAACATCCTGAAGTGGCTTTTTCTTTCTTTCTGAAGAGCTTTTTAAGGGAAATTACAGGGCTAAAATCACATCTTGCAGGAAAAAAAAAAAAAAGAAAGAAAGAAAGAAAGAAAGAAAAAAAAAGGTAGTATTAATATTATTTTCCTCAAGCTCTTGACCTGAAGAAGAAACTTAGATAGAACAGGCCTCAGGATGTTCAGGATGTACTCATCCAGAATAGCCATCACCTAGGGGTTGGCACTTGAATAAAAGACTGTGCCATATAATTAAAACGCTGTCATTTCTGTCATTTCTCCCTCTGCTCTATCCCTGCCCCCTCCCCCCCCCCCCCCTTTTTTTCCCATTCTCTCTTTTTTTTTTTTTTTCCGCTCTAATCATGTGTCGTGTAGGCTGGCAAGAGAAAGAAAATGATTACAGCCATGATCTGATCATCTGAAACTTATCTTTTAATACTCCATCCATCCTTGCACTTTGTCATTGTCTGAAATCACCATAGCGGTTCTCTCTATTTACAGATATCATCTCTAGCATGTTGCTGTTAGTACTGTTCATTTCTCATGTTGCTTTAACAGGTCTGGAGACATTGCCAGTTTCCTTTTGCTTTTTTCCCTGTGATAAATATCTAAGCCCAGTAACTCCAGAAGATAATTAATCCTGACAATTTGTCACCATTACTATGAAGTGTGGTTAGATATCTGGTTTTGACTAGACACCTAACTTTTAGGTATCTATGCCATTGTATACAATGGAAAGTTAAGGCCTCAAGCTACTTTTTTTTTGGCTTGGAAAAGCACTTCACTAGCAGCTGTTCAATCTATGTCCTGAAGTGGCTTATCTGCCTTCAGTGAAGACACCTTTCTTTAAAATGATAGAGCAATCATGTAACATCAAATGTTAATTAAATGAAATGAACAAACAGGTTCCTATGTTCCATATTCTGAATATACATTACAAACAAAACAGATTTTTTCTGCAGTGGATCAGTTCACATAGAAAATAAATGCAGGCAGGAAATAAAACTTTTTCTAATTTTTGATTTTAATCTTAACACCTCTTTAATTCAGTAATTCCTTAAGAGCTGAGTAATTGAGCACATTCATGTAAAGTATAATGAAAAATTGTTTCACATCAGAATGTGGAAGCATTTTACATCCATTTCATCTCTGTGAATGCCAGTTAAATGAAAAGTGCATTGGCAGTCCTTTCAGAAGCTGACTGCACATCAGATTGGCTGCTGGAATACAAGTAAATGGCGTATGTTGCAGTCAGGCCAGATTTGACTTTTTTGCTAATTAGTTTAATAAGGGGATTAAGAAAAGAATATGCTCTTAATTATCCAATCAAAATAGAAGCTAAATTTGTATATGGATTCACAGAACAGCTGTGTTAGAAGTTCAAGGTGCAGTAGAAGCTCAGCACTAGGCTGGGGGCTCCCTCTTGCACAGGGTACTCGGTGCTGATGGTTGTCCTGGGGGGATGTGTTTGCGTATGGATATGACGCACAGCTCTCCTGGCCCCAAGAGATCAGGGCCGTTCCTAAGCTGGGAGAGGCTGAGCAGGAACAACTAAGAGAATTAGAGAGGTTCACAAATGAGGCCTGTAGGGACATCACTGCTTCCACCTAGGGCCTCATGTTACTGAGGAAAATGCCAGTTGCAGGGTGAAAGGGATCTCTGAGTGGATCTAGCTATAGAAAAGGGGTTTGATTGTGTTAGGAGCTGGTGAACGTTTGGGGAATGATGTATTCTAGAAAAATAACTTCACCTTAACCAAAATAGAGCTGAAACTAAATGTTTAAAGGATTGTAGAGGATTATCTAAACTAGAAGCAGAAAGATGACAGTCATTGAGGAATATTCAGTTCAGTCTGATGCAATCCAAATAGAAGATGTGGCTAATGTACAGTACAACTCCAAAAATGCCAGAAGCGAAATAAGAATTGCAATAAACAGAGTAGGCAAGTCAGATTGCTTAGAGTATCAAGTGAATAGCATGTGCAATAATGAACAGCACCAAAAAGTATAAATGCTTCTATAACAATAGGAGAAGCCTAAAAATAACACAGGAAAATTGGAATAGTTGACATCAGTGGCAAATCTGAAATCCCAGAAACTGACTGGAAAGAGGTGAACAGCCAGTTACAAAGATGTTGTACTAAGGGACATGGTTTAGTAGGGAAATATTGGTGGTAGGTGGATGGTTGGACTGATCTTGGAGGTCTTTTCCAACTTTGGCGATTCTATGATTCCATGAAGCTGCTTGGAAATCAGTTTTGTAGAAAGTAGAGACAGATATTGTTAGGAGTATGGGAGGAGCATAGTACAGGTACAATAATGAAAATGTCAAACACAGTACAATATTGTTGGGAAATAAGAGTACTGAGGAGTCTATGCAAGTGAAATCTATTACTTTAGTTTATATTAAGTTTATATTGCCGAGGCCTCCTCTCTCCCAGTCAGGTCAAAATAAGTAAAACTGAAGACACTACAAATTTAGGACAGATAAAATGATACTGTCTGATATTGTGCAGCTCTTCATCATTATGACATGTGGAAGGAAAACTTATTAATTTAATAAACAGCTCATTCCTACATCAGCTTGTCTCAGAGCCCAAGAAACAAAACTAGACATTATCATAAACTCAGTCTATAGTGGCATACAACATCTTTCTCACTATTTACTGGTGTGTGAGCCAACATAATTGTACTTAAGTATTTGCATCGTTAGGGAAAAAGACAAAAAAAAATCCAAGAGACAGATATTCAGTTTCAAGAAAGAGCACTGCATAAGAAAGAGGCAAATAATAAAAAAAAAAGAATAAAATCAACCAGACAAACAAAAAAAAAATCTTGTGAGGTATAGTTCAACAAACAAGAGTCTGGAGTATGTATTACAAGCCCAGCTAAACTGCATACTGCAATTCCAGGAGAAAATGAAGCCATCAAATGAAATTTTCTCATAGCTCAAGGGAAGAGCTATCACTGAAAATGATTAGAAATGGAAAAGGATACTACCTTAGGGAAAAGAAGAGTAGTTAAAAAAAGTAAGGCCTACACGAAGGAGGAGAAAGCAAAGCCTGTAATACATGGCAAGTAGAAAAATAAACAAAACAACAACAAAATAGGAGGAATAAAAGAATATTTAAAGGGTAACTGATAAAGATTACTGCACCAGAGATCTGGTTGTTCAACAATCTCACCCTCAAAGAGGGATCTGGATGGGGCACAACCTCAGAGCTACTATCTGGTGAATCCTCTCTCCATCCACAAGACCATAGAGTCTGTGATAAATAAAAGGTCACTGGATTTATGAATAAAGAGTATTTGTTAGGAAAGCTGTTGTAAGGTAATCTCTGTCTTACTGGCCTAGTGGGATTCTCATAGTTCTGGTTTAGTAGGTGAGTCAATTAACATTTTTTATTCCATTTTGATTCCACCAAATCCTAGCACATTTGGGCTTTATAAATGCATCAGATAGAGGTTTTGACAAAAGAGTCTCAGAACAAGCAGTTTGTTTAGTATTAAATAAAAGTTTATTTTGTAGATTGAAAGGTGGTTATAGGGTAGAAAACAACTGATAGGTCTTACAGGTCAGTTTTTAAGAGGTCAAAAAGTAGAGGGGTCACTAAGGAATCAGTACTGGGGCCAGCTTTTTGTTTGTTTGTTTTTCCATGACATTCAGCAGTAACTAAAAAATGGAAAGAACTATGAAATCTCCAATTTCACAACTGATTTTATGTTATTTTGGCTAGTCAAATGCCATGCTGTTGGTGAGGATCATCATAAGGATTCCAGTAAATAAGCAGGAAGATAAAATTGTAATTAAACTCAGAGTGGATAACAGTAAGGGAGAAATAAAATAAAATCTAAATCATGTTTACATAATGCTGAGCTGAGAAATGGAAGGTAAAATTCACATGAAAAGTTTCAGCATTGACAGATGCCTGCAATTATCTGTTCAGCAAGGAATGGCATCATCAGGAGGAGTAAGAACAAAATAGAACGTCATTTTGCTACTGTATATTAAACACTGATGTGTTCACAGCCTAAGTACTGTGTGCAGTTTCTACATCTCCAAAAAGTCAGTGGAATTAAAGAAAGCATAGAGAAAGGCAACTAAAACAGAAAGGAGACAAAGCAGATGCCTTAGGGAGAGAAATGAGGGATTCTGGGACTATTCAGTTTAAAGGGAAGAAATGAGAGTAGGAGCAATATTTGCCAAGTCTACAAGGTGATGAATGATGTATATGTGAAACTGTTATTCACCAAACCCCATGGTACTAAAATAAGTGAGCAGTCACTGAAACCAGTAGAAGGGAAGCTTAAACAGTAGGAAGCACCTTTTTACACTGTAGGTAGAGCAGTTTTGGGATTTCTTGGAATAGAAGGCTAGGGAGACAGCTAACAGCACGATCATAAATTAACTAAGGAAAATCATGGAAATCAGATCTAAAGATAGATTCTAAAAGCAATAGGCAGACTCATTTTCTAACATCACCACAACAGGTTTTAGAAGCTGGAAGTCTCTAAAGCGGAGGGAATGCACCTAATCAACATCACCACTTTCCCGTAATAGCACCTATTGTTGCCTCTGTTAGAGATGGTGTACAGGTGCAGATAAGCTAATAGTCTGAGCCTATATTGCTTTTCTTCTGTTCTTACATTTTGTAAATTTCCACCACTTTGATCTGAATATATTCTTTCAAAAAATATTCATTATCTTTTGAGATTTCTTCCTCTGCTTTCCAATAAACACTTCAAATATTCACTAACAGAACCTGAACCAGGAAAAGAGGTTATTTCCACATAATAAAATCAAAGAGTACTGGAATTTATTTGAAAAGCAGTAGAATGGAATGAGAAGGAAGGAAAAAACCTCCCTTACTACCTGTTTTGGATGCAGTAGTCATGCTTAACTGTTATTTGATCTTAACTGTTATTTGATCATCCTGCAAATATCTGTGCTATTTAACAACGTTCTCAATACATTCAGTAAAATGGACTACATAGCAAGAGTACCTTTACTCAATCACTGTCCTCACCTCCTGCCAGCAGCCTGGCAGCCTCTGTGAGTACTGATGCTACAAGAGCCACTCTTTCCTGGCTTATCGGTGTAGATAGGTTCTTCATTAGTTCTTCATTAAACGTAAATAACAATACAGAAATCTAGAAATGCAAGAGGGTCCACCACTAAATTATTTTTTGCAAAGCTAAAAAATATTTAAAAGCTAACAAGTAATTTTAAAAGATCAGGAGATTTATGCTGCAAGCAAATATGCTGGTTCTTAAGATGTATCAATGGGGTTTTCAAATCCAACCAGATTAGGTCTTTAAACTGCTTTTCTACAGTGCTGTAGCATTGGACATGTCCTTTTTAAGGTAAATGAGGCTTCTCATTATTTTAGGATGGAGGGCTATAAAGAGTATGACAAATATTTTAGGACAAGGCTGAAAAGGGAGCTGTTATGTGACACTTTAAAAGATCAAGAGATTTATTGTGAGTACCTGCTCTCAGGCAGCCAGAGAGAAACTTTGTGTTTTTAAATATGATTATCTCTGCTAATAACACATCTATAGATCTGCAGGACTGCAGGAGGAACTGAGGATGCATAGCCTGCATTTTTAGTTAGCCAATCTGAAAGGATAAATATGCTAGCGCTTTTTTCCTTGCTCTAATGCAAACCTGCGCAGACTCACTCACAGTCTGCACATATTTGCGTATTTGAACCTTTAAGCCCTGGGCTGTATTTTTGGTTTCTTTACATGCACACATATGCTCCCTTCCTATGTTTTATATTGCCTCTGTGAAGAGTTTTCTTGAAACTCATGAATCATCTGGGTTCACACTGGAAGAGAAAATAGCAGGAAATAAGTTTTGAAGTAGGCTGGATGTATGACCTTCAGCTGCACAGGTACAAGTGCCACCTTTCACAAATATATAAGCAAATGAAATATCACAATTTTCCTTTCATATCACTGTTTTCATAGGGATGGCAGTGAAATAACTCATGATTTACAACCAAGGGAGACAATTGTGACTTTAATGTTTTCCTCTATTTGCAGCAAAACACAGAATAAGATTTAAACAAACACTGCCTTACTTCTTAAACCAACTTCCTCCCCCAGGCATGTTTATACTTGCATGAAATCTCCCACATGGTATGGCCCTCGGCAATTATTTACTAACTTCTCTGTCTTTAATTGCACACAATGTGCAGATAAAAGAGAAGAATGTTTTCTGGATAGATAGTTTATGACTGTATGGTTATAAAGTATCATATGTGTGAAAACTAAAGTTCCCAGGACAAATTAAAAACTAACCCCAAAATAAGAAGTGCTTGTTCTTAACAGTGGTTTACATAAACAAAAATAGTGCTTGTAAAAATTACTATTGGTAGTAACTGGAAGATTTTAAGCAGTGTAATTTTTCATTTAAATGATAAAAAGACATAAGATGTGATATTCTCTTGTCTTCTGCTGCTTGGACATTAGTGGTTTGTACCAATGTTGAGCAGATAAAAGTGGGAGAAGAATTACATTAATTTTTTATTTTTTATTTTTTTGTAAAAAAATAAAATTGCGAGACAGAAGTTGCTGGAACAAATGACTTTGATGTAAAATGTTCTCTGGATGTTGATTACAAACATTGGTACTTATAAGGCACTTGTATAAACTGGACTAACAGATGTACAACCTCAAAAGTGCTGTTGAAGGCAGCAGCACTTAGATTTGCTTAAAATTGTCCCCAGGGCTTTGAATATTCTTTCAGTTCTGATCATTACAAATAACTGATCAATTCTTTCGTCTTTTATGGTGTTACCCTGCTGTTACACTTTTCTCATTCACATTTTCAAAATGAATTTCATTTGTCAGAAATGCTGTATTTTCTTGAGAGATGCACAAAGAAAGGAGGGAAATAAGTATATTTAAGTATATTAATTATCTTGTAATTAAAATAAAGTACAGAAAATATAATACATCATGATACTTTTCAATTAGTAACACAAAAGATGACTTTCATTCCAGGCTGCCTTCCTGGAAATCTCCCAGCAGAAATGCTTGAAAGGCAAATGCAAAAGAAATTGTGTTTAAAGAAATGCGTGCCTTTATGGGGTCATAAACCTTGTGTGTGCAAGCTGGTTATTGTTAACTAACAGTAGTATTTGTCAAGGGAGGAAACAAAAGAGACAGTACTACTGGCATATGTGTTTTAACCCAGCAGGTACCATGAAGCAGTTCATCCACTCTCCATCCTCAATGGGACTGGGGAGAAAATTGAAAAATATGAAAGTGCGTGAACTCCTTGGCTGAGAAAAGGGCAGTAATTTCAGTACAGACAGTTCTGCAGATGCCAGTAATACCATGTTGTAGGAACACAGACTGTACTGTGACCAAATTTAATGGGTAGTGTAACAATTTACCAATAACGTGTGAAAAAAGGTCAGATGGATTGAAAAAAATATTGATTTATTATGAAGTTATAGCCAAAGATCAGAAGTTTACCCTAAATGTTACTATACCTGTACTAGCCACCTTCCATCACCTTATAATATAGGGAAGGATCAGTGTGCATACACATTTGCAAGTAAAATCAGAAACTCCAAAGCACCAACTAGGAAAATATTTCACATGTATCCTTTTTCTGTTGTTTATCTATAATCATGTGTGGTAATCACATATATAGAGAAACAATGCTATTTTTAATATTGTTTGTCTGAGGAATGAGTGCTCAGCTAAATGAAGAAGTAACCAGAGCTAGGATCAGGCATTTGTAATTTAATTCATGTTACGACCATATTAGTCTTTGTGCTCCCTCAGGAGACTTTCTGAATATGGAATTGATTGTCTTCTTAGATTGGTGTATTCAGGAGAAACAGAAGAAAGCCCATGGAGTTGTATACATGAACATGAAGCAAGGGAGAGTAAGCCCATCTAACTCTTAAGGATTGATAGATTCATATGCAATAAAAATTTCCCATACATGGGTATACAGTAGCATCTCAGCACTTGTTTTTATTACAGATTAATATAATCATAGTCTTTTTTGACTGAAAACTTCTGGAAAATATAACAATTAGAGTCCCAATATTAGGAGCTGTATGTTGAAATCTTGAGAATCTGTCCCTTGTTTAGATATCCTAATGAAAACTAAGAAGTTTGAAGAAATCTGTCCAATGTTGTCATTCTGAATACCAAAAATATGCTTTTATATGGTGAAATCTACGTCACTTCTGTATTTAACAGTACTCAGTGCAGCAATGCCACCATATGGTGTCGTCTTCCTAGATATATCAGTATTTAAATGACAACACCAGCAGGAGCTCAGGGAAATGCAGCAATCATGATTCAGTACGTGGGCAACAGTGCAAGCTACAGACGTCCTCAGAGGGAGAGTGGGAAATGCCTGTGGGAATTCATTATTTCCTAAATCTTTCCACATTGCTTTCAAGCCTTTAACTAATTTCTGTCTGTAGGATTCCCCGTCTTCTGTCTTTTGAACATTTTATGATGAAATTTATTTTCCACTGTGTTGTAATGTAACAGGCCATGAGCAAGTGGAAAGGAAGAACCTTGTAATACTGATTCTAGTTTGTGCTGAGGTTTTGCTGTCAGTCATTCTACCTGCAAGGGGAGGGTAATCCTGAAGAACTTTGTTCTGCTGGAATCCTTATCAGACCACATTTAAATTTGCTCCCAAATTCCAGGCTATACTGGAGCATACGTGAAGTACATGGCAACTTTTCATCAAACTAAAAAGATAAACTGTGTGCTCAGACTTCACACAGAGTATTTTCCTTTTTTATTTATGTATCTTGTCATTTCTAGGGAGGTCTGAGACTTGGAGTTAGACTTTCCTCATTCTCTTCCTTTAAAAGAGGAAATAGCATCTGCTGTGGTACTATTTACACATGTTCACAAAAGAAGAAATACAAAGATTCCTTGAAGTTTTGGAGTTCAAATTGCAGATCAAAACTGCATTAACTCCACTGTCCTGGGTAGCTCCAGTTTGAATAAGCCCTGTACACTTATTTCCCTCTGCACTTTCAAGTAGGTGGTCCATTTTCTGTGGTTTCTGTAAAGCATCATTCACTTTTAGAACATCTCTGAAGGGTACATACTCTTACCGTTTGTTTGCAATATGCTTGGAGATCCTTTCCACTGAAAGCTGATCTGTTAATGTACTGTAACAGTTATTATGGACTTCTGCCAAAATACACTAATGTCAATGGAAGATTCACTATAACCTCAGTAAAATCCAGATCAAACTCTGTTTCCTAATTACTTTATGTGTGGACAGATATAAATACACTTTTCATACAAGTTTTTCTTGAAGTCTGTGTTCTCATTGGTGCTATAACATGTGTTTGTGCTTAAAGGTAAGCTACAAATAGAATGTTAATATCACTGGTGCAATGAAACTGTACAACTCCTTCTCACAGAGAAAAAAAGAAACACTGCTTAAGTCACTGGGGATTCATATATCTTTCTAAATGTTAATGGGACACCAAAGATTCTTAAATGTAGATGAGTAAAAGATCTGAACAAGCAAACAAACAAAAAAACAACAAAAACCCCTTTCATTTCATATTTACTTGATTTATCTGTTTGCTTTATTCTAAAGAGACACTCTAATGATGTAATATTACATTCCTGAGATTCCAGTCTCACAATGTAGAAAATACAGAAATCTTTAATAATAGGGAAACATCTACTTTTTGCTACTTTTTAATAATTTTGCTCTCTCAAAATGTTTTGTTGTTGTTGCTGTTGTTGTTGTTGTTGTTGTTTTTTTTCCCCTGCATGAGCTCAGATGGTCATATTACATTTTTACTATGAAAGCTATTTGAAATTTTCTGGTAATGATCTAATCTGTGAAACACTAGAACATCTGACATTCGAGCTTCCTTGTATTTTTTTTTTTTTATGGTCAAATCACAGTACAGGATCCAGAAGCTGTCTGAGGAAGAAGAAATGATTTCTATTCAAGATGATCTAGAAAGCTTAGTCATCCAGATCTCATTAATTTGTTACTAGTGCTTTCAGGAATTTGAAGACTTAATTCTTTTTTTTCCCCTACATCATTCCTGCCCCGTGTTATCAGCTGGAAACTTGACAACTTGCGTGTCCTTCATCTTATGGCTGTGTGCAGGGTTAATTCTCTTCAGTTCTTGCTACACAGCCCTTTATTGAATGTAGGTAATCTTGAGCTGTAAACATATGTTTAAAATTGCCCAACATTTTTTTTTTTTTTTTTTCTAAATCCAGATATTTTAGTATTGAATCAAAATATCTCCTGCCAGTCAACATGTCAATGATAAATGTAGCCTGTATGCTCAAATATTTTTAAAAGGCTGTGGAGTTAACGTTGTCATGGAAGCTTGATCTACCAAAAACGAGTCAAAGGAGTCAAGCTGATAAAAAAACCTGGATTATGTTCTATGAGGCACATAATTTTGTGCCCAAATTTGTACCTCTGGGTGACAAAGTTGTGCACAGTAGTGGCGCTAATTATAATGGAATAATTTTCTAAGGTTTAAACAAACTTTATATATCCCTATATTAATTATGCTAAAATCTGGGTGAGGAGTAGTTTTAAGCTGAATTCCAACTTGTTCAAAACTGAAGATAAACACAAGGGTGCTTGATGTGTCCAAACATAGAGAGATGCAAGGAGACTGATTACTTTGGGAAGGTGGCTGTATGCTGATGTATTGGCCATGTGTGTCAGTAAGGAAAAAAATAGAAGTCTCTCACTAGTAATAGAAATGCAAGAGGCGTAGTAGAAAGATTTTTCTGGGCTTCTGAAATTGCAGAAAGATGATTATTTCTGTCTGCTTATCAATAATTTGATTAAGGTACATGTATGATGCTCTGAGACTATCCATTTTTGCAATAAATACTGGTTGCAGAGAAGGTCGGATACAGACCAGAGAACTGTGAAATAAAACTAGGTGGATCTAGACAGTCTGTGAATAAGAGCATTAAAATTCAATACCCATTTTCCTGGGAGCAACAGAAGGTTCAGATAAAGTTTATTTTCTGAATGTCTTACATTCTGTAAGATGGCTTAACTGCTAATGTTAAATGTGGCAACTAAAGACAGTTAGGCTCAGCTGGTGTCACACAGCTATGTAGAAAATGATTACTTAAAGCTGTGCTTTATTTCGCCCGATTGAACCCCATAATTTGTACAGCAATGCCCTTGATGCTGCATGATCATCACGGATAAGCAGTTTTCAGAGAAGTCTGAGTGTTCAAATCTTGCAGTGATTCACCATTACCTCAGAGCACAATCACATCTTGGGATAATCACTGCCTCTTGAACTTAGTAATTATTGACTGTCCAAGAGAGAGCTACTTATTTGTATCATTTCTGTGTTTTCTATTTTCAAGGAGTTCATAACTTAAGTCAGAAGTCTAATTTGATTTTAAAGGATTTTTTAAAGTATTTGCTTAATTTTATTGCATATTAATCTTATTCATTTTTGTAAAATTTCATTCTTAGTTTTTTATTGTGTGATAGTTTACCAACATCATAAACCAAATGTTTATTCAACCTTCAGTCAGCACTGCCTTATAGGATTTTAGAGCTGAATAAACCCAGCTACTTTGCCTTTCATAATTACCTCTTTGAACTCAATAAGCTCATTTCTGTACTAAAAAAAAAAAAAAAAAAAAAAAAAAAAAAAAAAAAAAAGCAGAAGCAGCGTTTGGATAAGACAAATAGTTTGCACATAGTCCTAAATTATTGATTTAAAATATTAAATTCATCCTTACAACCAAATAAACCCAAACCATAAAAACTATAGCTTCATGTCTTGAAAGTGATCAGCCAGCTTCAGTTATTTGAGAATAGCTTTCAGACCCTTCAAAGACAAATAAGGTTGGTTAGCAAAATAAACAAGATTGAGAGATGTGACTGTAAATGTCAGAAACTATTATAAGGGAAACGGCTTTTTGCAAGACTTGGTCAGATGGCAGGGAGGAGTGATAGGCCTGCAGCAAGTGCTTTCAAAGCGCAGCATGGTGCTTGGTACTTCATGATAAGCTGTCCAAGTGTCTGGACATTGACCCAACAATGCTCTTGGCAGTCTGATGGTCCTTTAACTCAAACAGAGTTATGGCATTTTCAGTGAATTGAGAGGTAAGTATGAAGGTTCAGTAGAGAAAGCCTAAATGTTTCATATAACCATTAGGAGGTCAGGTACTGACCATTTCTACAGCTAGAGTAACATTAAATTTTTGGAGTGATGAAACCAATTTTGTATTGTTAGAAGAAAATTTCCTTTATCAAAACTAGCTACTCCTTTCACATTTAAACAGATAGATTATGTTGCTATTACATACATATTCACATATATGACTAAAATGTGAACGATGTCACGATAGCATTGAATCTGAATTTAAGTTTCATGCTTATTAATGAAAATCCTCTACTCCTAAGACAAAAGGCTTGCTATCTACAGACTTGCTTGTAACAGGGTCATCAAAATATAAATATAATCTATAATTTTAGAAGAATAATGTATGATATGAAATACTTAATACTTATTCTTCCTTCCAAGATCATAAAACTCAAATCCATGAATATGCATGTTGTCACTTGGAAAAATATTTGGACAAGATCACAAGAGCTTTCTTAGATTAATAATACAAGATGATCTTTGGCTGTGCTTTGTGTCAAAAGAATATGTATGGGTTTTCTTCAACACTAAACCACTGTAAGATTTTTTTGTAAATAATTTTTATATGAGTATTAAAGAGATTTAACTCACCACAGAATTAAGGAAGGCATTATAAAAATATGCAAGATACCAGTGACAAGTTCCAAAATGTACCCTTATTATAATTCGTTAAGGGATTGGAAAACCTAAATTTTTTCTTGCAACACTGCAAGAAAACTTCACAGTTTTTAGAAGACTCTTTAGGTATTGTGTGTTCCAAAAACTGTTGCAAAAAAATAAAATAAAATAAAAAAAATAAAAATAAAAAATATATATATATATAAATCCTTTCTGAGTTGATATTACAAGAATGAGGACACAGAAAGTAATGATTTTAACTGTACTTTCCGTTTGTTATTGAAATTATGCTGGATGTTCTTCTGGACAGGCAGAAATGCCTGTCACTATCTTTGCACTCCAGCAAAGGGAAGGGAGTGGATCTGTGGGGTGGCAGAGGAAGCTTACAGATTGCAACCTCCAAACTTCCTACACAGAATATTTCTATTTCTGACAGGGTGGATGATCTTTTCAAATGCAGTATACAGTAGCTTCCAAATACACTATTTCCTTAATATCGGATGGTCTGCCTTGTGATATTTCCTCCAGAGTAAATACGAATTGCAACCATATTTGGACTTTATCCCTATGACTTTCCATGATTGTTTCTCTTAAGACATCTTTTAACTACTTTTTTTTTTTTTTTCTTTTCTTTTCTTTTTTTCTTTTCTATGTACATATGTATTAATATATGTTTTATTGCTCCAGATCAGGGGAAAAGTTGACTCTCTTTTTCATAATGTCTCATACGACTTATTCCTAATTACATGAATATCAATTTCCATGTCTTGATAGATGATACTTGAATGCTTATATTCTGTGTGATAAGTTGTTATTATTTGTTTTTTCTAGTCCGTAAAGGTGTTATCACAATATCTGCACTGTGTAAGCATGCTTGGTGGTGTAAGAGCAATGATCATTTTAAGGATAATAAATGTACAAATTCATTTTTATAAATATTACACAAGAATAGGAGCACAACTGTTCTAGGAAGAGCAACAAATTCCTAACTTGATCTTTGATTTACTAGACTATCTGTGCTAAATGATGATTCCTAAAGCTTGTTCTTACCCATTCCTGTAAAGGTGGGCTATATTTGAAAGAGATTTTGTCCATCAGTTCTGAATATTTTGAAAAAAAATTAAAAAAAAAATCCATAGTAAATGTAATAAGAGATTTCTAAGAAAAAAAATAGAAATTTAATCATAGCTTTTAATCACATGAAGTCTTTATTTAAGATCTCTGCAAGACTGGCAAGAAGAGTGTTAAGCTTATGCTTTCACCAGAACCTGCATGAGCCCATTCCCATCCTACACAGTAGAAATGATTAACTATTGGTTTAAATATTTCAGAACTAACTACATACCATATCTGCCAGTTAATTTCCTCAGTAATCACTTTCCATATTCAGTAACTCTCCTTTAAACAAAAACGAAAACTGAACAAACCTATGTAGCTTAAAGAAAGTCTCCTGTAGACTGGTAAAAAAATAAAATAAAATAAAATAAGATAAAATAAAATAAAATAAGATAAAATAAAATAAAATAAAATAAAATAAAATAAAATAAAATAAAAAATAAAATAAAATAAAAATAAAATAAAATAAAATAAAATAAAATAAAATAAAATAAATAAAATAAAATAAAATAAAATAAAATAAAATAAAATAAAATAAAATAAAATAAAATAAATAAAATTTGTGTGCCTCCGGTGGCGCAGTGGTATAAGTTGCTGCTTGCAACACCAGAGGCCCGGGGTTCGAATCCCCCCTGTGGCGTAAGTGGCAGAAATGCTGCTCTGCTACACAGAGGGCTCGAATCCCGGGAGTTGGACTCGATGATCTCTAAGGTCCCTTCCAACTCGCACGATACTGTGATACTGTGAAAATAAAATAAAATAAAATAAAGATAAAAAGATTGATTGCTTTTGGTAACATATTATGGGTAACTTATTACCATTATGGTAATAACAGAGCTGTAAATTTTATGGTAGATGAGTCACTACATAGTGACAAGACAGCTGCTTCAAAACTGGATCTGGCATATCCTGCTTCATGTTAGTTACCTTAAAATTAGTTAACATGAAATGATTGTCCACAGCTACGTCAGTGGTGAATTTACCCCAGGAACTTTCTGGAGTGTTTTTGAATGACATGGCATTAGTCTTTTCAGTTTCACACTCCTGCTCACTTTGAAAAAAGTGATAATATTGGTGGTGTGATTCGACCCAGATTCATCTTGCAGTCTCAGAATAGAAAAAGTTGCAAGAAAAGGGCACGGATTACAACACAGTGCTGCATTTTTTAATTTAATTTTATTTTTTTATTTTTTTATTTTTTTTGTTCAGGGTTATAGTACCATTTTTAACATATGTATCATCTACAAAAACAGGCAGTCGTTATTATATATAATGTATGGTTTTTTTTTGTTTGTTTTTTTTTTTTTTTTTTACCCTGAATTAACATGCTCTTTTAACAGGAGTAAAAGGATTCATATATCAAACCTTTCCATATACTAAGCTCCTGAGGATCATTGTTTTTGGTGCTGAACATGAATTGTGTGAATTTGTTTTAACAGCAGGTCAATTAAGTACCACTGTGACATATGTAATAACTTATAATGCACTACTGTTCACATTTGGAAAATTCATAGTATGTACAAACAAAGTATAACACTTTAAAAGCCTTAATTTGGGGGTAAACTGATGGAAAAGTGTTATCCATAACCTTACTAGAAAGTAAGAAGCAAATGTGAAGTAAACAAAATAAGCTTGTGACAGTGCACTAAGTTCTTTATTTTGGTATTCTAAAAATATTGGATTAGATACAGAGAGCCTTTCAGTACATATTTTTACTAAAAGTATTAAAAATTCTAAAAAAGGGAAAGAATATTTACATACGTACATACATATTTCTGTGAATAAACTCAGTAATAAAACTTAGCAGAACCATGTCTCACAAAGCTAACTATTTTATCCTTACTATCATACTATAGTTGGCTATTACGTTCTTACCCTTCAGTCTCAAGGAATTATTGTCATTGTTTTCTTTCCAGAAAGATTTTGTAATTCCCCTTTGTATTTTGAACAATGGAGGTGCTATAGCCTTGAAGTAGTCAGTTAACTTTTACTTTCTGCACCTCTTCAGGTAATTCATAAGTGTTATTGACATTTGATACATTGAACACTTCTTCTATCTTTTTAAGAAAAGAAAGTAATACATTTTTATAGGCTCACCTTGGCTCAATAATACTTCTGATTTTGTATTATGTTCTTCTTGTTTATAGTGAGAAGATAACTATCTAAAGAAACTATTGAATTTTAAAGTTCTGAAGAGATGAATCTGCTAGATTAAAAACAAACCATTCAGAAAGGAAGCCCTTTTACAAGAACAATCTAGAGAAGAAAAGGCTCTGAGGTGATCTGACAGCAGCCTATCAATATCTGAGGACCAGCTACAGGAAAGAAGGGGACAAAGTCCTTAACAGAGTGTGGTGACAGATCAAAGGGACATGGCTTCAAGATTAAAGAGGGTAGATTTAGGTTGGATATAATGAAAAAGTCTTTTATAGTGAGGGTGGTGAGACACTGTAACAGGTTGCCCAGAGTTGTGGTTGATGCCCTGTCCCTAAAGACTGACAAGGCAAGGCTGAATAAGGCTCTGGGCAACGTGATCTATATGTGGATGTCCCTGTTCATTGCAAGGGAGTTGGATTAGATGACATTTAAGGGTTCCTTCCAACAATTCTATGATTCTATGAATCCATGAAGTTCTGGATGAGAGAGAAGGCCTTCATATGAGTTTATGAACTATTTCTGCACAGAAAACAAATTATGGTTATATTATTAAAAAGGTTCCATGCATTACTCTTTTGTGTACTTGCAGACAGTGTCTGGGAAAGGGAAAGGACCACCTATAAAGGAACATTCAGTAGTTAATATTTAGAATAAATATTTTGCATCCCTCTTGCGATTTTTTTCAGACAGCTTTAGATATCTAATGACAGGAAATAATAAAACATAATTACCTCAGAAACATTTAAGAAATAGCAAACAAGAAACTACATCGATATCACTGTTAGAGAATTGTGTTGTCAAGTATTGTGATACATAAATCTGTGCAAATTATCCTGCTGAATATTTTGCATGTGTTTTATCTCATAATTAGAGATGATTTGGATCTATTTGCATTCTTGTTCTATCAAGAGACTAGTCCTTAAGAAATTCAGTAAAAAGGCATGACACTTTGTTTTGAAACCATGTAGCAATGACTATTTTTGATACTACAGCACCTTACCTTAAAACATGAGTTATAAACTCTTCATTCTGTTCTGGGGTACTCTAAGCAGAGAGCAAAGGAAGACAAGTCTCACATTTCTCTATATGAGAATCCTCCAGAATAATGCTCCCATTTCTCTTCAAGATTAAGTAGTTATTTTCTGATATTTATGTACTAAAAGTTTTGCAAAATCAGGTGACAATGAGATGAAGGAAATAGAGAACTTTTTTCAATTGAGTGAGTGACAAGAATCCAAAAACCAAATGAAATTCATAAGCTCAAATGCAGCATAAAGGAAGTGATTAAACTGGATATCACAGTAGAGCCAGGTTTGATGTTCTAACTTCCAGTTTGCTCTAGTCAGCATGGAAATGTTTCTGCTGGTCAGAATTTTTTGCATTTGAGAACACTGGCTTCATATTACTAAAATTTTGAGTGAAGCAAAATGAACTTTATATTGGACCAGAATCATAAATATGTAGTAAAAGAACTAAAAATATCCCCTTTGGTGTCATGAGAGTTGTCTTTCTGCTTTGCTCAACTTCTGAAGTCAAAATCAATCAGTCAGAAACAAGTGTCAGTAATGGTTCAGATGCCCCGTTGCTACATTTTCATGAAAAGCTATCATGTAGAATATAACAAAGTTGAGGACATCTTGCTTTTATATTATTACTGCTTAAATTTAGTGAAAATGTATCTAGGTTTCTTTCACTGTACTTAAAACATCTGCTCTGAATTTAACAAATTACAAGCACAAAAAAAGAGAAGACCAGTGTTTTTTTGTGGACAGAATCAGACCAGTTTCACACATGGATAAATCTTGCTTTGGTATGGCTGTGGTACCTCTTTTAACAAAATTGTATTGCTGACAGCAAAGAGCAAGATCTTACTGTCTTGAAGCCAGTGGGAGTTGTGTCTTTGACCAGAGTCAAAAGCATATCAGAGCACAGGTTATATTACTCCCACTAGACTCTGTCAGATCAGAGATACAAAAGTTGTTTTTGGAATCTTGCTGTTCTGCTTTCACAAAATCAGAAATCTTTGACTTAGAGTACCTTAAAGAAGGGATAACTGAAGAGTAGCTAGGCTTGTTGTTCTGCTTGTTTTTTTCTAGCTAAATACTCTTTTAAGAACTACATTACAAACCAGAATCAAACTATAGATTGAATACACCTGTGGAGTACCTTTAAGTAAACAGAGACATATGTAATAAATGCTCATGTATGTATGAGATTTAAAAAACAAACAACAACAAAACTATGACTCAGAAACCTACTAGCAGGAGCTGCAATGTAAATGTCTGTGAAACAGACATTTTGCCTCTTGTTCTATTGTTGCTCTATGGAAAGGGTCCACTCTCAGACTTGACTCCCATACTTTAGATGTATATGAACAATTATGAGTTCCCCTTTCATGACTGAGAGGGTCAGTTGGTCATGGACCTGGGCTGGAACATTTGGACAATGCTCTCAGACATAGGGTTTGGATTTTGGTTGGTCCTGTGTGCAGCCAGGAGCTGGACTCAATAATTGTGTGAACCTTCCAACTTGGGATATTCTGAGATTCCATAAATCTTTTATTAAATTATTTTTAAAGTCACTTTTTTGGGGGGAAATTTATATTGGAGGTGATCAGAGAAATCTCTTTTTCATAATTTACAGCATTAGAAACTAAAAAGAGCATAAATCTTTCTGCTTTTTCCAGTCAAAAATGAACAAGAATTGACTTTTTCTTTTACCTTTCTCTTCAATATCACAGTTTTCAGACCTTGTAAAGAATTCTTCATGTTTTCAAGGAGCTGTAAAAATAGGAAGACACAACAGTCTTGTTTTGTATGAGTCAGCCTTTTACAGATCACACCTCCCTGCTGTAAAAAATTACAAGTAAAATTTTTATGCTAGCTGATATCCAATATTTTTGCTTTTTATATTATCTTTTCTTATCCTTTACCTGGATAATGAAGAACTTCATGGTTTGTGAAGGAAGGAAGCAATCAATTTGAATATATTGGAATTCTTATTGAACAGAGATAGGTAACAACTAGGATCTGTCAGAAATCTCCACAGCCACAGCATGTTTGTTAGATAAGCATTGCAAGCAGATAAATCTTGTGTTCTGCTTCTGATTCTACACATTCAGACTTTACTTTAATCAGTCTGTTTTAGTTGCTATAATTCCAAATAAAGTATTTTCTGTTATGAAGAGATCTGAAACATGACATTATTTTAGAGCCTCAAGATAAAGAGGTGTAAATTTGTTGATGCATCCTCTTCAATGTTTTCGTTGATGAGAATTTGGCATGCAAAAATCTGCAGGCTGGAAATATTGCAAATATAATTGATTGAGCAGTAATTTTTGTGCAATTGTCAGCAATTCAAAACCATTTGCTCAGTGAGGTTTTTAACTTAGCTTTATTAAACAGTAGAGGAAAAAGTAATTCACTACACTCATCAGGGAGAACATCTTTCATCCAGTGTTTTCAAAGTACTTTCCAAATTAAGCTCTCTGACCCTTTTTTAAGCTAAGTATCAGATAGGTGAATGGAACATTTTATTTTAGCACTTCTGTGTGAAATATATTCACTTGAAATCTCTGATCCTGCAGAGAAGTGAATGGGGCTTCATGGGATTCAAGGCAACTCAGTAAGAACCAAGCCCTGCAGACAAATGGAGCTTCTGAAGCAGGTGACTGCCATCACCACATTACACATATTCTCCTGTTCTTCTGGATGCTGGTGTCAGCCCATGAAAATCGTTCTGCTCATGTCAGCTCATGAGAACCACTCCGCTTCTCTCATTTTGCCGGAAGCATGTATGTCTCACCTGACATTTCATTGCTTTTCTATCACAAAATCTAGTCAAGGATTTGCTTAATTTCACTGATCTTGTTCTTAAATATTGGATTTTTTTATCTTTTTATTTTTTTTATAACATGAGGTATTTGCCATGCAAATATATATCTGTGCAATGTAAATACATACATGTAGGGTCACATGACTGAGTAAGAGAAAGTACAGTTTCATTCTTGTTCATTTATCAAGACTCTAGAAAACCTTTACAGGAGCTTTTCAACAGGAGAATTTATTTTTTCTTTTTCCTGCAGGAGAGTTTCCACCTCCTTTTCAGATATTGCTCAGTTCACAAATTCCCTCACAGTTTTTCTCAAGGTCGTTTTTCAGTACCCAATCAGAATTGATTTTCTGCTGCTTCTCTCTCAACATTCCAGTTGTTTCTCCAATATTTTTTATTTTTATTTTTTTATTATTATTATTTTTCTGGAGGTGTTTTTATCACCAAATGATGCTTTTAGTGAGTTTTCCCCAGCCCACATAGGGGCCTCTGTTCTGGTAAAGGTTATAATCCTTCCATCTGTTTGGTTCTATGAGGGATTTCAGTTATTTTTCATATTTTTTGGCAAGTATAAGCAGCTGTTTCACAGAAACTTTATAAAAAAAAGTTCATGCCAAATTACAATATTTATTGAGGCCCCTTACTGCAAGAAAGACATTGAGGCCCTGGAGCATGTTCAAAAAAGGGCAACAAAGCTGGTGAGGGGTCTGGAGCATAGGCCATATGAGGAGCAGCTGAGGGATTGTTCAGTCTGGAGAAGAGAAGGCTCAGGGGAGACCTTATTGCTCTCTGTAGCTACCTGAAGGGAGGTTGTAGTGAGCTGAGGGTCGGCCTCTTCTCCCTTTTAACTGGTGATAGGACTAGAGGGAAAGGCTTCAAGCTGCGCCAGGGGAGGTTCAGTCTGAATGCTAGGAAGCAGTACCTCTCTGAAAGAGTGGTCAGGCAGTGGAATGGGCTGCCCAGGGAGGTGGTGAAGTCACCGACCCTGGAGGTGTTCAAGGAACGTTTAGACACTGCTGAGGGACATAGTTTAGTGAGAACTATTGGTGATTGGTGGACGGTTGGACTGGGTGTGATCTTATGATTCTTTTCCAGCCTTGGTGATTCTGTGATTCTGTGGTAGCAGTTCTTAAAACAATCATGGTATTGTATGAAGTGATGTATATCATGAATTAAGGAAGTTATTGCTAGGATGAATATTTTACCTACTCTTAATTGTGATAACTTGGGAAGGTGACAGTGAATTAATGCAGCCAATTCGAGCTTATCCTGGTGAAACCTTTAATCCAAGATGTAGATGTACATATATCTCCTGTCCAGATTTTTCACATTGAAAGCCTCTGGTATGAGTGATTCACATGGCAGAAGGAGAGTGCAAATGACATGTAAGTTATAATTTCAGTGTTCATTTCAACCCATGAAATAACCCTAGCATAAAAAACAGACTCCTGGACCACATATCAGAAGTGTTAATGTGTGTCTTCCAGATAATATTTAACCTCCTTTCCCGTCAAATAAATTAATAAATAAAATAAAATAAAAAATTTTGTGTTCTGCATTTTGAGAGGAAATAAAGAGATTTCTGTTACCAGTAATGACCAAGCTGAATGCAGGAAGCATGTTTTAGGGAATTTCTAGTATACTGCCACAATAGAGTTGTAAATGCCTCTACAAGCCAGTAAAACTAAAACCAGCTAAACTGGTTCAGTGTACAAACCCAATCAATTTTTTTTAGTTTAACTGAAATTAATGAAACCTACAAAGGATGAATTTAGTTAATATCACTCTTCTGCTGCATTTTCTAAAGATTTTAGAAATATTTTATAAATAATAGTTCTGTTTACAATCTATGTAGAATTCATCCTTCGATTTACACTGCTGCAGTATTTTAAAATTCATACAGAACAAAAGATGTGTCTTACCAAATAAGGAATGTTCCCTTTTGTCAAACATACATGTTAGATTAAATGCCTCTCTTTGTACACTACTTATCCCGTTAGGCAGAATTCATACTGTCATAAGAGCAGATGGCTTGGTTTGATTGAATATGTTTTATACAAGGAAGAGGATTGAATAATTTGACAAAATGCATTCTGTGGATGGATTAGGCACAGTAGAGTGACTTGTGTGATGTCTATGGAAAATACCAATGAATGGATTTTAAGATGTTGAGTATAGAACATATTCTTTATTGATCACACAGATTGAGAGGCCTGGCAAAAAGTAAAATATGCCTACAGAACTCATTCTGTCAGTGGGAATGTTTTTCATCTACCTGCATCCTCATCAAATGTTATTTTATTATATTCTTCACATGCCTCTAGCAGCACAATGCCACTTTCTTCCAATTTCTCTTTTCACAGAATCACAGAATCACAGAATTATAGGGGTTGGAAGGGACCTCTAGAGATCATCGAGTCCAACCCCCCTGCCAAAGCAGGCTCCCTACACCACGTCGCACAGGTAGGCGTCCAGGCGGGTCTTGAATATCTCCAGAGAAGGAGACTCCACCACCTCCCTGGGCAGCCTGTTCCAGTGCTCCGTCACCCTCACCGTAAAGAAGTTCTTGCGCACATTCGTGCGGAACTTCCTATGCTGGAGTTTCAGCCCATTGCCCCTAGTCCTGTCCCCACGCACTACTGAAAAGAGACCAGCCTCGCCACTATAGCTCCCACACCTCAGGTATTTATAAACCTGGATCAAGTCCCCTCTCAGCCTTCTTTTCTCAAGGCTAAACAGACACAGTTCCCTAAGTCTCTCCTCGTAGGGGAGATGGTCCAGGCCCTTCACCATCTTTGTGGCCCTCCGCTGGACTCTTTCCAAGAGATCCCTGTCTTTTTTGTACTGGGGAGCCCAGAACTGGACACAGTATTCCAGATGAGGCCTCACCAGGGCAGAGTAGAGGGGGAGGATCACCTCCCTTGACCTGCTGGCTACGCTCTTTTTAATGCACCCCAGAATGCCATTGGCCTTTTTGGCTACAAGGGCACACTGCTGGCTCATGGCCAACCTGTCGTCCACCAGGACGCCCAGGTCCCTCTCAGCAGAGCTCCTCTCCAGCAGGTCTTCCCCCAACCTGTACTGGTGTATGCAATTATTTCTACCAAGATGCAAGACTCTACACTTGCTTATGTTAAACCTCATCCGGTTTCTTACTGCCCAGCTCTCCAGCCTGTCCAGGTCTCTCTGAATGGCCGCACAGCCTTCAGGTGTGTCAGCCAATCCTCCCAGCTTCGTGTCATCAGCAAACTTGCTGAGGGTGGCCACTATCCCCTCATCAAGGTCGTTGATGAAGATGTTGAACAAGACTGGACCCAGCACAGACCCCTGGGGGACACCACTAGTCACAGGCCTCCAGCCAGACACCGCACCGCCAACGACAACCCTCTGCACTCTGCCAGTCAGCCAATTCTCGATCCACTTCACCGTCCACTCATCTATCCCATACTTCCTCAGCTTTGTTATAAGGATGTCATGGGGGACCGTATCAAAAGCCTTACTGAAATCAAGGTAGACTACATCTACCGCTCTCCCCCCGTCCACCCAGCTAGTGACATCTTCATAAAAGGCCACCAGGTTGGTCGAGCACGACCTCCCCTTGGTGAACCCATGCTGAGTACTCCTGATAACCTCCTTTTCTCCCAGTTGTCTGGAGATGGCATCCAGCACAAGCTGTTCCATCACCTTCCCTGGGACAGAGGTGAGGCTGACTGGCCTATAATTACCCGGGTCATCCTTCTTGCCCTTTTTGAAGACTGGGGTGACATTGGCCATCCTCCAGTCTTCAGGCACCTCCCCAGTTCTCCAAGACCTTTGAAAAATTACAGAGAGCGGCTTAGCAATAACCTCCGCCAGCTCTCTCAGCACCCGCGGGTGCACCCCATCAGGTCCCATGGATTTATGGACATTAATGTTTCCTAAGCACTCACGGACCACCTCTTCCCTGACTAAAGGGAAATCTCCCATTCCCCAGATTCTCTCATCAACCACCGGGGACTGGGATTCCTGGGGGAGAGCCCTTTCACTAAAGACAGAGGCAAAGAAGGCGTTCAGTATTTCCGCCTTCTCAGCATCCCCCGTCACCAGAACACCCCCCTCACTTAGTATGGGGCCCACATTCTCCCTAGCCTTCCTTTTGCTGTTAATGTACTTAAAAAACCCTTTTTTATTATCCTTTATCTCCTTAGCTAGATTCAGCTCCAGGTGGGCTTTAGCCTTCCTGGTCGCATCTCGGCAGTCCCTGACTACATTCTTATATTGTTCCCAAGTGGCCAGACCCTTTTTCCACATATCGTGTACTTTCTTCTTTCTGCGGAGCTTGCACATGAGTTCCTTACTCATCCACGCAGGTCTCCTGGCACCTTTTCCTGACTTCTTAGTTGCAGGGACGCACTGATCCTGAGCCTGGAAGAGGAGCCGTTTGAATGCTAGCCAGCTCTCACAGGCCCCCTTGCCTTCTAGCACCCTGGCCCACGGGATGGCCCCAAGTAAGTCCCGGAGGAGATCAAAGTTGGCTCTCCTGAAGTCCAGGGTAGCAATCCTACTTTTTGTTTTGCTTCCTCCGCTCAGGATCTCGAACTCCACCATCTCATGGTCGCTACAACCCAAGTTACCCCCGACTTTTACTTCCTTAACGAGTCCTTCCTTGTTGGTAAGAATAAGGTCCAGCAGCACCCCGCCCCGCGTCGGTACCTCGACCATCTGCATTAGAAAGTTATCTTCAATACACTGCAAGAATTGTCTGGACCGCGCATGCTTGGCCATATTGGTCGTCCAGCAAATATCTGGATAATTGAAATCCCCCAAAAGTACCAACGCCCGGGAGCGTGATGCTACTTCCAGTTGGCTACGGAAGGCCTCATCAACCTCCTCTTCCTGATCAGGAGGCCTGTAGTACACACCCACTACAGTGTCCCCCTTACCAGCCTGGCCCTTGATTCTCACCCACAAGCTCTCGACTGCTACATCACTCTCCCCCAGGTGGAGTTCAATACATTCTAGCTGCTCCCTCACATAAAGAGCAACTCCACCACCCCGCCTTGCTAGCCGATCTTTCCTAAAAAGGACATAGCCCTCCATGACAACATTCCAGTCATGCGAGCTGTCCCACCACGTCTCTGTGATCGCAATGAGATCATAGCCATGCGATCGCACACAAAACTCCAATTCTTCCTGTTTATTCCCCATGCTTCGCGCATTAGTATACAGGCACTTGAGAGAAGGAGCATCTCCCCACCTCTCTCCATGCCTTTGAACCCCTTTGTCAGCACCCAACACGCTCTGCTTTAAGCCTTGAACTGCCGCCTCAGACCCAGCGGCCCTCATTTTGTCCCCTTCCCCCTTCGTACCTAGTTTAAACACCTGTCAATTAGTCCTGACAGTTCCTCGGCTAGAACCCTCCTACCCCTTGGAGACAGGCCGCTTCCATCTGCAGCTGTCATGTCAGGAGCCGAGTAAATTCTCCCATGATCAAAAAACCCAAAACTCCTATGTCGGCACCAACTCCTTATCCATTTGTTTAAGAGGTGGGTTTTTAGGCCCAACTCAGTATCCCTCCCTGTCACTGAAGGTACAGATGTAATAACCACTTGTACACCTGTACTGTCAACTACCCTCCCCAGTCTCCTGAAGTCATCTTTTATGACCTTCAGGCTTTTCCTACTGACTTCCTCACTGCCAGCCTGAATTATCAGCAGGGGATAGTAGTCAGTAGGCCGGATCAGATTGGGAAGTCTCCCAGCAATGTCCCTGACTCGCGCCCCAGGGAGGCAGCACACTTCTCTGTGTGTAGGGTCAGGCCGGCATATAGGGCCTTCTGTTCCTTGCAGAAGGGAGTCACCTATGACAACTACCCTTCTATCCTTCCTCGTGGAGGAAGTCTTGAGGCGTGGGTGTGACCGCTTACCCCGAGGCTCCCTCACAGATGGGCCTGCCTCAACATCCACGCTCACCTCTTCCACGGGTTCCAGGGCCTCAAACCTATTTTGCAGAGGCACCTGGGGAACCGAGCATGGTCGTGGGCGGGGATACCCAGCACGCCTAGCTGGTATTTGTTTCCACCCATCCTTTTCTCTCAAACTATTTTGGTCCGATCGGCTACTGTAGGACAGAGGCTCCACCGACAGTCCCACACCCCTTAGCTCTTCATTTGAATTGCTAGGTGTAGGGGAAGGCTGAGGGTGCACTGTGGCAGGAGCACCGTCTGTCTGCATACTCCTTTCTCTGACAGAAAAATGTGTTTGGTGAAATCTCTTGCTAAGGTAGATTTCATAGTCAGTGCGTAGTTCAGCAGCTGCTGCTTGGTACATGATTCTGGCCTAAAAGGAGGGTTATTGGTAAAAACTCTGGCAAATGGGTATTTGAATCCAGGTCCCTCCCCTTGGCCAGTTTGATCCTCTGAACTGGGTGAGTGACAAAGAGGTAGAATCTCAGAAAGGTCTGTGTTTTGTGCTGGAATGACTGACTCAAGAGTGCAGAGTAAATCACAACCCTAGAACATCTGATGCTAATTAAACGCCTTGGCATGATGTTCAGAAAATCTAAAACACTGAGAGAAGAATGTTAGGTAATGAGAAAACTTGGAGGCTGAGGCACAGGTCCCACTCATGGATCTGTGTAATTACTGTTGCTGGAAGTAACTTTCCAGCATAGATGCTTGTATCAGACTAGCCTTTTCCTCTCTGTGGGAAAGCAGTCTAGAAGCTCAATTGTTCAGTGTATGAGCGTCCAACTTTCTGGCTTGCATGGGCTACAGTGAGTGAAGAGGAATTGCCATGGGCCACCTATATGTATGTTGCTTCAAAAGTAATGCCTCCTATTTATTTCCATAATAATGAAAACAGATACAAAGAACACAACACTGAAAGAGCAAATTCTGAGCTACAAATCACTATCTTTCCACATAGTCACTTTCATTAGCTATGTATTTTTGCCAGCAGTGAAAAGAAGCCTGCATGTCCTGCTTGTAAAAATCTGCACCAGTGAAGGTGACCCACTGCCACTGTTGTTAGAGCTGAAATGCACCACTCACCACCTCACTGTGCTCACATCCACCTGTCTGTCTCCATAAACATTGAGCAAGCATCAGTGAATGTCAGTGGGTGCATTTTTTCCGCACCTTTGCTTCATACACACTACCACGTCAGACACCATTTTGTCAGACTGCCCCTCTGCTACCATCCATTACACAGCAACAAAATGTAGCAGAATGCTGATGGGAAAGTTCATCCTTTCTGCCATATCACCAGCTTCTTCCTCAGACATCATGGGCCAAAACAAAATAGGAGGCATTACTTTTGGAGCAGCCCTCGTTAAATATACAATATAAGAATGTATATAGAACTATTTTAATTTTTAACATTTTTTATTAAAGTATATTTAAAAGAGCAACAGAACCATAAAGATGGTGGGATGCTTAATCTTTTTTTTGTGCAACTAATGCATTATTCTGGTTCAGTGGCAGTAGCTGAAACTCTTAGTGAACTCTCAGGGTTTTAATCAGAGTTTTTTAATGAAATTTTATCCTTCTCGTATGTTCTTCATTCTTCAAAATAGTTGTTAAGAATGTATGTACTGCCAAAATTGGCTACACAAATATGGCATGATGTGTCTCTCTAGTCAGAGAGGGCTTTTGAAAGTCTGGTAGAGACATGATCAGTTTTTTAATTGTAACTCTATGTGTTTCACTTGAACATTCACAAGTAATGTATTTATGTCAAATGAAAAGATGTTGTGAATAATCAAAAAAATTGATTTTTTTTCCTGCAATCTTGTAAACTCTTCACAAATTCCTTTATTAAAACAGAAAGCACAGCTGCATATTTTTGCTGTTCACAGGGCTGTGTTCAGCCAATGTATCAAAATCCATAAACTTACTTGCTGTAACATGAGTTGGTGCTGCACTGTGCCCCATTCCCTTGTACCAGCCCACATAGGGTTCATGGTGCACTGATACTCTGTTGGTGCTGCTGCCATGATGGCACAGGGCAGGGGATGATCACACTTTAGGGTTTGTCAGGCCATGTTGAGCCCATGAGCCATGGGTTGGACATGCCTAGACTTTAATGCCTAGTTTTATGGAAATTTGTTTCATGCCTACAGTATATATGCCTGCTTTGTGGATGAATTCAGAGGGTACTTCTTTTACAAGTTGCCAAGCAATCTCAAAGACCCATGAGTGATAGGCAGAAAACTGCTTCTTCCAAAGTGAATGAATGAACATAATCAAAACCTAATGTCTGATTGTATTTTACAGTGGGGCTGCCATTTGGTGAACTCAGTAACTCCTACGTGGGATTCTTTCCAGATCAAGACAGCAGCACTGTCTAGGGTATGATGTTAGACAGGACTATTTCCTTGCAGACCCACTCACATAATATTATGAGCCTGCTGAAAGTTTAATTTGAGAAAAGTGTGTTATTGGCATATGCAGAAGCTTTAGAACTAGCAGACAGTCTATGGATTATTATTTGTTTTGTTCCCTATTTCAGAGCTGTTCCCATGCCTGTTTTGTATCAAACACTCTCATAAGAGTTCATAATGCTGCATAATAGGGCTAGGTTGAAGTGTTTATAAATTGTTAATGAATAATTTTAACTGACCAAAGTTAATAAAGATTCATTAAAATTCATAAAATAGTTCATGTATATTTCATTGCAAACATAAAATGAAGTACTTTTCCAAACATGGATGCTTCTTGAAACTTAAAATTAAGAATTTTCAAAAGCATTAATTAGTGGAAAGCCGACAAAAGTGGTTATGATGAATGTACATTTTGAACTATTTTGAAAAACTCCTCCCTATAAATGCATAAATTATTCAGTAAAAGCTACTTATGTAATATTTCTTAAAGGTAAAATAAGTGTCCTTTTAGGCTTGGTTGCCCTTTCCTCAAAGCAAAATAACTCTGCTATTTTATTGGAACCAAGTAACAGAAATAAATTATTATTTTTTTTCCCTCAGGGCAAGCATCTGTTACTTCCTAAAGTAAAGAAACACTCAAAGAACATATGGTTGAAAGGATTTGGCAGGGTTCTCTTTTAGAAGGGGAGATGTATGTGAGACAGAAGAAAGAAACCAGAAAGTACCAGATTCAGCCAATAGACTGTCAGCATATCCCTATCTAAAATTAAAAAAGCCTTGAGGAAAGTTCTGTCTGAATGGTACTGGAGTTAAGAGTAATTCAACTTCTAAAGACAGAAGAAAGTCAAACCTTATTATCTGTGTAAAAACAATGTGCTTGGACTTAGTTCTGCTTAGTTGGCCAGCATAGATGAGTCTCAGTCAGATGTTCAGTTTCCTTAAATGCCATGGGGAATTAGGGTCAGGGTTACTCACATGAATAAGTATTTCTGAATTGCATATATCAGATCCAGAAGGGCTACTATAATAGCATGTAAAAGTCAGTGAAAACTAGATATCTGGATCAACATTTGAGGTACTCAGTTCCTCCTGAAAGAAAGTCACCAACACTAATAAAATGAGGAAAAAAAGGAAACCTAAAAACTGAATTTGACCAGAATTCAAAAGGACTAATAACAGCATTTTACATTTTGTATATGCTCCTTGACTTAGATTATTTCCAGTCACTCTTCATTTCTGAACTGTAGAAACAAGGATGAGGAGACTCCTGTAAACACAGTGCCCAGAGAACTAATGGAGACTAGTATTTGTGGCAATGTAGTATTTGTTGTTCTTGAGAAAAAAGACAATAGTTTTTTCTTTTCTCTGGTGCTGTCAACCTAGCTCAGGAAAAACACAGTTCCTGTTCTGATTCATTTGTACCATTTGAGGGAAGAGCAGTGAAAGTTACAGTTTCTGCCCTTCTTTAGGTGAAGGGCCACTTCTGCTTGTGGAAGAGAGGAGTCAAAGAGATGCTTTTTGTCTTCTGTGTAGTGAGGTGGAAAAATCTGTTCTTGAACTGTAAATGAGACACTAAGCTTTCATATTCGTTTGTCAAGTGTCTGATAAATGAGTGTCAGGAAAATAATTACAAGGCAAAACTAGACTCCAATGAAATGAAGATGTCATTTCCATGCAGGTATCAGTTAGGTGTAGTTCATATTGCTCTTCTGCACCCATCTTGCTGTTTAGAAGTATCTAGCTTCTTTAATAATGCAAAGAATTCTGTGTTTTCAACCCAAGGCAAATAACTAACAACCTCTGAATGTTATTGCTGGGAGGGCCCCTCCCAGAGTATGTCTTTTTTTCCTGTGTGGAGTTGGCAGTTTCATGACTTGTGCACTTGTTTTCATGCAATATTGAATGTCTGAGTAGTATTTTCACTGCTGAGCTGCAAGGAAAGGGAACTGGCAGGGCCTTGAATGGCTCACATTAGTCTATGTGTCCTCAAGAGAATGGGTGTGCTGCTTTGAGAGGGGTCAAGATTTCCTGGCAGCTGAGAGCAAAGAAATTGTCAGTCAAGGGAAGCTGCAAGATTCAAGTGAGGCAAAGTTTTCAGTTAACAAAATAACACTGATTTTTGTTTGTTTTTAAATAAAACACTTTTAATGACCAGATATCAAATAGTTTTACAAGTATTTCATATATCTTATGTATACTTCATGGGAGGTCCAAATATATTTACTAAAGCAATGAAATGAAAAAAAGATGAAGCCAAAATTACATATCAAAATCTCAGTTTGCACTTTATCTTCTAACCGTACCACCTTTGTCTCAGTACAAGCTCAAAGGAATGTGAGACAACATAGTAGAGGGTTGTCCTCCCTGTCTGAGATGGATCATCTGCAACCTGGGATAACTTCAGGTTTGTTTTCAAATTCTTCTTGAGTTATCTGGAAATCTCCTTTCCCAGACTTACAGCAATTTCTATTTCTGTTCTTTGGAGGTGTATGGGTACTGTTAGGTCACCACTGATTGAGTGCCTGGTGAAGGGGGTGTAGGGAGCCCTGGGAGCACAGGTGGAAGTAATTCCCTGATCTACTGTTCCCTAATCTCATTTAAGGGCCGGCAACAGCAACATAAGTACATCTACTTGGTGATTTTTTATTTATTTATTTATTTTCTTTGGAGTGTTTGGTGAACCTTGATCCTCAGAAAGCACTAAGAGATTCCTACTTTATTACCAGATTGTGACTTTTACCTTTCTTGGGTCATCTGAAAATGGCTTAAAGTAGCTGTATCTGCTATTGACTATCCTTATAAGAGCATATTCTTTTTTTATGATCTTTGCACCACAGAATTTAACTAATGATTGTTAACAGGTATTGCAGCTCGTAGAAATAAAAGGAAGAACATAAGAGATTTCCTTTGATCTGTCCAGATAGCTTTTATGTGGCCTATATTTCTAACAACATTCTTTCCAAAAGAGAAGAGTAAAGCTTAGTTACACCTGTTTGTGTGATACTATGAGCATGAGGCAGTCAGTCTCTCCACAGACTGTTTGCGTAATGCAGAATGACATGAGAAAGCTCTCCTATCAGATGCATCTTTGCCTCTAAACATTCTGGTTCCATTCTTTATCTTTTTTAAACTAAATATCTTCAAAAACTTTAAATTTGCTAGCTAGGACTCTTTATTTACCTGCCTGCTTTGAAGAGAGAGCCCTATCTTCTGAAGATTTAAATTATGAAGACTCTTATTGCTACAGAAATTATTTTCTTAAACTGTGAGCTGTTTGCTTCAGGCTTCTGTACTTGGAGGGGTAGAGCTAGCAGTAAAGCAACATTTCTAACTTGTGATTTCTTAAGTCATAATTTTGTGCACCTGTTCCAATTTTCTTCTTGTAATACAAGTCAGCCCTTGTATCTGCAGCACCTCTGACCTCTCCAGTTGGCTATGCCAATATATGGAGCATCACAGTATTTAATGGAGATATCAAAAATTGAAAGTGGAGAATAAGGAAAATTTCTATGAATACCATCCGAGTCTACATACATACATAAATATACATACACACACACACACATATATATATTTCCCTCACTGCTTTGGCATAATCAGAAAGAAGACTTCAGAGAGATTTCAGAAGTAAAGCTTAGGTAATCAAGGTGATGAAGAGAAGTAAAGTGATTTTAACTTATGAGGTGCACTGGCATCAGTGAAGTCACTAGATGATAAGGTATACATGGAGAACAGGTTGCCTCAGTGAGGAGAGCAGGTTGAGTTCTCTGTGGTGTGAAAGGGAAATCAGCATTCCAGCAGCTATGATTCTAAGACAAGTAATAATAAAGAAAAAGGATTTGGTTTCAAAGAGCTGGATTTGTAGGAGAAATAAAGGCTGCAGTCTCTTGAAACCTCATATAAAGGTTAGAGCAGGCTAAGGAATGGATAGTCCTAGCAGAAGGAGTATCCTGGTTTAGCTTTGATATTAAAAAAGGTATGAAAGTAAGGTGAGTTGTAAAGACTGCAGAGAGCAGGAGGAAATCTGTGAACTGTGCAAGAGAGATCCTTGGATACTATCAGCCAAAAAGATTATAGTGTGTGGGGAAATATTGAAGAAGCTGTTGCAGGTTTCCTCTGTTTCTGTATGCAAGAAGATGCACACAGTAGTGTATGTGCTCTGGGTAGAGTGGGCAATAAGAGATTATCTTCCAGAAGATCATGTTTTGAGTTCTGGGGAAAAGTGAGTTTAACCTGGTGGAAAATTTCAGTGGGGAAAGTGAGGCTGAAACAAGATCTTGAGACCTGAATGGTAGATCTCAAACTTGATGAACTGACCAAGTATTTGATGGGGGAATACACTATGAAGAAAGCTGTTCTGGAGCCAATTAAGGCACAGCTGAAAGACTTCATGTTTGCCGAGTTTTCAGAGATGTTTATGTAAACTTTTGTCATCCTTCAGGACCCTGAGTGAGCACATGTAGCTAACGTGTGAGTACAGTACTAGTTTGTTCCTGGAAGAAACTATTAATACTGCTGTATGACTGTAGTGTTATATTGCTCCAGGCACCACTTTTGTTTGGATTAGCTTTCTACTTTACTTAGTTTAAGAGAACAGCAGTAAAGGAAATGTTCCTGAATGAATATTCTCTGTGTACCTTTCTTTCATTGCAAACCTGTAGCTTAGTAGCCTTTGTGTTTAACAATGTGAAGATCGAATGCTATTGGTAGCTGTATAGGGTAGTAGAAAAATTGGTTTTTTTCCACAATATTGCCACATCTCAACAAACTTTCATTTACCCATGATTCCATATGTGTTTGCCCTCAGATATTTCTCACGGTGTATTCCATTTTGTTCAACATTAGCTGATATTCAAAGCAACAAAGTTACCACTTTGTTTTCTCTGAATGATGTAGATGTCTTTTGTTCAGAATTTCTAATCTTCAGACATTTTTATTGTCTTCTCTTGCACTGCTATTTGTTCTAGCTTTTTTTTTTTTTTTTTTTTTCTTTTTGTCATTACACAAAAAATATTTTAAATGTATCTGTCTGTCAGAGGAATTAACTGAAAACAAACAGGGCCAATACTCCTCTGTATAAGGAGTATTTTTTTTTTCCCTTATTGTTAAAGTAACTTAATCCTCTATACTTTTTCCATTTCCTAATTTACTTCATTATTTAACTATCTCACAGTGAAATAATCCTCTGTAGAAAAGTTTTGTTTTAGTCTGAAAAAATCCTCAAAGTATCATTCACCTTTGTTTAGCCATTCACTAGTTTGTTTTTCCTAGTTTGAGGCAGGATGTTCCTCTCTAAGTCAGAGGTGTAAAGTGTTCTTTGCAGAATAATATATTTGTAAGTATTATACAACCTCAATCTGAAATGAGTGCTTGCAGCATCGAGTTAACAGCTGGAATTATGCTTATTCTTTTGATCTGTGTTAAATTTTGAATTATGTTAGACATTTGCCATTCATCTTTTGCTTCCTCTATCAGTAATGAGCTGCCCATAAGACTTGCCAAAGGCTTTCCTACCTCCTCTGCTATTTAATTCATAATGCTCAGATATTATTCATGTAGATCTGCTGTCTTGTCATTCATGTCTTCTTTCATTACATTTGGTTTCCAGACTTTATACTGTCTTATAATCATATAATCTTAGTTTATCTGACTCTTTTCCTTGGAAGACTCTTCTCCAGACTCCAGTGTGTGTTCTTTGGTCTTCTGCTTGTTTGTTTCTTTGCTTTCTTTGTTAAGGCAAAGATGCATTTACAGTCATAGCAATGTTTTGTTTTTCTTCAGACCTCCTAATTCATTTTACACCAAACCATCATCTCAAGATTAAGGGTGGTTGAGATTTTGCTGGTAACATTGCCTGAGTGAGGGGTTGGTTTATTTGTTCACATTTTAGAAATAAATGCTTTTATTTTGTGCACGACTACCGAGGAGATAATATTTAGTAAAAAAAATCCAGGGGAACCTTACAAAAATGTCATCTCTCAAGAGACTGAAATGCTTAAGGAAGATCCCATCTTGGAGAGAAGTGAAGGTGAATGATGCATGAGTGAAAATGTGGTCTGAGAACGACACTTAGCGTTAAGGCATTTATATTATGAACATTCCTTTTTACAAGACTAGAAGAATAAGTCCATTTTGCTATCTATGGTAAGATTGACTTTATATTGAGAAAGAGCAAGCAGAAAATGGAGAAATAAAGTTAAGATTAATGCCATTACGCTATCACAGCTTTTAATCACTATTTAGTGGGCTAGAGATACCCATGTAGGGAAGAAAACTTCTAATAAGCAATTATCCACTTTGAAGTGGGCTGAAGATCCAAATGTTGAGGATGAACTTTCCAGTTGATGCTCATGTGGAGATATAAAGTGAGGAAGTCTTACGGTAGTCAAATTTATGCCAGCCTGTCAGCAAAAGTTTTGTTTTTTTCTAAACTTGTTTAGTGAACAGACAGACAAGTTTAGATATATTTGACTAAAATAGGATTTGCCTTTCTGGGTTGGTATTTGTCATCCACCGCAGAACTAAAATAATGAATTGAAAAATACATAGATACAAGTGTAAGGACATGCACATTTTGAATTTATTTTGAACTAAGGTATTAGCAGTGTGCTTTATATTACAATGTAAATGATACTTAGTAGACTTTGACACCGTTATTGTAGCTTTACTTATCCAAATGCCAGCCAGTATTTTATTTGAATTTTAATTTTCTTCCACCTCATCATTACATTGGTCAGGAAAATCTTTTTGCAGAATGTGAAATTGTATCTTTAACTGGAAAAAAAATTCAGGATAATATCTGTGTAACTTATACCTGTACACTGTGCATTTCTAGTACAGAAAGTAAAACAGAGTCGTCCTGATTAGGATATATAGATAGATAGACATATATTTATATAAATATATATTTATGATATTTCTAGATGTTTAGATTCAATGTTTTAAATTATATATTTTTTAATCTTCATTGAAGTCCTTTTTTTTATTATTATTTTTTTTTTTTTTAGATTTCATTAAAATTTCTCTCTCTCTCTCTCTCTCTCTCTCTTTTTTTTTTTTTTTTTTTTTTTTTTTTTTTTTTTTTTTTTTTTTTTTTTTCCAACTGATAAACTTGTAGCAAATACAGTTCTTTAGAAAACATTGTTGGGCAACTCTGCAGGCTGATGAGGCAAACTTCTTAGTAGGCTAGTTCTGTAATTCAAATTGTAACTTGCAATATACAAAGAAACTGCTGTTGTCCCTGAAGGAATTCAATAATAATAAACTTCCCACTTGCAAAATCACCTCTTATGATGTAAGTGGAATTAAACTGGAAAAAAAAAATTGGGAGGCAGTGAAAGTGTTTTCAGGCTAATTTTTTTCAATCTTGGGGAGGAATTATTACTATAGTTTCTTAGATGTATGTATTCTTTACGTTAGGAATTATTGCTATAGTTTCTTAGATGTATGTATTCTTTACGTTAGGAACTTGAAAAGATTTTTTTTCTTCATTTCATTGTAAGGTCTCCTGCGTAATGCAAGTGTGTGTAACTGGTTGTATGATGAACATCTGATCTTATCTTTGTCAATCTTCCTTCTTATGTCCTCTTGATTAAATAGTTGTGGTTTTTTTCTTACCTTTGCTTATACGAAATTCTGGATCTTTCTAAGTTTTTATAAGGAGTTGACTTAGCTCCTTTCAGTCAGAAGAATAATGACACACTTGTGTTAAGAAGAAAGGTTGGTTGAATATAGTCTGCTTCTGATGGAGAATCCAACTTCCTAATGATTCCTCCCCTTATGTAACTGGAGGTTCATTATCAGGTAGCTGACAGAAAAAACTTCAGAAACATCTCCTGAACCTTCAGAGCCATGCTGAAATACCACAGAGCCACTGAATTCAAGAGGGACAAGAGGCCCTGTGGTGGGAGTTGAATGCCAGATTCCAACACTGTGATTAAGCAAGCAAGCTCTGGCTAACCGCCATGTAGCTTTTCTATGGGCATGACTCCTTACTTGATGGGAAACTCCAACAGTTACTTAACTTCCACTGAAGGCCAGTGCATTCCAGAAACCCATCAGAGCAGTAAGACTTGATGAGTGCACTCTGAGCATGCCTAGAATTTGCCAGCAACAAAATACCAAAACAAGGTTTGGTCTGCTTTTCATTTTCATAGCTTCACTCACCATAGAGGCACCACTCAATTTAGTACAACATATGGTTTAGTGATTTGAGTGTTCACCCAGGAAATAATTTTAAGAGTTGACGTCTTCCTTCTCAGCCTTGGGACTACCCAAATCCAGAGCATTCACCCCTTGAGAGTATGTTTTCCTCTTCAGACTAGTACTAGAGTGTGAGAAGGGATAGAGAACCTGCTCTGTCTTTCTTATGAAGTTATCATTGTACAGGAAGAAATTTCAGATCTGATAGGTCAGAAAGGAAAAAGTTTGAGGGGAAAATTTGGTTGCATATACAAAGCAAAGAAAATCATTCCAGAGGAGGAAGTTTCAACTCTGTTCTCACACCCACATCAGCTACTGAATTTTATCTGAAAATTTGAAAATGAGGGGAAAAAAAAACACAAAAAACAACCCCAAAGCCAGAACCCATCTCCTTTGTGATGATGCTGACTATTTTCCTAGTGCAGTTTGCTCTTCTTGGGTTTGTTCATTTCTTCATATAGTACACAATTGCAAACAGCGTTGATGTTGCAGTATGAAGTGAAGAATGCTTCCACCCTCAAACTGGTGCTGTTAGAGTTTGGATCTAGTGTTGTCCTACTCCTTGGAGAAATGTACCAGCTGCTAGACAACTTGGAAATGTACACAGAAAAGAAAGGCTTTTCCTCATCTGCCTGAACTTTGAAAAATAGAAAAGGAGAGTTTTCATTTATTTATTATTATTATTTTTCAAATGGCTGGTTTGGCTTGAAAAGGAAAACTGACCTTCTGGATTGAACAGATAAGTGCAGTCATGCTCTGGAAAGGCACAGCAGTCAGGATTTGTACTCTGTTCTCAGCATCTCATATTTTTAAATATATGATTTTAAATATATAGCATACATGGAACTTTGGAGATGCCATCAGTTTGCATTTTTATGTCCTGTGACAAATTTTTCTAGTTGACTACTGTAGGTCAGTATCATCAGGAGCACCAAATTCATGGTGCAGATCTGCAATTCATAATCCTAATCGCAAGCAATTGTAATAATAGGATGGCTTAGGTAGGTTGGAGAGGACCTTAAAGGTCATCTAGTTCTAACCCATTGCCATGGGCAGGGTTGCCAACAATCATGAAAGGGAGGTCTGAGCTTCTACTTTCCATTCTGGGTGAATTTAATGGCACCATCTTTTTTTCTGAAACATTTTCCTAAATTTCAGACAAAAATATGTCCATAATTGGCCTACAGTTCTCATTGAAAAAAAAAAAAAAAAAAAAAAAAAAGCCTTCAAGAAGTATGTTTTGTTTTTTGGACAACAACTCTAAGAAAGCAACCAGCAACAAAAGCAGACAACCCTTGCGCATGCACAAAAACAGCAAAACAACAGAAGAGTCTTGTTTTTTCTCGAAGAAGTTGTGCCAGTTTGTCCCTTTTGTCACATTATCCATTCCTCTAGGAAATTTCTAAGTATTCTTTTTAAATTCCTTTTCATTCATCTTCTCTAGTACTAAAGTGGTTTATGGCCAGCAACCCTAAGAACACCCAGAAGACTTTTCTAAAGATGCTGAACGATGTTTATTTGTCCTATAATGTACCAGGTAGCTTTTATGAAACTATATATTTTTGCCATATAACAATTGTTATGCTGTGAATGTATTCAGAAGTGTAGAGCATTCAGCTGTCAAAGTATTTCCAAAGGCTTTTAGTACAATTAGATTGATTCTGAATTTTGTATATGTAATAATTGCAATGGCGCTTATTATTAGAAGTTGTTTCTTGAGGGCTGAAAATTTCATGTTGGTTTCAAAATAGAAGCTATTTATCATTACTGTATCAGTGCATTTTTCTGTGAAGTACATACTGCAAGACAGGACTTGAAGTTCTCTCACAGCCTGCTTCTTTTATTACTATAAAAGAAGAGAATATGGTTCAAGAAATTCATCTTACTCTCTGCAGGTGACATTTCTAATGTTTCTGATATTGATTCTGGTTTGACATAACCTTTTATTTTTGTTCCCAGCACAAAAGTGTTTTTGTGCCACTCATTACTTGGTCACTGTGCACTTGTGTAATCGGGGAAGGACAAAACAGATAAAAGTACTGTGTTTTAACACTGACGTGGACAGAGACAGGCACAACAAAAAAAGCACTCCACCTGGACTGCCATGGGACTGGACGGGCTCCACCCTCAAATAATGAGGGATCTTGTGGGAATGACTGCTGAGCTGCTCTCTGCCATCTACCAGTGCTCCTGGTTAGCTGGAGAGGTCCCAGAGGATTGGAGGCTTGCTGATGTGACTTGCATCAGCAGGGCTGTAAGGAGGATCTGGGAAAATACAGGCCTGTCAGCCTCACCTTGGTACCGAGGAAAGTTACAGAACACATCATCTTGGGCAAGATCACACAACACGGGCATGGCATCCAGGTGATCAGGCCCAGCAGGACAGGTTCATGAAGGGCAGGTCACGCTTGACCAACCTCATGTCCTTCTATGACTGGGTGACCAGACTGGTAGATGATGGAAAGGCTGTTGATGTAGTCTACCTAGACTTCAGTGAAGACATTGACATTGTCTCTCGTGGTATTCTCCTAGGGAAACTGGCTGCCTGTGTTTTGGACAGGTATATCCTCCTTTGGGTAAGGAACTGGCTAGAGGGCTGTGCCCAGTGGATAGTGGTTAATGGAGCTAATGAGTGGTGTCCCTCAGGGTTGGTACTAGGGCCCATCTTGTTTAATATCTTCACTGATGACCTGGATGAGGGGATTGAGTGTACCCTCAGTAAGTTTGCAGATGACACAGAGTTGGGAGGGAGTTTCTATCTGCCTGAGGGTAGGAACGCCCTTCAGAGGGATCTGGATAGGCTGGATTGCTGGGCTCAGGTGAATGGAATGAGGTTCAATGAGACCAAGTGCTGGGTCTTGCACTTTGGCCACAATAACCCCATGCAGTGCTACAGGCTTGGGGTTGAGCGGCTGGATGACTGTGAAGAGGAAAGGGACCTGGGAGTGCTGGTCGATGCTCGGCTGAACACGAGCTGACAGTGTGGCCAAGAGGGACAATGGCATCCTGGCCTACATAAGAAATAGTATGACGAGTAAGAGCAGAGAGGCAATCATCCCACTATACTCAGCACTGGTATTGTGTTCAGTTTTGGGCTCCTCACTACAAGAAGGACATTGAGGCCCTGGAATGTATCCAGGGAAGGGCAACAAAACTAGTGAGGGGTCTGGAGCACAAGTCTTATGGGGAGCAGCAGAGGGAGATGGGATTGTTTAGCCTGGAGAAGAGGAGGGTCGGGGGAGACCTCATTGCACTCTACAACTTCCTGAAGGGAGGTTGTGATGAGGAGGGGCTTGGCTTTTTTTCCCAGGCAATAGACAGGACCTGAGGAAGTGGCCACAAGTTGTATCAGGTGAGGTTTAGACTACACATAAGAAGGAACTTTTTCTCAGAGAGTGGTCAGGCACTGGAATGACTGCCCGGGAGGTGGTGAAGTCACCATCCCTGGCAGTGTTCAAGAGGCATCTGGATGAGGAGCTACAAGAGATGGTTTAGTGCTTTGTGGTAGCAATGGTAGTGGGAGGACAGTTGGACTAGATAATCTTGTAGGCCTTTTCCAACATTGTGATTCTATGTCTCTTAGTGCTGATAAAACTTATGTTTCTGTTACTGCATAGATGGTCTTGTTCACATAGAATTTGTGAAGTCATTCTTTCATCTGATCCTTTCATGGCACTTTGGGAACAAGTGGAATTGTAGTTACTGTTGTTACAGGTGAACAAAACAAACCCAAGTTTGTTGAGGCTCCTGAACACCCATGCTTAAGCACTCTTTAGGTGTTAAAGGTGTGATCCTGTGTCATGGTTTTGTAGTGTTGCTGTCAATATTCCACATCATAACATCATGTGCAGTCTGGATCATTAAAAGGTTCATACTCCAGATCCATGCAGAGGATGATTCCCTGACCAGGAATCAAACCCAGGCCACCTGGGTAAAAATCAGGAATCCTAACCACTAGACTGCAAGTGTGAACCTTTATATGAGAGCTATGGCTGTTGTAAGAGGCAAGAAACTTATTATGGGAACTTATGGGAAAATAAAGCAGAAAAACATAATCAGATTATGAGTAAACTACTGTCTTTTGCATAAGGAAGAAAAAAAATACTAAAACAGAAATATTTTATCCCTGATAATTTTGCTATATGAAATAACTCATTCTTAAACCAGATTAAGCTTGAGAGCACACCACTTACTGAGCTTCTTCATAAAAATCATTTTTCTTATTTATCTATTGGGAGGGAAAGACAAAAATGAAGTATTTCCAGAAATTCATTGCAAATATAATTTTTCAGAAGCTGTCTAGAAAACTAAGAAATGAAATGATTAGGTTAAATTCAGCTTGGAATTTAGCACTGGAGAAAAGATCATGATAGTTATTCTTCAAGAAAGTAGTTTAATTCATGACCTTGAACTTAATTTTTCCTCTTTGTTTTAAGACATGCAGACACAAAAATTTCTGCAGTGAATTCTGAGATGGTGAGGACTGCAGTGTTTTGCAGAGTTGACCAGTGTTACACATGAATGCAAAAAATTGATATCTAAAAAATCAGAGAAATGGAAAAGGGCATCTTGAAGCACAAGCAAGGAGCTGAAGGGGTTGGGGATATGATGGTTATTGACAGTTGAATGGTGGGGACTCATGATCCCCAAATGAGGATTTGGTGTCAAAGTAGAGCAGTTCTCAGAGCAGTTCAGATGAGATTCCTTGCAAATCTACAGTTACCTCGTTCCCCTGAGCTCAAGTGTTGAAGTCCATGCACATATATAAGGAAGCAACATACATTCCTGACTGTTCTGAAGGTGGTTCCTAGATGTATGCGTTACCCACTTTCAGAAGTGTAACACTGGGCTGGTTGGACCTTTTGTCTGACAGCACAGGCTTCTGTTTGGTCTGTTCTTACCTGTTTGCACCCTCTCTCCTGTCACTGTATAAGCCCACTCTCCACATGCCTCCATAGGTGCTGCAGATGCAGGCAACAACTGAAATCTGTTTCCTCTACAGTAAATATTGCTTATAGAAATCCAAGAACCCTCTACATGATCCTATGTTCACTGCACTCAGTGGCAACAATGATCACGGGTTAAGTTCTATGGATATCTGTCTCTGTTTATTTAATGCAGTGATTTCTTTACATTCCAACGTGAAATTTCTGCCTATCCACTAAGTTCCATTTTCAAGTTAAGAACATGCTTGAATTCAGGTAAATTGTGAATAGATCCCTTAGTTTTGCACCTCTATGTATTTGGGAATTCTCAAATTCCCACTGCAAAAAGCTCTCAATCTGCTTTTCTCTGAACTCTGCAATCCAAATCAGAACACAAAGAGAGAAAGCAAGACAAACAGCCTTTCAGAACAATGATTTCCTTGAACTCATCTCCTGCAAGAGCATTTCTCTGTCACTGTGAGTCTTGATCTGTGCAAAAGTTACAGCAATGCTAATTTAGGGCACAGCCAGGGCCTCGTTTAAACAATGCAAACAAAGAAACTACAAGCAGAACACAGTAACACAAGTTGGCTTTTTGTTTTGTGACAGAGAAATGTACAAAGATTTTATTGTAGCTGTCTGATGTTCTTCTATGTTCTGATGAATCATAGGTTCTTAGAACCGTGGAGTTGCTTGGGTTGAAAGGACCTTGAAGCCCAACCTGTTCAACCCTCTGCCATCGATAAGGCTGCCACTCACTAGATCAGACTGCCCAGAGCCACATCCAACTGGCCTTGAAGATCTGCAGGGGTGGAGATCCCACAGCTTCTCTTGGCAATCTGCTTCATTGCCTTGCCACCCTCTGAGTGAAAAATTTCTCCTTAATATCATCATTTCCTTGAAGAGCAGTAAAATAATCCTTCTTGGTGGTAGCCTGGTGTTAGTGCATGAAGTTTTATGGGAGGGAAATACTGAAGGCACTGAGTTGGGCCAAATACAGTGTGAATTCTACTTTCCAATATCAGTATCAAAGAAATTAGGCTTCAGGTTATGTTAAATTTGGGCCTTTTTTGGTGTGTTGTTTGTTTCAGGAGGGTTTTTCCTTAAGATTTTCATTTTGCCTTTGATGTTTAAAAAGAAACATTTTTGAAAACTTGAACCATTTCTCTAAGTGGGAAAACTACCTAATCTAATTGTGAGCAGTCCATAAGCCTGTGGAATATAAAATTGAATTTCTGGGATCTATTTAGCTCAAATAATGGAGAATGTAGAGTCAGATTTTTTAAACATATGTGATTCTGTACAGAGGCTTAGATTCACATTTCCTTATTGATTCTTCTTTCCATTTGACAACACTTATGCTGATATAGTTTCTTCCCTCCACACAGAAAACTGCTTAAACCACCTCAAGCTCATACTTGAGGTGAGAATGATGCATAATGTGGTGTGATGTCTGTTAGTGACCAATGTGGGACCTTCTGATCACTCATTCTGCAGCTGTGTGAAACTAGGATACTCTGAATAGACTGTAAGGGCTGCTTGGTTTTCATGCCTGGTTGGCTTTTAGACTGCTGACTCTTTTCAGACCTCTTGACCCTGCAGTTTGTTGTTGCATTTATTGCAGAGAGTAATTCTGCTTAAAGATGGACACATCTGAGTTGAAGTTCCACAGCTTTCTGGAAAAGAAGAGTCTGAATGGTTAAAAATATATATATATAACTTCAACTGTGATTATTTCTCCCCATTTTAAAGCAAGTATTTTTAAAGACAAGAACTGATTTGACTTTTTAAATCTGAAGACAGTAAATCTTAGAAATACAAAAAAAATAAAATGTAAAATGCTAGCAATGCATCAATCCAGCTATGCAGAACTTTATCCATACATGTAAAATATATATATTTATATATTGACCTCAAGATAATAAAACTCAGCCATCATCCATAAATAAATTGATCTGACAGGAAGTTCACATAGTGCTGCAGGCAACATCTTGAAACAGGTTTGCCTGTAGTGAAATCTGAAGGTTTGGAAGAACACAGTGTGAAAACAACACCTACAGTTTCATTGGGTTGGAAATGTCAGCATATCGCAAATAAGACAAGATCTTGAAAATCTCTGTGTTTAGCTGTGCAGAAGAGTTAAAGAGGGAACAGCATGCTGGGGCTAAAGTGCAGGATGAAACTTTCTTTGCGTTCTCAGAGAAAGGTCATTCAGTTACCAGCGCTGTGCCATCCTTATGGGCATTTACTTTTGGTGAAACTTAAACTTATGTTTATGCTACATTACTTTTCAGTTTGGCTCTGTTTGATGCAACATGGTATGCAGCCAGTGGTAATGAGCTCTATATTGCAGATTGTTTATTGATTGTGTATTGCAGTTTGGTTGAATTTGTAAACAGTTTGTATAGGTGTAAGCATCTCTGGGTGCATGGACAGAAATTTACCCTTGTGATAAAAAGAGCTGCATTGGCACATAGGAAATATATGTTTAGATCCTGGTTTTAACTCAGACTTCCTGTATTATCTTTGACAACTTTGTCTTTGTTTTTTAACTGAAAAACTGGGTTGTGAGCATTTCCTCCTTTGCTTTATAAGCTCTTCCAGTAAGGAACGCAAGAAAAAAAAACTTGCATGTGTGTGTCCTGTGTAGGTCTGATGACCTACTGTAGCCAAAGTTGCTATTTAGCTTAAATCTGCATCAGAAAACACTATTTTGACAAAAACAAGATTTTGGGTCTTGATGGTGATATTCATGACATTTCCATATGGGCTTCCTTTGAACATCTTATTAATACTCGTGCTATTTATTAAGAAATTTAAGTAATGTTATGGCTTCTTGATATTATTTTGAATTAGGAGACAGAAAATAACACAGATATAAGAACATCCTGTCTAGCTATATGCAGCCATCCAGAAAATCCTGTCTTCTCAGTTTCTAATTTGCAGTAGAAAGAACTTCAAAAACTTTAGCTCATATATTCTTTGTGGAAAATTTTCTCACTGAAACGTTTGATTTGGCTGAAATATTTTATGTTCTACTTAATATAATTCTAAAATTCTTGTCCGTATTTTGACATCGTTATATTTTGTTTGCTTTTACTCTGATGTTGCTACTTTTTAATGAATTTTTAATTTTCTTCTATGTACATGTTTTTTACTACCTGCTTCAAATTCTACAAGCATTTTTAAAAAAGTAAACCAAAACATCCTGAGCTGAGATTCCAATTTCAGAATTATCTTTATTCTTCAGAGTTCTATCTGTTCTAACAATGCATCTTCACTGTGATTGATGAATGCTGTAGGCACAGTAGATACTTTTGAAGTCATATGAAGGGAAATTAAGTTTGTAAGTATATCCACTGCTGTAAAGTTTGGGTGATTCACAGGTAATCCAATGATAATACATCCTGTTTCTTTTTATTACCTTCTGAAGGATTCTTTCATCTGTACTAATACATCCTTGTCTTGCCTAGTTCTACATGAACAATTTTGAGACACACAGACTAAAATTGGCACTGAAATTTTATTTGCTTTGCTTTTGGAATTTAAAAATCTGCAATGCAGAGATTGAAAAGATACCAATGTCTTGCATATCACTCCTTCTCCTAGCAATGAAACAATCCTAAGACATTAATAATTTAATGAAATCTCTCTTAATAGATCTAAATATAGTAAATTCAGAGAAAATAGATGAAGATTGTCTTCCTCAACACAACCTTACGAGAAGAAAATATGTTTCCAACAGACTATGTTTATGAAAAGACTTTTCCTTTGGGATAAATAATCACTGACAGTAAGTGAAGAACTGGAAAAAGTTCAGTGCAGTATTTTGCAGAGTTTTGGAAATGTTATGTGCTGTTTGATGGCTTTTGCCAGGAAAAAAAAAAAAAAAAAAAAAAAAAAAAAGAGAGAGAGAGAAGGGTAGGGAACTATGGCATTAAAAACAAACAAACAAAAACAAAAACAAAAAAAAAGCAAAAACAAACAAACAAACAAAAAAAAAAAAAAAAAAAGAAAAAAGCTGGAAACCAGCAGGCAAATCATTAATCCTCATGTTAGTTCATGTCCAGGCAGATAGAAAAGCATTTTGTGCTCATGGTTTTTTTATTTGTTTAATATTAAGATATGGAATAAATTAAAAATAAAGTGTTAAAACTTCCATTGGCGTTTCTATGAAATGCATAATTTTATTCCACCTTCCATTAATTTCTTGTAGTTTTAAGGTCTCAAGTATCTTGATTTTCATTCATTTGCTAAAATAGGAATGCTAGGATTCTTCTTTCTTAATTTGAGGGGAAAATGTGGTTTTATTTGTTTGGCTGTACTTCTGATGACCTGAAGGGAAGTCAAGGATGAACTTACATTGAAATCTGAAAGTTAAGGTAATCATAATAATAATTCCTGGGGAGAGGGGGGAGGGGGGAGGGGGGGGAGAGGGGGGAACTCTGTAACTTAAATACATTTCCTGTAATAGATGTTTCACCTATGTTTAATTGTCTTCCTCTTTTGAAGTAGGGACAGTAAGAACACTTTCTAAAACACTTGTCAGTAAGAGTCTAAACTACTCTATGTTTAGTGGAAACATAATGTAGAGAGAATCTCCAATTTTTATAAAGGAAAAAATATAACTTGTATGTGTAAGTAGAAGTTATGTTCCTGTATCATGAAATACAATTATTTTTGTATGTTAGTTAACTCACTTATCATTCAAAAGAGAAACTTGTCATGAAAAAGCTGAAAGGAGATGATGCCTGAATGGATGGAGGTCTTTTTTTCACCTGATAACATGCTGGTACAAAAGTGTTAGCATTGCATTATGTTTCCATCTTCAACTGGACCTTGAAAATAGCTTTTGAAGCAGCAAACATAACAGAACTTACCAAGTGCATGTGAAAGTACTCTCTTTGGCTACAATGGAATTACTCATGTGAATAATATTTAATAATATAGGTGAGGTTGTGCTGACCTGTTTGAAGTGAGGGTTTGGCAGAAAGTGAAGTCTTCCTGATTCTCAGGTCTATGGAACAGAAGAACAGCAGCAACAAGGATTTCCCAGAATTCATAGGAAATCATAGATGTGAATAGCTAAAGTAAATGCCACAGAATTTACAGCAACTTCTTTAGCTCAGTGGATACAGTTTTGCCACAGGACTGTTATGACACATTTTTTGCATTAACATCAGAAAATAGTTGATTGTCTGTACTTTTCTTCTTGGGAGGTGCTTTTGTGTCTTCCTATGATGTGCAGTTCTGAGCGAAAATGTCACATTACTTTCTTAGCAGAATAAGTCATCTTACATACATAGAGGTATTTTTTCTTTGTGTATACTTCTTATATATTCCTTATATGTAGTGATAGTTGATTTTTTTTACAGTTATTCTCCTTTCCTTTTCTCTTCTCTGTACAGCACTGTATGTTATACTGTATGTTATCTCATGATGGATTTCCTGCAGCAATTGTCTTTTTATACAGTGAAAATGTATAAGAAAATAGCCTGATTCAGATGCCATCACATAATTCTTCTCATGCTTGCATAGCCTTAGTCTAACTGACCATGAGTTGGACTTCTCCCATATTCCTTCTGTTTGTGTTCTTCAGTCCTTCTCTCCATCATGCTGACTTGCCTTTCTTCCTGACTGTATGCTCACTCTTGGTTTCAAAACTCCAGGATTTCTTCCACCGCCTTACCAGGAGGTGAGCTGTGGGGCAGCACTGCTCTGCAAGGGAAGCTAAGCCAATTGCTTTATTTTCTCACCGACTAATAATAAAGCTTTCAGACTTTGCATTGCTAAATGTCACAAGATCAGGAGTCTGGAGAGAAAAAAAGAATTAGGGAAAAGTATACTTTTAAAAATATCATTTAAAGATGCTAGTTTCCTTTTATTTCTTTTCCTACAAGGCCCGGCTGTGCCTTGTGAATCAAGGGATCAGGTTTAGAAGCATTTTTGTCAGAAAAGCTTTAAAGGGAATTTGTGTTATTTTCTCTTCGATACAAGATTTCTTTCTTTCTTTTTTTCTTTTTTTTTCTTTTTATTCTGAAGGCTTTCAACAAAACAAAGGCTACTACAGTATTCAGGACCAAAATCTGATAGCACTTGAAATAAACTAATGAAAGAGCTGCAATACCATGAAGAGGGGTTTTGTTATTTGTTTTCCTCTTAAATATTATAATTGTGAGTTCTTTTTTGAGTAGTTGTCATTTCTTTTTTTCAGTCAATGGCACTGCTTCTGTGGTGAATAATATAGGGAATTAATTCATGTTCATCTTTGCAAATAGTTTTAGGTTTACCTATTTTTAATGTTTTTTCCTTTAAGATAAAGCAGGGCTGTTGTAAGCAGTGCAGCAGTTTGCTGTCAGTGAGCTTCTATATAGACTTACAGGCCTAAGGATTCAGTTATTCCTTTTTGTAAGGTCATGTTTTGTGGTTTTCAGTGTTTATTTGTAGCATTTCTTTTCCAGCTCAGTGTGGAAACTGATAATGTATTCCTTTTTTTCTGTCTCAGTTCTTGAGAAGTCATAGGCAGAGCTCTACTGCAGTGTTTGTGGAACATATCCTTAATGCTGCTGAAGCGAGCTCCGGCCTTGAATAATTGCGATTTCCATGTTGTTGTCACTGCTTGGTCCAGGGTACTGAGAGGCTCATTTCTGCTTTCTGTGCTTTGACAACTTTACTGTGTTTTCTCTGGCTTGATGTTTCTGTATTTGTTTCTTGTGTGGTGCATTTTAATTGCAGGAAGTGGAACTGCTAATGAATTATTACAGCTGGCTTTGAAGCTCTGAGAAAACAAACTGGGCAGAACTGGGAAGGAGTTTGGAAAGCAGAATTGATCTCTTTGTGTTCAGTCTCTCCTATCTTTAAATAAATAAATAAATGTAAAGCAGAGCAGTAAAATGATCAAAGTAAGAAAAGCTTTCCTACAATGCCAACTTTTCAATTTGGGGGAAAAAAGGCAGTGCATATGACAAAGGTCAGTGGTACACAATGAAGAGCATAAAGAAGCATTTGTTCTGTGCCACAGTCAGGAGCAAGGAGTCCTAGTGAAATGATGAAAATAGCACTTGAAATGTACAAAATCATTTTTGCCCCCTTCATATGTAATTTAAATGTTGACTCTCAATTTTCGAGGTCAAAATTATAAATTGGCTCAAAAAGGTATTAAGCAAATTAATGAATAATAGGCATCTGAAATACAATAGCCAAGAGCTAACCCCTAGCTTGAGGAGTCTCTAAACTGCTGATTGCTGTCATCTGTCAAGGGTAGGGTCACGCTGTACATGCCTTATGGTTACAAAAGCATCAGCTGCTGTCCATTGTTGGAAAAAAAGGGACTGATCTGGGGCTAGAAGAATATGCTAATTGCTTTCATTTAAGATTAAAGATTGATGCTGAGGAATTTTACTTTAAAATGATGTGGAAAAAATGTAGAGGTAACTACAAGTGTATTAATATCATGAAATATGAAGAATTGTTTAGAGTGCTAAAACGAATCTTAACTGGGAACAACAGATAAAACTTAACTTAGGTTAAATTCTGATCAAAATGAGCCTGTAAAGATGCTTTTAGACTAGGAACAATCTCTTTCTGTATCTACTAGAAACAAAATCCCTTGCCAAATGTTTTAGATGTAATCCTGAATTGGCATCAGGATGGCAGAAGTTAAATGTCACAAGAGAGAAATTTACTTTAGTGTAAAGCTGGCTCTGTCACAGCATGCACATCTGGTCTGCAGCTCAGTTGCACATTCAACCGTAATAAAACACTGAAAAAATGATAGCTTAAAATACGCTCTGATTTGCACCTAGTATAGTATCATAGAATCAATAACAGGTTTCTTTACATCTGATGAATTTATTCTTGTTAACAGTGGTGTAAACCTGAAATTAACTTTGAATTTTCTCTTCTTTTACTGAGACTGAATCTGGATCCAATGCTTTAAAGCTGAAAGACATCACAATATTTGTTTCTGTTGTAGATCTTATGGGAAAGTAAATTAATATTACTGACCTTATAGTCCTTTCTGAATTCTTAAAAGGTTTTGCAAAGCTTTTAATGACTATTAGCATTTCTATAAATGGGATCATTATTCAGCAAAAATACTGCCTTAAAACCTTGAATATCTTGAGCAGTGCCATTATCTCCATTTCTCCCTGAGAAGTAGTGTTAGAGAGAGGCTGAAGGGCAAAGAAAAATTGGGCAGAGGAGACTGAGGGTCAGCAAGAAAGGGATTACTCAGACATGTGAGAGACACCTGTACTCATCCTTGTTTTTGTTTACACTTTAAAAAGAGATATTTATTCATCCACAAGATCTTTCCTTGACTTCTGTCACCGGAGTCTGAAAAACTGGGGAGTAGCTTACTCACTTCTTGTTTGTTAACCGGAGTGCAATGTCTGCAGACTGACATTAGGCCCAGCAGTGTATTTGGGAGTGGAATTTTTCTTCACCACACATTCTTTTTTTAATCAATAATACAGAAGAGGTAATTTCTATTGTTTTCTAGTAGTATTTGGATCATCTACATAGAGTGAACATGAAGCTCTTTCGATTACGAATGGGAACGTCAAATATAAGATATTATCAAAAAACAAATCAACAACACTTTTGACTAAAGATTGTTTGAATTTTAATGATATTTACAGTTTTAGAACACTGGACAGACTAAAGGTCTAAATTGTTATACGAAGTACTACCTGGAAGCTCCATTGAAAACAGACCCTAAAGCTAACATAAATGTAATAGACAAATTGCATCATTAAAGAGTCATACTTTCTAACCAATAATGTGTGTTGTGTATAATGAAATACTCTTGTCTAAACAAAACGCACATTTAAGAATGAGGTTTAAGAATGTGATTTGTACAGAAAATATCCCAGAATGTTACAATGCACAATGGAAGTAAATTACTGTAACTGCAAAGGATATTAAGTATAAAAAGAGAGAATTCAAAAAATAAATGTATCAATGTCATAGATCCTGATATCACATATGGGGTTTGCAAACATTTTAAAGTCTCACTTAATTTTTACTTCATTCAACCATGTTTTAACTTACTGAAGTTGTAGATGGGTTTGCCCCAAAATTTATTTGTACAACTAAAAGATATTTAACATTGGCATTAAAATTGCTGGTGAAGAACACTTCCCAAATGTTAAGACTAAAGCATATCTTGGGAAACTGTGCAAGCCTGCAAATGCGTATGTGACTTTTCCCTTATTTTCTACATGCCAGCTTGAGATATGCCTGCTTTATGCTGACTGTTATTCAGACCATGGAATTGAAACAGCAGCAAGAAATTCCATGTGTGCTGAAGAAATGTCATGACCTTTCTTGCTTTCTTCTAGCCATGCGTTCTGTTCTGTTTCACTGTGAAAGAGTGACGGGATAAGTCACACAGAAAAGTCTAAAGTAAATCGAAGTGTAGCCAGTCAGACTGCAAAAAGGAGTGTAACCTGTGAGTGAAGCAGCATGAACCACTGGCTGAATGAACTACATGAAAGCCAGAACCTCACATGTCCCTTATTAGGCAGCCAGTCCTGATTCCTTACAAAGCCTATAACAAGCAGAAAAACTGTGGCTGCTTCTTGCTGAAGTCAGACTGATGGGCTCACCAGGAGAGGCTGAAAAATACCTTGACACTAAGAATAGAGAGCTGGTTTCACTCACTGCTCCAGCTTGGCTGCCTAATTTGGAGTTTGTCTTCGGACCTGTGCTGAGTTCAAGTCCCCTAGAGGGTCCTTCTAGGAAGTGCATTTTGCTTTCCTTGGAACTTTATGCTCTTTATATAACCATTACATCTTTATAATCATTAAAGATTATTAGGCACTTTGATTCTTGAGGTTTTTGTACTTTGTGAAGCCTTTCCTGTCTCCGAACAGAAATGAAATCCGGAACTCAAAGGCATTTGTTTGTGGGATGAAGAAGCCTAAATTAGGAATTTGGAAGGTTTTTCTGTATTTCTGTTGTCTCATATTGACAGTCATACTTGGCTTTTTCACACTAAATTAGCAGACCCTGATACTTTAGTCAGACATGATCAGCATTCAGTGATATACCCACATCTTCATATTCAGAAAAATAAAAATGTTGTAAAATTTTCTTATCAGAAGATATTTCAAAATATTTGTTCTCAACTAATCTCTAGCTACGTAATGAAATACTGAAATGTTGCAGTTCCTTCTGAACTGAACTTGAAAAAAATGTTTTGGGGTCCAAGAACTACTTTTTCATTTCTTTTTTTCATTTTTTTTTTCTTCCAGTATTTAACACCTTTCCAGTTAATGAGTTTTAAATATGGCAGTAGCCATCAGCAGTAATAAAACATTTCCCAGCATATTAGGCTGATAATAATGATTTTCTTAAACTTCTTGCATGATAAAGTTCCATGCCGGAGTATCTATCCAGCAGTACGTAGTGTTCATCTGAGCAATCCAGCTGACATAATGAAATACAATTATTCTTTTTCTATTGTTCATTTTAAATGTAATTGCATTTAAAATTACTGTGCAATTTAACAAGATCATGGAATATAATTAGCTTCTTTCAACTTCTATATGTTACAGAATGTTATCATTTTCTAGACTCTCTTGCATTCTTCTGTCTTTACATCTACAGTTTTGAATCTCACTATTGTTGACTCTGAGACATCTTGTTAATTTGTTGACCACTTGAATGTAGCCTGTAGTATTATACTGAAATATTAACAAGATGTGATTTCGGAAGCAACCCCACTTAAAGTTATGAGAATGTCAATCTTCACAATCCAAAAACTTCAGAGATTAGACATCGGCGTTTACTTGTTTGTGAGTTAAGTGTTCTCTAAACCACAGTAGTGGACTGTCACACAAATGGGAAATTTTAAAGAGATTGCGTCTCAAGTGTTTTCCTGGCTTGAAATATTTATACGATTAGAAGCAGAGTACTTACCTACTTGGCTGGACTCTTTCAGATAGGTGACATTTTTAATGTGGAGCTTAACCTGGTAACCTGGGTGTCAGGTGCTGTTGATATTTGCCTGTAGCTGTAGCAATAAAAATCTGAAGTTTGTGTAGATTGACCAAATAGCCCATGGGCAGAGCCAAAGGTGTGTCTTGGATTCAAAACCTTCTATTGTTTTGCATAGCAAAGCAGGATCAGCAACTGACTTACTTTGCAATTCACCAAGTTATTGTTCTCAGTGTGTTTTTCTTCAAGTGGAGTGGAAGCAGTCCTAGGAACAAATAATAAAGCCAACAATAATAAACAGCATGAATCTATAGTGAATTCTCATTCTGAATCATTAAAATGGAGAAAGTGAACTTGAAGCTATGGAATTGAATTTGTCACTTACATGATCAATAAGTGTAAAATTCTAAGCTATGAAACTCAGCTAGTCAGGGACCAGCATCCCAAAAGGAAATATTTGAAAGAACAAGCTTTTTGTTGCTTACCAGATAAAGTTGAGAATATCAACTTGGTGACTTTTGCCCGCTGTCTGATGATCAGTGAGATCGAGATTCTTTTTCACATTTCTATGTCCTTGCAGTATCTCTAAATCCTTAAATGCTCCAGATTTGCTGAATGGTTCTTTCTTTTGGCAAAATTAGGCTCTATGTAATCTGAAAGAAAAAAAATGTCCATACTGTGAAATGGGGGGAAATTACGACTGTGATGTTTGTACTGAGTTCAAAAAATGTCCACCTGACACACCTTTTTATGACCCTCGGCTTTGCAGTGCATAAGTTGTTCATGAAGATCAATAAATTCGTCTTCCTAATACTCTAGGTTTACTGGGATTTTTCACCCCTACCTCAACCAGGCCCTAGGAGAAAATAATAAAAATCAGACAAAAAAAAAATGGAAAAGATTGATGTATCACATTTTTAGAGATCTGTGCTATTGCTTTAGAAAAAGAAAATAAAATTTATGAAAAACAACCTTGTGATCTACCTACAAATGTCAAGTATCACTTAGTGTTATCCTTTTAGAGACACAGAGAGAATGAGAGAACTGCAGGGATTTTTATTTATTTATTTAATTTTAAGTGACATGCTTTTAGATTTTCTGCTTCACACTATGCTTTCTAACTTAAAGGAGCTGCAGTGAAAGAAGCTGCTAAAGGATATACCAAACAGGTAGGGAATAGAGGCAAGTCTTGAAAGGCAAGAAGAGTCCCTGAGGAGAAATACCCTCTATCTTGATCAGTCTGGGAGTTTACTTTCCAAGTTTTAGCATGAGGCTAAATGTAGTCTTCAGGAATGGGGTAGGATGGCTTTTCAGCTGTCAGAGATGCAGAGCAGAAGGAACGTGCTGTGAGAAAGGCAGGTGACATCCTCTCCCCAAAACTGCTGGGGCTCCTGTAGGCATTATCTAGAGTCTGAACTGGAGTGCAGAACTATGAGTCTGTATTATAGGCCTGTTTTATTTTTTGCAAATACTTGAAAAGAGATGTCTGATTAAGGGATTGTTCTGAAGTTGTTATTTCTCTGCCTTTTGAGTATATGAAACACTAACTCCTAAAGCAAACTTCTTAAATGTGAACAGTAATCTGAGCCTTTACTTTCAGTGTGATTTAAAAACAAGATACTACAAAGACAGAATGTGGTCTTGAGGGTTTGCCCACATACTTACTGACAATTATAGAAATAGACACACAAACTCAGAAAAACTGAGCGTATAGCTGTCAGCTTGATGTTTTCTATCATTGGCAGAAAGATAATTTTCTGAAATGAATATTGGCACAATATTTATCTCCAAATTCTAGAGCTTAAAGCTGGAAAGATTCATCTAGCTGAAGGGTTGCCAGGCTATAGCCTGTTTACTGCATCCAACATGCATGCAATTCATGTTTGGCTTCTCCAGTAGAGTGACATCAAATGTCCTACTACTGGCTCTGTGCTGAGACCCCAACTGTACAAAACCCTATATCACAAGGGAGAGTGGATTCAGGAGCTCTCCCTGTCCTCAGTGAGATAAAATCCAGATGTCTTAAAGCAGTTGGCCTTATGAAAACTTTTAACCTAGGATGGAAAAGCTAGGAGGTTGCCTGCCACCCATGCAGTTTGATCCCCCACATCCTTACCACTCTTTTCATTAGAGTTTTACCTGGGAATTCCTCTTCTGAATACAGAGTTACTGGATGATTGGCCTAAATAACATGAAGTTCAGTCATCTGGAGAGTTAAGTGTGCCAGTGTCAAATAGAAAAGAGAGACATAGATGCAAGCAGTGCTTGATGCCTCTGCAATGGCAGGGAACTTATTAGGATGGATATGCCCAGCTGCTCATCGTGGGAAATTCACTATTTGTGCTGTGCAAATAGTTAATAAATAAATAATCTCTGATTTCCCTTCCTCACTTAAAGCTTCTTTTTTTTTTTTAAGTGTACAAGAACTTCTTGCCATGACAGTGCTGTGAACTCATGCTGAGGCAATTGCCTATGATGACCTCTAAGTCCCTTTCTGAATTATTTATTTCCAAGACAGAAACTTGTACAATCTTCTCTCCTTGTTCCCAGCCACCTTGTGTTATGTTTGACCATAGAGTATGTCCTTTTATTGCTCTGTGATCATTTACCAACTGATTCAGTTCTCCTTGTAAGTATAACCTCACTATTAAGTATATTCTTTAATCTTACCAGTTACTGTACTTGTAAAAACTTTTGTAGCTTCAGCTAAGTTACTGATAAAAATAAGAATGAAAATCAATTCCAAGAGGCCTTATGGCTAAGGCTACACTCCTGACTATCTCCTTAGTAGGAATTGCATTTTAAGATCCATCAGGGGACTGAGTTTTAATTTTCTGTACGATCTTTTAGATCCACAAGACCTAAAATTGTCAATTAAACTGTTCCCTTACAGTTGTTGGAATTTAGACCTAACTGGCATGGTCAAGTTATATTATTACATTATTTGTACAGTTTCTACAGTTAGATCTAAATTCCAACAACTGTAAGGGAACAGTTGATTTGAAATGATCTACTTTCCATGAAATCAGGCTGATTGATGCTGTGCATTTCCATAGTCTCTAAATTTAATTGGCTGTTCCAAATTGGTTCCATATATATATATATATATCCATATATCCATATATATATATATATATATTTATTTATTTTTCAGGAATTAATATCTAAGTCCCATACACTTCCCTTAACTCCTGCTTTTATTTGATTTCTTAATCCTGACATTCCTCCAGTCCCTTTCTCAGCAATCTGGGTTTAGATTATTCTCTCCTGCTTGGCTTGATTGGCAAAACCTTCATTTCACTGCAGTTGCTTTCCATTTTTCCATTATAAGAGAGCTGTATGTTCTGTGACCTTCACAGCTAAGGGATGCATTTCCCATGCTTGTTAATAAGAAAATATACCTATTGCTATTTCTCTATTTTTGTTAGTGATGTTTCTTAATCTATTGCTTTTGCAATCCTTTGTATTTACTTATTTATTTAAAATTTATTTTAAAACAATTCCTTCATCTGTATGTCTTTAAAAAACAACAGGACTGGTTTCTTTTCTAAATATCAAAGCATTTTTTGGTTAGTTTGAACATAGCCATGAAAGGGGAAATAAGTGCATCTCAGAACACCTGTGACAAATCTGATCCTATCCAAGTGTTGGTAGAATGCTTTTTGTCAGCCATAACTTTTAATTCATTTCTACTGATTATCCAGACAGGCCACTCTAAATTTCCTGTTTAACACATCCACGTAGCTTATCAGTCTATTAACTTGGCAGTGTTTAAAGAATGTCTTCTATAAAGTCTCTTAAACACCTATAGCAATGGTCAACCCTACATATTTTTTGGCTTATATAAACCAGGTAATCAGGTCATGCAGCTACTTCTGGATAGCATTAAATGTGAGTCCCTCCTCAATGAGAGATAAAGCAAAACTTTTTTGTTTTCAGATGGCTAGGGAAAGCTTGGTCTTGATTCTTACAAGAGGGGAAGATATTTTTAGGGTATCTCCAGTGTTTTAAAAATCTATTTTCAATTTATTTTTTATTTTTTAAAAGGTATCTTTGGAATTGGTTGACCCTATTGTTCTTTGAGACAGTGGATCTTAAATTCACTTAAAGCTTCATTTAATATTGCTAGGCCAGTGCATTAATCAAATAGGAGGCTTGGAAAATGCACAGTAAGAATTTTAACCATAATCTTTTGGTGCCAGTGGGTCGGAAGCACCCACTGTTAAGTGCTACTGCATTTGGCATCGCTGCTAAGAGTCAACTTCCAGGTTCCAAGGAAGCTTGTTTACTTAAAATATCCAGCTGCATTGTAACTCAAGTTTGCTGCAGCCCTTAAGGTGGTTGCGATGGATTTCTTCTGAAGCTCTTTCTGCTAACTCAGAGGAGAGCTGGTTGTCATAGCAGAACGCTGTTCCTGGCAGTTTTCTCATCTTCACACTTTTTACTCTACCCTATGTACTTTCCCTGAGGTTGTAACAAAGAAACAGGATGTGACTTTCTGGGTTTGGTGGTGTGGTTTTTTTGTTGTTGTTTTGTTTTTGTTTTGTTTTGTTTTCCGTTAAAATGGTATTTGTATTTTGTGTTAAACCTTATTTTTTCTCCATTCTCTACTTTTCATGTTCATTTTGGCTCTCTTGCCAAGTAGGGTCACTGCCAGCTTGGTTTCTTCTCACAATGAGAGCTCTCTTCTTGATGCTGTAAATGTAACGTTACAGATCCCTCTGCTGTCTCCAGGAGGCATGTACATCAGTATCACATCAAACAAAAGCCAGGGGGTATCCAGGTGTTAATCACGGTTTGTGATTCTTCAGCTTCGCAGCTCCTTGATGCTCTTGTGGTTTGGAAGGCTGGAGGGAAGTTTGATAGGATTCTCTGGAGGAACAACAGGAGAAGCTATGGAAGTTGGTGCTGACCAGCCCTGCCCTGGAGCTTTTCACCCCACTTGGGGGGAAAAGAGCTCAGGTGTAGGACTGCATCCTTGCATTTATTTCAGAACAGAGCACACACCAAGCTTTCTAAGCACTGTTTTATGGGCAGTTGATTCCTTTTCTCCTTCTTAGTAAAGAAGCAGATTTCACAGTGAAACCTGGAGTCTGTCCAACAGTGAAACATGAGCTACCCAGGGCTGCACTTCTCTCCTGTATATGAAAAATAAAAGACTGTTGGTAAGGGTTGGTAGAGGAGACAATTTTAATAGTGAATAGTTGGCTGAGCACCCAGAAGTCTAATCTCTTTGTAGATGAGTTGAAATCCTTAACTTCATGTATATAGGTGTCTTTGCATTCATCTGACTTTATATATGTGTGTAACTTTATATGCATGGATGAAGGGTGGTCATAGTCAAAGCCGCAAAGTCAGCTCTAGCTGTGGGGATGTCACATAATCACAGGTTTTTGCTCATTATTCCTGCACTGTGGTTATTGAGCTCATCTCTTTCCCATCAGTCTTGAATGAATGATTGTCAGAATACATGAGGCCATTGAGGAGGTATTCTTGCTTTCAATAATAAGTGGTTTTGTAATTCACTTTTAATGGGAATGCCTTTGAAATCTTCAGGAAATAATCGACTCTTGATCTACTTAGAAAGGGTTATTTGGGTTCACCCCATCCACAATACTTACAATATGTGCAAGTGCAATATGGGATAAACAATCAGAAAAGATGTTGGGCTTTGGGCTATGGGTAGAGCGCAAGTATATCTGAATGAGGAATAGAGTCTGTGATTCAGAAATGTTGCAGAATGTACTCTCTGAGAATAAATATAGAATGTATAAATTCATACCTTTCGGTTTTCTTCTTCATAGTTAAACTTTTTAAGAAGAGATTTTGAATAAAAATTCTGCATTTCCCCTTTCTGAAACATACAAAATTCAACAACCATGCAAATCATCAGACTCCAAAACAATTGCAAGAGATAATGGGATAAGGTAATGATGTCAATAAAAAGAAAATAAATAAATAAATACACCATCTTCATAAATACACCATCTTCCCCCCCCCCCCCCCCCCCTCCATCTCAGTAGTCTTCAGGCATAAGCTATCATTAGAAAACAGCAGTGTGTATATATTTTTTTTTTCTTAAGACAAATAGCTTATTCATCCAAAATTGCATTATTTGATTGACTGCAGCTATTTGTGATATTATGCCAAGTTTGGCAAATTGCTCCACCCCTACGGTAACTATACTTTTCTAAAAGGAAATAGTTCATTCTGACACATTATAAACAAGGTATTTGGACTTTTTTGAACGAACACTCTAAACCTAAAGATAGATATTCTGATGTTTGTAAATGATTTTACTAAAGGTTACTGAACCTGATATTTTTCACTTAGGGAGGATTTTTGTTATTATTTTTATTTATTATTATTATTTTCTTAAGTTAAGGCCACTAATGGAGCTTTATCTGTGATTTTTCTGACAACTTGAAAATTCAGGTGCTCACTGAATGATTCAGACAGCACTGCATAGCAAAATACTCTGATGGGTTAGCAGCATTCATGCCTTCACCATAGGTATGGGAAAAGCTGGCATAGCTTACAGTCTAGGTGATAACTGGTGTTTATGAGAGTGAAAACAGAATATCTGAAACATGTACTGAACTCCTAAGCAGGAAGTACTTCAGAAATCTGTGGCTATGTTACCCAGAATTTGGTCTCAGAGTGAAACACTTAAAATGTGAGGGCTGCTCCAAAAGTAATGCCTCCTATTTTATGTGTCAGCCCACAACATCAGAGGCAGATGGTGTATGGCAGCAGAGGCTGAACCTTCTTGCCAATATTCCATTGTATTTTGTTGCCAAGTGGCAGGAGAAGGGCAGTCTGAAAAAATGAACTGGTGGTTCTGATCAAAGACGTGACACTTTTGCCATGTGTGATTAGCCACCTTTGCCTCTGTGTGCTGAACTGAAGCATCTGCTTTTGTATTTTGAAGGCAAATAAGTGAATACAAACAGTGTTGCTGGTAGAAACTGAGTTTTGTTCTGTGTATTTTCTGAAGCCCTCCAACTCTGTGAGATGTTGGGCTTAGAGAACACTGCAGACCTTGGGGTTGTGCTAAAGTTTCATCTGGGTTACAAGAAAACCTTCTGACCTTTGTATGAGTACAACACAAGAAATGTGTCAGGAAATGGCAGCAACTGCTGTGCATGACACAGGCATTTGATGAAAAACTAGCTGAAGAAAAGAAAAAGGACTCTGAGTACTATGGCATTACGTTAAACACATGCTTTTAGATGTTTGGACTGTACCTGATAAATGTATCTGAAATGAAGTCTCTAATTGGAAAATAAAACAACAGTGTGGCCCTAAATTCATTAGAGTTACAGGTTTTCTTGGTTTCGGTCATACCTGTAGGAAATTTAAATAAGATCCTGATGCATCAACGCTCTTCCACTTTTCCACGCTCTTTCAACAAGATCACGTAGAGATTCAGAAAGGAGACAGTGAAAACAGAGGTGGCATTGATCAGTGCTATATGTGGTCTCTCAAGGACCTCTCTCTTCCAACTGAACTGTTTTATTTATATTCATTTCCACAGCAGAACTTCTTCAGTGCTGGAGGCAGGAATTTCAAGTGCCCCCTTGTACAAGTATACATTGACCACTGTATTCCCTTTTCTTGCCCTCCTATGTCATGCTTTATATCCTACAAAGAGGAAGAGGAGTTTGTGAAGAGAAGTGGTTTGCTGCTTGGAAGAGAAGAGAGCAGTAGGTTTGGTCACCTCTCTAGTCTCCAGCTGAAGACGAGCAGGTGAACATTCCTTTTTACTATCCTCTAAAATTATGTTAAATGAGGGACAGACTCAGCAAAACTGCTCCTTTTATAGGCTTTTTAGACGAGGAGAAATACTTGATCCCGAGGGAGTATGAGTATGCAGGTGTTTAGGCAAGGAAATGTCTTGGCTACAAAACACTGCTATGGGTAGATTTTCAGTGCAGAATGGAGGCAGATGGATCTTAGTTCCCTAGTTTCTGAGATCATATTTCCCTTCTGTATTTTCTGCAAGACTTGGCCACTGGAGGGCTGATATCTCTCCTCTCAGATACCTATTGTCCTGCAAAGGACAGATAAGTCTCCCACCAGGGTGGGGTTAGAGCTAAGCTTTTCAGGCTGCAGTTTTAGATTTAGTGTTCCTGTTTTCTTCTCAAATCCTGTTTTGTATTCTTATGCCCTAATTGGACTCTTGCCCTAATTCAAAAGGAGGTATATATTTTAACCTTAAAGGTTAGAGAATCTGATCCTTTCTCCTGCCAGTGTACAATGCCTTTTGGTGATACACAAGTCATACTTAAGCACCTGTTATTTTAGAGAGCAATCTTTTATTTCCCTTTCTTTTTCATGACTGCTTGAGCACTCCAATGTTAATTATTTGTCAGTTCAATAGGACTGGAAATATTTATTCCAAAGGATAAAATGAGGATGCAATTGAAAAACATATGAAGTAGAAGCCAAATTCAGGAAGAATTTATTTTTAGGTAGGAATCTGCCTTAAAACTAGCGATCAGATAAAATCTGAGCGTTGAGGCTTTTAAAATTTAATTTGCTGGTAGGTCAACAGTTGTGAAAACCTGATCTCTGAATCTGTAATGCAAGTTTTGCCTACTGGGGAAAAAGTGTGACTTAGTTTTTGTCTTTTGCAGTTTGTTATATGGAAAAGGCTCTGCTTTCAACACGATATCATATTATGGAAATTAATACTCATTTCTAGAGACATCTATGCAGAGTAACTCACTGAGGACAACTGAGAATGTCAGCAATGTGAGAGATGCTAAATGATGCAGTGTATTTTTATATCTGTACTAAATTGACATTTTGTGAAGTATACATCCTTGAAGATGTAAGGCCCAAAACCTCCAATTCTGTTTCATCCTTTGTTTTACACACTATTTTTCACAATGGTGGAGCTTTTCTCTTGCAGTTTCATGCATTCTTCTATGATGGAATTATAAGGCAAATTAGAAAAAAAAACAAATAGTCTTTAAGACTTTGACCAATGGAGAAATGCAGTACTCAGTGCATCACAAACAACGGCTTTAGGTGTTTGCCCATAAACATGTCTCTACCTATTATCTCGTGCATATTTGACTTTCTATGTTAATACCGAAGGCCAATTAGCTTAATATTTAGGACTTTTGTGTTAGAAAGGCAACTTAAATGTGGAATAAATTGTATTTAGTTTCCTCTATTATATGTATCTATATCCATTTTTCCTGTCTTCTCGCCAGAGATGCTAGAAGAGAGGTACAGCACTTTTTCTCATGCTTATTGTTTTGAGAGGAGGGGGATGAATTGGTAGTGTGGTGACCTTGAGCAGGCTCTTGTAAATGCCATCCTTGCATCCCCATGCCCAGTGTCTAGAGGATCCTGATGTACAAAGGCAAATGTAAGAACAGTTTCATACCTCACTGGAAAAAAAATTCATGCTGCAGAGCTAAACCTATGGTTTTATTTTTGCTTGCTTATTTTTTTAATTTTCTGTTTTAACTTTTATTTAAACTTTGTTTTTAGATGAGGAGACAAATCTGATTTGGCTAAATCCAGGGCTTTTTTTCTCAAAGTCAATGAAAAGAAAGAGCCAGTCCCAAGTGAAAAAGAGACTTTTATTCCTGATGGTTGAAATCCCTGAGGCTGTCCACTTCTTGTCTTTACTCTCTTTTATTTGGAGTATTTTTTTTTATTATTATTATTATTATTTTAACATTATTTTCCCTCCTAAACCATCAAGATCTTATATAAAACCCCTCTGGTGAACACCCATAAGTGCCTTACCAGAAAAAAGTCTCAATTCTTATAAACTAATAGCATGGAAAAAAAAGTGTTTCTTCAGAGTGTTAACGATTGATGGAAACAAATGAAGAAGGATTTGTTCAGGGAACTGATAGCTGAATCTGCTTAATTTGGTGTTCCCATAATTTGAAATATAAGCTTTTAACGAAAGTGGAATGTAACAGTATCTATTTGATAAGTGAGTAAATACTGGGCAGTGTTAAAAGGCAGAATGACAACCTTTTGTACCAATGACGTCTGTAACAAAACTGACGCAAGGAAAAGATAATGCCTTTTACCAGCCCTTGTTTATCTCACCCATATCATGTGTTCACTTGTGATCACTGGGGGAGTCTCTGCAGAATGAAAATATTGTTTTATTTGCTTGCCTAGTGAGCAGTTTTGTTTTTATTTGAGCATTTGAAGAATCATTTCCAAATTCTGTCCCTGGAATAACAAGCAAAAATACCAGGCAGAGGACAGCAAGAACAATAAAACAGCAACTGGGGAGGGGGAGATGATCAGGCTATGAAAAGTTATGATGGCTGATTAGAAAAGTTGACTGCATTGCCTAAATAAAATACCAGCAGTAAAAAACCCTTTCATCTATCCAGCAGAAATAGCTGCAATTATTACATGAATTAATATAAAATGAATAAAATGCACATAATTGTTTTTAATTTTCCATTATTCAGTAATATGCTTTAATGCATCATTAGCTCTGATGATACAATCTACTTTTGATTAGAGAGGATTTGTAGCATCTTTTATCAAATGTTACTGCTTCTCAAAAAATTCTCTCAGAACCACAGAAGAACCACCTGAATGCAGCAATATCAAATGATAAGGGTAGCTCAGAGTAATTGGTTTTAGCACGTAAAGAACTTTTTATTTTTGTTTCCTTGTTTATCAGACAGCACTGGAAAAATAGACAGAGAAATGAAAACACCTCTATTTGTTTAGGTGAAGATCGCATTGTGTGTTTGTACTCCCTTTAGCCTGAAAAATAGTCCTGACTAGCTTCTTGGCTTCCCGGAGTTAGCTTCAAAGAAATGGTACACTTCTTACATTAACACAATTCACACTTCAATTCCTGACCAGCCTGCTTGATTGTACTGTTTGCTGTATGTAACTGAATTCATACTGTAATGTTTTTATTGTTATCACATGCATTGTTCTACTCAGATCTTTTTCTCTGAACATCCTCAAGTCATCTAATAATGAACACACTTTGTTCTGTCTCCTGTTCTTCTCCTTTGAAGTGTTACAAGGATGAGTTTTACTACAACCCTTTTTATTGTGTTTATAATTCTGTAGAAATGTTGAGCTACCTCTTCAGTGACTTACTGACTAAAAAAAAAAAAAAAAAAAGTAAAAAATTATTATGACCTTCTGTTCATCTGAAACTGATTTTGTTTTCATAGAATCGTAGAATGGCTTAGATTGGAGAGGACCTTAAAGATCACCAAGTTCCAACCCCAAGGCCATGGGCAGGGTTGTTTAGTATCCCCCAAACTGAACTCTGATTCTAAGTAAAGAACTGGACAAAGACTATTTGGCACATTTGCATATCCTTCCCTTTCCAACCCTCCCCATCCCTTTCCATCTGTGCCCTGCCCTTTCCTGCAGGATGCCCTTGTGCCCTTTTCTCTCTAGCTAAGGCCAAAGCAGTACTCAGGGCAGTGGGGAGAGGAGCAGGATTCCTGTATCAGTATAAAGCCTTAGTGACAATAAAAGATAACCTGAAGTACATTGTCCTTCATTGGGGTCCTTTTAAAAAAGTAATATCACTTATTAACTTCTTGTTTGGGTAAGAGCATATTTAAATGACTTCATAGTAAGTAATTTTGTTAATAATGTCACCAAAATTGATACAAGCTCTTAGATCTTTATATATGGTGAAGTCTTGACATTTCTAAAAATCCTGTGGGGTTCAGTTTGTTTGTTTGTTTTTAATAACTAAGAGTTCTTGTATTAAGTGGGTAGACTCTGCACTTTTCGTTATGGAACCTAAAATGTAACATGTAGGTGAAGCACAGAAATCACAAGAAAAGTGTTGTTATTAAAGTAAGACTGTATGAGAACTTATTGCCTGTAGTCACCAAATACCCTTCATAAGAATTAGAAATGAAACAGATACAAAAGGGCAACAAGCTCAGTTGATATTATCTCCTTCCTCTGGGAACTGTAGTTGAAGACCAATATGAGAGCAGAATGCAGGTTTTTAACGAGGCCAGCAGGTCTGATTTGGCATTCGAGGCAATATGCTGGGATTTTCTGAGGTCAGTTTGTGTGTTGTGAAGTGTTTACCTAGTCCTAGGCATAACTTGTCTTGTAGTTACACTTGTTTAGCTGTCTGTTCATTAAAAGCCTGCTCTGTGATTTTGCATTATTTCACATAGAGCTGCTTTTAATGACACAAATATTTTGATTGGAGATCTCAGAATTTCCATAAATAGAGAAGTTAGTAAAAAGACGCAGAATCTTTTCATGCATGGAGCCAAGTGAGGGAAAATAGAAAGTTACGCCAAATGGCACATCCAGTGAACACAGCAGGCCAGATGTATGCTCTCACTGTGTACCACTTCCTACACATACTGGACCATCAGCAGGAATCTGGCTGTCCTGAGTTAGGTAATACTGGAGTAAGCTGGAATCAGTGACTTCTCATGCCTGTCATCTTTTTTCCTTCCTCCAGTGCCCCTGAGATGGTCCCTGATGTTTAGTTTGGAATATATTTCATTGGGTTTAATGCAGATGTCTACAACTTATAATGCTTATAATAATAACTTATAATGCTGAGTGCACAAATGTATATTAATACTCACCTGTGTCTTCACCTGGCTTTTTGCAGATTCAGCTTCCAATTTGCCCCTGTTAGCTTGTTACCAGTTTTTACTTTGTCTCCTTGCTCTGTTCCAGCACAGTCCCTACCAGCTCCACAAGCATATTCACACCTAGCAGGATTCTCCTTACTTAGCTCTGTACTTCTGCTAATGCCTCTCTGATACTTGGAGACATACTGTTCTGGTCACCATGACACTTTTTTAAGCCTCGTAGATATATTCATTTTAAAATTTCATAACTGGACCCACATTTGCCCAGAACGGGCATCTCTTTTGTTGTCTTTTATGTACTTTCTTTCTTGTCTACATTTCAGTACAAGATTTACAGAAGTAACTATTTTTTAATAGGTGGGGTGGTCTGATGGTATATGCATGGGATCTCATGGGAAGCTTTGACTGAGCTGTGGAGAAACAGCCAAGGATTTGGACAAGAAATTATTCTTCAGGATTATACTTAGCTAAGAAATTTGTTGCTTCTTTTACAAGCATGATGTAGGAAACATGAGCACAAAAGCCTGTCATCATTTTCTTATTAATATAATTGTTATATAATGTTATAATTATAATTGTTGCTGACAGGTGTTTTGTTTCATTTTGGGATAAACTTCCTATAGACCCTTAGCGGCATAGAAAATATAGTCTTGACAATCTCAATTCAGTGTATAGCTCTATCATTAGGAGCACTGTCAGGGTGGCCAAACATTTTGCATACAATTATTATTCACTGAAAAAGAAAAAAATCATTTGTAAAAATCCAGAATATGTTCACATTGTCATTTTCAAATTTCATAAATTTATAATTTTTGTGCCTCAATATCTTCTGTATTGTCAGTGCTTTTACTGAGGCTTTCCAGAACTAGTTTTAATTAGTAAGAATTCATAGGTTCCTATTGCTTTCTGTGAAAAGTTAATTAAAAACGTGAGAAATCAAACAAAGAATGGTAAAGTTGTCAGATGTATTACTGCCAGAAATGATTACTGAAAATATTCCAAATCTTAAAAAAATACAAATCTGTTGCATTTCAGGGAGATCAAATTGTTCTTTTATTAGCAAATAAACTTATGTCTGTAACTAAATAAGAAAGAGAAATGTCAAGTACTTCAAGGTTTTCTGACTGTTTTCCTTATAAAGCCAACAGAATGTGTTTTTGAGCACATTATATTTGGTCGCAGTTTCCACTAACACTTCATTGTTGAAAAGCTATTGTCAATGTGCTGAGACAAGGCTAAAAGGAACTGGTGATTATTTTTGTTGGCTGTTCCAAAGAATTAAAAAAGGAAATAATATTTCAGGACTTTCTAAGAGAATATAGCGAGCAGGATGTGGTGTTTCCTGAATAAGCAGGGATTTGCAGCCCACACCTGCAGAAACTCACTCTGTGGCTTGATACCGCTGAGCAGTGAATTTTTTACTTTTCAGACAAGGCCCAGTTTCCCCAGTGAAAGTTCAGTTCCTCCATTGCTCTGTATTGCAGGCTCCCTGTCTCTGATGACAGAAGGCACCCCTCAGTGAAACAGGACATGTTGTTTGGGTATTATTTGGTACAGGAACTGCCTGCCAAGGCTTGCTCTGAAATCAGAATGCCTGCTGAATCAGCTTCAGGGGATCATTCTGCTTCTGTTAAGTTTTATGCAACACAGTTTTTCTAACTGCATTGTTCCCACGTGGTTTCTTAAATCTGAGCTAATATCAAAGGATTAAAACACTGCAATTGATTAACTGGTCACTATTAGCACAGGCACTAAGCAGTGCATTATTCAATTGAAAACAGCTATTTGATCCTAGTTTCCCTGGCGCAGTGCGCTCATGAACTCCTTGTGCTCCCAGGAGTGCCCACTGCAGCCCTGCCCAGGAGCAGGCAGAGAGCTGAGCAAACACCTCCAGCAGAGCCTGAGCTGCAGGGCCAGCCTCACCAGCAGACAGAAAATCAACCCCTTGCTGGCTCTAGGACATGCAGGGCTCAGCTCACTGGGAAATGTGGAACAAAGCTTTTCAGTTTGGCTTTTTTCATCTGTGACTGCTGGAAGTAAATAAGTAAAAATGGCAAAGCTGATGTCATTCCACTCACAGTGTGTGTGGAATACTGTCTCATAGAAACAAACATTAAGCTCTGTTTAAAAACTGGAGCAGAACCAGGTAGCATAAGGTGGAGCTCACTTTATGAAAATAGAATCTCAGATCTCTAAGGGTATTTGGGACTTTTACTTGAATCTTACTTAATGGGGGCTTGGCACCTAAACAACGCTGTGGATCTGAGCCACAATCAATATTCCCCTCATCCCTCAGTGTGCTGTTAGCCTGTTCAGAGACACGGCCTCAAGATGTCTCCTCTCAGGTCCCTGTTCCAGGTCTGATACCACCACATTGTTGAAGAGGGGTTGTAAGTGTCTACGAACTTTAGGTGTTTAAGTCAAAATTGCATTTTATATGACTCACAGACAAATACATCACTTCCTCTTTTTCAGTGCTGTTATTTCCTAAAGCAGAATGGCACTGGGAGGGGTGAGGTACCAGAACAGTGGTGTGGTTATATGTTGTACAAAAGAAGGATGTGCCTTTTATTTTAAGTGTAGTCTATTGCTTTATTAATAATCCTCTTGTATACAAGTTCACTATACTCATTTTATTGTCTTTGCTTACCTGTTACTGAGAAATCCCTTTTCTCTACAATTTCTGTTAAACTCAGGGGAAAAAAAACCTCTTTAAAAGGAGCATGGAAGTTTAACAGTTTGTGACTTTCAAGCTCAAACCACTCTGAAATGAAGAAGCAACTCATTTACAAGCACTTGTCTCTTTTCTGTCTTATCTGAAGTTTCTGTTCTCCTGAGTGGCTTCTAACAGCATCAAATCAACACTGTCTCCTCCAGAGCTGACAGCCTAGTACTGTTTTGCCAGATGATCTTTCGTTTAATCTGATTCTGTGGAAAGCAGCAGGGTATTCTGGCTCGACAAGTTATCTCCAATAACAACAATCAAAGCTGTTATTTTCCTTATTCCGTAACAGAGCTTTGCTTTATCTCCTGTTGTGGAATTTTCCTTCTCTAATGGGCAACAGCAGCTCAGGCCAAAAGCTGTAGCAATGAAAGCAATGCTGAGGAGGAGGCCTGAGGTCAGAGCAGAATCCCAGTACAGCACATTGTTTTCTAATGATGTTTTCTAAATATGCTGACTATACTGCCTGAGAAACTTAACACTACTCTATGATAACAAATTTGTGACCATCTAGCACCTGCCATTTGGCAGCCTTCTGGACATGTTGACCAATCAGGATTCCATAGTGGTAGCATAATTCTGTTTCTTTTTCTTAATATCAGTAAAAGAAAAATCCACTGTGTCACAGTGTCCAAGCTCTCTTGGAAGCTGAATTTTCAGGTGCCACAGCAGCAGAATATGTAGTGCATAAACCAGAGCTTGAAGGAATCAATAATTGAGATAATTATAACTGTTGTAAATGAAGATACTCCTGTTCACAGCTGTCAGACATCCCTCTCTGCTGTGGTTACTGCACCAAGGGTAGAGCAGAATAAAGCCTAAATCTGCACCTCCCTGTTCCACTCCCAATTTAAAGGTATTAGCTTAACACCATGATGAAGATACATGGGAAAGATGGGATGAAACAGACATCTCAGGGCAAGAAAGTCTGAGGTAGCAACAACTAGATTTGACGTATTCCAGAAACTCTCAGTTCTGGGCATGGCAGATGGAAAAGTCAGACTGCTGGCTGAGATTTACAGCCATGAGCTGGTTTTGTGAAATATCATCCGATACATGTAACTGAGACTGCCTCAGCCAGCCAGTCAGCTAGGAGGAACAGCTCAAGGCAGAGGAATTTGCATTCCCCTTCAAGCTTCCAGCATCTAAGAAGACCTCATGAAAGCACTTGCAACCTGAAGGACTTCAGTGCTCTAGTTGCTTGTTTGGGTTAGGATAGTTTTGTATTTCTCTTTAAAAATTCAACTGAAAGAGAAGGCATCTGTCCATCTTCTCTTTAGCAGATGAGTTTCAGAGGAAGCACTACACTGGTTCTACCCTTTTCATCTTCAGGTGGATCAAACCTACATCTTGCATATTCCAGGAACTGTGTCTTCACTTCCTGGTTTAAGGCAAGGCTGAAAGTTTTTTTCTTCACCTTTCAGTTGAGGGTGTGCCACTGTGCGGGTGGAAAAGCAAACCAAGGTGGTCAGAGAGGGAGAAGAGGGCAAATAACTGGGAATACAATTCACAGCCCCATGCAACCAGTGTTGCCCAGGAAGTGAACAGTTCATGTACTGTGTATATATTTTATTAGTGGATACTTCAGTGCAAAAATGCATAACCAATTCTTGGGCAGGGAGAGCCTCAGGAAAAGACCACATGAGATCACTAAGGAACTCCTTTGTGTTGCCTTTGTTTACTTTTTCCATGTTACGTTCTTTCTACAGCTGTTAAGTCTACATTGTATATCGTGTGCTGAAATCAATAGGGCCTGCTTGCATGCTGAGCCTGATGAAAGTTATGAGATAAAGATACTGTGCCCACCAGCTAGTCTACCTTGTCTCATCTGCATCTACTAATCTGAATTCTACCTTCTGCATGATTTTAGCATTACATGTATCCTTGAAGCTTTTTGGAACCAATGAACTGGTTGTCACATCAAAGCCTGTGTTAGCCAATACCAGTGTTAAATCAGAACTGTTAATAGCTTAAACTAGCATAAAGATATTTTTACATTGTGTCAGCTCACTGCTTTCTATTCGGAGATAATTCATGCAATTCTTCTCACTGTGTATATGAAACATGTGACCACATAATCTCAGCTCAACTATGAGTCCCGTGATTTCTAGACCAGCAGCTTACAGCACCAGATGATAATGACTATGTCTTGCTTTCCTGTGTCAGGAATTCTCCCTAGATTCGACTGGGACAATCATAGGGATATTTGATAAATCAGGAATAGGCAGTCTGAATCTCAGCCATAAAATACTAACAGAAACAGCCTAATAACAGCAGTCTTCCCCTGCAAACTAGCCCTAAAGCCTTTCTAAAGATTGTGATGTTTAGCAAATCTTTGCTAGCTGTGCAAAGAAATATCTGAAATAATCACTGCTGTCAGTCATAAGGCTTCTATATGAGTGGTATAAACCACCTATAACACATCCTCTTCACTCTTTGCTGGGCTCCATGTAGTTGTAGCGAATATTGTATGTGACCTAAGCACATTTGCTCCATAGGCTCTTCAGAGTTCTCAGATTTTTTCATCACTTTGGCAGAGGTGTTTGCATTTCACAAAGAACCTTTACCTGTGGCTTAATCACTTGTGTTTCTTCTCCTCAGGGGCTGATGGAAGAAAGCTGGCACCTCTTAGTAGTGAAATAGCCAGCTAAAGCTCCGAATTGCTGACCTCTTTCCTCCAACTGTAGAGATAACACATATCTAATTTTCTACCTTGAACATCTCACTTAAGTGACTAAAGCTAGGCAGGATGAATCCAGGCTCATGTATTTCTGGTTAATTCTGTATTCACTACTAATTAATGTCTCAGTTACTAGACATGCAGCTGAGTCTATCTGCACACAAAGATTACAGCATTTAAAACATGATGTTATTACTCCTTCAGGCTTTTATGGACATCTGTGAATTTTCTCAATAAAGTATTTTCAGCTGTTCAGGTAACATAATTGGCAGTATTGTTGGTTTGAAAGACTGCATCTGTAGTCTAGCACAGACAGCATTATGTAAGTAAACACTTAGTGAGCTACAGAAATAAAGGGAGGAGATATAATTTAATTCACAATGAGCTCTGAGTACTGCAAAATTCTGATTTACTATGATCTCATAGAAGAAACATAGAACTACGTGTCATAGAATCATAGAGTCATAGAATTACCCAGGTTGGAAAAGACCTTGAAGATCATCAAGTCCAACCGCAGCCTAACCATAGTACCCTACTTCTAACAACCCTATGCTAAATCATATCCCTGAGCACCACATCCAAACAGCTCTTAAACATCCAGGGATGGTGATTCAACCATCTCCCTGGGGAGCCTATTCTAGTACTTGACTACCCTTTCTGTAAAGAAATGTTTCCTAACATCCAACCTAAACTTGCCCTGGTGCCAACTTGAGGCCATTTCCTCTCATCCTGTCCCACCAGTGAGAAGAGACTTGCCCCAGTCTTGTGTGTACTGGAGGGTATACGATCATGGCAAACCAGAGAAAAACATAAACTTTCTCTAGAAAATTAAAGTTTTACTACTCTTCACTGACTGTCACTCAATTCAGTGGCCAATGTATGATAAAATCTGCTACTGAACTGCTGTCAGTGAGAGTGCAGCTCATCAGTCTCAGAAGCTGGACTTGGTGAAACAGAACTGTATGTTGCCCGTAAGCCAAGTAGCTTGAGGTTCTCCTGGCATGGTGCATCACTTTTTCGAAAGAGACCAGACTAGAAAATAGTTTATGTAGCCAATGAAGAAGGCAACTGCTAGAGCCAAATGAGAGAATGTCACATTGGAAATGCAGTTCCTTCTGTGGGATACAGCTAAGCACCAGGGAACACTGAAACAATGATATCCAAGTAATGAAAGGGGAGTTCGTTAAAAATCCAAGTAATTGTGAAATTGCTGAAAGGATATCAGATATCTGTGTCTATGGCAAATGATGGGTACTAATTTTTTATTCCTTAATATATTTCAGTTATCTTGGTCTATCTACAGTTGTATTTTTCTTTTTTCTTACAGAAGAACCTATAATTATTTAAAATGTTGGTGTCGTATATTTATTTATTTATTTTTCTATCAACTGTGGTAACTTCAAGGGAAAATAAGGTTCAAGCTTGGTGTAATAATTAGTGACATTATCTCATCTCATCCATATTGATGTAGTCTCTGTGAGGTCGCTGTACTGCAGAAACCATTTGACACAGTATCTTCCAAGCTGAATTTTATCCTACATGCTGAGTTCATAGCTGTTCTACTTTATAGTGGAAAGCTCGGATGAGTTCTGCAAAGCCAAGAAAGGGAGTGGCATCTGTTATTGCTTGTTTGCAGCAGCTAGCTTTTATAGCACCCCACCGTTTCAGTAGTTTCATAGGAGAAAAATAGGCCTCCTTCAGGCTTGACTGGATTCAAAATCAGCTGTTGTTATCTTTTTATTAGCTCAGATCTCTCATGTTAGCAGCTTCTCATCATGAAGGGGTCTGATATTACATATGCATGGTTGTAATTTTTGCCAGCTTGCTGATTCTACCACCTTCACAGTAAAAAGTTTGCAACATCTTTTGATATTTTAACTGTGTTCTGCTTGATCCACTTTCTGTTATGTTCTTTGCAATCAGTATGTTTCAATTCCGATTCAAATCTCACTTCTCACGAACTCATTCCTTCTCAAAATATTTCTAGGCAATTATTAATAGTATTTGGAGAAAAAGCTCATTTATTTATTTATTTATTTTAATTTGGCACAGAAATTGTTTAGGTATTTTTAGATTACAGCTTAACATAAATAGCATATGCTCAAGTGTCTATTGTTCCTAGTAAGGAACCCACCAAGGTCATTTGACGTTCAGGGGCCTATGAAACATCTCTCTAATCATCAAGTATGGGTATCTGTAAGATGTTATTTACAGATTTATTACAGTAAATCGTATTTACAATTACAGCTCTGAGAAGAAGTTTGTCATCTTAAGCATCTCAAAGAAAGTCATGACTAGACTCAAAGAGTAGAAATGCGGGTTAGCAGAAAGGAAGCATGCAGTTTATTTAAAACACTTTTCCACCAGAACTGGTGTCCTTTAAGTCCCTAGCAAATTATTAGTAAAAGTAGAAAATTTATATTTATAACTCTCCATATCTTTCACGTAAGTAGGCTTTTTTTTTTTTTCCTTCCTTGAAAAAGTGAGGAGATATGGAAAAGATGCTGTTTGCTGCTTTATTAGTCAGAAAACACCCAGCCCTGCATTGCTTTGTTCTTTTACCATAATGCCCTGATGTTACTTTTGACATAGCACCATATCTTTGCTAAAGCATACATTGCTTTCATAACTTTTTTTTTCTGAGATAACAATCATGACTTTAGACTAAATGCTTGGTTCTAGAGGAAGGAGTGCTATTGCTTAAATTCTGCAGAAATGGATGGGAGCCTTCTGCAATAGTCTCACACTTCTGGTATATACTTCATCTGTTAAAAATGAAATCTGCAGCCACTGAATATATCTATTAGAATATAATACCAAACATTGCAAAAAGTGAGGAAAAGAAAGAACTTCATTTTACCCTTTTTGCATGTGAGTGCAGTAGACGCTGCATTATCTTACAGAAGCAGTGTCTCTTGGATGCTGATCTTAGCCAAGCAGATGGTAGAAAACAAAAACCTTGTGGAATTTTTTTAATTAGCTTGAATTCATTCCATAATAAAACAGAGACAGTAACTGAAGCATATAGGCACAAAAACATTGACTTAAAATAAGTGGGAGTGGAGATTCGGTTACAAAAATATGACTTCCAAAAAATAAATAATAAAAATACTACTATCATTTATTTTTTGTTAGTTTTGAGCCTTCTTCTGTCTCACATACAATTTAGATACTGTGCTGATAGTTAAAAAAATTCTTAAGAGTGGTTTGGCTTTGATACGTTCGTGTCTTCCCTCACCTAACTCTATTGTCAGGCTTCCCACCTGCTCATAATTAATTTAGATTTAATGTTTAATTGATTTAGAAAGAACATTCTTGTCCTCTATTGACTAAGAGTCTTGGTTTATTAAAACCAGACTGCTAAAACTTTTAATTGCAACTGGAAAGTAGAAGAGAAAAAATGAGAATTAATATCAAGTGTACTTGGATCTTCTAGAGCAAATGACGATTTCTTACAACAAAATGCTGTGAGATGATCTTCAGTAGTTTTCTTCCTGTTCATTCTTGGCACTTATGGTATTCTGAATTCTGAACATTTTTTACTAGGATAATATTTTGCTTTTTTCTGTCATACAGAGGTGGTACCTCCTTCTCATATGGGGGAGGTACAGCTTGCTTACATCTGTGCCATTCATATTTGTATATTAATCATTCGTTTGCCTTGACCACAAAGTGGTATGTCTATACCTCCCCCACATACAGTGTCCTGGTTAATGCTAATGCTGCACTAAACGCCTACTGCAGGTATTTATTTCACAATGAATTCTCATTAGTTTTTATCAGACATCCCTGTTTGCTGTGATACTGGACAGAGTGCATGAGTAAAGAAGGATAATTTCAAAGTCTTTCTTTGTAAATTCATTACTTGTGTGCATTAGACACATATTATCATTCAAAAACACCTCTGTGGTAAAGTTGCCCAGCAGTCATTTCTAGTGCATAGGGCTGCCTGTGTTATAAATGGATATTTTGTTTTCTAATACTGCAGAGCACAAATGTGTAATTAAGACTGGGGAAAACAATTTCTGCAGCTTATCCTTGGACAGGCTTCTACTAATTTAATTTGTTATTGCAGTTGTAGAATACGCTGTTTAAACACAGCTTGGCCTGTTCTGCTCTCTAACTGCCTGATGCTCCAATGTATATGGGTAGATTCTTGCAGTAAAGACAGTAAGGACAAATTACCCCCTAAAAGATACATGATTTATTTATGTTATTAAAATCTTTTTTTAAATTTTTTTTATTTTTTTTATTTTTTTGGTCAAAATTTGTATTATTCAAGAAAGTTTTTCTCTATATTACTTATTTAGAATGTAACAGTGTCTTTAATGTACACTCTTCATACAGTTCCTTCGTTGTTAACCTTACAAACTAAAACCGTTTTACAAAGCATCATGAAAACATCCTCACATAGAGGAAGGGTTATTATGATTTCAGATGAGTTTTACTTGTCACGCATATGTTTGTTTTATTAGCACCAATGCTCTTCTCTTACTCTCAGTTCCCATCCAGTCATGACATTCTTTCTTATCTTGGAAAGAATGCATTAATCTCCATTTAAAAAATAATAAATAAATTGCCTTTTTTTTCCTGTGATTTTCTGCAATTTTCCTCTAGACTCCATTCTCTAAACTATATAGGGAAATACGATGCTACATTCACATGCAAACTATTTTTAGAGAACATGAATAATTACACCAGATGGTTGTTTAACTCTCTTGGCATTATCTCTACTGTACATTTATGGCTTAAAGTAATATTTCCTTACACTTTTCAATATCTGTGGAAGGTCATGGTAAGTCCCGTTTCTTTTTTTCCATCTGATCCCTTTTATAGATATATGTCAATGCTACAGCTGTCAGAGGGCTACAGAGATGCCTATCTGAAGACTTCTTAGTAGCTAGTCAGCTCTTAGAACCAATGTCTGTTCATAAGGAAACATTACATCTTTGACAGCATATTGTTGTTAGTGTTTTATATACAAAGGAGCACTACTCATTCTATGATTGCCTCCATTTAATCTTCTGAGATTTACTAAAATTACTCCTTTCAATTGCCTCTTCATTTTATGCAGCAGTGAAAACAGGCGAGGTGTTTCTTCACGTACCTCGACTGCTTTGTGAGTCACAGAGGAAATTTCTGCAGTTCAATCTGTTCCGTTGCTTGGTGAAATTACTTCAGCAATTACTCCCTTCCAAATTCTTAAACATTTGGACCAGTGTTAAAGATGTATTCTTTAGGTGTTATTTCTGAAAGCCGCAGATTCTTATGTGTCAAAGTGAATTCAAGTGATGTAGAAAGCTTAAAAGCACACACTCTCAGGAAGTATCTGGCGCTATGCTCTAGACTGTGGAGGATGAAGAATTTGTATCAGAAGAAATTCAGACTTTTTTTTCCTGCTCTGAATCAAAAATAAAATCTTTCAAGTATTTACATAGGAAAAGTAATAACGAAAGTATCTGTCTTTGGGTCTAAACTCAACTAACAATTAAATAAGTTTATTTTTAACTCCGGATACTTAGAGAGCTGGTCTTAGCTGTGGAAGCCATCTGCTGTGCTTGATTTTAAAGTTTTGATATAATATTTATCTGGAGAAAGCAGAATAAGTTTTTACATTTGTCCCATGTATTAGACTAGTGTCCTAATGGTGAACTGTAGAAACTTTTGAGCTACAATGAACATACTGCAGTATTTTCAGTTTGCTGGAAAGGTTCTGATCAGCAAATCTAAAGGTGGACAATGGAGATACAGAAAAAGAAAGAAATTCTGATGATTTTGACACTTCTGGAACAGGAATGGGCTCAGCAGACCAGCAACTGTCTCCCACTTAGGAACACTTGGCTATATTCAGCATAAACACATCTGACTGATTTCTCCTACTATATATTTTTCTACACCTGCAAGATATGTGCAACAAGCAAAAAATTTTGTGCTCCATGCAGCATTTGACCTTTTATTATCATCTATAGTGTACATTCAGAACAGGGTGTCTCAGCTATGAAAAGAAACCTTGCATAGGGAAAGAAAGGGAGGGTCTTGTGCCCTTTTTCATATGGCTATTGAACACAATGGAAGTATTGATCAAAGATCTCAAGCAAGGTTAGTGAAGGTGCAACCTCCAGGAGACCAGAGCATTCTCTGGACCTGAAGGCAGTGATAGGTTGTTTCTTGGTGTACAGAAGAGATTTGGGATGAATAGATAAACTCCAGCTATGTAAAACTTACTATCTAACTTCCCTTGTGTTTTCCTTGCACATAAGACAGGAGTGCAAGTCTTTTAAGTTTTCTTTTTCTAAGCTGGGAGGTATGGCTTCCACTGTAACTTAAATTCCTAGCTCCCATTAAACTTGTCTATTTTATGCACCTGAGAAATACTAGAAACAGAAAAGACAAAATGCGGCAACATATACCCACTCATCATTTCTGAATGAATCATAAATAATCTGAGCATGTGTGACATGTTCATGCAAAAGGACCTTATTCTTGGCATGTGGAGAAAAGAAATACAGGACTCAGCAGCAAATATTGATGTGCAACACAAAAAGCAAATTGTTACTAAAAAGTTATACCTGCCTCTTAAATGATAAATTCTCGCCATTGTTCAGAACTGAAATATGTTCCACATCTTTGTTGTTTTGTTTTCCATATGTGTGACTTGTTATAACAGTACTTAACTGAAGCTGTCATTTTCATGATTCTATATCATTCCATATCATAGAATCAGAGAATCATAGGATGGCTTGAGTTGGAAGGGACATTAAAAATCATCTGGTTCCAATTTCCTGTCATGGGCAGGTTTGCCAGCTGATAGATGTGGCTGTCCAGGGCTCCACCTAGCCTAGCCTTGAACACCCCAGGGATGGGGCTTCCACAGCTTTTCTGGGCAGCCTGTTCCTTTCTTCATAAGAGAGGTGCTACAATGCTCTGATCATTTTCATGGCCCTTTTCTGGGAACTTTAAATAGAAACATGACATATCCAGATTATCTAAATAAATTTGCAACCGCAAAATATATGAAAGAGAAATATGAGCTAAAAAAGTAGGCTTAAATGGTGTTTTGAGCTCTAAGGTAACATAATCAGACTGTGACTTCCTGAGGCTTGTTATAGCTTTCTAAGGACTAGCAAAATCTCTATGCTGTTCTGTGTGGTGCAGTGTCAAATCAGATGAGAACAACCTGTATATGGAAATTGCTAGTGCAACTGTAATAATCTTTTTTGTAATAAACATTCTAAACTCTTAACAAGTGGAAAATTTGACTTTTAAGTCTTTTTCAGCAATGCTTAGCAGAATTGTCAGGAATCAGATAAAGGTCAGTGCTGACATCTGAAGTACAGGGCTATCTGATAACATGAAGAATAATTCTTTCTTTGTTTAGGAGTACAAGCCTTAAAGTTTTTCTGGCTAACCAAACAGAGTTGGAAAACCTATTAGCAGCATGATGCCAGTTTTCATCAATTGTGCTCATCACTATGTTCCAGTAGCCCTAATTTCTCCACTTGGATTTGGTCAGGAATATTCTGTGATGAAAACTTTTTTGTCAGCAACACATGAAAAAATAAAGTCTTGTAGCCATGATGGGAAGCTCTAGATTACTATGAGAAAAGCTTGTTTTTTGTTTTTTTTTTTTTTAATTGTTCTGATATTTCCACTTCAGCCAGTGATGTCTACTTAGTTGCTGTCTGCCACCTTGGGACTGTTCCTCTACAGGCAGAATCTTCTGATGGCAGATCTCTGTCTTCACCTATGAAAAAGCTGTTCATTTTTCTACTTTGTTGCTTTGTCTACAACATCATCAGTAAGACAAAATAGTTTTCATGATATCCTAGGAGCATGAGGCAAAAACTTTCCTACCTACAAAGCCTTAAGTTGCACTCTCCAATTTTACTTTCTGCTTAACGATGGAGAAATACCTTGGAACAAACTGAGAAGCGGCTATATTGTAACTTAATGCTGAAGGTTGAAAGTGCTGTAAATGTGTCACAGCACAGTAATATTATTGCCTAACTGTAAACAGCAGAGTTTAAAAGACACTATAATTTTCTTCTCATAAAGCTCCTTTAATCACAGTTTTATTGTACCTTCAGCGTTTATTAGGGCAATAATGCAATTATTAATAATTTAAGCATGACTTTATAGTAAAAGCTGTAATATCAGGTGTCCTGCCATCAGAGTCATATAGTTCAATTGGAGTCTGAATAACCCAGTGCAGGAGAAAAGTTATGCTATGTTCTGTCCCCAGGTTGTCAAAGTTAGTAGAATAACAAGTGATTTTCTGTAGATAGGGTCTAATTCGACTCTTTTCAAATTGTCCAGAATAACTTCAAATAGTTATACCAGATTAGGAAATGGTCCAAGTGGTGCTGTTATTCTATTTATTTATTTATTTTTAAGGCTTTCCTAAAATTCATTTGAACAAAATCTGTCAATCTGCCTTGTAGGTAATGTCTGACAATTTGATAGATGGACCACATTTTCTGATATTAGCAGTAACTCTCCACAAAAAAAGTGTTATACAATTTGTGTGGAAAGACTCTTCTCCTGTCAAAGCAATTCAGTGATTACTGTGATACTAATGCACAATGTTAGACCGGAGGCAAAAGGTTAAAAAGTTCCTCTCTGACCCTCCTAAGCTCTCCCTGAACACAGTACAGTGTTCTGCATTGAAAGGGACTGATGTTTTCATTTTGGTACTGATAAGACAGGGATCTACACTGCAAACACAGAGATGACCACAGAAATGTACTGCCATACTGATGGTGCCAACAAAATGTGGGAAAAGTGGCTGAGCAAAAGTACTACAGAAACGCTTATTCTCCCAGCCTTCATCCTTTCTTGAGCTTCAGGATACTGGGGGAGCCTTGCATCATGCTTGCCCGTTCTGGAACAGCAAGAATACTTCAATAGTGGATCATATTATTAACTCATGCTAACTGTAGTACTGAGAACTGTAGATGGTTTCAAAGAAAGAAGCAAGGATCCTCTGCAAAGACAGCTAAAGAACAAACTAGCAAAATCCTGCTCATAGTATATGCTGCTTCATCTCCACAGAGTCATCTTTCCCCACTATAGGCAATACATGACTTTTCACAGTCGGTTACAATTTTAAAGTTTCTTAGTAGTTTGGCCATGACACAATAACCTGCTTTTTCAAAGAAAGCACTATGTTCTAAAATTGTAACTCAGGTCTTTCCAACTCTATCCAGGATTAAAATGAATGAGTTATCTAACCAGGCTTCATCTGTGTGCTTCACTTCTTCCACAAGACATTTGTGCCTACAGTACTGTCTTAAAGTCGGTAAGGGTCCGGTAATGTACAGCCTGACAAATGGAATGGATTCCAGCAGCAGAACTTTCTTGCATTGAAAGACTGCCTTAGAGCATTGCAACTATTTTTTATTTTCTTTAAATCTTAGCATCCCATCTCAGAAGGTCAGGAAGCCAAACCCCACTGATTATTTTTTCCATAATATTGTGTCTACTCTAACTCAAGGTCTGGTAAAGAATCATATTCTTTCTCTTCATTTATGGGTTCGTGTGGTGAACATGTAGAGTTCTGAAAAAAAAATGTTATGTCCTCAGGAGATGCAATCTGAGAAGATCCATTTATCTGGCAGGATATGTTGCACTGTGACTCTAGTTAGGCAGATTTACAAATAAGAACACAGTCAGACTGGTGAAACCTTGCTGGTAGAGTGGAGCATTTGAAAAGTATTTTTAAAAGGAGTGAAGAAAATGAATTTCTGTGAAGCAAAACTATTTCTGTGGGAGTAGAAAAACTAGCATTTGGCTTAAGCAAATCAGTCCTCAGGTTGGAGATTATAGAAAGTTTTGGGAGAGAATATGTTCTTACTGGCATAATGCTACCTCAAAAAGAAAGTGTAAAATCAGTAAAGTCATTTCAGCCTTCAGGGAAAGGAAACCAACAACAAGATATGCCAGTAATATGGGGTTCACATACAGAAAACATGCCGGAAGACAGTTTAACATGATTATCACTAATGAGAAAATACCAAGAAGTAAAACTGGTTACTATGTATGTTATTGATTTATCTTTATTTTATCTGTATGCCAAATACAGAATTCTGCTTTGTGTTTATCATCCTATGATTTAAGTACTGTTGAACTAATTCAGAGAGTCTCTGTGTGTAGTGATGAGGACTGACCTGAAGGTTTGTCAGTTGCCTCACTTCCAAGACCTACTAGTGATGTCAGTCCCAGGAAATTATTTTCCTAATAGGCAAAGCAGGACAGTGAGGAAGCTGAGCCTGACACATTATGAAGGATATCATGTTGAGATCAGGGGAAGAGGACAATCATGATGGCCTGGAGGCTGGGGGATACATAACCTCAATCTTCCAATGAGGCTTCTTTGAAATCCTAGCGCTACACTCAAAACTCTTCCCAATTTAAGAAGATTTATCTCCCTGTTTTCACAGATTTGTGCCCTCAGATTTCCAGTCTTCAACTCTCTCAGGCTTTGTTTCCTTTTTTACATAAACTGAATGGAAGGTTTAGAAGTTTCCATATACTCAGAGTAGATGTGGTCATATCAAAAGAAAATTGTTGCTATTTTACTTTGACATGCTGAATCTTGCGCTGTGTTGTGTCAGTCTGAAATAGCACAGGAACTCTTCAGTCTTCAACAAATACCTGTTAACATGGCATTAGTGTTAAGAGGGAGCTATGTTTTGTCTGTCTATGCAAGTATATACAAAATTTCCACTGTTAAATTTTCAATCCTATCAGCCAGAGAAGGGAATAGGAGGAGGCCATTTGTGCTGCTGTGTTTGTGCATGTGTGGTGTTTTCTGCTTGTACTAACATGTGTGTGCATATGTATATTAATGCTAGGAGTGCATGCACAGATGTGGTACTGGTTGGACATGGAGCAGCAGCAGTCTGCTGAGACTCTGGATGCAGCATTTCCTAATGTCTGAAGTTGGCAGGTGACTAAAAATAGCTCTACTGCTAAGAAGTTGAGTGCCTCTGAGACCATCATAGATTATTTCAAGTGAGCATTGGTCAAGTCACATGAAGATAGTTTTGGAACTAAATAAAAATCAAAATGAAAGAAACAAGTGTTATATTATACTGTCCCACTGAAACAATATATAAATTTTTCTGGCTCTCTAATGATTGTTAAATTGACACATGAGATCAAAAGAAATACATTTTCTACCAAGGAACAAAGCCTGCATTAACAACAAATGGAAAAATACCTTTCTGCTAGGCTATATAGTGTTTTGCCTGTGCATAGTACAGTCTCCTGTGGTGAACTGTTGTAACACTGCATATTTTGTAGCAAAAAAGAGAAGGACCAGAAATAGAAGTTGAGGTAACTGTTTTGCAGTTACAGTGTTGGAGGTTCTGTGCAAATTATGTGCATTATCTTCATCAGTGTTGTGCAGTTTCAATGGGTAATCATCTGTCCTTGTTACTCTCTTGCTAAAATAATTAATTTTTTAAAAAGCGGAAAATTGTACCAAATTAATGTATTCTTGTGGCAAAATAGTGACAAGAACTGAAATTCATTCACCAGACAAGCTAAAATCTGTTTTCTTCTGCTGCTCTGTATGGAGTAATCACAGAAATGGATGAATAGTTTGAACAGAAATATCAGAAAGAAAGGAGCTTTTTCTCTTCAGAAAGCAAACACTCCACTAATCCCTTGAAATTTTATATCACAAACAGTAAAGCTTGCAGCCTTAGAGAAAACAAGTCTCATTTAAATCATTGCACTTGTGAGCCCAAGTCCTTCAAAGGTTTTGTCTGTTCTAAAGTTCTGTTGGCATAGCTTTGTCACTTCTGTAAGGAATCCGACATCCCAACACAGAGGCAGTTAAGGCAAAAAAGGAGAAAGCCTTTGGCAACCAGGTTTAGTGAATATAGACTGATATGACTCCTCTGCATTAAGCCTTCAGCTGAAAATATTGATAAATTCACACAGCTTGTTTTTTGTAGCATGGTATAAACCTGCCCGCTGTATACCAGTGGGGGAGCTTTGTTCTTCCAATATAACTATGGTGGAAATAAAGGCTTTCAACAAAAGGGTATCCAGAAAAAACAGATCATCTTGTAAATGTAGAGGCTTTGAGGCTTTAACTCAGCCCCCATGTGTTCTCCCAGTATAACAGTGAAACACCTTAAGGGTATATGTGCTTCTTGTTGCTAGGAAGGCATGGAAAGCTCTTTACCTTTTTTTTTTTTTTTTTCCTAAAATTTTGGGGATCAACCTGTTAAACTTTCCACAGGTTGTTGCACTGCATGTTTTCCTCATTTTTCTGGGCATGCCGTGAAATTCTGGACCCAGATTTGTACAGGTGCAGTGTACACACAGCTGCAAGTGAAGTCAAGGAAAGCTGTGGTGTGAATGCATGAAAGGATCTATAATACTAAGCTGAAATGCATTCTTAACAGTGCAAAGCCATATATTGAACGAGTTTACTGAATTATTCAGTGGTGAAGAGATGATGAGCCATAGGCAGCCCCTAGAATAGAATCATTCATGACAAATTATTGAAATGGCAAAATAAAATTGAGGTGAAAACTGGTCTTTGTACAACTGCAGCATATTAAGCACATTTAAGAAAAAGTGACAGGGGACAGAGTCCAAGACTGTTTTGTGATAATTGCTTTCAAAATCCCTGCCACTCATTGTAAAACCTTTCTGCTGTGGCACAAAAAAAAAGGTTAGAATCAATGGACAGAAGCTAATTTTAAATTCAAAGTGAATGTCTGAGATGTTTTTCTTTCAAATCACAAAAACATTTATAACATGAGTAGACAATTGACTGTCAACTTTACATCAGCTAATGATATTTTGCAGGTACTTAAGTTTAAAAAGATGCACATTTCCTTTGCTCTGTCCAGCAATATGGTAGCCTCATATTCTGTGTTAATGGAAAATTGCCCTAATTGAGGGGAGAAAAATGTAACCTTTTGTAAGGTAAGGAGCAATTAGTAGTATGTTTAAATTACAGAAAGGCTTTTTTGTTTTCAATTTTAGTTTAAATTTGTACTTTTGAGCCTTTTTTGAATCACCTTTGACGATATGTCATCTAATGTGTGTAACACTGCCTTGCAAGCTATGTAGAGTAATACAATAAATTCTTATGCATACTATAACTTCTGAAAACATGGAATATATTTTCATATATGGCTTTCTTTTCATCTTTCCTATCCATTGCTAAAAGAGTGTGTATACTGATGGAACATCACTTTGGGTAAAGGGAGTTAAAAAGTGACCTTTTGTAGAATTAACTGCACAAGAGCTTTTCCTTTAGTTTACATAGATAGTCTGTGGAAAATTAATTAGTATGGGAAAATTATGGAAATATGGAACAAACAAGTTCAGATTCCAGAGGTCTGAATTTCATGATCTACTCAGTCTAAGTTTCTTGAGATCATAGCTGAAATTGAAGTTCCATAAATAGAAAGTTGCTTCATTTTCATGGAATAAACATACAAAGCTTGACAATAATGGTTGGTCTTAGAGCTATAGTTCATTAGATCAATATCAATAGATCATTCTCTCAAAACTACAATAAATCATTTGAAGTCAAAATACAGAAAATATATACTTTAAAGAAAAAGATGGACTCCTTTCCCCATTAAATTGAGACCAAAAATGTGACAAGAAAAAAAGTGTCATAAAACCTTGTGCTGTATTCTTCACCACTCTGGAGTAAGTGGAAACTCACACATACACATAGACATGGTGGAACTTTATTTTGAACTTTGAATTTTCCTTTGATGAGGTCAATCAGTTCCTTTTTGGGAACATGAAATATACTCAATCGTAAGAGGGTAGACTATTACCCTCATAGTAGTCATTATGTCTCTTTGACATGGACTTCACTAGGACTTAGTAGTTCTCCCTTCTCTACAAATCTGGATATCTTTCAATGCTTCCTTTTCTATATGAAGACAATTATGAGAGAGTAACAGTGGCTTTCAGACTCCTGGTGAAATATATAAAGCCAGTGTTAAGAAGAAATGACCCAGAATATGACAGGATTAATAGGAAAGAGGGATGGGGCTTGTGAATCTTGTGAAGCTTGTTACCACTCAGAAGCACCAGTTTATGCATATTAACATTCAGTGTTCTCTCTATAGAAAATATTGATGCTCTGACATGTACTTGTGCGATAATTAGAACATATCATATATCTTCAAGTGCAGAAGTAAAGGTAAATTGATTGAAAATGACTGGTCCTCAAATGTTTTGACTCTTTAATTTTTGAAAGTACCACAGAAACACAGAATTTAAATCAAACAAAACAAAATAAAACAAACAAAAAAAAGAAAAAGAAAGAAAGAAAGAAAGAAAGAAAGAAAGAAAGAAAGAAAGAAAGAAAGAAAGAAAGAAAGAAAGAAAGAAAGAAAGAAAGAAAGAAAGAAAGAAAGAAAGAAAGAAAGAAAGAAAGAAAGAAAGAAAGAAAGAAAGAAAGAAAGAAAGAAAGAAAGAAAGAAAGAAAGAAAGAAAGAAAGAAAGAAAGAAAGAAAGAAAAAGAAAGAAAGAAAAGATGCACCTTTACTGTAAGCATTTCACTGGACAGTTTTTCAATTTAATGCAGTTTAACTATTACATTAACTTAATGTCTATTTTCCCCTACTTTAACCATGTTAAATGTGCCGGCAATAATGAGCTTCTAATGCTGTCTCTTCCAAGTCTCAAAGGCATCTTTAGTGCTCTGCTTATCTCTTGGATCATAAAGCTGCATAATTTAGTATTCAAACAATTCATTTAAAACCGAAACACTCTGAATTACCTTAAAATTAATCAGAATAAAAAGAAATCTTAACATTCTCTTTCTGTTTTCATCTATTTATCAAATTTGAAAGTGTAAGTTAAATAAAACTTTACAATTTTTCCTACTCGTGAATCAGCTAAAGTATAAATATATATAAAACTATGAGGCATTCTCAAAACCTCATGCAAAATGTTCCCCATGGCTAGTAAACTAAGATGCTTATTTTGAGTGAACAAATCTTTTAGATTTTTCCATGCCATTAACTTAAATAGAAACACCTTTAAAATAAATTGGCATTTCTAAAGTATTTCCACATTTTCAATGCACAAAGGCAGTTGATGTATGTAATCAGAACTGCTTCACTATTAAGTGGATATGCCCTAATTATTTGGTAGCTCACATTACCATATCATTTCACCTTTAAAATACTTCTGCACATAAGCTGTATGTTTTTTGTTCTTCTGCTTCTTTGTGGATTTGCTTCTTGTAGGCTGAACTATTGCTCAAGGATGGAAATGATAAGAAACCATATTAAGGTCTATGACTCTTATCTGTATCAGATCTTACAGGCTGGGATGAGTTGTACTTGAGAGCAGCTCGGCAGAGAAAGACCTAAGGGTTGGAACTACATGATCCTTGAGGTCCCTTCCAACCCGGGTCATTCTGTGATTCTGTGATTCTGTGATTCTGTGATTCTGTGATTCTGTGATTCTGTGATTCTGTGATTCTGTGATTCTGTGATTCTGTGATTCTGTGATTCTGTGATTCTGTATCAGCAAGGCCTCAATACAACCAAAGGCTGAGATGACTAATGTAGGAGATTGACTTACCTGGCTACCCAAATGTTGATTATGAACTCCAGATTTAAGGGTCACCACAAGTTCTTAAGGGGAGGAAGCTACCAAAGTAAGTCTTACTTCATCTTCCTTGAGATACCTGTGTATGATCTAGTCTCCATTTATGATTAAGAGAATTGTGGGATGCAATGCATTTAATCTGTTTTAGGATGATTATGGTTTCTAGTTTTGGTCAAGTGAATCCCTGTGCAGAAACCTCTCCATTGGGAGATCTGTTTGGATTGTAGGACCCATAAGATTCATTAGGATTTAGTGAGGGTTGTGAGGCACTGGAACAGGTTGCCCAGTAATGTGGTTGATGCCCCATTCCTGGAGACTTTAAAGGCGAGACTGGATAAGGCCCTGATCTAGCTGTAGCATTCCTGTTCACTGCAGGGGAGTTGGACTAGATGGCCTTCAGATATTCCTTCCAACTCTTAGGATTTTATGATTCTATGACTTGTATGAATGAAATCCAACTCCTATTCCTAAAGTAAGCTATGGTGGTCATGGCAGCATCTTTGTCCACTCTGAATCTGAATTTGGGTTTTTCTTCTCTGAGAATTTCTTTAAAAAATTGAGTAGGATACTTGCTGTATTGCCTTAATTCTTTTCAAGTTTATTGAATTCATGGAATTCCTGATTTTCCAGCTAAATGTAATTCCTAATGCTAAGCTGCAAAATCGTAACTTTGTAACATTTAGCAGATGATTTTCTAAATACAAGGTGTCACTTCCAATGGCAGGGAGATTGGAACTAGGTTGTCTCTAGGGTTCCTTACAACCCAATTCTATGATTCTATATTTTTCCCAAGCATCTTCAAGTTTTATCTGGGAGACTGCTAGCTGACATGCAAACACAACAACTTGAAGCATGAAGCCAGTGAAGTAATACAGGATATCATCATCTCTGGCAACAAACCTGGGCCCTGATCATTCTTTCAATAGCAGAGATAAGGCAGTCACTGAAAACTTTCTTGTTTAAGAGCAGAACCTATTCCAGTCAGGTTTAGTTATGAGTTGATAAAGCTTCTGGACTTTAATTCTCTGTTTGTTGTTGTTGTTGTTTTGTTTGTTTGTTTTTTGTTTTATTTTGCTATAAATCATGGCTGACTTAAGCCACATTAAATTTTGATATCTGACCTAAGATAAACATCTGTAGTTCCTCTAGCATTCTACTTAACCTAGAGTGACTGAGCTGAGAGGTCTCTTTCAAAAAGAGTAATAACTAATAAAATAACCACTGTTTCACAGTTCGTATCTACTAGATTTCCTAAAAAGCCTTTTGAAAGCATTCATTCTTGAACTCTTTAATTTCCCATAAGGAAATGAAACAGAAATATTTCATTATTGATAGTATCTAAAATGTTATGATTCACTCGAGATCAGTAGTTAACGTGATCAGACTACTACAGTAGGGCTACTGTGTAATCATAGACACGGAATTGTTTGGGTTGGAAGAGACCTTAAAGACCCTTCAGTTTCAACCCACACAGCCATGGACAGGGTTGCCACACAACATATCAGGCTGCTTGGGGCCCCATCCAACCTGGCCACGAGTCTGGCTGTGCTCTCTGGATTTGAATGTGTCTACCATGGTCCACCATGAACTTGCCTTACCCAAAATTACTGCAGTATGAAAGACTTGTTGTGCATTGTTTCAGATTAGACTACAACTTTCAGCTTGTAGGCCATTGCATCTGACATAGGCTGTGTTTAAATTAGCATTTTGGTGGAGAACAATACTGAAGTTTCAAAGTTCTCCCAGTTGTCTCCTCTTAAGCACATCTTTCTGCATCAAATTGCTTGTTTATGCAGACACAGCTACAGGGACATCTCAATAACAAATGAACACAAAACACGATGATTCAATTTAGTTCAACAATAAAGAAGCAAAGATTCCTTTGCTTTAGAGGTTCATACAGTGCCCCCACTGTTATCATGTAAGAGCAGATTCCAGTTGTGCATTAAGCACTCTGACTAACTTTAGTCATACATTATCCATTTGCTTTGTCATTTTCTCCTTAGGCAGAGAACCGTATATGCTGAGATTAGCTTTAACTTCTTTTTCAGTTCATTCATTTATTTTATTTAATTGCCTATTCCTTGTTGTGTTTGTATTAGAGTCAGACTATGGTTTAAGTTTTGGAGAATGAAAGATCAATCTTCTGATGGACTTTAGCTCCCCTGGGAGTTTTTGACACTTCCTGATCAGAAGATAAGGTTTTAACAATTAAAGGAAGGTATTTCAAAATTTTCTATGCTGTGAAAAACTGAATTTATTTTTAGTTTTATCTGAGAAAAAACAAGGATAGAAATATTGGAATGTATGATAGGATTGAAATTCCAGTTTTCACCCATTTTTAGTAGCAAGGAAATATCGTTTATATAGCTCACTCTTTTTTGCTCAGTGTTAATATTTCTCAAGTCTTTGGCCTTGAGCTTATTTGTACAGATGGTAAGTTAGACATAAGGTTTAAAGTAACAAAAATAAAGCAGAAAAATAGATCATTTTCTTAAAGTTGAGATTCATAGTGATAGTGAGTAGGACAAAAAGCAGTTCACCCATAATGGTTTTCTTATTTTCTTTATTTTATGAATATATAACTTCCCCATCAAAAATAGACAACCCTATTTCTTTATTTGTCATACAGACATACAGTTAAAACGAAACTTTAAATTCAGACAATAGAGAAAGACAGCTTGAAACTGTAAGAGATGAGCAAAGAGAGACAAAGAAAACTGAGTTTTTCTTGCAGTTTGTAACATGTAAGTAATGCCAATATGCTGAAGTTGATTGTAAGCATCCTTGGTCTCAAACGTCTGATTAGACTGTATAAAAACAATGCGTCTCCTCTAAAATTGATGTTCCTAGCTGAAGGATGTGGTTCCTCTAAAACTGATGTCCTTTGCTGCTCTCCTAATTAAAAAAAAAAAAAAAAGAAAAAAAAAAGAAAAAAGAAAGAAAAAAAAGATACAATTCAGCTTGAATCCAACATCTTTACAATTAGTATCTAACTGCCCATAAAAAGTACTGATTCCTTTAATGAACCTGCTGCTACCATTGTTTACTATGTCCAATTTAAGACACAAAAAAATCACCAAGCAAATCTCATGTTACTGTTTTTCCTAGCTCTGTAGTCCCATTACCACTTGTAATTACATGTAATTAATCAGTGCCAGAACCTGAAAAAAAAAGAAAAAGATTATTGAATGGAACATGTATATGATGCCTCCATGGTCAAACCACTTTACAGATATAACTACTCATTAAAAGTTTGGGTATAACGTGTATGTTTAATTCAAATGAATGTCACACTTTAGAATGTGCAGCTCATCAAAATAATTCTTAATGAGGGTAATTAATCATTTGCCCAGATAGTCATTCTTGATTTAGAATAATTAAGATATGAGATAGAAAAACAGTGGGAGAGGAATAGCTACTAAATGCATGGTCTTTAGAGAGTGTGTTTAACATGCCTGATGACTAAACTACTTGCACTTCTCTATGGGAAGGTCTCCTTCACAGCTTTCACAGCACTAATTTTTAGAAACATTGATCAATTGTGTCTCACAGTTCCTCCAAGACAGCAGAAATAAACAGTCACGTATGGAAAATACTAAGTAACACAAGAAGAAGAGGTTAGAATTTGGTTGTTTTTTCCTCTCTCTCTCTCTCTCTTTTTTTTTTCTTTTCCTTTTTTTTTTTTTTTTTTTTTATGTTTGTTTGTTTTCTTTCCTTTTTTTTTTTTTTTTTTCCTCCACAGTATATTTTTTTTTTTTCAATGTAGCAAGTGTTAACTGATGTGATGGAAAAGCGGGGTCAAGGCCAGGGTGAAGGTCAGTGCAAGGCCAGGCACTGCACACCTGCCTACATCAGGGTGCATGCATGGCTCAGCTGGCAACTCCCACACTGCAGGGTGTACAGGGAGATCTCACAGGTCTGAGACTGCAGCCCCATCCAAGGTCACAGAGCCATGACACAACAGGGCTGACCTCCGGCACAGGCAACTAAAGCCCTTAGAGAGGGGATGATGCAGAGGAGCACTGTGGATAATGATGGTTTCAGGCTGATTGGGGCAATTAGATCCTGTTGGTGTGCTCAAGGCCCCAGAGCAAGGAATGAAAAAATAAGCTTGAATCTTTGTCTGAAATGACCTACCCTTTTAAAATATAATTGAACATGTCGTTGAAAAATGTAAAACCAACTTTAGAGGTGGAAAATTAAAGACAAAATGTTGTTTGATTCATTTGCTGAATGCTATGTTTTGAATTAATAACTTTTTTTCCAAGGGCTTGAATTTTCTTTCATATTCTAGCTGGCTACTTTTTTATTGATCTTTTTTTTTTTAACCCAAATTTCAAAAAGTCTTCTGGGACAAGAAAACTATTATCTGTGAAGCCATAGAGCTAGAGGGTCATAAAATGTTCCAGGCAGAGCACTGTGTGTTATACCTGACTTTTGCTCAGTCTGTCTCCACTTTCAGTGAAGTCAGAATTACTCATCCACTGGTTTCTGAATTTCTTCTAAGGAAATCCCTGACTCAGGGCACCACATGCTGCAGTATATCTATCATTTTGCTGCCCCTTTAATGAAACCTTGATAAACCTATATGCGTTTTTATCTCATCAGGTTAATGACACAGAAAGTGCTGGAGAAAGTGCATTAATAGATTTATTTATTTATTTATTTATATTTCAAGCAGTCGATGAGGACTTAATCAGAGTGGATATCAGTAAAATTTTCCAAATCCTTGTTACTTTTCTATGACTCAATAACCATTGTGCTGATTCAAGCTTCCAGAAGATTAGTTGCTCACTTATAGTTGAAGAGTAGGTAAGAGTTACCTGGAAATTCTGGAAACTGTTCTGTTTTGCTTTTAATATCACAAAAGGTATACCAAGAAATATGAGCACAGTTCCATTCTAATAATTGAGTTCACTAAGTATTTTCAACAATAACAACAAAAAAGATTTACTTTTGTTATTTCGACTCTCGTGACTGTCTTTATAATAGATACATAAATGCATATGTATTTATGGCTTTGATGACCTTTTGCTTAAATAGAATAGAAGGTTAGAAAAAATAGAAGGCTATTTACCAGTAAATAAATATATCTTCTAAAAATTGCATTTACTTGATTTTGCTATGAAGATTCATGTTTCATGAACTCATGAATTCTTATATCTTCAAAGTAATCAAAATTCAACCAACAATATAGCTGATTCTTTATTTATGTTTTCATGCAATTCATTTTAAGCAGATCTTTCTTTTTCCTATAAACTCTTTGGTCAGGATAGTACTTCTTTAGGAGTGAATGGGCATGCAAAAATATTTTCCAGATTGTCTCACCATTTAGGCTGGAGTCAAGATTGCACTTCCTATTTGGGAATGGATGGGAATGGTTTTTCAGTAACCAGTACTGAAATAAGATTAAGTACAAATTTCTCTATAGGAAAAACATGGTTCAGCTTAATGTAGTTCAAGAAAAGAGAGCCCCAATTGCCACTGAACCCAAATTTTTCAAAGTAGCCTGTAGCTCTCAGTTTAAGCATTAAAAAGTATTATTAATAAGTAGAGCAGTTATAGAATGGTAGTAACTATTTCATATATTGTTTATTGGATTCTGACAGAGACAAGATGGATGTTTATTCTGTATTTTTTCTGATGCATGATATAATTCATACAACACAGGTCAGCAAGTTTCTTTGAATCAATAGGCAAATGGCTTCTTTTGAAGTGCTCTAGTACTTCTGCTTGGCAAGAACTAGGTGAACCAGAATACAGATAATGTTTTCCTAATGTAGATGCATTAATTATAGGTGTCCAAATCCCCCAAACCTGAGCCATAGTTATTTCCTCTTTGACAAATATATATATATATATATATAAAACTGATATATGTATCAGTTTGAAATACAATCCAGAATACAGCTTGCTAAAAGCAACAGAGACAAAAAGGAACAAATGCTTATAGAAAGCTACTACCGGATGTTCATCAGTACTTCGTGAATGAAATTCAGGTCATGTTCACAGATGCACCTGGTTTGAATAAAGGTTGATCTGAGAGTTGTAGCACTGTTGGAAATCGATAGGAAAGATTTTATTATTATCTTGGATGGACTTTTCTCTGGATATGAATTTAATACAAATGTGTTTAAATACAATTTTTTAAATTTGTTTTAGCATAACTATATGCCATTAATTGTTGTAATTGTTTATTTATAGAAAAATGTACCAAGGTAAAGATTTATATGAAATGATTATGTGATTTCCATTTTATAACTGTTCAATTCATATGCAGATGACTGAGAGTTTATTCCTAGCCAGAGTATAGAGACTTTAGGTAGCATGGAGTGTTATTCTTTATACTAGATGAATTGTGGAGAGTAATTTTTTTCTCATACTTGTGTCTTTTAGCTACTGGTATACAGTCAAAGAAAAGTTACCCATTTCTGAGAAACCTCTTATAAGTCTGGAAAAACACTGCTTCCACAGTTCCCACAGCCCTCTACTGATTTGTGATCTTCTCTACTAATCTGGCCCCAGTCCCAAGGCTTCAGTGTTGTCTTTTAGAGCAAGAAGAAATGAGGCTTCCAAATCCCTGCTCTCTTCAGTCCTGCCCATTTAAACACTCCTAATGGAAATGGACTGAAACAATCTTAAGTTGCACTACTTTGAAAACTTTAAAAATATATTGTTATGTTGAGGCAAAAATGCCAGGAAGTTGATAACCTACACACTAAGTCTCAGCCCAGCGTGAATCAAAGTGGCAGTTATGAAGTCTTAGAAAATGGCAGTTGTAATGAAAATGTCTACTGACCCTTGACTAATAGTGTCAGCAACCCTACAGTGCTTAATTATTAAAATCCACACATGTTCTATATTGACAACTAGTGTTTTGACCTGCACTGTTCTGGTGAGGAAGAGAAAACAACAAATAGCAGAAGCATGAGTCCTTTTTTTATTTATTCCCATCTGCTCTCTCTTTTTGCTCATTCCATTGCACAGCAGTTAGAAAGGTCACCGTGACTATACCTTCCATTAGCTTGTTAAGAACCAGTGTTTCTCAAAATAAAGTATAGATAAAATGCAGAAATTAAAGACAGTGAAGATATTTTGTGTAACCTCTACCTTAGAAAGGGAGGGTATGTTGTGGTGCAATTTGTTGAACTCCATAATAATAGTCATAGAATCATAGAATCATAGACTGGCAGAGGTGAGAGGGGCCCTTAAAGATCGTTGAGTTCTAACCCCGCTGCTGTGAGCAGGGTTGCCCCCACCAGATCAGGCTGCTAATGGCCCCATCCAAACTGGACTTGAGTTTCTCCAGGGGTGGAACACCCACAAGCTCTCTGGGCAGCCTGTGCCAGTGCTTCACCACCCTCTAAGGAAATAAATAAATAAAATCTTCCTAACATCTACCCTAAATGCCCCATCTTTTATTTTTAAGCCTTTCCCTCTTGCCCTAAAACAATTCCCCCTTGTCCTAAGGCCATAGAATCATAGTAAAATTCAGATCAGTAGAGACAGCAGATCGTTAGTCCAGCTTCCAAGGAAATACATTGCACCTTTTTAGTACAGTGTTGAAATCATTCAGGAGAAGATGTCTTTATTTCCAGACCTGTTAGGAATGTGATCATGGGGTCAAAAAAAAAACAACATTCAGGTTCTTCGAAAAAAACAGGTGGTTATTAATTAACTTCACAGACTGCTGAAGTGGTGCTTCAGACTCAGGTCCGTTCTGCCATAGGATTTTTGTTTTTTCCTCTCAGGGTATGTCAGTGCAGTAATTCTCAGCTCTGCAGAGAATTGGTGTGCCATAGATGCTGCTCTTGAAACATAGGCTCAATATAGTGTCTTTCTGGAGCTAATGAAAGTCAAGTAAAAAAAAAAAAAAGGACTGTAAGTCTAACAGCTTCTCAAAGTGTTACCACAGTTTTAGGAAAATCATGGCAGCCCTTTTCTGTGTGTTTCTACTTCTCTTGAAAGGTTGAGTATTAAAAACTCCCTTGTAAGTCTGAAATTACTTTTTGAATGATTCTCTGTCTGTGTATTAATCTGAATAAGCAAAAGATCACTGAAAAAATAATCATAGTTTGATGATGTGTGGAAAATTTATTCGCTTATTGTGCCACTATTATGTGTACACCTCTTTATAGGTAAAGAAAATCAGAAAAATTTTATTCCATATCAAGTACCAAAGAATATATTGTAAGAATTGTTGTAACAATTATAGAACTGGAGATAAATTGTCACTACATCTCACAGATGTGTTTTAACACTGCCTTGTATCCTCCATACAGAATGGTCAAGTACTGAGGTCTCATTTATTTCTGTCCTTAGCCCTCAGAGCACAGAAGTGGGCTTTTAGTGAGGTTAATGTTGACTTTTACATCTGTTTGAATCAGGATGGAGCTTTTATTTTTAAATTTGTACTCAATCTTATACAAATGATCATTACATTCCCTATAGATGGGCATAAAATTTCAATGAATATAGCTATTAAAGTTTACTAATCACAGTGTCAGAGCTTCTTTTTGAAAGGTCATGTGATCCTTTAACGTGTAGAGCAATATGCAAAAAAGGAAAGGAAATTACTGTGGCTTGTTCAAGCATTCATGTTAGCATGTTATTGTTAACCTCTCTGTAGCAGAAGCATAGTAGAGAACAAGTATTTCCCTTTCAGTTTTGTTTTAGGAAAAATATTAAACAGCCTTAAAGCATAAGGTGCTACATTTACTCTTTTTATAACCTCACAGTCTTCAGTGTTTTACTCCAGTACTGAATTTGGTCAATTTGGAAAGCTTTGTGATTTCTTATGTCTAGCTGAATCTCCCTCCATTTTTAAACATTTTCCTACAGCTGACATGCATGTTAAGTAATACATCTGCAGCCATCTGTAAAAGCTTGGAATTAATTTTCCTCTTTATTGCTGCAGCTTATCTAATTCCACCTCTCCCTTTGTATTTATAATACATAAAATTATTTCTCATTCCTTGAGAAAGCATTGCAGTTAGTTTCCTTCCTTTTTATATTACTTGTCAGTATAGTAATCGAAGCAGCTGTTATCATTGGTACACACACTAACTACAGTATGAACATTGTCAGGATAAATTTACTGAAATAGTAAATTAAATCAAGGCATAAAATAAATCTGTGCTGCAATGATGAAAATCTGAGTGGAGAAAAGAAAAGCAAAAGAGAGAGAATTTAAGAGAAGGGCAAGTGGAGTACAGGGATCAAAAAATAAAAATAAAAAAAATAATTAAAAAAAAGAAAAAAAGAAAAAAAGAAAATAAAAAGAAAGAAAATGATCATTCCTGCATAGCATAAGCAGAAGTCTTTAGGAAAAAATGCATCTCTTTTATTATCCTACGATGTTTTAAAATGCATGTGTGGCTATTGGGCAAAACTTGTCTTTTCAAGGAAAAAAAATCCAGACAGGAAACAGATCTGTTAAAGAAAGCTGTGAAAACATGATAAAAATGTGAGTTATTTTATTTTATTTTAAATCTTGACTTAAGATAAAAAAAATCCATGCTGAAAGTTGCACTTTCCCAAGGCCTGGCTTTTTACCTAGCATGTTAGCACCACTGCCTCCCAATATTTAGACAAATAATTCTTCTCACTGTGTCAGGAGACTTAGTCATCTAGAATCACACACTGTTGAAATGGAAAATGCACCATCTGAAATGTGAGTATTGTGATGAGCACCTTTTCTTTCCAAGCCCAGACCTGAAATAAAAGGTATATTTCCATAACAAAATACATTTCCTTACCAGATTTTAAAGTTCATAATAGTTTAGTGTTTGAACCAAAGCCTGGTAGAGGAAGGAAATATATTCCTTAGAGGTCTGAAATGGCAGCTAAAGAGTTCTTTCTTTCTGTGTTATATAGAGAAGCATTATTCTCATTTCATTCTCTAACTACTGCTTTTTTCACAACCAAGTGAGTGAATTACTGGTGACTATGTTTTCCAGAGCAAATATATCTGCTGCTTGATGCAGCATTGTAAATAATGAATCTATCGAATGCTTTTACACCTTGCCCTTCAAAGGAGAATGAAAATAATCTCTGGATTTTAATGCTGAAATATCTCAGAGTGCTCATAGATTGCTACCAATGAAATAAAAAGCCATTCTTTTTATTTATTATAAATTTCTTACAACTGGAATCTATCCAAGTGTTAAGAAATTTGAAATTAAATATTTCTTCATTATAATTGACATTGCTCTATGTATCTCCTAGCCTCTTGGCCCATAAAGGTTGCTAGTATTCAGTCTTACAGAGTAGAGTCTTTTATGGGGAGAAATTAAGTCAGTGAAGTAGGTGACTGCACTCTAATGTGTGTGCTTGTCACTAAACTTTCCTGACTGAGCCCTCAGTGATGGGCTCATTCCTGTCTCCAAATATACAAATCAGTCTTCATTCCTAGTTTCCAGTACTGATGCCCTTGGGGAATACACTGCCTCAAAGCAAAGCCATGTTATGGTGGGGAACTCTGTCACTCCCTCTTTGAATGCCTTCTGGCTCCTGCCTCTAGGTGGTGTCACATCTGGGCTTGGTCACCATGCAGGTTAGCAGAGCTCAGACTATCCGTCTCCCACTGCTGGTGTTGATTCCCAAGCTTGTGTTCTGTACCCACGGTGGTGTGGGAGGGGAAAATGCTGAGAGCAGGATCCAGGTCCAGGACAAAAGCAAAGCAGCCTGCTGAGTAGGCCTATTTAATCCAATACTCCCACTAAAATCCTCCTCATGTGAAATCCCACCCAGTTTGGTGTGCTGCCTGCAGGCAATGCTTGGCATGATTGTGAAGCAGGGCTTTGGGTCTCGAGAGGAAAGAAAATAAGAGGCTGACTACCAGGCAGTTTCTAACCAAAGAAGCTGTTCCTTGGATTACGTATCAGCCTATTCCCCAGCTCAGTGCTAGGTTTTCCTGCCCTGGTTTATGCCTTTAGCGGTGCTCTCCCTCCTTTCAGCTTTCAAAAACCTAAGATATTTAATTCTCTCATTATCGAAGTGAGGCAAAAGAAGTAATTCTTGTACCTCTCATTTCAAGCTGATAATTACCCTCTCTCTCAGTTCCTGCTTGTCCCATGGCAATAAGCAACCCTATCCTTTTCTAGCCGGCCTTTCTGCTCTTCTTGCTCCAATCACATTTTCCCCCAGATTGTCTAACTGTTTAACATAATCAAGCTAAACTCAGAGCAATTGTCTTCAGCAAGTATTTAGCCTGAGGTTGCTACTTCTGTTCCAGATCTGGAGCAAGGCTTGTAAGCCTGCAAGCTTGTTCATTTCCTACCAGCTGTATCATCTGGTCTAATAAAGATTATTACAGATTCTACAAATATACCCTTGCCAAATATACCACTTAGTCTTGGCAAAGCCACTCATCAACACATATAAATTATATGGAAAAGTCATTAATGCAGAAAAACACAGTGAAAGGTATTTTAAAGTAGCATTTTCAATAAGGAATCAAAACAGTAAAATCATTAATTTCGTGTTCAAAACACTTGTCTCAACTTCTGATTAAATACAATTTATTTAAAATACTGTTTGCATTTAGTTTATGTTGTTTTTACTCCTCGAAGCTACAAGATGATACTAAGAGAAAACTCAGAACTTCTGCTGTGTTTTTTGTTTTGTTTTGCTTTGTTTTTTGTTTTTTGTTTTGCTTTAACATCTACCAGCTGGGCTCATTTCTTAAAGAAATTAGACCTTGTTTTCTGTTTTGTAGACACTTAGGATGATTCTCTGCCATTGGATTATAGCTGAAATTTTTCCTATTTTGTAACTTTGTTATAAAATATATGGTTGATAAATAAGTTAATAGTAACTTCTGGTGGCTTTCTATTCAGGTACTGCAAAAGCTAAATTCTTCAGTCCTCAGTGTGAAACATTAGCTATCAGTGTTGTCATCTGCATTAATAAAGACATATATACGACCATAACAAAATCCATTTGAGAAGCACGGAGTTGAAGGATATCTGAATTGCTGAGATCAGAGAAGTCTGTTGTTGGATGAGGTTTGTAGTAATGAGGATTTATCAGTGAAGACTAGTGGCACTTGGTGCTCATTTTTTCAAGGAAAGTGTGTTTTTCAACAGGACTGTAGACAGAATCTCAATTAAAAATCTTTGTCCTACCTTGAGACTTGAATGACAGCTTGTTCCCAAGGCATACAAGATATATTCAGTAAGATATGTCACTGTTTTCATTCATGTCTACTTTTCTGGCCAGGCAAGCTTATAATAAACAGCCCTCCATTCTTCTACATAGCTTACTGCAAAGATCTTGGTAGTGAAACAATCACAAAACCAATAGATAACCCATATTTTTTAACAGCTTAGAATTCTTTGAACGTTTGAAAACAGTATTGTTTCGATCCTTCTTCTTTAATGTCTGAGAAGCTGCAAACAAAACAGCAATTGGATACCTGCCACTTGAAAGAGAGCAAGTTTGAGTATGAAGAATAACATATGTATTCAAATATTTGTATTGCACTAAATTCTGCATTTTTTCAGGGCAGCTCACAAAAAATATGGTATGTATACATGGCTGTCCCAAGTCATGTAGAATTTATGGCAACAGGGCAAGTGAAGTGCGCCGTGCTCAGCACCACAGTGCACATTAAGTAGTTATTTAAAGTGTCCTTGAATGAAATAAGTCACTGTGTTTTCATGATGTACTAATGCCATACAAGGGGAAGCTCCATAAAGACACTGTCTTTTGACACTGATGGCATCATAGCAAGCTTGCCTGCTCCCAGCCAGCATTCAGCCAGCCCATGCCACACTTCACTTTATCCTCATAGGCAGTTGGCAAGGATGGGCAAGAAAAGATCAGCAAGTGAGATCTTCCCAAAGGGAATTTTCTTTTGCCACACCCAGTGCTTCATACTACATCCTTATGCACCACTTGGAGCTCCAGCTGAAAATCCTTGTGGTGTAAATGTCATCTCTTTAGTGTACTTTTGCATGCATGGCTTTATTTTGATGCAAAGAACCTCGGTAAGCTAAAGGCTAGTGATTGGGCAGAATATTTCTAGAATATTTCTGTTTGTTTTGGTGATGACTATCCTGGGTTGACAAGTTTTTTAATGGGAAGGTTATTACAATATGAATACTTAGACGTAATTTCAAAAAGATCTAGAATGATATGTTAAAAAGTGGAATGAAGACTTGACATAAGCAGAACTCAGTACCCAGTAAGAACATTACCCAGAAATTATTCATACAGTTCTCTGCTGTTTGTTGTATGTTTAGACTTTATTTAATAGGACAGAAAAACGTTAAATAAAATGGAAGATTCTCTCTTCTTGAAAAAGAAAAGTTGAATACAATTGTACTAATCTTTTAAGGCCAAGAATGTACATTGTACACATTAAGGATGATCGTTTTACATTACTGAAAAGGTGAGGTTTAACTTTCAAAAAGAATTAGCTGTCTTTAATTAAAATAAAATACCTTGGTTATCTTTAAAAATGTAAGAAGTTCTCAGTCCCCTACAGCTCTTCTGGATTTTCTGAAAGTGGTTGTTCTCCAGATATGCTTTTGATAAGGAAAGTGAGATGCTCATTCCAACAGGAGCAGAAATGGGTTACAGAAGGCAATACTTAAAAACATCATTGCCGTGCCATAAATTTTGTTTTCAGTCTACTTAAAGGTAGTTAGAGAAGAAACTATACCCTTTCTGCTATATGTGTGGCTTCACATTGCCCAATCGGACTGATCATTTTTTAGCTTGATCTCTTTAGCTGAATGCAAATCAAGACAAACAAGCACATAGTAGTAGACTTCCTTATTTGAAAATCTAAAAATGGAGTTGTTTTCACTGTGGATGTTGTCCTTTTTGTCATAGTATGGGACTATTGGGCATCAAATTTCTACCCATGTTTAATCTATGCTTTTCTGAGCATCATGAAATGTTTTAGTGAAGGTTAATTATACTACCTGCTCAGAATGGTGATTTTTTGTTGTTGTTGTTTTGAAGGTTTTTAGGATATTATATTTCTCTTTGATTCATAACAAATTATACATTACCTTAGGAAAAATACGACATGCCAGAAAAAAAATAAAAAATCCTGTCCTCCTGTAGTATTTGTAGTTGCTTTGCTTGGCATTTCATTCACCACAGCTGAACAACAACTTCTGTGGATCTGTTGATATTCAAATTGACAGAATTACACAGGTATGAAACTGAATCACTCTAGTGATTAATTAAGCCCACTGATTTTCAGTGAAAGCAAAATCTAAGTCTGTGAAAAGGACTTCTGTTCAGAATTTTTGGCAGAAACACATCCAAAGTATAGATAAGCTTCATCTTCTTCCAAGGATGTTGATATTTGAATTGATTGTGTCACATGCACAGAGGAGAAAGCACTTAAAATTTCAGGCAATTATTAGCAGTGCTCATGAGGTGAAGAATGGTATACCCAGACTGAAATACACTTCCATCCCCATCAGCTCATGTACACTGCTCCTTATGGCATGTTATATGACAGTGTTCTGAATATTTCCCTTAGTGCTGCCAAGTTGAGAATAATTTTATCCAAGTAGTTAGCCTTTGTTATATAGCCTTTTATTTTTTTTTTCTTTTTCAGAACTCTGCAATATTCCTAATTTCTTTCTGCTACCAACTGCAGATAATTACCTTCTAGCATTCCTATTTTATTCACTGAAAACCAACACTTCCTTCTGTTTTAGCATCAATTCACTGCGCAGAATTCTTTGTAGTGCTTTAATTAACCTGGCATGACGATCTCGGTACAGACCACAAATAAAATTAACATCAAACACTGGAATGGAATTGTTCTATGAGATATCTTGGGTGATGAAGACATGCCATATGGTAATTTTTAAAAATAAAATCTGCCAAATAGCATATTTAATGTGACTATACCAGCATACTCATAAGGACTGTAAAAATCAAAAATGATTCTGAGTGCTGCTCACTTCGAAGGATCCCAAAATATTTTATACAAACTATCTGTCTAAAATCATCTTACCTACCACTTAAAAGCAGCCACTTCTGCAGTGAAATGTAGCAGCTATTGCAGTAAAATACAGCAAATTGGAACAGCAATTTTAGGGCAGGTAATGAAGATAAATGGTATATCTTATTTAAACTGCAGGGGCAGAAGGCGATTACCCAGATTTGGAGCTGGCTGAGATAACCAGATCTAATATCTCTTTTGCAGAAGTGTCAGTCATGATTTTATGGCTGGGTAATGTTAAAATAGAGCATGAGCAAAGACTGGTATCTAATACTGATCATATAAACAAGCTTATTATTGGGGAGAAAAGTTCCTGTTTACATTTATGTATGAATAACATCCGGCATGACTTTGCTCTATCATGTTGCCGTATATTGGAATTTAGAATTGATTTTATGAGTGTGATCTAATGTCCACTGAACTCAGTAGGAAAACATTCACTGGCTTTGGATCAGGTCTTCTGTCAGTTCTAGTTCGCTGGAGAGGGGAATTGTACTCTACTGTGTTTACTAACTCATAGCAGTGTGTTGTGTACTGAAATTGTAGATTTGCAAGAGCAACTTTTTCTTTAATGACAGTCATCGTACTTTCATAGCATCTTGCTGTGCCAGCTGCTTGACTGTATCATTCTGAGAGTTTTTGTGATTGTTCCTGGCCAAGGCACATAGCTTACTACAACTCACATACTGTTAGCTTAAAGATCCAACCTACAATTTAAAACCACGGTAATGAGAGGGAAAAGAGATTCATCCCCTATAGGGTCTGACACATCCTTTGTACTGACAAAAGGAATCAGCTTTTCCTGCTGTCCTAACTCAGCTTCTCAGTTTTTCACCTGGTGTTATATTGCATAGTCCTCAGATCTCTTAGCAATAGAAAAATCTATTTCACCTTTCAGTGCAAGAAATGTACAGTATCTCTCTTACCACTTTTGCTTTCATTGTCATTACACAGCAGTGACATTGCAGTTACTGCTGGTAGTTTACCACCAAACACTTCACATATTTAGAATCATAGAATCACCACAATTGGAAAAGGCGTGTAAGATCATACAGCCAAACCATCCACTTAGCACAAATATTCCACGGTAAACCATGTCCCTCAACACAATGTATAAATGTTTCTTGAACACCTCCAGGGACAGTGACCCCACCACCTCCCTCAGTAGCCTATTCCAGAGCCTGACCACTCTCTCAGAGAACTATTTTCTAACAACCATCTTGAATCTCACTTTGTGCAACTTGTGTTGCATATTATTGAAGTGATAAGTGTTATCATCCTTCCATTCACCCAAAACAATTGTAACAGCATGTTTTAGCAAATCTTTTTAACTGGTGTGGCTACCTTCCTGTCTGGCTTTGAATAATGACAACAGGAGCAAAATCTGGTGGCTTTAATGACCATTTTTCATCTTACCTCTATTTGCGGACAAAGGAATAAAGATGGTAAAAAATCTTCTTAACTAATTACCTTTGTCCTCCTGAAGCAGAATACCCACTAAATGGGGGAAAATAAGAAATAAAACAATAGCAGAAAACCAACCCTTGTGTTCCCTGAGGTTAGCCTCATTAAAGTTGCTTTCCTGATTATTCAGGGTTTCTGCAGTATTTTCAACCTCCTTAAACATTTGAAGATTCCCTGTAGCTATCAAGAGCCTGAAGACTTCACTGATGCTCACCCCTATAGAGAACTTAATGTTTTTCTTCTTTTCAAATTCAAATTGTTCATATCCAGACAGGATTCATCTTTACTAGTAATCTTTTATTTTTTAAATCTAAGATATACAGGCTGACACACACATCTTCACAGAGCCTGACTATAATCAAGGAGCTGTGCCACTGGAGCTTCTCTCACAAGGAATTGGATCAGCATCTCTGATCCATTGCTGTCTTAAACTGCTCTCATTTATATGCCATAGATAATGCCAGAGCACATAACATCTTTTTCTCCTCCTGTTCTAAATGCCATCTGTTTAAGCCTGATTACACTAAGATTTCTTTTCTAGTTCTGTCTCTAACATGAACATAAGTGTTATGCAAAGAAGACCACCCCTCTGAGGATTGTATCTGGATTTTACATTAATTAGGGCAGCTGACATCAATGATAATTCATTCCCCAATTATTTTAACAGGGATTTCAGTCATTTACACACACACACAGTTTTGAAGTAGAGGGCAAGTAGAATCATCTGGCAGGAGGATACCATGTCACAGCATACCACACAATGAACTGCATAGGATTGTTTTTTAAATTTGTTTTAAGTAGATGACTGTACTTTCAAACCTTGCTAATGTCCAAGATGGAGAAATGGCACCTCCTAGTTTATACTTTTGGATACAGTCTAAAGAAACAAGAAAGAAATCTGAAATTTTATGGATTGTCCATATTTGCCACATCTGAGCACTACAACTAAAGGTTTGGATCTAAGCCTCAGATATACAGAAGCTTGAATATAACAGATAGATCCAATATTAGGTGGGGACCTTCTCGAATTTGGTATTTCCATGGTTTTTACCAAACTTTGGCTTTACCCCTGTGCCTTTTACTGTGCATTAAAAAAGATTCTATTAAGCAAGAATTTTATTTCTTTTATACATCTGAGAACTTAAAGATTTGTTGTCTGTGGTAGATTTGAAATACTTTTACAGGAAAAAACCTTAAGAAATTAGTTGCAAAGTTAAGAGAGTATTGGGTTTAATGAAGATGCCCAGGGTTTGTATCTCTCCTATTAAGGTCATCTAACTGACATCTAACTGACAAAATCCACTGTTTGCAATTCCCCAAACAAGAAGAGCACTTGTATTAGATCGTGTAGGAGTCTATTTAACATCTATGCTCCATTGCCTGTTGCTCTTGATGTAAGCAGCAGACCAATGAGGCAGGACAGAGCTTGGCAGCATTTCCTTTAAATCAGTGGATGAATGTCTGAGGTCTGAACCTGCTGCAGTTAGTATTCTTGCATCAGTAAATGTAAATGTTCCGCACCCAGTGTAGGTAAACTGACTTCACACTTTCTCATAGTAGTTATTATAGTAGTTACAATAGAAGAGAATGGAAGAGGGGAAAAAAAAAAAAAAAAAAAAGAAAAGAAAAGAAAAAAGCCTGAATAGATGGTGTCAGAGAACAGTGTAGAAGCTTGCTAATGAAAAATGTGAAACAGACGCAGCCTGAAGTGCAAACATAGCCTGTATCTATCTGAGCAAGAAGGAACCAGATACAGTCATATAGAAAATGAAATGAAACTCTTCTTTGTTCTTCACCTACCTCTACCTAAACATGGTTTAGTTTTTTTTTTTTTTTTTATCAAATGACAAATTAAATCCATATTCTTTCCAGAGCTGGCATTTTGCCATTTTTACATTTATTTCACAAGAACTTGTATCTGTGACTGGAAACATACTTGTCTAGTTGGGGTTTATTTTTAACTAGATTTCAAGTGATAATGAATATGCTAACATATTCTAAGATTCACTGGTTTTGATATTCAGTCTTAGCATATGTTTAACCGAGGGAAAAAAAAAAAAAAAAAAAAAAAAAAAAAAAAAAGAAAGAAAAAGAAAATAAAGCTGCTTACACTTCATTGTAACTGATGTAATTCTCATAAGACTTACATCTGGCATAATAAAAAGTAAAATTTGGGGCAATGTGGTAGCATATGCTGATCTAAATTAAGACTGCTGTGGTCCAGCCCTGCCATTTATCAGTGGCCATCTGGTTCAGGCAGCAGCATTCCTTCAGTCACACGTTCAGCCAGCTGAGGCAGTAGGTCTGGCTTAGTGGTTGTGGAATTGCAGTGCAAAAGGGGAGACTAAAAGATGATCTCCTGAGAAGAGCAATGATGTCCAAACAGTGATCCAAGAAAGCTTTTTCTAGAACTTCTTGCACTGGGAGGAAAATGTTGATTTTCTGGTGATACATCAAAGGTAGTTTCTACATAGATTTTCAGTGTAGATTTTAGGTACTTGTGGTCATGATGCTGTAAAGACCTTGAACTTAAACAGTGGAGAGTGCGGCCTGGCAGGCTTTTTATCGTAAACTTAAACTCACTGCCTGTGTGCATAGAAGGAACACAGGGCCCTTGGGTAAACACTACTCCCCCTTCCCATTTAAAGCACAACAGCCACAGCTATAAGGAAGAGTGAGATTTGGTGTGAGCTTTCCTGGCTGGCTCCTGATGAGGAGGGCAGTAGAGCACTCAGCTCTGGAAAATGAAGTGAGAGGCACTGAAAGACAAAATTACCAATGGTCTGTTCCCATGTGCAGGCTTTAAGAGTTCTCATTCAAACTCAATCCAACAAAATCTGTTGTCCTTAAGAACAGTGGCAGATTCACACAGTGGATGAATTGTGTTCATTCATTGCAAATAGCTTCTAAAACCATGTAAATATTTATTAGCAGTGTATATAGCTGATTTTTGACAACACAGTGTTGTAATTGTGATTTTCTGAGAGCATATTAAATGCTTAAATTTTTATATGTATATATGTATATACATATTTACCTTCTTGGGAACTAACAGTCTTCTAAAGGGGAAAGATGGAAGAAAGAAGACTCTTCTCACTTTGAGGAGCTAGCAGAAAATTTTATCCAAGTTTATATTAGAGTCTGTTTCTCTTAGTGGAAGGCCAGATTGCAGGTGCAGATGTATAGATGCATAATACACATATCAATTATACTAATATAAATAATAATATGTAATTGCATAATTTACATACTAGATAATTTGTATTTGTGTAAAAATGTAAGTATGCATATTTTATGCATGTTTGTTTATAATCTATGCTTATATGAGACTGCATATTATAATGTCATTCATCATATACTTTACACATAAATTAGATACATTAATTTTAGCATTAATAACAATGCATAGTATTAATATTGAAAAAGTAATATATAGGTGGTCCCTGTAAAAACAGACAATTCAGAGTCTTTCCATTCTCTTCCTTTGCCTCTTACAAAAAACACAAAGTCTTGGGATCTGATAAGATCTTTTCTCCTTAAAAGAAAAATTTTAAAAAAATATGTTAAGAAAAGTTCAAGACAAGGAGCTGAGCATAGAAAGAGCAGATATGAAACACAGCCAAAATATGACTCCACTGATAAAAAGCAGCATCTCATATGAACTGAAATATTTTCATTTTCTAACTCAACATCTTGTTTAGAGAATTTTTTTTTTAACTAACCACCTATCTCTACCTACACACACAATTATCTGGGTGAAACAGAATATTGTTACAAAAAAATCACTTAGCAGGACATTAAACCTCCTGAAAATCATATTAAATGATAAATGCCCTAGTGTTCTTAATGCATCAAGAGTTGAAGAGCATGGTACAGGCCTAGTGAGAGGGAATGAGTCTGAGGTCCTGGTCTTCCATTTTGTGGGCTTTTGAAATGAGTTGTGGAACCTGGAGACCAGGAAAAGAAATTATCACTTAGGGCTGAGCATCTGTAAAGAATCTTAAGGAATTTTGGCTGCATTATGAGTTAGATACATTTTAAATTGATTCTTCACAGAAATCTACTGCAGCCTGGGCGAGTGATAGTTTAAAAGTCTTGTATCCACCTCAGTTAAGTGTGAGAAATATCTCCTTTAAGCTGCCAGTGACAAAACATCTTAAATAACAAGAAAGTAAGAGTTCTTTAACCTAACATACACTTGTGTAATATCTGTGTTCTTTAAGTAAAAATAATATGGAAAAATTAGAGCTGTTTGTTGCTTGCTTGAAATTAAAAACAAACAAAAAAACCTTCTACCTTTTCATGTCAGAATGTCACAGGGTAAGAAAAAAATGCACAACCGACACATATGCCCTGTAAGCAGATTATCTAAACTGAAAAATAAAGACAAATCAACTGACATAATTCCTTGCACAGTTAAAATCACTATGTAGTATTCTGTTTCACTTATAAGTAAGAACCCATGGTTTACTTCCATGACATGTATGTGCTGTAATTTAGAAAACTCTTTTGTAAAAGCTTTTCAGAATTTTTCTGTCAATGAAATATTGACACTATATTGAGTTTGGTGAGCTATTTACACACCATTTTAATGCATCCAAAAAAAAAATAAAACATAAATGCTTGAGAAAGGAACATCAAGTGATTCATTTAAATGTCAGTCTATGGGAAGGTCTTAAATATTCATATCAAATGTTTGTTAATTTTTAAACTTTAATATATGAACAAACATGTTGTGTCTAAATGATCAATAAGAAAACTATATATCAAATGGAAATGCAGTGCTTTCACTAACTCCCTGGATGGAAATAAATTGTTCTGTTGAAACATCTCTAAATGATGACAAAAAAAGTGCTGAAACTTTATTGGCTAACAGAAGAGTTACTGAAGATTTAACTATTCTATACTGGCCAGATAGGATGCTTTGTTTCTAAAACAAAGACTCCCTTTATCAGAGAATGTAATTATAGTACAATGAGTGATGGCTTTAAACAAAAAGAAGGTTGGTTTAGATTAGATACAAGGAATAAATACTTCACTATGAGAGTTGTGAGGCAATGGAAGAGATTATCCTGTAGAGCTATGACTCCCCATCCCTAGAAGCATTCAAGGATGGGACCTTGGGCAAGTTGGTCTAGCAGAAGGTGTCTGTGCCCATGGCAGTGGATGTAATCAGATGGTCTTTAACATCCCTTCCAATTCAATACATTCACTGATTCTCTGATTCTAAATGGAGAAGGGAGAATTATTTTTCCAGATCAGAGCATGGGAGAGCAGTGAAAATTCATCCCTTCATCTGGAAAGTTCTTACTACCTGAAAAGTCTTAACTACTTTTTTTGCAATTACAATTTGAAAATAAGAGACACTGTTGTTGTTTTTTTTCCTATTTGTGAAGAGGAAGAGTGAAGGGAAAGGACAGTGTGATGCCTAAGAATTAAGCTTTAGGAATTATCACTTTGTGCCATTTAGGAACAGAACAGTGACTCCTGGAACATCAGGCATCAGCAAAGAAGGGACAAGGACAGAATCCCTTCAGCATCATTTGAGAAGCTTTTATGGCATTTGTGTGCAACCCATTTGGATTTGATCCTTTTTGGATTCTGCCAGGATAGGGCTGTTTGACCTGTATCTGCCTCACAGGCTCAGATACATGCTGAAGTGTCCAGTCATCCAAATTTATTATCTTTTCAAGTGCTTTTATTCTGAAGGATGGTGGATAGGTTAGATAGATAAATGCATAATACCTGCATAGATAGGTAGATAGTTAGGTACACAGGTACAGATGCTTGCACATGCACACACATATTCTGATACACAGATACTTGCAACAATGGCATGCACCATAGGCATTACTGGAAAGACTGTATCTGTCTCCTCAGCAATACAAAATGTATCTTTCTGAAGGAGGCCTGGAATGCATGTTACCAGACAGAAACAGTTCAGCATCAGTAAAGCTCAGGACAAGAGATTGTATGTGCGCAGTGCTTGGGAACAAACTCAATACTACATGATTGTGCCTATGGTCCAGGTAGTGCCTTCTCCAGTTGCTATGACTCCTCTCTGTATGCAGCCTTGCTGGAGTCCCCTAATGGTCTTTCCGAAGAATACAGTGTTTTTCCGAAGAGATGGATCATGTGCTTTTGCCCCTTCACCCCCCCCCCCCACCCACCTCCCCAGCTTCATTCCCCCCCCCCCCCCCCCCCAAAAAAAAAACAACAAAAAACAAAAAAAAAAACGAGCCTGGTATTCTGGTATTTACTCAAACTATGATGTAGATTGATTTTATAGCAAGTCAGCATACAGTGCTGTCATGGTTTTGTAATTTTGTAATTTTGCTATCAGTATTCCACATCATAACATCATGTAAAGTATGGATAATTTTACTCAATGAATGCCCTCAAAAGACATTGGGTCTTTCATACATACTGTAGACACTGCAGATTTCTGGGGGTATGCAGCTGTATACTGGTGAAAGTAAGTTTTAATATGGCTAAGGGCATCCAAAAGTAGGAATTGGTGCTCAGATCACTACCTGGGCAGGTTTTCTCTTTGCAGCTTGTCAGAAAGAAAAGAGATCTGTGGTATAGCCTTATGTAAGAAAAGCTTTTTTTGTACAGCTCCAGCCTTTCCTGACATCTCAGTTCTTGGAAAATATTTTCCCTATCTTCTTTAATATCCTTTCCATATGGAAAGCATTACTTGTCCCCGAGTGTGATCTTTTAATCTGCCAGTTCATAATCTTGATAATTCGGAATAAAAATTTACCACAAGTTATAAAAGAATTAAACCTAAAAATTCTGCTGCTATTACACCAACCTGTCACCGCAAATAGGATGATGGATTTCAGTGCACTTCCTTGATAGAAACTTAAATATATAAAATTGGTATCAATTATCTCTGTTTGACACCATCATATTAATCTTCTTACTGACTACTGAAGTAGGCCATCCTAGACAAGCTATACGTTTGTACTGCTTTGCAGTACATGCATTGTGCAAGAGCTTTCATTAATGTTATCATGCCCCTTCAGCTCATTTCTCAATAACTCAGTACCACCCAATTAGTGACATAAAAGTCTGTCCCTTTATTTACAATTCAAAAGTCTCTGGAAAGGTGATATAAATTGTGTATAAAGGAAAGAATTTCCAGTCTAAATTAATAGAAATTTTGAACTGACCTTGTGGATATACAGTTCATTCAAAGCATTCATATACCTGTATTTCACCACTGAAGAGTCTAATTAGTCTTTTTTTGTATGTGTGGGGGAGGGGAGGGGAGTAGGTTTTTTTCTGCCCATTCAAAAGGAAAAGTAATACTTACTGATTGGAGGCCTAAAAATATTCATTGTAACAGTGTTTCTGCCCTTGCAGTAATTTAAGGAGATCTGCCCCACTTCCTTTGAAATGGAAAATTAAATGAAAATCCTTGCAAGTTCACAGTTACTCTGTAGTTTGGCAATGGTGTCTAGCTGCTTGATCTTTGGAGTAAGTCTCTCAGGAACACAGGAGCTAGAATGAATGACATCATCATAATTTTTAGACCAATAGACAAATTTGAATTGAATAAGCCTATGTTGTAATGTAATCATGGACTTGCCTGATAAGGAAAGTCAGAGACAGACAGACACAGAAATAAAATGGAAGTTCTGCTCTGGGTGATTCAGGAAGGACAACAGATAAAAGTGATAAATGTTGAAGAAAAAAGAAATTCTGAATTACTATAGAAGTTTGGGAGAGTTCTTTTTAAGGGTAGAAATCTTTCAGCAATACTGATAACAGCGTTGGATTTGACCACAAGTTGCTCAAAATTTTGTACAGAAAGGCAGTATTTTTGCTCTTAACCTAACAGATGTCTATTTATTGAAGAGAGCATGGATAAAAATTCCTATATCTTATCCCAGTCCTGTTGCCTCCAGTTCTTATTTATCATATGGGGATTAAGAATGCTGATACTTGAGCATGACAGAATGATCAAGAGGGCTGTAGGTTTTGGGTTTTGTTTGTTTGTTTGTTTGTTTGTTTGTTTGTTTGTTTCTGTGTTAGTTTTCTTCTTAACTCACCAGGATCATACTTCTTTTTTTCATGTTTGGTCTCATTGAAGATGGGTAAGAGTACAGGCCAACAGCTTTACTTTCTCAGGAAGAAGATGAAGTTCAGGACTGAAGCTGCTAAGGGGCTTCCTCTCTGTCCAACAGGCCTAGCCAACCAAATATATGAAGTTCTTATATGGCAGTAGTGCTGTCTAAGAATTTCATGTTAGATGAGTGGAGATACTCTTCTCCTCCTACCTCCTCAGTACAGAGTGGACTCAAACTTTTTCCTTCTTGCATGTGCAAAGTTTGCCCACATGACTCTTTTGGGAATATAGTCACCCTCTGAATGTGTAGACTTGTTCCTAAGACCATGCAAGAATATGAATTTCTTCAAGTTCATAGCAAAGCCACTGTCTAGCTGGTAAGAACTACTGGGCTCAGTGTAATGGTGACGGGGAAATGTATTGTCCTATGATGTTGGTCAGATAAATGATCTAAGAGTCCTTTTGGCCTTAGAATCTATGAGTCTATTATATCTTTCTTTTCACCACCATAGACTGAAAATATGTGAGTGCTCTGCTGTTGATAGATGTACTGAATGTTTTTATAACCTTGCACAAAGCATTTTGATTGCAGACAATTTGTGATTTTATTCCCTGTTAGTTCTGTTTCCGTCAAATCAACTTGGTTTGACAAAATGGCTCTATTTATGTTGAAGGTCACCCCTTCATAAGCAGTGATTACTGGAATCTATTTTACAGTTAATCCTTCAAAGACTGTTATTTACTATTTTCTTGACTTTGCATCTTCGAAACTATTTATGAGTTTCATCATTTCAAAGCTCAGAACCAAATCCTGCCATTCCTAATCCAACAAAGCTGTTCTTAAAAGACTGGACTCTTTTACGGTCTTAGAAAGCACTGCCTTCTCAGTGACCGTTAAAATCTGTGTATTCTTGCCAAATGGTAATCTTCATAGAAAAACAAAACAAAACAAAGTAAAAAAAGTCCAGCATCTTGCTCTAACTCCTTTCAATTCACTCCTCCAAAAGTTAATTGTAAAAATGTTATTAGCTTGACTGTTGACTGCTCTTGCATAGCAAATATAGTTAGATTGGCTTTTATCTTTCCTGTTCATTGCAGCATGATCATAATACCTGTCAGTGCAGTAGGTTTTAACACTGGATAAAGAAAATACAGGGGGGTTAGTCTGAGCATTTATGTAATACCTAATAATACATTATGCAAAGAATCCTTGGAGCAAGAAAGCTCATTTTCATTTACTCAATAAAGGTATGCATGGCAATATGTCCTTACAGTTTTGCTCAAGAATTGACAGCCTAAAGATAATGCATGATAACAAGAATATGGGCTATGTTTACATGAGGTTTAAAATTCATTCCAATTTATTTTAAGGATTAAGTGACTCCTCTGCCATTGATGATTCTTATGACTATCCATATGTGTATCCTGGTACTTTCCAGTTCCTCATTTTACTAAAGCTTTATTTCCATCAGTTTTGCCAGATTACACCAACAGTGATACGGCTACCCTGTTATCACTGGCTCAGGCCTGAGAGTAAGTGGAATTGTGTGATGTGAAAAATGCTTTAATTTTCTTGGAGAACAGTAAATGTTCAGAAGCCCCCTACAGCCCTGCCTGCTGCATAGTTATCTTACATTGTAAGGCAAAAGAAAAGGATCTGGGGTAATACAATAGGAACAACAGTCCTTCTATGTTGCAACTCAAAGGGTGTGAATGTAAGTATGTGCTCGTATTGTTGTGAGGTGGGCCCTCAAATGTCACCAGCTTTTTGGGCATGCTGTGAAAGATATGCAGCCTTCATGTTAATTAAGTTAAAGATAATGCGTGACAGCCAGTCTGCTGTTATACTGTAAGAGGTTGTGATAATAATCCTACCAATACTGTGCAACATTTGGTGGCCTGGTGCCGTTTATGACTGAGCCATTCAGCTGTCTTAGTGAAGAAAATATTCTGTGTGATCATCTTATTATAAAACTGAACTGGAAATTGAATGAATTGTTTTTGTAATAGGAGAAAAAAAGTGTGACATTCCAAAGATCATCTGAACCTTGGGGCTGGAGATGGAATTGCACAGACTTGTGTGGTTTAAAAAATAATTTAAAAAAATAAAATAAATAAATAAATAAATTAAAAAAGAAGTGTTATGAATATTGTAGATTTACCTCTTTTTCACAGATTTTGTTTTTAATTAAACAAGTTTACCTTACAGTTTATGAGGTCAGTCCTTTATCAGACTTACAAACTTCCATTATACAGGCTTTTATATAGCATACAAAGCTCATCATATAACAGAAAAAAAAAAAAAACAACAAAAACAAAACACCTTATTAATAGCAAATTGTGAGTTTGATATGAAGATTGGGAACAAAGATTAGTTAATAGTAATCCCATTCACTGCTTCAAAATAAATTCCTAAGAACATTTTTATTTTCTTCCCTTCTCATTCCTTTTCCCTGCTCCTTTAATATCCTTGTCCTCCTTTCCTTTCTGGGAGAGAAGAGAGAAAGCAAATGAGCATATTCATTGACACAATTTAAAATACACTTAGTTTTAAATTTGAGATGATGTGGTCTATACACATGAATAGTACATAATTCAAACAAAGGCATTTTTCATGCATTTATATTACTTCTTCTTTTAGAAACAGGGATGGACATTTATTTATTTATTTATTTATTTATCATTAGAAGCCAAAGCTTTAACATTAGAAGCCCCAGTTCTGACCTAAATACTGTCAGAGGGAAAGAAGCATTTTACTTCACTGGACAGACCACCTGTATTAAAGGCAAAAGCAAGCATCCTTCTACACAAGACAGGCAATGAAAAATAATACATGTGGGAGTAAACAGCAAGAAGGAATGGCTCAGGAACTGAGGATCAGGAGTAAAGCTGTCCCCATTCCATGTGCCCCTGCAGCAAGAAATGCCAGAGGTGGAATTATGTGTTCATGAAGCCCAGCTTAGTCCTGGCCTCTTTTGGGACAGAATTGCTAAGTGCCTCTCTTTATGTTGGGCCTGAGAGAACTTCACAGTCTATCCCATAGACGTGTGACAGACATAAGTGATTGCTATCACTTAAAATATACATAACTCCCCTTATTTCCCTGCAAATCATTTAGATATTCAAATTACTAAGTTTTTAGTGCCAGAAATTCAATTAAAGGAGTAAAAACTCTATGTTGTCATAAACTTTAGTATTTGAAATAGCTTAATAAAATGAACTGCAATTCAGAAGGTTGTTGGGTTTTTGTTTGCTTGTTTGTTTGTTTTCTCTTTTATGTGTAACTTTTAATTATTTTATTCTGTCTTAACAGAACTTGTTAAAAAATGTCTAATTGTTATTTACAACAGAGTGAGGTATCAGAATTTTGCAGCATTCCCTGACTTTGATAGCACATTCAGCTTGGTTTTATATTGTGAACTCAAGATGTTTTACAACTACTAGTCCCTGAAAGATGATTAAATACAGAAGTGAATGCTTTGCTGTTTAGAGTAGCAGATTTTACTTAGGCAACAGAACTGAAAAATCAACACAGAAGATGAAAGAAAAATCCAGCCCTAGTGCATCTCCCTTATAAGTGCTGTTCTCCTCTGGCAGTGCAAACAAAAGAAAAACATGGGCTACATGGTTACTTCACCTCTAGCAGCACATTAGTTTTTCTCTCTGGAAGTGGAAACGTCATTAACATTATGTAAACCAATTATTTCAAGCGACCGTGTTAAAAAAAAAAAAAAAGTTGTTTTTAATACCATTTGTTATTCCCTTTCAACAGATACAAATACTGTGCTTAGATCTCTTGTGTTATTCCTTTTTCTATTCTTAAACAAGGAGTGTGGTGTAGGATAGTGGTGAGAAAGACAATCCTTTCAAAGACCACCAGAAAACCAAAGCCTCACAGTCTCCACCCAAGTTGAAAGAAACCTCTGGAAACATCTGCTGAACTCAGCCACAGAGCATTGCAAGCTAAGCTCAGATTTAGTGCATTGTCTGCTCAAGTCCTCAGTATCTACGATGACGTCTTCCAGAAAGATCATGCCTGAGACCAAAATCACTTCTGTGGGTCTGTTTCTCAGACTCTATTTGCCTTCAGTGCTTCATCTCTCCTATAAACAGTAATGAGAAAAATTATAGCTAGAGCCTGCAAACTTCTGGAGCAGAACGAGATGGCCAGAGGTGGCTGGTATAAACACTACAGCTGAGATAGATACAGAAGTCATCTCTGTTGTGAAAGTTGTGTCTTCAGAGAACAGCATGTGGAAGTAAAAATGGACAGGAATAGCTTCCATACTCCTTGATTTCTTCTCCATGGTGGGCCACTTTCTCCTTTGAGCAGGATGCTATTTTCCCGTGACAGTTGCTTCCTTTTTCTGGTGTCCTCATCAGAATTGCAAGAAAGAATCCTTTATTTGCTGAAGCCCATTTACACAAATTGATATGCACATATCTATCACTTTTTCCCCTGGCTTTTCACACAGCTTTCCTTGGCAGTTGATCTGTAACGGACTGCAGAGTAGATTTCAACTGCACAGTTTGTTGCTGTCTATTTTTCTCAACAGACTCTCTCCACACATCTCAAATGACCATTCTTGAGTTTGTGAATTTTTTAATGACTTTGGAAGTACTTGGAGACATTCTGAAATACTGAAGCTTCAACCTAGACATTTTGTGAAGAGATCAAAAAATTCCAAGGATTTGAGGGTTACTTTTACATATTCTAAGAAGGTAGTAAAGACATTTGTTTGGTATTGATGTTACTTTCTTTTTACAGATTCTTATGTTGGCCTTGTGTCCATACTGCCTTCAGGGGCAGCAGTACCCAACACCTATTGGAGGCACAGAAAACACTTGGACCAATTTAAGGAATTTTTTTTTCTAAGATAAGGGCAGTGAGGTAATGGAATAGGTTGATCAGATTGGTGATGGATGTTCAGTCCCTGCAGACATTCAAGGTCAGTCTGGATGAGGCTCTGAGCAGCTTATCTAGCTGTAGGTGATTCTTGCAGGGAAACTGGACTAGATGGCCTTTAAAGATCCCTTCCAATCTAACGATTCTAAGATTCTATAATTTCCTTCAAGTGTCTGCATACATTATTATCTGTAACTTTAAATTTATCATCCTTTTAATAGTTTGGTCACCAGAGACTCCAGAGAGAAGCATGGATCATCTGCTGAAGACAAGCAATAATCTATTATCAGATTTCTTGGTGAAAATCTGTGTGGAGCTCAGCAGAAGATTATGCTTCAGAAGAGGCTTATGTCATGCTCCAGGGCAGGTGAGTAAGATTCAAGGCAACAGGCAATAAGGTTTTTTCAGTGGCAGACCTTCTCCATCTTCCAATCTCCTTAGGAAAGACTGAGCAAAACTGGGATGCCTCTGAATGCACAGAGGCTGGGCAGCTAAATCCTTAGTCTGTGGTAATCTGTGCATGCAAGTACTGCCAAGGCACGACTCAGAGCATAGGTGGGAGTTAATCTCCAGGGGCTGCACCAGTGGGAGAGGTGCTGGGATTGCTCTGCAAACCCGTAGATGCTGCACGCTGGCTGAGCACACCATTCACATGGCAGCCTGGAAAGAGCTTAGTCATATACAAAGCCTTTGTATTCCTTTATCAGTTTTGTGCCTCAGACTTTTTGCTAATGTTAAAATGTAAATCCATAGCAATTAACAGATGTTTTTACATTAGCAGAGCCCAAGTTTCTGCTATCTCCATTTGTCTTTAAACATGCTATTAGAAATTTGACACCAGTGATGTTCTAATTAAAGTCCATTTCCCAGCATGAAGTACTTCTATATACAGCACAGCAGATTTATTCTTTCGAGACTGCCTCCAATTTCATGCTTGCTTACAGAAAGCGTTACAAATACTGTTATTTTTGTTGAAAGGATCATCACTGACATGGTGCTTAGGCTGCATTTCAGGAGCTTGCTGATTGTTGATTTTTCTTAAGATGTGGTAATTCTCGGTAGACCTCATTTAGAAACCAGTGCTAAGTGTGTCCAGATTTGTTTCTGAGTTTGCTTGAGAAGTTATGTTCAGATCCACCAGACAGACACCAAAGCCAACTGCTGGTGCTGCAATGATAATTTGTCTCACATTTAAAAAAAAAAAAAAAAAAAAAAAAAAAAAGAAAAAAAAAGAAAAAAAAAAAAAAAGAGAGAGAGAGAAAAGAAAGCGAGAAGAAAAAAAAAGCTTTATTTAAAAGCATTGTTCAACAGTGGAACAATGAATGATTTGAGCAAAGAAAAAAGGAACATTTTGTCTTTTAAAATTGTCTTGGGGGGGGGGGGAACTTAATTTTTTCTTATAGTCTACCTCTCTATGATCTAAACTATATAATTATATTATATATAATATATATATATATATATTATAATTAAAGTATTATTTAGTAGCAGACTTTCTGTTCACCAAACTCTGTGATGCTAACTTTTAGTCAGAAAAACATTATCTGTATGTTTCAGTGAATCTGGAGTCATGCTGCATGAAAAAGGACTGTTTTCTGATCTTGTAAGGTGTAAATAATTTAAGATTATATATATATCCATTTAAACATAAGTAACTGCAAAAGCCCTTCATATCTACAGTTCATGGTCTCTTATCCAGAATTAAAGATATTCAGTTATTTGGTAAACAAATTTCAAATACGTAATGGATGTCTGTATCTGTAGATTTAGCTGTAATTTATCTCAAATCTCCCCTATAATGAGGCTGCTGTGTGCTTTTTAAGTAAGACATTTCAAAACAAATAGGCTCAGTAGTCCACCAGGCACTTTTACATGCTGCACCGAGCACTAATCGGATGCCAGATTCTGCAAAATATCACTACAATATAATTTCTCAAATTATTTTTGGCTCAAATACAGTTCAACTTTTTGGTAGCATTTTCATCACTAGGAACATCTGAGATACCGATGAGATCACTTGGGGATGCTGAGTCCAGGTGTCTGCACTGGTTCTTCTAGTACAGGTCGGCATTTCAGAGAGGGCTGTGGCTCCCCAGCAGTTTTTCAGTCCCTGGTGCTTTCTTCACAGGAGTCAAGCTAGTAATTAAGCATGCAGATATTATGTGAGGCCTCTGCCTGAATGTTTTACTTCCACAGTGACAGCTGAATGCAACATGTTGTTTTGGTTTGGGTAGATACATACATTCAGGAGGTCTGTAGAGCTTTCAGGATGGTGGGCTGAGCTGTTCTTGCATGTCCTATTTCTGATCTGCGGTGCTGTCTCCCTATGGATGAAACATTGCTAAGAGTCAGGGCAACTACTGGCCTTACAGCAGGAGCTTATTTTATTTACAGTGCGAAACAGTCTTGATGGTGACCTTGGAGAATTTTTCTGCCTTAATCATCTAGTGCTGATAATGTTTTATTTATGGAACTCTCCTTGTTTCCAGCCACACCCACTCAAGATGGTCATCTACTTCTTCAGGTTTTCATAGAATCATAGTTGGAAAGGACCCTTAAAGGCCATCTAATCCAACTCCCCTGCAATGAACAGAGACACCTACAGCTGGATCGGGTTGCTCAGAGGCCTGTCCAGCCTGACCCAGAGATGAAGTAGCCACCACCTCTCTGTGCAACCTGTTCCAATGCTTCACTACCTTTATCATGAAAAGGGCTAATAAAATACTGCTGAAAAAGATCATATTTAATCTAGCTAATACTGGCACATGGGCAGTGTGACTGCTTTAAGCATTCTCTTTGGTTCTGGTGTACTACCAAATTTGGAGGATTCTCTTCATCATTATTTTTTGGGGGGGAGGGAAGGGGAATTTTTAGAGTCTGGTTTTAAAAGAAATACAGACCTTTGAGCTCCCAGCATGAAGATTTTCCAGGATGCAAGATGCATCTTGCATGAATTTGGTGTCACCTAGAATATATGATTAAAAAATATAAAGATAAAATTTTCTGTAGATAAATCTAGAGCGCATAAAAAAATTGCTGCATTATTTCTTGTTGAGCATTTTTTCTTTACTCGCATCCATTTTACTCATTGTAGCTGAGCTTCTGCAAATATATTTTCTTTCAGGTTAGTTATTATTACTTAGCACATTGATTTTTTGAAGATGAATGTTGGTTTCTGTACACAGATTTCTATACTTGGCGCTTTCTGTAACATCATCTGTAATGCTAAATGATGAATGACATTTCATTATATCAGTATTCTATTTTACCACGTTTGTTTGTCCAAAGGCATTGAAATATTGGGCAACTGAAATGCTGCTATGTATGGAAAACCTTTAAATATATCTCTTGTGTACTCTACCACCATGATATTAATGATGTATTCTCCCACAGTAAAATCAAAGGTTTCGTGTGAACTTTTTTCAGAACTTTGATGCAAAGGACAGGGTATTGGCTCTACTGAATTCAATGCAAGTTTTACTGTTGCCTCACATGAGTCTGGAATTTCAACCCAAAGGTAAAAATTATGCACTGAAGTAGATGGATTTTTTTGTAAGGGATGCTTATAAGTCCTGTGATTCAGAGTCATCTGCTATCTTCAGAACAGCTGATTTAGAGGCACAAGGCAACCTATAGTGTCACAGTAGTAGGAGCTGTTTAAATATTTAGCGTGCTAAGCAGAGAAAACAAGCAAGAAGGAACATGCTTTATAGGCAAGGTCCTAAAAACATGGCCTGAGAGCCAAATTCCCTTTGCTCCCTCTTTCCTTTTCTAGGGAACGTGTGAACCACTGAGCTCCAGTTTCTCAGCATTATAGTGCTCTGGACTTAGTGAGATGCTTAGGGACCCAGCAGTGGAAGACACCAACCTTCTGTTTTTGACAGTTTTCATTCACATTTCACTTCCCGAGTTTTGTTGCTATTGTTTCACTTCTACACATTTTTGGGAGGAGGAGTGTGTTTAATGTCAACCCATATTTGTGTTCTGTTTAATGCTGTCCAAGCCATGGAGAGTATTATAGGAGGACAAAGAACACTTACTTTGAGGGCAATATACTGTTGCTTATCATATCATCTTATCACTGTACCTTATCACTGTGTTACTTCCTAGACTACTCTTCTCATCTTTTTTTCTTGCTTATGTTACCATCAGATGGCTAAGGTGAATGACTGGTACTGTTTTCGCTTCTTTTGTTTTGGTGAAGGATATTATTTCCTTTCACTTTGATGTAGTTCTCAAAGAAAGTTTTTTGTTTTTTTGGTTTTTTGTTTTTTCTTTTTTTTCACAGGACTTGATTGCTTAGAATTTCTGGGCTTTGTTTTTATATAACTTTTGCTCTAATATGATCTGTGTGCTGTTGCAAAGGGTTAGTTAAAACGTCAGTGAAACTACCACATGTAACAGTTTCCAGTGCACATCATGTATGGAAGAGATTAGTTTGATTATGATATCAGGTACAGGAAGAATAACAGCTTTTCTTCAAAACATATATTATGGCCAAAAATGCACAAGTGCGTAGATTGTTCTTGGCTGAGAAAAGAGTAACAGGCTGTTCCAATGTATCGGAGAGCATCAAAACTAACTTTCTAGTATGCAGTTGTAACATTATTTTCTTTTGCTCACTAAGTGAAAACACTGTAGAAAAAATCAAATATTACAATAGGAAAAAAACAACAACAAAACAAAATAAAATATAGACATGAAAACATAATGCACCTCAGATTTCCATGCTGAAGACTCATAGGCTGAGAAGAACAAGGAGTTCAGACCAGAAATTATTTTTTCCTATGACATTTTGTGCAAAAATTTTTTGGAGTTAATCCAATGCTCTAACACTAACACTCTTGCTGCATGACCTCTGATATGAAAGCGAAGAGCTTATATCCCTGCAGGTGTCCCCTTCCTCTGCAGATTTTCATTCATTTAAGTTTCCTCACTGAAGTATGGCATAACGTTGCCCGGTTTTCTTCTAGCATGTTAAGGCCTTCCCATAGGATCTGGTGATAGGAAGATTGTCATTATGACTGGCCAACTGTCCCAGGGTGAGAGAGGTAATGGTGGAGAAGAAAACTCTTGCAAACTGTGTGAAATCTGTTCTCAAGGCTTGGGACATCAGAGATCTGTCACTTCAGAAATTCTGAGTCCTAGACCCTGATAGTCACTTGGCTGGAAGATTTGTACAGAAAAATTTACTCTGAAATCAATGTTCTTCCTGGAATATTTTAATCAGATCATACTACAACATCATGGAAAATCTGGAAATATTTAATCCTTGGACTACTTTCATATAAACAGGTCATTATCACTCAAATTTAACTTATTAGAAAATATGTTTGCCTGCCATTAATACTTGCTATTTAAAAATATATTATTTCTTCATACTTGTAAGAGGAGTTGCAAGTATCCCTATTACAGTAAAAATATTTATATCTGTCTCTTAATGTACTGTTTAGAAATAACATGTGATTAAAATTGGCATCTTAAATATTTTACCCTTCCTTCTCCCTTCCTACACAAGATTAATTAGTAAATTATAGATGTGGGGGGTATTGTTAGCGCATACAGCCAGCAGCGTGGTTGTCTGCCTGCCCAGTCCCTGCTGTGAATGTGACGTACCTCTTCTAGCACTCACCACACCAGGCTGATCGTAACTGCTTACATCCCTGCAAGTAGCACAGATAAACGTGTTGAGTTCTGGTTTACATGTATGAAGGAAGCCATTTATAGAAGCCATTTCTGCAAACAGTTGAATTTTGTGTCATTTTTACTCTGCTGTCCAAATGTATTCAGTGTATTTTTCTAGCAGAAAGAAAATCAGAACAAATCAGAAAGAATGCATTGTTTCCTAACATAATGAAAAGGCTGCTATCTATTACTGCTCAAAATCAAATCGATCTATCTTAAGACTAATCTCAGGAGTCAGGGGAAAATAGTTCTGTTGGAATGAAATGGTTTTCTACACAAAGAAAGTCAGCTTTTGTACTGTCAATAATGATCATGGCCAAAGCAGTGCTTACATGTAGTAACTGCAGACTGTTGCTGCACTAAGTGGCAGGTTTAACACAGGTAGTTTGATTGTGAATGTACATTCATGCCATGGTGACAGCTACAGCTGCTGTTACTCTGTGTCACTGTGACCTTATATGCAAGTTCATAACAGAGCCAAAGTAGTGGGGGAAAACAGTGTATTTGAGCTGACTGTACACAGTCTTGTCAAGTTCTCTATCCTTGAGTATGGAGTTGCTCAAGCTTGTATCTTACAATTCAGTATTATCCTATAGAACATTTTTTAATAATTCACTTCAGGGAACAATTTGCAATTCTACAAGTCCTCATTTAAAAAAAAAAAAAAAAAAAAAAAAAAACCAAGAAAGAAAGAAGGAAAGTAAAGAGAAAGAAAGAAAGAAAGAAAGAAAGAAAGATCTGAAGGCATTACTGCAACTAAAGCACTGTAACATGCACTCTGCAGTGCAAGCCTTCACAGTTCCCTCTAACAGTACTCTGCAGTATGGGGGTTATTCAAAAGTGACTGAACAACAACTATGGATTAAGGACCAGCATGGCTTGCCCTGGCAAGTCACATTTTTTATAAGTTCCTAATTATGAATCATTAATTTGTTCTTCACTACTACTGTCATCAGGTATTGTTTCCACATTCCTCAGAATTTTGTGAGCTGAAGCTATGTACAAAACCAAATCCATTAATCTGTATGCAGTGACTATAGTGTGAATTACTCTGACTTCATGCCTTGAATTTAATCTCTTCACTCATGAGCCTGTAGCTTGATGCTGTGATACTCATGGATAGTACCCTCAGAATCCATTTTCCACACAGCAAGATAAGGGCTTTCAGTATTTCATCTCCTGTTACTGTTGTTTATATTTGTTTTATTTCACCAAGAACAGAAGCCTCAGATGTACAAGTGTTTGTATCTTGTTATATGGCCATACATACAAGCTAATCTCAGTGTCTAAGACCTACTGCTGTAAAGTAACAAAGGAACAACAAGAAGAAAGAGAATACAAGCAAAGTGACATGCCCAAGGTCAAGAAGTGCTCTGTAGACCTCTTTGTCTCTCACCTTGAGTCAGAAGAAAGGCAATTACTATGCAAAACCTGAAAAAGTGTGTGCTGCACTCACTATATTACAAATGCTTTGAAAACAAAGGGTGTTTCCACCCACATAGTAATGAAACATTCTCACAGAGATCCTAATGAGATTCTGTATGAACCAACTGCTGTTTGCCTTTCATTAAATCAAACACTACTAAAAATTGGGAATTCCCTCTTAGTAAAAGCAAAAAAGAATTAGAGTAACAGTGATCATCTGTGAAGCCATGTGTGGTAGCGAAGTCCAGAGTCATTTTTATGTTCTAGCCAACAAGGTCAAAGGAAGCTCTGTACAATAAAAGACGGACTTGATACAAGGTTGACTTCTGTTGTCAAAGGATATGGTATATGTTATGCAAAATACCCTTATTACAGAAGGAATCTTAACTGAATATTTCTTCAGGATCTCCTGAAAGCCCCCTGAAACTAATAATGTAGATTATAATGTTAGCACCCACTGAAGACTCAGGAAAAAAACACAAACTTGCCTACTGAATGAAAGTGAGGCCAAATAACTTCATTTGTCCAGTAGACCCATAGAGTTACCTTTGTTTGAGTGGTGCCTGTGGCCACCAGTGATGTGCAAAGAGGGGACATGATGAGCAGCTGTGATGAGTAGGCATACCTCCACAGAGGAAGGGGAATGAGAAATGCCTTTGGCATGAACTTGAATTCATGGCGGAAGTCTATAACCATATCAATTCTGCTCCTAATTAAACGGATTGTTCCATTTACATTTACTTTCCCCTAAATATTCCTCTATATTTTCTCCTAAAAGAATGAAAGGAATGCTGTTTTTGAAATAACCAGTGAAGTTAAATGATATTAATGAGATTTCACAATAGCTAGCTTGTTCTCGTGAAGGAGTTTATACATCTGACAGTGTATTAGAAAAGGAATGGAATTCCCATTTAGCAGTGTTGGTTTATAGATATCTAAGCAGTGTAATTTATTTTCACTACATTCACCCACTTGGAATATTTCTTTAATTTTCTCTTAAACGTAAACTCTCTTTAAAAAATGGCATTCATGTTGAAACTATGTCTTCGAGCAGCTTTCTGATTAGATCCCTAGTTTGCTCAACAATTATTACTGAAATGATGTGATCTTAGGAACTCTTTTTCCTGTCTGACATTCTTTCCCTGTGACTAATTATTTTACAGACTCTGCTTTAATTGCAGGGTGTAGGAGGTACTTTCTATGGCTGCTAAGTATTAGAAGGGGACGTGCTCTGCAGATCATTAAATGTGCTACCAGGGATAAGCGCACTTCTGAGACCAATGACATTTGTCAAAGTTAGTCAGTGTGTTTGTTGAGAGCAAGAGGCCAGCTCCAGGAGATGTCTCCTAATAATTGCTAGCATGGTGAGTGCTGTTAATTATTTAACGTGATATGGAGGACATAGGCCTTCTCAAGGGAAACGCTTTCCTTGCTTCTTTTGTTTACAAACAGGATGCATTAAAAACCCTGAGTGATTTAAATTTGTTTTTTAAACAAATGCAGACTGACAATTTTCTTGGTAGCCTGCAAGCACTGCTAAAGAGGAGACAAGTTACAGACATCAAAATATTATGCATATTTCATGGCTTCCTATCAGAACAGAGAGTGATTTAAAATAAAACCATTAACAGATTTGAGCATCTGTGCTCAACTTAAACTAGGCCAACATCAATGTGTACTTCCAGTGCTACCCACTAATGAGAGTCTATACGCATAGGTCAGAAGTACTGCTTTCCAATGCTGTCTCTTGCAGTGGTATTATTTGCTTTTGTTTTCACTGTATCATTGTATCATCGTACTGTCATATTCTCCATGAGTATCATAAGCACCAAGTAACAAGAGCACATCAGAAGTGACCACAGACTATGAAAGATATGAGTAAAGACTGAGGGTATTGGAGAAAGAGAATAAATTTGAGGAGGGGTCGTGGTAAAAGCTTTGCCTAGGTAAAAGGCAGCCCCAGGGAGAGCTACTTTTACAAATCCAGGATGGACGGGAAAAGAAATAATAGGATTAAGCAGCAAAAAAAAAACAACAAAAAAACAAAAAAACAAACAACAAAACACCCAAAGTTTGTTTAAAGATAAGGGGATCTAGAAAAATAAAATAAATTTGCAAATAAATAAATTGGCTCAGATTCTCTCGGATTGGCTTAATTTGGACTTCTCATGGACAATTAGTCATAATAGTTGTTGTCTTTGTGGGCTGACTTCATCAAACTCTCTTCTAGACCTTGTTTTGCAAGAATTTTATCTGGGGATTCCACCTAGCATCAAAAAAGACTTCCCAAAGAAAGTTTAACAAAAATAGATCTACTTCCAGTGGAAAGTTTCTTTTTGACAAGATGTTAGGTTTAGGGATTTTCTATATTTTTATTTTCAGAAAAATTCTTCTAAGTGAGGACTTCTTAGGGAGGTCCTAGAAGGGTTCAAGCCATTCACTTTACTGTTTACTAGTGGATTATGTGTTCTAGATTATACAACAATGGTGGTGATAATAGTAGAGATTAGTATAGACATCCTCCAGACAAACACCTGAAAGTTGTGCTTGATAGTACAGTGGAGCAGTTTTGATTTTTCTAGCTTAGGGGCTTTTCTCCCTCTGTGAATCTCTGTGTATTCACAGCCAGTTTGAAATGTAATATATTGGGTACTGGAGCCACAGTTATGAAGACATTGCAACTAGCCCTTCATTATGCATGTGAAAACTTATATTACCATGCTTATCAAGACTTACTTTGGCACTACTGGATAATTTATTTCTTTTTTCTGGACTGAACAAATATGATTTTTTTTTTTTCACTTTTGCAAACAGTTATATGCAAAGACATCTTGAACCGTGTTAGCATTCAGTTTTTCATCTCCTTAAACATCTGTCAAAAGCAAACAAACAAGCAAGCAAACAAACACATTAATGCCTCTACCTGAAAAATCTTTCCTTATTGTAGCAGTTCTCCAGCCTGTCTTAACCAGAAGCTGATGTCTAGCCCCATGTTCGGATGTACCTAACTGGAAGGAAATTTTCCATACATCATTGCTGATAAAAGTAGGTGATATGGAGATATACATAGCAATATAATGTTACAAGTCTGATTTTCTCTAGAAAACACCTAGTGAAAGAACAAGTATAAGCTCACATAAAGGTGGTCCAGTTACAACGCTGACTCTCTTCTGCATTTGTTACCAGATGAGAAGACCTTGCACTGTATGCTGTCAGCACATACATAACAAATGCTTGTTCATATCAGCAAATGTGCATCATTGTCCATATGCAATTCTGGGGACAGCGCTCACCAAGCACCTGGGCTGCAGTACCCAAGAAGCATTACATACTTAGGGAATCCTATCTATCTTTACCTTTTCCAGCACTTTCAAATAATATTTTCTATTAAAGCATATTATTTGGCTACATCATTTGTGAAAGTTAAAAGCAGTAGTCTGGATTTCCACTCAGAGGCACTAGCAGCCCCCGGGAAAGCCGGCGATGGCATGCAGTATCTCGGGGGGCTGCTAGATGGAGCTAAAGCATGGATAGAAGCGCACCATGGAACTACCGCATTGGCCGCTCAGTCACGGGTTAGCTGAGAAGGGAGGAAAACTGGAGATGTTTTCTGTCCCTCCTGTTTTCTGCATCACCTCTAATGGAAAGAACGCCTCAGCTTCCTCGGTTTCTCAAAAAAATGTTATATTCAGATTTGCCCCAAACTACTGTCCTCACATTTTTACATACTTCTACAGTATTTTCTATTTACAGCAGAACTGACAGAATATATTTTGCCAAAGAGACAATTTACCAAAAAAACTGTCATTCTGGGAAGACTAACGTTATTTGTGGAAAGAAATGAGAACTGCTAAAATAATTTATTTCAACATTTCCAGAAGGATACACATCAACTTCTGGGTTTCAAACAGTGCATTAATTTAGAAATGCAGACTTGCTCAGTTTTAGAGAATGTTTACTCAACTGCAGAAGGGAGAAACAAAGTGAATAACATCTATAAAATGAAGAGAGTGTTCTACCAAAACTGGAATGGAATGTTTCATGGAATGTTTCATGTAAAATGAGAAACAAAGTCATATATATATATATATATATTCCAGTTTTATGAAGCAAATAATATAATTAAACTAATATTTACTGTGTTGTAAATAAAAATCCAGTTTTGGTCCATCCAGTGTACATGTTCTTCACTGGCAGTTACAGTTACTACAGTTTTGCACACATTTTCGTGCAATTTATGCTCATCCTGTGGTGTCAGCTGAGGAGATTTTAAGAGGCCAATATAAGCTTTGAGTCATACCAAAGATAAAATCTTCTCACAAGGGAATACATTAAAAAGTCATACAAAAGCTATTAAAGATTAAACAGTATAATCTACTGTTTCCTACTTGGGGGGTGAAGGGGGGGAATGTCATATAATAGAGAGAGGTACACAAGGGATAAAATATAGGCAGTCACTTTAAAAGTATGGGAATTGTTCTCAGAGTGATTAGCTCTTGTTTGTATATGATGTAATTTTGAAAACTACTGATAATTAGAAAAAGCTTAAACCTAATTTGTTTTGATGCCAATAGATGTAGGCAATGACAGCATTTGTCTGAGTAACTTGAGAGTATTTAACATTAATCAAGATTTTAATTAGCAAAACAGCAAATTGACTATAATTCTGTGGAGACAAGTTGTAACAAACGTCCTCAAAGGTCAGATTCAATTAACTTGCAACCAAAAGAGCATGTTGCCACATTGTGATTTAGCAAGACCAATATCTGCCCAAGTTTCATTCATAAAAGCATTAGACCACAAGGCTTCCATCAACAGCATTATTAGAAAGCATCGAGTGTTCTCAATGCTTTATTGATTTGTTCCTTTTCTAGACATAAAAATAGATGGGCATTTTCATCGCTCCAGGATGTGTCATGCACCATCTAAACTGCCGTTCCTGCCTCAGTATGATATGGAAGCATGTGTCAAACATGGGACAATTTAAACTATCACAAGAAGAAAATTACTGAGAAAAATCCTTATAGAGAATGTTTATCTTGGCCTGGTGTTTTTTCTCACCATGATACCTGATAGAGGGAAGGGATAACTTGCTCTACCCATGCTCAGAACCAACTAAACATCAGCTGTCTATGGTCAGCATGGTTCCAAGTCCAAACAACAAGTTTGGAATTGCCTTGAATCATAGAATCATAGAATCATAGAATCATAGAATTACTCAGGTTGGAAAAGACCTTGAAGATCATCAAGTCCAACCGCAGCCTAACCAGTAGCCTATCTCTTAAAAAACAACCACAAAACAATACCACAACAACAAACCTCTGCTAAATCATATCCCTGAGTACCACATCCAAGCGGCTCTTAAACACATCCAGGGATGGCGATTCAACCACCTCCCTGGGGAGCCCATTCCAGTACCTAACCACCCTTTCTGTAAAGAAGTTCTTTCTAATATCCAACCTAAACTTGCCCTGGCGCAACTTGAGGCCATTTCCCCTCGTCCTGTCACAAGTCAGTAGTGAGAATAGACCTGCCCCACTCTCACTGTAAGAACCTTTCAGGTACTGGAAGAGCGCAATAAGGTCTCCCCTCAGCCTCCTCTTCCTCAGACTAAACAGCCCCATGAAAAGTCACTTTGGTTTCAGACTGATATTGGATTGCATGCTAGCATTATTGCCTGAAATACACATAGCAGATATCTCCTCTAAAAAAAAGGAAGATATTTATTGTTATTATTGGACACATTTTAGGTTGTCATCAGCTCTGATCATTTTTTGTTTGTTTATTGTGGCATGAAATATTGCTGCTCACAGAAGAGACAGCAAGATCAGTGAAAATTTTTATATAATTTAAAATATTCTATGTGTTTGAAAAATTACAGAGTTCTAACCAGAGCTCCTCGATATCTGTTCTCTGTTTTGACATGCTTTGAACCTCTTGGTAAGAGTTTTCGCCTGGTTGATTTCATTAACACTGACTGCACAGCCTCTCCTGAGCATGACCACCAAGCACAGAGGAGTTCAGTAGGTCCCAAAGAGCAATGCCCCTTTTGGTAATAACTAAGTTGACTTAAGCCACACTTGAAAATCCCTTTGTTGAGCGGCATTCAGTGTGGGCTTCTGTCCCACTGACTATTTACAGAATTGATATAAGGAATGTATATGCTAAAATGAGCTAACACTCAAGAGAGCAAGATTTAGGAGGTGGCTTTCATTTGTTGTAAGCATGTTTACTACTGCTAGGTGAGGAATGTAGTTCTCATGTAAATAGTACATTTCTATGCCAAAGAGACACGTCTCATTTTTTTTCACTGAGAGCCTAAACTGTTGGTGAATTTAGTGCTTGCCTGGATCCACAGACCTATTCAAATTGTAATTCTACAGTGTGAAAAAAAACAACCAACCAATCAATTAATTAGCTTGCTAAAGATGATGTGTCTCCAGATAATCTCAGCCCTTCTTAAGAAATGTCTTCAGTGACCCTAGAAAAGGTTAGTGCTTGGAGACTTTCTTTTCAGCTGAGAAATACATTTGTAATTGCTCATAAGGGTACGTATTTATCAGTCATTATTTTCTCAGGTGCAAGTGGAAGTCTTTATGGAAAGGGCAGATAATGACTCCTGATACTTACTGTTTCACAAAGGTTTCTGTGAAGCACCTGTAATAAATTCAGTATATTTTTGAAAAGTAATAGGTCTCACGATTAGCAATTATTAGATAACATTATCTGAACTCAGAGTAATAACATAAGTTTTCTTTTGGTGTTCAGAAAAATTGAAAGTAGGTCCAGTTAAGTTCCGAGCTGTTCCAGAGAATACTGTAAAAACTCACAGCTTATTTATATTAAAATATTTCAGAACAAGTAATGCAAACAACAAGGCAAAATGTGAAGAAAGTAAATGGTGGGAAGGAAGTGATTAGTTTGTGTATGTTCGGTAGATGTGAAGGAACTGAAGGAATGCCAGGTTTGAATTAATTTCCTATTCATTACATTCCCCTGCCTAAGAATAGAAAAAGAGTACAAAACACAAATATATTTTCAAGATAGAAGACCTTGAAAAGCATGACAAAACAATAAGACTGAGCAGAAAACACTAATGTCTGAGAAATGGTATGAGGACTTATTCCACAGAGGAAGGAAATCATCCTGCCAATGACCTTCTGATTTGCTTTTGCAGTCCAGAAAAGGATGTGGGAGGTGGACAGAGAATGAATTAGCTAGGGTGAGGAATCATTACTTTTCTCCTACTGTTTACTCATTGCTAACAAAGTCATAGCACATGCAAAATGGTGGCTTCAAAAGTAGAATCACTTGCAAGGCCAAATCGTAGAAGATGCTAACCCTCTAGTAACTCGGAGTGCAGCCTTTTTAGGAGCTGGACTCATAAGAACTGTGCAAAAAACAACACCAAAATAATATCATAGAACTGTTAGCACAACAGGGTAAAACACTCAGCAGACACTGTATACCCCCTTCACAACCAGACATACCATCTGCTCCCAATCTGTCCTGAAGAAATCAATTAAGATGAGAGCTCCTCAAAGACAGGATCACTTGAGTTCACTTCACATCAATAAAGAAATCAAGTCAAACTTTCTGCATCCTGAAGTTTGCGTTAGAGCTCCATTAGGAAGAAAGAAAGAAAATTCTTCACCACATTAATCATGGTAACAAACTTCTGGTCTTAAGGACTCTCTTGTAAAACATATATTTGAAGTGAGAAGTTCATAATTCAGTGTGTAGTTTTAGAAAAATCAGCTTGAATACTTCTAAATGCTTAGCAACAAGGGAGAATCTAGCCATAAATAAACTGAGGATTTTTTTTTCAGCAAAACTCCGGTGATGTTTCTGTACTTAAGGACCACAGGAGTCCTCAGCAGAGGCAAAGAGGACTGCAAGGCTTATAAGTGTTTTTACAAATATGCAAACATATTTTTTTTTTTTTTTTTTTTTTTCTCTGTACACTACCTGGATGAATCAGCTATTAAGTTGTTCTGCCCCTCATTATGCTCACAGGGAAGAAGAGAAGAGAATGTAGGCATGTAGAATGTAGAAACCTATATAGACTGACCATAGCCAAGGCCATGCTGAGAAGAATGTGTACAGGTATTTGAAGAAAGTTTTGATTCAGAAATTTTTGGCCTTGAATTGAAGATCTTTAAACCAAAATTTCTCAAATAGAATATTTCAAAGCAATGCTTCAATTGTGCTTCAGTGGAAGTTTTTCTACTGCACCACTGGTGATCAGGGAGGCAAAGGACTTCAACCTATTCTGTCTCTGTGAAAGAACAGATGCAGTATGTAGATAGCCTTTCTCAGGATTTCTTTTCTCCAGTTTCTCCCTTAGTGCTTGACTGACTGAAAGATCTCTGGTTTCAGATTTAGCAAAAATATGTGTCAATCAAATGAATTTCTTCAAAAATAACCTAGCCAGCCTTAACAGCCATGACATTTCTTTAATATCTCCAATGTCCATTGTTGCTTGTAAGAAATGAAATTATTCTTCGGCATGTTTGTCTATAATTTTCAATATATAATTATTTTATGATGAAATATGTACAATGCCAGTACTGAAAGCAATTCTCATTGATTTGAAGGCAATATTTAATACTGATCATTAAAATGTGACCAGCAGCTAAACAGAGTGTTCACAAGATGAAACATATGAATGATATCATGCTTGGTGTTTCTGATACTATGCTCTTGGATGCACCTTCAAGAGACTGGATATGTTTATGTCAGATGGGATGCAACTGACCAGGAGGACAAGAATATACTGGGCAGCAAGTTCATTGGCCTTATCCTAATTTTAAACTAGACTAAAAACTAGAGTTTTTAACTAGATCCCACAGAATCACAGAATTGTAGGGGCCGGAAGGGACCTCCAGGTATCACAGAATCACAGAATGACCCGGGTTGGAAGGGACCTCAAGGATCATGTAGTTCCAATCCCCCTGCCTAGCAGGGCCACCAAACATACGCCTTTACTAGATCAGGTTGCCCAGAGCCCCGTCCAACCTGGTCTTGAACACCTCCAAGGACGGGGCATCCACAACCTCCCTGGGCAGCCTGTTCCAGGACCTAACCACTCTCCTAGTAAAGAACTTCCCCCTAACATCCAACCTAAATCTTCCCTCTTTTAACTTAAAACCATTTCCCCTAGTTCTGCTATTATCAGCCCTTTCGAAGAGTTTGCTCCCCTCCTGGGAGTAAGTTCCCTTCAGGTACTGAAAGGCTGCAATGAGGTCACCCCGCAACCTTCTCTTCTCCAGGCTGAACAAACCCAACTCCCTCAGCCTGTCCTCATAGGGGAGGTGCTCCAGCCCCCTGATCATCTTCGTGGCCCTCCTCTGGACCCTTTCCAAAATCTCCATATCTTTTTTGTACTGAGGGCTCCACACCTGGACACAGTACTCCAGATGGGGCCTCACAAGAGCAGAGTAGAGAGGGACAATCACCTCCCTATCCCTGCTGACCACCCCTCTCCTGATGGAGCCCAGGATCCCATTTGCCTTCCGGGCTGCCAGAGCGCACTGCTGGCTCATGTTAAGTTTCTCATCTATTAGGACCCCTAGGTCTTTCTCTGCCGAGCTGCTCTCAAGGACAACTCCTCCCAGCCTGTACAAGTGCCTGGGGTTCTTCCGGCCCAAGTGCAAAACCTTGCACTTTGCCGTGTTGAACCTCATTAGGTTCACCCGAGCCCAGCTTTCCAGCCTGTCAAGGTCCCTCTGAATGGCATCCGTTCCCTCCACCGTATCGACTGCACCACTCAGCTTGGTGTCATCAGCAAACTTGCTGAGGGTGCACTCCATTCCCTCATCGATGTCATTAATAAAGATGTTAAAGAGCACCGGTCCCAAGACAGACCCTTGAGGGACACCGCTCGTTACCGGCCTCCACCTGGACATAGAGCCATTGACCACCACCCTCTGTCTGCGGCCTTTCAACCAATTGCTTATCCATCTAGCTGTCCACCCATCAAATCCAGTTCCCTCCAATTTGGAGATGAGAATGTGATGGGGGACCATGTCAAAGGCCTTGCTCAGGTCCAGGTAAATGACATCGGTCGCCTTCCCTTCGTCCACCGACGCCGTCACTCCATCATAGAAGGCCACAAGATTAGTTAAGCATGACCTTCCCCTGGTGAAGCCATGCTGGCTGTCTAGGATCACATGCTCGTTCTTTATGTGATCAAGCATGTTGTCCAGGAGGATCTGTTCCATAATCTTCCCAGGCACGGAGGTGAGACTCACCGGCCTGTAGTTACCCGGGTCCTCCCTGCTCCCCTTCTTGTAAATGGGAGTGACGTGACCCTTCCTCCAGTCATCCGGGACCTCACCTGACAGCCACGACTTCTCAAATATGATGGAGAGCGGCTCAGCAACCACCTCAGCCAGCTCCTTCAGGACTCTGGGATGCACGCCATCTGGCCCCATAGACTTATACTCATTCAGTCTAAGGAGGCAATCTCGGACTTGCTCTACCCTTACAGTGGGGAGGGATTTACCTCCTTGGTCCCCACATAGAGGTATGGGGGTGCAAGACTTAGGGACGTGAAAAAGACTAGAATCCTGGCCACCAGTAAAGACAGAGGCGAAGAACTCATTCAGCACCTCAGCTTTCTCTTCATCTGTTGAAGCCATTTCTCCTTTTAAATTTACCAAAGTAGGTATGTCCGTTTTGGCCTGTCTCTTCTGGCCAATGTACCTGTAGAAGGTTTTCTTATTGTTTTTCACGTCCCTCGCCAAGTTCAGTTCTGCCTGCGCCTTCGCTTTCCTGATCCCACGTCTGCAAATCCGGACGGCATCCCTGTATTCTTCCCGGGTGACACAGCCTTGTTTCCAGAGCTTGTACACCCCTTTCTTCACCCTCAGTTCTCTCAGCAGGTCCTTACTGAGCCATGCCGGTTTTCCACCTCTCCTGCCCACTTTCTTAATCAGGGGAATGGAGATCTCTTGTGCTGCCAGGAGGGCATCCTTGAAGAGCAGCCAGCTCTCCTCAACGTCCTTGTCTTTGAGGGCAGCGCGCCAGGGGATCTTGGCCAGCATTCCATTGAGTAGCTTGAAGTCTGCTCTTCTAAAGTTCAGCGTCCTGGTCCTGCTCTTTGCCAGGCCCACATCACTTGAGATCACAAACTCAATCAGGGCATGATCGCTGGAGCCCAGGCATCCTCCAACCTTGACGCCTCTGACGATCTCCTCAGCGTTGGTGAGCAGCAGGTCCAGCAACGCTTGACCTCTGGTCGGTCTGTCCAATACCTGAACCAGAAAGCTATCATCAATGGATTCCAAGAGCCTTCTGGAGCTCTTGCAGCTCGCCGTGTGGTTTTTCCAACAAATGTCCGGATGGTTGAAGTCCCCCACCAGGACAAGAGCCCGTGAGCCAGACGCCTCACGCATCTGGAGCAAGAAAGCCTCATCAGCAGCCTCCCCTTGATCAGGTGGCCTGTAGTATACCCCTAATACCAGCTGACCTTTATTAGTCCCATCTCTAATCCTAACCCACAGGCTCTCAACCTGTTCTTGACTGTTTTTCATGGGGAGCTCCTCACAGTTTATCCAATCTCTGACATAGAGAGCGACTCCCCCACCCTTCCTACCTCGCCTGTCTCTCCTAAAGAGTCTATAGCCATCGATGGCAGTATCCCAATTGTGGGAGTCATCCCACCATGTTTCTGTGATAGCAACAATGTCATAACTTTCAGAGTGCATCACAGTTTCCAGTTCCTCCTGCTTGTTACTCAGGCTCCGTGCATTAGTATAAAGGCACTTCAGCCGGGCTGTCCGTCTCACCACCTTCATAAGCGATCCAGGATCTGCTAGAACAGCAGCATCCCCAGCATCCCCCTGCCCTACTCCCTCCTTTTGCACTTTGCAATCATTGCCCGCGGAGTTCAGTACAATCCCTCGAATGAACCGTTCAACCCCATTCAACGTGCGACCGTTCAACCCCAGCAGCCCAGGTATCATTGAATCCAGCCCCCAAAATGAATGAGAAAGGTTGGGACTTTGTCTATAATCTTGCATAAGGAAACTGACAAAAAAGGCACTGGAGATTGATTTATCTAGAGTTCAAGGTTTGCTTACAGATTTAACTTTGGATGCCACAGAGCCCAGCTGAGAATATCAATGAAATTCAGAGGACCAAGAAATGAAATCCTTACTTTCTGTGAAACAGAATCACAACTGTAACAGCGTGACATCATAAAGTGGTATTATTGATCTTCAATAAATATAATTTGTATTCACTTCAATTACTGTTAGTATTTGCTATGCCTTTGTACATCTTCCAGGTTGCAGAAATATCATTATATAAGGAATATCCTAATTCTATATAAGAGTATTTGAATCATATCCTCTTGTTCTTCAGCAAATGCCACACACTATAAACCTCAGCTATCCAGGCACCTGGCTAGAGAACTATCCCAGACTCAAGAAAGAAATTTGTCATTCAGTCACCTATTTCAGTAAAAAAAAACTATCCACTGTTCATTGACATTTCCAGAGGAATGTGAAAATTTGCCTGAAATTTACTCAGTCTATAGTATAAAACTGTAATGTACTCTGGCTGGAAGAGAGTTTGCTTTCTGACTGAAAAAGAAATCCTAGGTCTTGTCAGTATCCTAAATATAATTTCAGAAGAAAGATAAAAGAGGCTTTCCCTGCAACCAATTTTTATCTATGTACACCCCTTTTGCAGGTCATTAGTTGGCTAATAGAGCATCAAGCATCAGCCTCCCATATCCTGTATTATTCAGAATGGGTTTTATCAGAATTTGGAGCTTCATTTAAAGTACAGACAGATTAAAGGAAGCTGGCAAGAAGCAATGTCAAATGAATTGTCTGCTGTAGCTCCAGGCAGGGCTGGAGGCTATAGAGAATCATTGAAAAAGCACTGCTAGCCCAGAGATATACCACGGGTCTTTAGAGAGCGACTGGAGGACATAGGGTTTCACAGCAATGATAAGGATGCTTACTGATGGTAATTTTCTACAGAATCCACAAGAAAAAAGGAGAATAAACTGTTTTCTAGGGAAAAAATAAAATAAAATAAAATAAAATAAAATAAAATAAAATAAAATAAAATAAAATAAAATAAAATAAAGTAAAATAAAATAAAATAAAATAAAATAAAATAAAATAAAATAAAATAAAATAAAATAAAATAAAATAAAGTAAAAAACATTGCTTGTTAATTTTGCAAGGGTCACACGGACACCTTTTTGGAAACAGAGTTCAAGATATAGTTCAGATACCTCTCATGCAAGGTTGCAATATGGAATATTTTTTCCATGGGTTAGATCACTGACTGGAGTGGATTGCTCTTACCATGATGGTAGCAGGATTCTGAAAAGAGCTCACTGCTCCCCTTCAGCACAGTGAATATGTTCTTTCACAGCAAGAACTGTCCTTCACCAGAGCTACTTTCCCTTCAGATGCTAGCAGATGATTCCTAGAGAAAAATTATTTTATTTACTCAGAAGACCTGTTTCATCTCTGAAATATGGTCTACATTGTGTTGCAGAGTACAGAATATTATTAACAGTAACAGGGCATGTAAGTTAATGGAAAAAGGTGCAAATTAATTTTTCTTTCCCCTCCTAGATTTCAGACTTTGTGAAGTGTATTTTTTATTTTCTTGCAGAGGTGGTGCAGTGAGAAATACAAAACAGTTTCAGCTGCCTGCCTGGTGTTTTTCAAAAGGCAGCAAAATGTAAGTTCAGTGCTGGAGATGGGCATATTTGGTTCTGACTAGAAACGGCCATACTCTGTTCATCTGTTAACTACAGTGCTGCTTCCTGCATCAGACTGGCATAAATAATAGGAAATAATAAAAAAAAAGTCTACGAGTAGGTATGCTGTAAGGCATATCCTTGCTGGATAAGAGGAGAGCTGAAGACACCATTTAGCAAAACTCGTTTTAATTCAACTTCTGACTTGTTCCTCTGTATTAAAGGCTTTCCACTACCTGTAACCTGTTAACTTGCCTCCTGGGCTTTGGCCTCGTTGCACTGCACCCCCATCATTGGCTGCAACCATGTTTCCTAGCTGGGACTGACAGCCGACACAGCCAGTCATTGCTGTAAGGGATTTATTTACCAAGGATCCACATCCCGCTACCTGTGAAACACAGACCTGCCTGTTATAAGCAAGGATATACAAGCAGAAAAATACAGACTTTTTTTAAGCACTGCTGAAACAAACTGAAGGAATACATACTTTGTCAGAACTTGTCTATGCAAATAAATAAGAAAAAGTGTTTCCAGAAACCAAGAGAAATGGAGGAACCTAAAGGAACCCGGGGAGAGGGAAGACACATGCATTGGCTTATCTTCACCACTCTTACAGAGAATAATTAAATTTGCCACAAAATATGTTCTGCAGTATTCTGAATTAAATATGGGAGGTAAATCCCCAAGAAATCCTCAAAGAAAGTCCTCAAGAAGCAGGAAAATCAATCTGTTGTAAAATTGGAAACCTCTATCATTTTTGCTAAAAAAAGAGCTGCAACAAAGGATCAATAGAGAGATGACTTGTGACACATGGATCTATGTTAACAAGTTCTCTATTTCGTGTAGGATTTCAATATTTGTTTGAATTTGGTGGGATTCCAATTTCAGATGAAAACTCAGGGACTGATGATAGACTCCAAAGCAGCCGAAAATTTCCAGACAGCTTTAATGACACAAAATAGAAAAATTATCTGACTGCATAGTAAACAGTGTATTATGCATCTTCCTACAACCTCTTCTTTGCTTGGAGATGATAGTCTTCACAGTACAGTTTAAAATACAGTCAGTATTCTTTTCTGAGAGTGAATAACCTCAGCAAGCATTGTGGGCAAAACAATTTTGTCCTTATAAGATTTAATTCTCAGATCTCTCATATACATAAATAATTATTCAGTGCCGTGGTGGACACTGAAAAAGCAAATCTGTGAGACAAGAGGGAAGCAGAGCAATGAAGCTGCTACTGATTATCCTATCTGTTAGAGTCCCTCAGAAAATTCAGCCAAAGAGGTTCCTGCACATAGAATGACCTTCCTGCAATGTCAAGACCAAAAAGTTGCTGATATGACAAGAAACATCTATCTATGTAAGAGAGATGTAGAATGCACTGGAGAAAGCCTCTGAATGTTATCATGAGTGAGACTGTGGCCAACCAGGACTCCATAGATACACAAAAATAAGAAATAAAAAGGCAATACCTAGAAGGATATATGTTTACTGCAAGGAAAAAAGTAACAATTGTTTTCTAAATATTGTTTATTCAGTTTCTATCCTCTCTGGTTCTTACCTGAGCCCTGCCACTGAGTGCATTATAAATGCAGAATACAAAGAGTTGTTCCTACTTGTTGTAAGCAGGGTAGATTTCCTTTTTGTCAGGAAGATGTGATTTACTCCAGCAGAAAAAATACGCACAATCTAGGTGAGTGCACTAAGAAGAAAAAACCACAGGTGCAAATGTGACTTTTCTGCATGCGTAGGACGTAGTCCTGAGAACATCTACTGAATTAATCCTTGTGGGCTATATCAAGTTTATCTGCCCTGATTCAAAACTGCATGCAAGGTGCAAAGTTCTTTTGCTGCCAAGTCACTTATGACTTTATATGCAGCCTGGAGCAAAAATACAGATACAAAAAGTCATTCAATCCTGAAAATAAACAGGATTTTTAAAGATCTCACCTGCACCTAAAATCAGACTTAACCATCTTAAATGGGATTTGGGCAAGCAAACACTGCAAATCTACTTCTACATAGAGAAGGCGGTGTTGCTCTTCATTTTAATACAGAGCATGCCTGACAAAGTTACCAAAGTAATTTTGTGTAATTCCTTTAAAATATTGCTGACAGGAGGTACCAAGAGTCCACGGAGCACAGCCAATGCTGGCACAGACTCTCCTGGGCTGTCTTGCTAACGTGATGCTGGAGTAAAGGGCACAGAGCCCTTTTCAATCCTGTTTGGTATTATTCTGTCTGTTAGGTGCTCTGATCTCTAACACAGCAGCTGAGTCTAGATTTTTCCATAATCATTCCTACCAAGTAAAATTTCACAGTTACTTGGACAGGATAATTAAGAAAAAACACTGAAATATTACTCTATGGTGTTACTGCGTATTTACTTGTGGCTGAAAATCAAACCATAGGGCTCACAGGTGCTTTGACCTCCATGTGTCAGTAATACCGGTAGTCTTGTAGAGTAGCTGCAGGTTGCAGATTCTTCTGGATGGGAAATCCATTAAAAATGCCATCAAGACACAATCACAGCCTGGCAGCAGCAAAAGAACTAAGAAATGATAGCTGTGACCATGTGATTCTGTGATTCTGTGACCATGGCTTTATATTTATGAATGTGAAGCCTTGTGTAGAAAAGAAATGTGAGTTTGAAAGATTGATGGAGTTCCAAGTTCTGATGAGTTCCAGAAGAAGGATAAATCTTGGTACTAAATCACAGGAAAGTTTTAATTGCCTAAATTTACTGATACATTTTATTGAAAATGCCAGTAACTTTGAGCAGGCTGGGGAGGAAGATAAGCCTTTGCTACCTATTCATTATTTATCTTTTGTAGTATTTCTAAACTAAATATAGTGCAATAATAGATTTGATTATCATCACGCATTCAACATTCTGTTTACATTAAAAATTAAAAAAAAAAAAATCAATATAAAAGAATTTCAAATACTATGCACTGAAAGAAAAAATAAAAAATCTTTTGTGAAGAAATTATGTTCTTCCTGCAAGAGAAGCGACTGTGTGCTACGAATAGCAGTCTTTCAGTAAGCCAGCTAACAGACTTTGATAGAATTATGATTTGTGATGCATTAGTTGGACAAAGCAATATTAAAATTTTGACCCAAGAAATGCTGCATTGAGATTAGCAAAGTAGTATTTTCCAACTTTTATTTCCCTCCATTTTTAGTGCCAGGAAAAGTAGCCGTGTTTAAACTGCCAATTGGAGAACAGCTCCCACCTACTGAGTTTTCGAAATAGACTTCATTTTGGGCAAGAATTTAATGGGATACACTTTGGAACATATTTGCCAACAATGCTTTTTCAGATAAAACGATTACTGTTAAATCATTATCTGAAGTAACATTTTGACTTGTATAATACAAGGATTCTGCTTACAGTCTTCTGGTAGCGGTAGCTTTACAAGACCATTTTTGAAAGTGTATTTATGATTTTTAGTAAACTTCCCCTTAAGATATTTATGCAAGACAAATAAGCATTCAATTACTAATATTTATTTAATGACTCGTACTCAGAGTTAAAAGTCAACTTTTGGAACTTTTTAAGTTCTAAAATGTAAATCATGCAGACCGTCATTTGCACATCACTTGTTTGTTTACCTAGCATTGGAAAGTGCATTTCTTTCTTCTCAGTTCAATACACATTTCTTTTACTTCAAATCACCAAAATCCACTTATTTCAGCATGACATCATTTTTATATAAGCAAAACAGCTTTCTTCATTATATGCATATCTCTAAGCAAATAGATGAGGAAATCTACTTAAAGTTTCTAAAAAGAAACCTTTAAAACAGGTAGCTATTATTCTTATCTACGAATCATAAAATAATTATAGTTCAGGCCCATCTCTACAAAGTATAACGATTTGTTCAGAATATTAAATAAGTCTATGGAAAATTTGTTTTAAATTAAATGCATCAGTAGCATTTATAGAACACAAGCCTTTGCAAAAGAACTATACCCCAAGGATACATGGTTTGTTGTTTTTTTCCTGCTGAGGCTGTGAATCATCTGGTTTATGGGAATTGCTAAGTCATGGCCTGAACCACTGATTGAGGACCAGGAGAGAAGGCGTGGCTAATCCAAAGGGCTCAGGTGCAAGCAAACCTCACCCTCCATGAGGGTTAGCAGCCGAGGGAGCGGTATCTTTATTTGGAGACCGTGCCCTTCTCAAGACTTTGCCAACCTTCAGAAGAGGTGAGCTACTTTTTCCTGTATTGCTTTCTAAACTAAGTCGTGATGAATAGCTACACATGTGTGCTTTTACCCTGATAGAAGGCATCATCATTGCCTTCCATTGCTGCACATCCAATAACATGATGAAAAGTGAAGTATTCAGCCTTACCTACCCTGTGTATTCAAAAATAGAGAGATACACCCTATTCATATCACAAGGTGGAACTTAATATGTTTTTCAAAGAGACATATGCATTTTATGATTGCGTGTTTTGTTTTGGGTTTCCATTTTAGAATTCATGTTTCCAAAGTTTTCACTGCATGAGTGAGGGGAGAGAACTAAATAGACAGTCATAACAACAATACTTCAGGAGTTTGGATTTTAGAAACATATCCAATATCTTTATGTTATAATAAAGCTGAAATGATGGCAATACCATCAGAAGTAGAGAACATAAACAGAGATATAAATACAGGAAATGAACTGACTTGTTGAGATCTCTTCACTTTTAGAGCTCTAATATATTAGATAACTACTGAACCCAGGTGGATCTTCTTGCCATGCCTTTTGTTTTCATACTCCTTTATTTCAGTCATGCCCCAAAAGTTTAAGGATATAAAAAAAAACATAATTATATTAATAGTAGCTTAGTTTCTTAATTGATATCTGTTTGATTAAAGCCTGGAATAGAGAAACTAATCAGTCAAAACAAGAAGTCATAGATTAATGAAATCATCCATCTTCTATTTGCTCATAGAAGTATGTGGAAGTGAACAAATTCAACTTTCTACAGAGTACTGTAATGTTTAGGGGAAAAAAAAAATATGCACAAACATAGTATTAGAATATTAAGTGATTAAGAATCACACAGAGAAGAGACTCTCTTTTTTTTTTCCTGTGGTGTTAGAGGTTGCCACCAGTTGTGCATAGCCACTCTGTAACTGATGAATAAATGAAAATACCTGACAGTGTCTGAGATCCAGGGCATGATTTTCTTTAAAGTTTATCATGAAAGGGCTCATTTTCGTTCACCATATGTTACTTACAGAGTTCTAAAACGGCATGGACTGTTCTTCCTTTAATATAGTTGCCTCATAATCTAAGGCTTTTGCCTCTGGAAATTGGCTGACTTTTCTCACATCTGTAGGAATCCATTAATCCTGCAGCCATTACCTCACACTTTTCAGGGTGAGTAAGTAGTAGCAATCAAGTACTATGTTTTTTATCCCTTTTTGTGTCACTCGTCCTCTAATCTAGCTCAGAAAAATGAGGTAGCATATTTTAACTAAGAGTTACTGCTGCTGCATGAAATAAAATCTCTCACCCTGGTTTTCCTCCTATCAATTGTTCATATATTACTTTTTTTGGTTGTTTTTTGTTTTGTTGTTGTTGTTAGCGTATGCTACAAATCCAACAGGGATATTCAGATAATTTTTTTCTTCTCAATTCAGCTTTTAGCGTAGCCTACCCTACTTAGAACATAGGGTCAAGGGGGTTTCCATAGGACAGGAACTGAAAGCACTGTCTCCCTACATCGGCTGTTGTAGGAGCTGGTCCATCAGCAGGAGAGCAGATAAGACTAGCCAAACCCCTGCTTTCATTTTCAGAATGATCTGACTCCAACACTGTTTTTTTCATGCTCATGAGGAAAAAAATCTGCTTATTCCCTGCATTTGTGTTTTTGCATTCTCCAGTCAGTGAGGTGAAAGAGGCAAAGGCCTTATGCCTCTCTTTACTCTGCCTTTCATACCCTTTGGTTTGCAGACAGCTGAAAGTCTGGGAAACTGACTAGTCTATTGATCATACCTAAGTGGGAATGAAGGGCCAGTATTTACCTAGTAAACTGCATTGAGAAATGAGTGGGGACTTTTCCAAACCCTCAATTTATATATTTCATGTAGAGGAAATATTATGATCCTTGAAATGTCTTTACCTAGAGATAGCTAAAAATCTTTTCTATGCTGTTGCTTTCTACTATTTTGCACAATAATTTCATTCAATGCTTTGTAGTCTAAACTAATTTCCCTCACCACATCATTTTATTATTTGCTGATTGTCCCTAGGTAGCTTAATTACTGGTAAGAGGATAATGAAGAAAACCTGGAGCCAATATTTAAGTAGAGTGGAGCTACTCGAGTGTAATGAACATTTTAAATTTGCATTTTAGTGCTTTATAAAGACCCATAACAAAATACTACCTTCCCTCCTGCCTTGCCTATTAAAAGGCTGTCAGGAATTAGTGCACTGCAATTAACACTGAGGGGCTATGTGTGTGCCAGGAGGGTGATGCTTGCTGCTGGGCAGGCTCTTCTGGGGTTCCGTCTCCTCTCAGAGCATCCTCACTGACACTGAAAAACAAGGAAACTGGGGTCTTAAAAGGTCTCCTGGTGTTTGCTCTTTACCTCAAGGAGACCATTACAAGTTAGCATTGATGTCCTTGCACATTCCAGCAAAGTTCATTGTTTTCCATCTACTTAAGTAAGTCCCATAATTTCAGTTATAACAGCCATATTCCACCTCTTAAGTGTTTTACTTTTCCTGCTGCTGTTGCAGCAGGTTTCATTTCCAGTAAAAGTAAAGATTCCTTTTCTCTCTCACATATAGTCCCTGTGCTGTCTGTCCAAGAGAGACAAAGTGACCCATGCAGAGCTATGGTCCTACATGTGAATGGATTGACAGTTTAGTGGTGTTCTTATAGGCAGTACCAGTGCTAGGTCAGACAGCTACATAAGCCTACAGGAATAAGACTTTCCCAGTTTAGGTGTGAGGAGTAGGGAGCAGAGGGTTTAGAGGGTTTAGGGGAGTGGTGTTACATCACTTCTTCTTGAATTCAGAAGATGAGCCCAGTCATGCTTCACTGACTGTTACAGATGTAGCCCAAAGGACTAAACTTTGAGTGGTATCTTCTCTACTGCAATTTCTTTTCTTCATGATTTGCATGGAGGTTCTTCACCAACTAGGACTCTGTTGGTGACAGCAAATGGTTCATTTATTTTCAGATGACCATGTGCTGCACAATGTGTATAAAAGAAGCCTGATAATACTTACTGGTCTAAGGCTCAGACACCTCATAGAATGTGATGCCCTCAGATGCATTTCTTGAGTGTTTGAAGTGTTCCCATTTTATAGTTACAGGAGTTGGAACATGGAAAGCGCTCTGTGAGTTCTTGCTGATAGGCAGTATTGTTTGAACTAAATTTCTAATCTTTTCTCTTAAACCATCAATTTCATTTTGATGCGATTTAGAAAATATGTAGCATTTCAATCAGGAAGGATTTTATTTTAATAAAAGTAAATGAGGGAGCTTCGAGGGCTGCAATTATTACTAGACAGCCACATCCTCGGGGAATTAGAACCATTTAGATACTTTGTCCAATTAAAATATGACACTGTGGGTTTGAATGTTAGGGCACATACCACGAGTAATGATTTCATGCCTTATTAGGTGCAAATAAATGTTAACAGGATAAGAAAGATAACAGGCCAAATTAACTCCTGGGACAAGTGAGAAAATGTTCTGTTGGATTCTGCATTTCTGTGCCCGATATGCCATGACTGGATTCAACCAAGTTTGTTTTTATGGCTGTGAAATTTATGGTGTGTATTGACTCTGTTGTAGATGTACACTGAACCATAATTGAAGAAGGCTCAGCTCACAGACTGAAGATCCAATTCTGACAGTACTCGGGCTTGTTTCACAGGAGTTGGCTGTGTAATGCATGCACAGTTAATGGCCCCTTTTCAGTGGATATGAAATTCAACATCTACTACACATCTCCTTATGGTCCAGTGGCAATAGGCTAAATCCATTACTATTAGCATTGCAGCATTTTTTCTAGTCACCCTGCTTTCCAGTGGCACTCAGTCTTTGGCTAGATTCCTTTCTGAAAAGAGGGAAGAACAAAACTGCACCACTATAACTGATCAGCAAGCCACCTAAATTATATAACAGTAAATGCTGAGGAGAGGGTTTGGGCTTTGTCATTACCCTTCTGAGGGGGTTCAGCTCCAAGATATGCTCTGGGGATACACATGGAGCCATCAGCAGTCAGGAAGTTGGCCTTAAAAACTTGAGTTTCATAATACTTCCATTCATGACAATGACTGCAGATCTGTACTCTTCTCCTCATTTTATCAATTACAAAACGAATATCCCCCAATAGGACAGATTAACAGAGATCATCCTATGCAGTCCAAAGGAATTTAAACTCATAGAAGACCCTAAATTTTCTCTGTCTATTCTGTGACTGGTTTTCTATTATCATGGTATTCATATTACCTTTCCCTAAAATAGGATCATTTCTAAAGCTTGGAATTGCTATGTTGTATTACCTTTATTCAATCTGTTTAATGCTGCTCCGTAGGTTCAATAAGCATGACAAATTAGCTGGAGGAAATTAGCTAAAAGGCATCATCTTCATTCAGATCTACACTCTGAAAGTCTCCCCAGAGAGGGCAAGAGTGGTGAGTGCTTTATTTTTTAAAATTAGTCAAGGTAGGAAAAGAAAGGATAAGTAAAAGCTAGCAACCAGATATTTCAAAACCATGACAAATGTAACCCATGATATATCTACTGAACAATACTGCTCGGTTAGGTCAAAAAGTTACTGATTTAAATTATAATTTCTGTAATTTAGAAAAGATTGCTATTCAAAAATAAACTAACCTTAATGACTTCACTATATAATGAAAGAAGGTGCTTTATGATTTATGTTTCATGGGTCATATTTCTAAACCTTTATTTTTATTAAGTAATTATGAATTTCACAATATGCTAATCCAAAGGGCATACTTCTGCTGAGCTATTGGGCAAAACTTTTCTGCAGACTCTCTTTCCATAACTGTTGTGACATTTTGCAGATCAGATGGATCACAACTGTGTGTTCAAAAAAAGCAAGCTGTGAAAGTCCTGAAATAGCTTTTGCTGCTTCAAAAAAATGTATGTTGTCAAGAGAAAATCTTGACCTTTATGTGCTTTTAATTAATTTGATAAAAACCTTTGGCATAGTGTGGTAATTTATAGCTGTATAGAGAAGACTTGGCTGTCCAAGTAGTTTCTGTTGACAAGCACCCATGATGGAAAGCAAACAAAGGCTCATGACAGTCTATCAAACTGCCCTGTAGCAGTCAGAAGTGTCTTACATCCCATCCTGTTTATTCTGTTTTACACACCAAAGCCAGGCAAGGTGACCTGCAACTTAAACACTAGCATTACAATTTGCTTTCAGACTGCCTGAAGATGATTTAACTTTAGCAGACTACATATGAGGTCTAAGGTTAACAGATGGATTTGCAGAAACTTTTCTGTGTTGGTGACTTTGTACTAGCAGTTTGCTAGAGTAAAAGTTTTTGGTGCTTGGAGGACTCATCTTCTGCAAACCTGGAGTGATTTGAAATAAAAATTATATATATGTATGTATGAATTGTGATGAGCAAGATCCTTCAAGATATGGTTATCTCCAGAAATGAACTAGTATAAGTTTGTATAGCTTCAAAATATATTAAATGATATGCTAACATTTTAAGTAGGCTTTTGTTTCTATAAAGTTATCAGGGTCTCCAGCTGTTGTATGAAGTTAATCACTTGATTCTCCAATCAGAGCACAAGACTGTGTGTTGCTTCACCTTCTTTATCATGCTCTGACCAAAATGGCACAACCAGCTTGATGGTGATAAAATCTTGTAACAACCTGTGGAAGTAATAACAATGATACAGGCATGATGAGCTCTCTCTGTGATCTGAATTGCCTTCATGTATTATGGCTAAAATTTCTACACCCTAAAAGTCACCCTGTTTTAAAAATATATCTTTCAAGTAGATATGACTAAGCAGAATTCAGAATAGGAATATTGTTCTGTATGTTATTGCTATGCATTGCCCTTACAGTGGGTATGGTATAGATGGATAGAACAAAAAGAGAGCTAGAGAAAATTAAAAAAAATACATCACTATCCACAAACAGAACAAAACAAACTTAAGTTCCCTGGGAATTCCAGGGCAACCAATGCAAACTGCCAGAAGGAAGTGAATACCTGAGGAGATGTCATGGTTTTGTAATTTTGTAATTTTGATATCAGTATTCCACATCATAACATCATGTAAAGCATGGATAATTTTACTGAATGTGCAGCTCACAGAAGAAGACTACATATCTCAGTGAACATCACGGTCAGGAATAAGTCACGGGACAAGGACAGTATATAATCTCACTTCGGGGATGGACTTGCTCTCTTGAATCCTCGTGACAGGAGATATGGAAAAGTATACTTCATTCTTAGGGTGAAGGCATGCCTGAGCATGGGATTATTCAAGAACACCTATTCCACTTCAAATTTGCATTTCACCATGCTGAACAATCAGGTATTGACATGCTCTCGTTTAAAGGATGACAAGTAAACAATGGTGTTCTTCATAATGGGACCATTCAGTGAACAAAATCAAGAGCCTGAAGGTTCAGGTCACATAATCTGGCAGGAGTTCTGAGTCTGAGGTTTCAATTAGAATCTTACAAAGGTGCTATTTACTGAGATAAGTGATCCAAATCAAGATACAGATTTGGTGTTTGTTTCTTTTTTTTTTTAAATTACAGTTGGAATCTCAACACTACTTGGCTACGTAGAGCAACACAACAATAAAAAGAGGATTAGACTTTCCTTTGAGATTTCACATCCTTAGATCAGAAGATCATTCATGCAGTACTTTGAGAAGTTTATTTGCATGTTATTTAGTATTAAGCTCATAGATACATGCCACAGCAACCACAGGTTCTCTGCTGGCTGATATGCCTGTAGTCATGGGTGTAACCCACCATTCACTTTAAAGCTTTGTAATCCAGCTATACAGAGTAGCAGTATCTGTTCTCTGACTGGGAAAGATTTTACCTCATATCTTCTGGCAGTATGAGAGACCTCCTGGTGAATTTTTATAATTATTTCTTTATTCTTAGATTTTTTTTTTTAGCAAGGGAAAGTAGTTTCCATGTAGATATATGCCCTGAGTAATCTTTAAAGCAACTTAGAAGCAATTGTTTAAATTAAAACCCCAAATTTAAAAGTGCAAAAAACACTTGAAGCTACTAACAGATATTTGGTAAGAAAATTTGCTTTCCTATGTTCTCAGTCACATCTGTGACTTGCATGGGAGTATATACGCGTGCTCACTGAGCAGCAGAATCCAGTGCCGAAAGTGGCAGAATCAGAATAGGCTAGAACATCTGAGAGGAACTTTTGAACTTAATGTAACTGTCCCAAAAGGAAGAAACTCAGCATGTCAGTTTTAGAAGCATTTCAATGTACGGTTCCAAAATTAAACTCTATTGCTGAATGGGAATGGGAGATAGGCACTGATTCTGTGCTAATATAGAGCTATATAAGGCTACTGTGATTCTACTGCAGTATATGGAGTGATGTGCATCAAACTAATAAGGTGTAATGCCTATCAGAGTGCAGATTTCTACTACTGTAATACTCATGGAAAGTAGTGGCATAATTTACTCTTTAGAAATGCATGTGAAAGACAGGGTGCTATCCAATACCTTGTCCTTTCCCAGGTCTCTCTCAGGTTTTTGTGGGTCCCAGATTTCATCCATTGTACCAATCAACAGTTGAGTGCAATGGTTTGCTTCTGATTAACATTATTTTGCCTTAAATTTCCTAATGTATAATAGCATTTTATAGATGACTTTGAAATATTGCAGCTTAAATAGATTTTTCAATAGTGTACTATTGTTATAAATATTACGAGTATTGCTTCTTTTAAGCATGAAGGCATTTTAATTGGATTGCGTAAATAGAGTACACAGTGCAGCTTCCAAGATGAGAAGGAATGGTAATCCTTTATGTAATCACATGCATGATAGATTATATCTGGGTTTCTAGGAAGACAAAGGCTGCTGTATATACAGCTACTGGAGTGAGCAGCACATATTTCTCCAAGCTCTGCAACTTTTTTGCTTTTTAGCACAATGCAGTGCAAACTGAGAGAGTCAACAATTCTCATAAGGAAAGAACTTGAGAAAAATTGCTTGGGCTTGCCAAAACATATATATTTTTTGTAAACATTAATTCAAAATACTCAGACCAGACAAGCTAGCTGAAATATTGAAATTAAAAAGCATGTTAATCCAGGCATATCATATATCTTTTTTTAACCATCGATGTTTAAAATGTTGTAAGGAAATTCAGCGAGTTCCACGGGAGTATTCTCTTTGACAAATTGTGCAATAAGACAAATTGACCAAAAACGTAATGAATATGCCTAAGGGGCTCCTTGAAGAGAGTACTTAAGAATGAAATAAAATGGGAGAGCTCTGATGTGCAGAAATGATCTAAAGAAGCACAAATTTCTTTATATAAAGACTAGCTTGATGGATTAAGTCTTAAGAAAGAGTAATGGGTGTTGTTTATTTTGATTTTTTTTTATGAGTTTTTTGACACTTTCTACTTTCTTAAAAACTGATGAAGTCCAAACTAGTTAAGTAGACTGTAAATTCATGAATGGGCAGCCGAGGTGGCTGTGATCAGCCACTCAGTGTCCATCTGGAGAGCAGGAGCTAGTGGTGTATCCCAGGGATCAGTACTGGGACTTCCTACTTCTCAGCATCTTCATGAATGATACAGACACTGGGACACAGTGTACCATCAGCAAGTTTGCTGCTGATACAGAACTGAGAGGGGTGCCTGATAGCATCAGTTTGGTGTGCTGCTGTCCAGAGAAACCTTGACTGGATGGAGTTGGGCAGAGAGGAACTTGGTAGGGCTCAAAAAAGGAAACTGTAGCTTTCCCTGTTCATTGCAGGGAATTTGGGCAGGATGACCTTTAAGGGTCTCTTCCAAATCCAAAGATTCTAGGACTCTATATCCTCTGAAGAGAGGCTAAGAAGTTTGAAGTGTTCAGTTCAGGAGGACACTTTCTGTGTAAATAAGTGCCTGAAGAGGGGAATAAAGAGGGAGCAATGCCCCTTTGAGCAGACAGGAAGTCCTCTCACTAGAGGTACAAATTGAAGTAGAACTGTAATGTACAAACTGAAGTGCAGTGCAGTTGTACAGAGGTACAAACTAAAGTACAGGAAATTATTTATAAATACAAGAAAATATGTTGTGAAGAAGTTTGAACATGAGTACAGGTTACCCATAGAGGCTGTAGCATCTCCCCTCATAGATGTTCAAAGCATGGCTGGGCCTAGCCTTGAGCAATCTGGTGTCATTGCCTCTGCTCTGAGCTGAGGGTGGAGCACATCTCCAGAGGTACTCTCCCACCACCGCTCAGTTGTGATGCTGTTTCATGGCTCCTCCTTGAAATTTGTCAAGTCTCCAAGGTAAAGGTGTTTGAATTCCCAAGGTGCAAGACAGTGTCAGTCACCTGAGTAGAAAGTATCTGTATCTGAGGCACTTTTTCATTCAGTGACTGAAAATTAGTTAGGATTAGAAAGGTTAGTGTTTGGACAAGTGAATGTAAGGGAGCACCTACAACACCTCTGCTTATCAGAGACATGGGCAGGGTATGGATCTACTGACAAAACTAAAGAACTGAGGCAGTATCCACCTCGTGCTCTTAAAAACAAAAGGTCTATTCAGTGTTTTCTAAACTAGTCTTAAGTAGTAGAATACCAACATAGGAAATTAATGAGAACTGGAATACCTTCATTTCATAAAAGCAAAAATTTGTTTTCTGCTTCTTCTGAGAGTCATGGATTTTAATATCATCTTATCAGTGAACAGATCATTTTTGATTTTTAATATTGGGAATTATGAGACTTAAAATTATTATGTCTGTGACAACTATATTTTATGTCTTAACATTTTCTAATGGCATTATGTAGTGTTTGATATATAAAATGACCCGTATTTCAATGGAGCTCTCTATATAGTTATGCCAATGAGAAAAGTGTGCTGTTGCACATCTGTATTCTTGTGTCTTACACATTCATGGCTCCTGATTATGCTAAATACCAAACCTATGTGAAACTTGCACTTTGAGACTCACAGCTGTAGTTTCATTCTAAACTTCTACTTAGAAATTTGGACTAGTTTCGTTGTAACATTTAGTGGATAAACTAACTTTTCAGAAGGGGAAAAAAAAAAAGCGTACTTCAAGTTTGCGTTTTAGCCAGAACAATGTAAGTGGCAGTAGCGTTTCTAAGCAACACAGAAGGCAGTCACTGGGGATTTGTCTGTACATATGCTCCAGTCAACATTCATGAAATGGAACTTGCATCATCTACAGTAAAACTTTAAAACTCCTTGAAAACTTTATGCTGAGAAGGATAAAAAAGCTCTGTACGTATATGCAAACTTGACTGTTTTGTTACGTTTCTGCAGACATATAGTAAACAAAAAAAAAAAAAAAAAAAAAAAAAAAGGAAAATAAATGATATCTACTTATGATATCTACTTGAGTATTTGCAGTGTAAGGTTAGAATGTCTAATGTCTCCAATTAATTAACCAATTAACCAATTCAAACTGATAGACAAGAGAAGCCTCTTCAGTTGATGGCATCCTGCTTACACTGACCTCACTGTGGCAAACATAGAGTTTCAAAGCTGCTTTTTCCACTGCTAGGCAATAAATAAATAAATAAATGTTTTTAGAAATATTAGTTCATTTTTATATACAGTTTATATAGATCATAATCTCGAACTATAAATGTTGTACTTATGGTAAAGAAATGGATGTTGCAATCCTAAGAGCATGTCTTAATCTCAAGGCAAAAACAAACAAATGAATAAAGCCTGAGGACAATGAAAATGAAAGGAACTATTTCTATCCTAAAGTCAGAAGCAGTTCAAAAGAAAAAAAAAAAAAAAAAAAAAAAAAAAAAAGGAGAGAATGTACTAGAAATATGAGTATTTGTAATGTAATCATTTCTGCTTCTGTCTACCTGGCTTATACATCTATGATGATGCAAGACTTTGGCCTCTGCATTCAAGAGATTTAAGTGCATTTCACCAAACACATTTAGTGTAATTTGGCTATATTTATGATGTTAAATTAAGAACAATGTTATTTGTTGCAGGGAACATCACTTCAGTATAATTGGGATCATACAAAAAATTAGCACAACAGAATTAAAAAACGCGGGACCATTACTATGCTTCCAAATGTCAATGTAAATTATCAAGATATGAGCTCAAAACTGTAATCTCATTTTAAATACTATTATCAGGGCCAAGGCCATTGTTCCATAGGTGAAAGTATCAAACCAAGCTATGGATAGCCTGTAGATGTTAACCTTCCCACTGGCCAAAGTGTCAAACACATCCAGTTAATTTAGATAGCCTCTAAAGGGTTAGCTTTCATTTATTTAATGTACTGTTTCAGTATATTTTAGCTCAGTTTTTCTTTTCTGCTGTACGCCTCACACCTTCTTGAAATCAGATTTTGACCAAACAAAATTACCATAAAGACTTTAGTGGCACTGCTTTCTGGAAAGAAAAGAAAAGAAAAGAAAAAGAAAAGAAAAGAAAAGAAAAGAAAAGAAAAGAAAAGAAAAGAAAAGAAAAGAAAAGAAAAGAAAAGAAAAGAAAAGAAAAGAAAAGAAAAGAAAAGGAAAGAAAAGGAAAGAAAAGGAAAGAAAAGGAAAGAAAAGGAAAGAAAAGGAAAGAAAAGGAAAGAAAAGGAAAGAAAAGGAAAGAAAAGAAATCACAAAAGCACAGTGATGGAAATAAATGTAAGCAACTCTGTGAGAAACAGCCTCTGAGGAGTCATGAACTGTTTCTCCTAGGGAGTGACAAGGGCAAACATTCAGACAGGGAAGCCAGGTTACACACTAGTGGCAAGTGCTGGTGGCTGGCTGCAACTTCCAAAAGCTCCGTGTTTCATCGAGTGTTCGAGGAGGACCTCCCCCCGGGGCTATGTGTGAGTGAGGAAGGTGGCAAGGATTTTGTGTGAGTAGAGCCATCACCACATGGCCCAAAGTGGGAAGCACCGCAGGGAGGGCAGTGTGCTTGCTTCTGCTGAACAGTCTTGCCCTCCTGGTGGCATCGTGACCTGCATTTGAACCTCTCAGAAACAGCAGCATTTGTCTTCCTCTAAAACCACTCAGAGATGAAACATAAGAAACATTTCACTTGTCAAGACTGTTTACTACTTGTTGAAGTAAATGTAAATCTGATGTTTCTCTAAGCAGGAGCTGATGGCTTTATTCTGCACTAGCGTACCCATAGATGTCTTGGCATTTGATTTTGTTATTTTGATACTAGAAGCAATTTTCCTATGATTTAGTGTCAAAGCTGTAAGGTCATCCTGACCTGCTTAGAAAATTTGTAAATAGACTTAAAAATAAGAGGCAATAGCATGAAAAGAAACTGAACTGTTTAGAGGTATCTCACCACAAGTACCTGTAAATACTTTCCTGAACCTTACGGTGTTTCCAAATTATTTCAACAGAGGCTGTCCCTAATGAATGTATAGTTTCAGCAAGTAAAACTGAAGCCCCTATGATGTAAAAGAGAGCACTGAAAGGCAGTTACTGATCCTGCTTTGAGCAGTTCTTGCAGTGTTTTCATTTCACTGAAGCAATTCCCTCTTTCTCTCTGCTATTTCTTGAGAGCTTGCCCTTCTGACTTTGGCAAGTCAAAATGAGAAGTTACCAGCTGGGCAGAAAAGACCAGAAGGCTTCCACAGTACAAAGAGACTTCTGCTATGAGAAGGACTGTACTAGTCACCCTAAGCTAGAGTCTGCATCTGCTGATTGAATGGTGAATTCTATTTAATAACTCCACTTGCTTTTTTGAGTGATAGTGAACTGATTCAATTTAATTACATGGCCAGTTAGCTATTAGCTTTTTAATTATAATAGCATTATGTTTGTCGTTAAGAAGTTATTCCCCTACGAAAACAATTATACTTTAAGAAGTATTTTACCATCACATTTGCTGAGGAAAGAAAAAACAAAATATGTAATGTAGTATGCATTGCTTAAAAGAAAGAAGATAGCATAAGATCAGGGCTTTGCTTTCTGATTCTGCTGCATTCTCACATCATTATGTCTTCCCAAGCTTAAGGCTGCGTAGGGCACTGTGAGCTCCAGCACAACCAAGAGTAACTTCAGAGCAGTTCTCATTAGTATTTGGCTGGAGAAAGGTTTGTTGCAGTTCATCTCCAGTGTTTAAGTCAATATTTGTCAAATCTGTGGGACTGCTGCTGAAAGCAGAAAACTTGTCATAGATGTTCATGTCCTGATTGATTTGAGATATGGAGCTATTCTGAAATGATTCAGTGTCATTAGGGCACCAGTCTGGGAGCTTCTTTGTTGCTGAAAGTTTATTTCATTTTATTCTTAATGGACTCTGCAGTATCTATCTCATTTACATCTGGTTTCACTCAAATGGCTGTCACATTAAACGGAAAAGCAAAGTACAAGATCAATAATTGCTGCAAGTCTTTATCTCCACTACAAACTTTTAATGTTTACTCTCAAAACTTTCTTTCTGTGTGCAGTTTTATCCATCAGTTGATATGGATTTTAGTTTAAATCTTGTAATGTAAATCACAAGGTCTTTAGCTGAAGTGCACATTCCAGGAATAAATGCAGCATACAGATGTATTTTATGATATCAAGAAGTGTCATTCCCTTATTTAGGAGTGTGTAAATGTCTTTTACATCCTTTGCAGCTGATATTTAGTCTTTACACTCATCAGCTATGCATTTTACCTCTACAGTGGTTCATTTTTATCATCTTCAGCTTCTCTTTTTCTGCATGCAATTTGATTAGTGCTTCAACTGACTGCCTGCACATTTGTGCGCTCCTTTCTCCGTTCACACTGTTCCACTTATGATGAGGACAGGGGGCTTATAGCAAACAGCTTCTACTGGCTACTACATCTGTCTGGTAAATATGTTGTGTTCACAGGAGAAGGGAGCACCTTCCAGTTGCTCTACGCTGCTGGCATGAACAGTAGCAGGGCTTTGCTGGTATAGTTAGAGAAATGTGCAGTGTACCACTCTGCAAGTACATATTTCAGAAAATATCATAAGCTATACTTTGTGTGTTTGCAGAACCTTTGTTATTCTCTCCTACATAAAATAAATCCCCTCCAATAGTAGTTGGAAATGAAGGGCCATGTGAGCATGTTGTATATGTTCAGCAATACAGAAATTGACATTTTTGCTAAATGTAGTCAAAACCACTACATTTTCTGGGGTAGTGGAATCTGAAAAGACTCCAAGTCATTGCAGAAGTATCCATTGTATCACTTATGCTCTTGTTTTGATCTTGTATTGAAAGAGTCCTTGTCCTTTCTTGCCAGTCTCTTTTCCAAAGCGTTTTCATTAATTGTTAGATGATTGATTTCTTTCTGAGAACTTTTAATTACCAGAAACAAATATAAAGAAAAGGTTTGCTACATTTTGAATATCCATCATATTCCTTCGCGATCTCTGCCCTGCCTAATATGTGCGCTGGAAGTGTCTCTGAACAAATCTGCCATTTGAACAACAGAATATTGGGCTTCAACATATTTTTAACTTTTCACTGATGTGATAGAGAATAATCTTGTTTGATGAATAATCTCTGAAAGTCATATTGATGTCTGAGTGTAAACTGTTGATATTCATCAAGAACTTCAATAGGAGCATTGGGAAGATCACAGTTTGATGCAAAGTTTACTTCATTTCCAAGTTATTTTATCAGAGCAGTTATCTTGCCTGATGATAGCTTGTTATTTTTAGAGAGTGATGGAGGATAACATTGGTTTTCACGAGGAAAAAATGCTTGTATGTCACCTTTCTTCTAACAGGGAATGAATAATTAAGAGTGTAAAAAAGAGAAACTTATAGAAGGAAAATTTTTTGCTGGATCTTTCATGACAGATTCTTGAAGGTATCATGTATGAAAAATATGTTTCTGGATATGAGCTCCGATCAAGTTTATCTACAATTCACATTTCTTTTTCTCACAAACTCATAGTGCAAGGCCAGTTATATATGATGACATAGGTGTTCTGCAGACTTGTAAGGATCACTTGGTGTGAACTACCAGATAACCTACTGCATGTTTTTTTTAACACAGCCCCATATTTTCCCACTAGTTAATTAACACACAAACATGTCCACAAACTGACTTCTGGAACATAGCATTGTGTGGTTCAAAGGAGGTGCTAGCCAGATACGGTTCTCTCATTCCTGTCACATCAGCCTGTGTCCCCAAACTGTCCCTGCTTTGTCAGAGCCACTGCAGTGGAAAGACAAAAACAAACAAACAAACAAACAAAAAAAAACTAGATCTGTTTCATTATTCAAAGCATTAACAATGAAGGTTTGTTAGCCACACTTGATCATATCAACATTCTTTCTACTTTATCTGCACACTTCTTTACCTTCCCCCCTGCTATCTGATTATTCTCTGTTCCTCAAGCATCATCATAATCCTGTGATCAAGCAGCTGAGGACTATATGTGCAGTGCTGTATGTTACTGTAGATACAATGATAGAGCCTATTATGTGCTTATTATTTTGTCATAGGTTTCATGGGGACATCCCTCTCAAGAAAAGACTACAGCATAATTTAAAAAATCCATATTTTCTCTATATTTTTCTTCAGTTTTTCACTGATTCTAATTCATCTTAATCTGCACAAAATGTGTGCAGAAAAGATAGAGGACATTTTTCATTCAGTATAAGATTTTTCCTGTACAAGTTTTCTAAAATTGATTCACTTCTACTGATGACAGCCAGAGTTACCCATGTCAAAACTTGTTCTACTTCGAAACTCATCTCCCTTTTGTTATTGGATAGTGGTAATTTTTACTAAGCTTGTCTCTTTCTCATGGTGACATTTTGTTTAAATAAGAAAATCTGTGTAAAGTGGCTGTGTGCCTATGGGTGAATTTATTTGAAGTGTAAAATGTCAGGCTGGCAACAGTAATAATCCTGTAAATTAGGTATGTCAAATAATGTACATGTAGACTTTTGATTCACCTACGAGTGAAAGGATTTCTGTAACTCTATTTTGAGAAACCTGAGTCATGAGCTCACAGTTCTTAATTGGTACTTTTGACAAAAGTGAGGAATATGCCAACATAAAAAATTTATATATGAGAATATATTGAGCCTAGAGTAAAATTAACTCCTTTTCCCAAGTTCAGCAACTCACAAAAAGATAAAAGAAAATAAAGTAGATTTCTCCCATGCACATAAACCAGTATACATAATTTCACTACACACTCAATACAGGAATAATTGGGAAGCTTTTGAAGTGAAAAAGAAAACTGAAGGTTTTGTTGTACTGATTAATAAATAAGCTATCTTCTTGTGGTCTTCACTGGTCTTTGGAATCTGTCAACCCATCGAAGATCTGAAATGTTTCAATTTCAAAAGTAAGATTTTGCTTTTGGTTTGCTTGTTTTTCCATCCTCTTTCTTAAATTAAACTTCTCAATGGAATTTTAAAGTGTCAATATGTGAAACAGAAGTCATCACCAGAAAATTATTTTCTAATTGGCAGACTGGATTCATTGTGGAGATGCTAAGAAACTGTGTCCAAACAGTTGCATGCATATATACATACATACATGTGCTTATATGCACATACATGTTGTTATTTGGATTGCATTATATGAGACAATGTAGAAAGGCCACATTCTCTGGAGGTGACCTCATAACTCACCCTTGCCTTGGTAGCTGAATTCTCCAAGTACATGGCCTCATTAGTACAACCAAAAATGCATGGGGAGTCCCTAGATCCAGAGGGAAATAGTATGGAATGCTATGGAGAAAAAAAACATCATTTTGCAGTAGCTGAATAACCAGCAGTTCACACAGGCTGACATCCTCTCCTGCTCCCTTGGCTGTAGAGCGCTGCCCCTACATTCCCTGAGTTCATTACTTAGGTGACCACTTTCAGATCTCTTTTGGTGAAAATGAGCCAAGATGCCAAATACCTATTATTTAAGCTATTTGAGTTTGGTTGGAAGGAACTGAGTTACAAATCACTTACTTGAGCAGTTTCCCAGCAAATCTGAAGGGCAGTAGGGAGTAATAGTAAGCACTGGGGAGCATGCACTTTTCCAACTTTATGACTTCAGCTAGAACTTTCTAGGATTAGATATTTTCTCTGTGAAAAGAGAAGTAATTTTATCCACATAATGAGTTTAATTGCAGCTATTTGCTTTAAGTACAGTGCCAATCGTTTTCCTTCTTCAGAGACCTACAATGCTAAAATGGACTGGGACATATTTTCTACTGAAGCTTTGCCACTTCCTCTTTAGGCAGTAGGATTTTCTCCCTGTTGTAACAATATCAATATGCATTCAGACACCTGCTATATAATATACTATTTGCATAAATAGTATGCACACTACCATTGTAACATGTGATTCTATTATTGTGTTGTGTGTATACTATTCCATTGTACTACGCAGCATTTTTTTGCCGTGCTTTACCTGCTACTCTTACAGCACTAACAAGAGATAATCAGCAGCAATTATTTTCTCTTACAGAGAAAGCGATAGCTTTGTTGGATTTATAGGGCACAATGTGGATTAAAAATGCTACCATCCAAAAAGAAAGAAAAATCATTTCAATTATAAATCATTTAAATTATTATTTATTATATGCATACCAGGTTAATCCTATGGTACACACAGAAAATGGGAATTATTTAGCCCTTCTTATACAGAGTTACAAATCCATGTGACTCCTTAGGGATGGGACTTCTCTGAACCCCCACTGCACAGCTATTGTGCAGTGAATTATTTCCATTGCTTCTCTCTTTACAGCTTTTCTCACAGACCCGTATCATTATTCTCATTCTATGCACTTGAGACGGGGGACTATTTTCTATGTGAGTCTAGCTAAGAACTGCAGAGGAACATTTTATCCACAATTATTCAAGACTGTCTAAACAATAGATCTCCCACCTCCAAATAGATCATTGACCCATTAAAAGTGGGGCAGGTAAGATGGAGAATCAGAGCTGAAAACACTAGAAATCCATAACCCTTGTAAACAGTATTCTTTATCAGTGGCAGAGACAGAATCTACCTGCAGTTAGTATAAACTATAATATTTCCAGAAAGTAGAACTGAAATGGTTTTCTGGCATGTCCAAGTACCAGTGCCTACACAGGGACCTGCAGGTTCAAACAAGATCAATCAAGGGGATCAATGCAAATGCACCACACCTTGCTGTTTGTTGAGCACAATGCAAAGACTACTGCAAGCATTTTCTTATTAACTGTTTTTACCTAACGATCCTAACGATATTAATAAGTCTTATATATCCAAAGTAAGTTTTGTTTTTTGTTTTTTGTTTTTTGTTTTTTTTTAGAAAAAAGGGCCTGTAAAGTTTGTCTAGTAAGTTTTGCTGGTTAAGGAAGCTGTCTAAATATGCATTGTTGTCCTACTTTATAATTAATTAATTGCTTTGAACAGGCCTGTTTCTATTTATATTTTCAATCTCTGTGTACATTTCCAAGCTCCTTTAAAAACAAAATATTGTCAACAGCAGAGCTGGAGACTAAGTATATCTTTAAGTGACCCTGGCTGCCTACAGTCTTCCTCATGTGTTAAGCTGAAACATTACTCAGAGCTGGTTATTAACCACACTGCCGTCACAAAGCACTCAGAATTTGTCAGATATTCCTCAGTGTTAAATGCTATAAAGTACATCACATTGTTTGTGAAAAAATCTCACCTTTATGATCCTTTTCATTTCTGCCTAATTGTCTAAGATAAGAATAGCTTGCTGTGCCTTGAGGGGGAAATTTTCCATTACCGCTGAAAAGATAAATGGTAGAAAGCAAAATGAACCTGGCTCATTACAACCTTCTGAAAAAAAAAAAAAAAAAAAAAGGCAAATTGGTCTTCAGAAATGATATAATAGAGCTGACACTTTTAATAGTCTGGAGTTCAAATGTGGCATTTCATATAAAGTTTTTTCATAAAGTATAATACAAACAATTACAGATGCTGGCAATAATGAATGGTACTTAGTTTCTTTTACTAGCCTTACTCTGAAAGTTGCAGGGGGAGGAAAATGCTTTTACTGATGCCTACTTAAATGAGGAGAGAAAGGTTACTTTTAAAGAAACATAACATTCATTTCAGTGTGTTTCTAGTCTTAATTTCTATAATAAATGCACTAATGTTTTTTGATCTACTGTGAAAGTGCACAAACTGATTAGAAGGCCAGACAGCTCATTTGAGGCTTTAAATATCTGTTGAGCTTTGAAGGACAGGGCTGCAAAACAATTGATTTCTGAGTGCAAAACATGATTCATAATAATGGCAAAATTTGTATTTGAGATTCAGTTAGATTAGTTAATTCTATACATGATTTTATTAATCACATTTTACATTATTGATGTTTAACAGGTAGGCATTGGTTTGATGGAGTGCTGATTAACATCACACTTTCATATCTGAAACTGAACAATTTCAAGTGTCCGTAGGCCATAGATATGGATTTTCTGATTGAGGTAATCAGAAAGTTTATCTGTTCTCTTTGCCAGATAAGTTTATTTTGGTGTATTGCTCTGGACCAGCAGAGAAAAGGTTGCAAATATTTTAAAAAATAGTGTGTTTCAGTGCTGTCAGCTTCTGTGCCAGTTTGGGAAAAGCCCTGTTTACATAGACTGCTTCAAATTCATTGGAGTTTAAACTGATTCTTTGACAGTTTAATTCCACATATTCACAGATCTGCATCTGACATCCATTTTTATAAGCAAGAGGAGAAAAAAAGAGAGGAGAGGAGAGGAAAGGAGAGGAGAGGAGAGGAGAGGAGAGGAGAGGAGAGGAGAGGAGAGGAGAGGAGAGGAGAGGAGAGGAGAGGAGAGGAGAGGAGAGGAGAGGAGAGGAGAGGAGAGGAGAGGAGAGGAGAGGAGAGGAGAGGAGAGGGGCAAGAGAAAGGGAAAAGGAAAAGGAAAAGGAAAGGGAAGCATGAAAGTACTGTTTTGCCCCTCATATTCATTTGCATACAGCAAAACTTTTGGTTTTTTCAGTTTAAACAGGTTCACAGGTTGAAATTCTCATGAGTACTATGATCACACTGATTAGAACATTTACAGCTCTTTGAGAAATATCTATATTGGCATGTAGCGAGAGCTTAATAAATTGCAGGTATTACCTGAACAGATTGCAGTAGAAAGAAAACAACAATAATAATTCACAGATACTCAATTATTGCCTAACACAACATTACACACATTTTTATAGTTACTTATAACCAGAATAACACAAGCTCATTAGCAGTGGGAGAAGTATTTTAAATTATTTTTTCAAAATGATTAATGCTATTTTCCCAATCTTATTGAGGTCAAATGTGTGTGCATGTATGTGAATAAAAAACTAGGTGAGTTCTGTACAAATAACTTGTGTATGTCACCTTGCTTATTCAATTGCTCCCCACCCCCATTCCTACAAGCAATCAATGATGTAGGAGGAATAAGATCAAACCCATTGAGCTGTAAAAACTCTTTTTTGTAATCCTATTTGCATAGTTGCAATGGGAAGAGGAAGGAAATCCTGAGTACTGCAAGCCTTTTCCTTTTTTCTTGCCACCCCAGATCTCCAAATAATACATCTTTGGTGCTGCTGAGTGGCTTCCAAGATCCTGGGTGCTCCTGCCAGGCATTCTGTAAATTTAAGAACTTCAAGACCATCTTATAAGTAAACCTAGATAAACAGGAGCCAAGAGGAGGAAAACAAACATCAGTACCTCCTATGTGTACTGAAAGGAGCTGTCAGCAGGTTTGCTGATGATTTGAAGCTGGGAAGAGTTGCTAACACACCAGAAAGCTGTGCTGCCATTCAGGGAGACCTGGACAGGCCAGAGAGTTGGGCAGAGAGGAACTTTATGAGGTTCAACAAGGGCAAGTACAGAGTCCTACACCTGGGGAAGGATAACTGAATGCATCAGGTCCGGGACTGACCTGCTGAAGAGGAGCTCTGTGCAGAGAAGGATCTGGGAGTCCTGGTGGACAACATGAACCAGCAGTGGGCCCTTGTGGCCAAGAAGGCCAATGGTATCCTGGGGTGCAAAAAAGGACATGGCAGCAGTTGAGGGAGGTGATCCTCCCTCTCTACTGTTCCATGGTAAGGCCACATCTGGAATACTGTCTCCAGTTCTGTGCTCTCCATTTCAAGACAGGGAACTACTGGAGAGAGTCCATCAGGAGGCTACAAAGATTATGAGGGGCCTGGAGCATTTCCCTTATGAGGAACGGCTGAGAGACCTGGGACTGCTCAGCCTGGAGAAGTGAAAACTGAGAGGGGATCTTATCAATGCTTATAAATATCTAATGGACGAGAATCAAGTGGATGGGACCAGGCTCTTTTCAGTGGTGTCCAACAACAGAACAAGGGGCAATAGGCACAAACTGGAGCACAGAAAATTCCCTACAAACAGGAGGAAAAAAAAATTTAACTTTGAGGTTGACAGAGCACTGGAGCAGACAGCTCAGAGAGAGAGTCTCCTTCTCCAGAGATATTCAAGAACCACTTGGATGATTTCCTGTGTAACCCACTGTAGAGAACCACTTGAGCAGTGAGCAAGTACCTGACCACTGTGTACCCACATACATCCCATAGATATCTCAGGACAGGTATGTACATGTGCCTGCACATCTGAGCTCTTTCCTGTTCTGATATTCTGAACACTGGCCAGCTCTGAGCTGGACAATTCAACACTGTTAGCACTGTTTTGTGCCTAAACCCTAAATCTTCCTGAGAGGCACTGTGTAATTAGTTCAGGATCAATGCCCTGCTAATACAGCTCTCAGTTTTCAATTCAAAACTTGTTCGTTGTAGCCAAAGGATATGAGTGCCCCTTAGCATATCCATCTATACCTGCTCTCAGTGTTTACTCAGTGTCACTGACAGGTTTTGCGTGCCCCATGTTGAACCCCATACTACAGGCAGCTGCACTGGTACCAGACCTAACTAGTTTACAGTTAGGGTATAGCTGCAGGATGACACTCACACCTTCATATTTTAGTGTAAACATGCCCTTTGCTGACAGCAGTGAGAGAGGAGGTGGCAACAGCTGAGTATTACCTCCTCCAAACCAGCTTTTACAGTGTGCAAAACTGGCCAGAAATAAAGTTTATTTTTCAAGGTGAAAGTTACATAAAGTGAACTTTTATGCTGATTCCACAATACCTCCAGTCTTCCTTAAGGCATAGACTTCAGTTCAAATGTTTTAGTGATACAATCCATCAGAGGGTTCAGCCTTTGCAATATATTTCACACTAGTCCCTAGGTTGAAATCAAGCACAATATATCATTTTGATATTGCTTTATAGCCTGTTGCCAGCTGTATATTTATCTTATTTATTTATTTATTGGGAGAGAATGTGTGAAATTTCTATTAATGAATAATATATGGAATGTAGCAAATAGTAAAGGAAACAGGCAGATCTGTAAAAAGAAATATCATCAAAGTAGTCACCTACAAGTTTCAAAATTAGCTGTCAATCTGAACTCCAGATAACTTCAGGCTAAGTGCAAAAGCTAGAAATTGCTTATACACTTATTGGTATTCCTAAGGTTGGAATCGTTACCAGCACTTGGGGCAGGAAAACTGTTTGCCATTTCCATAACCTACAGGATCAATGATCTGCAAGACAGACTCTCATTTTTCTTTTCAAAATTTAAATCCTTATACTTGTATGTACTGCAGCCAGTGCTCTGCAGGTACATCTGAGCCAGCTTAAAAATACCCTATTATGGGACTGGTAATAGACCAGATTTAGTAGGCTGGACTGCTAAATGCACTATGAAGATGAAAGCAGAACAAGGTAAGTTAGCAAGAAATCTGGTGCACTCTAATGTCACAGTACATATGCTTGCCAGAACACTGCTGGAATTGAAATTTTGCTAGAATAAATGTGGTTTGGATGAGCTTCTAGTGCACTGATCTTCATACTGTGGTATAGAGACACCCCAGAAAGAGTAAAGTGTTATGAAGATCCAACAATTACAGAATAAGGTTCTGACTCATTAAAACCTTAAGCAATAACTTAAGCAAGTGAGGCCTTTGACAAAGGCAATTGTAGAATAAAATGCAAGTAGCAAGTGGAATCAAATTTACCTCTATGTGGATCAATGGAATAGTAAGCTCACTAGAGCTTCTAGCAGAACTATGAGGGTTTTCTGACCTCCTTTCTACCATATGAATGAATTGAGAAGAACTACACAGAGCCACCCAGCATTAATCTCTTTTTTTATAGCTAGATATGGGTGAGTTTTACAGATCATCATATATTAAACTCCAGAGCCTTCCTAGGAACTTGCTTAGTAACCTGCACAAAGAAATTTGAGAAAAACTATGGCTGTAATTGAAGTGGTAAGGAATACCTTTCCCTTTGTCTGGCTTGAAAAATTAGGAATTACTTTTTTTTAATAGGAATTATAGGTTAGCTTGGTCTATACTTATGTCCTAGAATAAAGGATAACATTGATTAGATCCATGGCAGCACCCCCACAATCTCTGCCTCTTCAGTTCTCCCAGCATCTTGGAGGGGAGGCCAGGGAAGCACGTGTCCAAGAGATTCTGCAAATGAGATGCAACGATTCCATGATCTAGAGACTCATGTATTTTGTAGAGCAGCTCCTCAGAGCTTAAACTTGAGCATTGTTGTAAAGCAACCAATATTATTTCTAGAAGAAAAGTTGAATTGATCTTCTTTACAGATGGAAAATACCACAGCTGTTTTGATATTGTCATTACATGTGGGTAAATAACTCAATTACACTAAATCTAGAAATGGACTAGATCAATAAATTGTCTCCATGGCCATGATTATACTAAAAAGCTTAAAAATAAAAATTAAATATTAATTCACTATCTGTATAAGTATGCTTTTTCAACAAATTATCCTAGAAAATTCCTTTCAAAATTAACATACTAAAGTAATTATCCCCCCACTGCCTTGTTCTTAACAGCATGTTCCATCTATCTAAATACATTGTATGAGGAAGGATTCTTTTCTGACAGTATTAATTACAAGGAAACCTAACTTTTTTCCTTGCCAAAACAGCAGCTCATTCTGAAAGTAGTTGAGGTATGAGGTAATCTCAAATGGAATTTTACACAGTACTTTTTTTTTTTTTTTTTTTTTTTTTTTTTTTTTTTTTTTGTTCCCTCTGGTACAATCCCCTCACAGGGTGTTCAGATGTTGAAAGATGAAGGTTAGTAATTGACTGTTTTTTTCTTCTTGCCAAACAATACATTTCCTGTATTTCAGTCCTCTTGCTTGAAAGCTTCATCAGATGGTTTCTCTTTTGGAGGGCTGATGGGGAACAAATTCTGGATTCACACGAGGCTCTCCTCAAATGGGAAATACTCAGGGGTGCTGAGATCCATATTTTCCTCAGGAGATAAGCAATCTATGCTCAGATATGTTCTCTACTCAAAGCATTTGAACCTTCATTGTCCAGCTATGTGTGTGAAAACCATAATCCTTTAGAGCAGCTGGGACATTAAATATTTTGGACAGCCTTATTCCACATCACATAAACACAAGGGCTTGTGAGTGAAAAAACATTGTGAAGAGCTTTGTGCTGGGAATAGTTACACAAGGCAGGTGAGAACTTCCTAACAGCCTGTCTCCCACTGAAGAGTCTGACTGCAAAGGTACAGAGACATGGCACTTCTGATTGAATAAGTACTTACCCTTTGCAAAACTGAACAGTTCCAGCAGAAGTATCTGCCTCAGTCATAAAGCATTTAGCTTATAAGAAGCCTATGTCTGTGTCTGTGCTCTCTTATGGAAGGGAGGGTACTTAATGAAAGGGGGAGACTGAAATAACAGGTTCTTACTTCTAGGAATGTATGCTCTCATAGTTAGAAGGGGGAAATCTCTGTGGTTTTTGGTTTTGTTTTTGTTTTTTATCTTGCACCCATTTTATTTGTTTCTGCTCTTTAAGTGAGAAACAAAACTCTTTCTGTCATGGTTTTGCAATGTTGTAATTTTGCTATCAGTATTCCACATCATAACATCATGTTAAGCATAGATAATTTTGACGAATCTGCTGCTCACAGAAAGAAGACTACATGTCCCAGGGAGCACCACGGTCAGTCATATGACCAGGACTATATAATCTCACTTCAGTGCTGGACTCGCTCTCTTGGATCCTGCCAGCCAGGGGGAGAGCCGTGTGGGAGCGTTCCAGCCGTTTCGCCTAGAGTTACAGTAGGCCTCTCGGTTTCGGGACTCACTCTCTCTTATTTTACTCGATTCGTTAGCTTTAATTCCAATTATATTGTATTATATTGTGTTATTCTGTATTCCGATATAGTATTTAGTAAAATAGTGTGCCTCCTTAGATCGCTGCCGCTGTATTTATTTCCTTTTCCCTGTTTTCTTTTCCTTTTGGGATAGCGGCCCTGCAGGCCGTCTATACCCCTGTCATGGGTGCCGGTAGATTTTAGGGTAACCTATGACACTTTCATATTGAACTGCTTGGTTTGCTGCTTTGGTGAAAAGCAACAGACTTTAAAGGCATTTCTATCTGGACTGATTTTTAAATAACATTTGCATTTAGCCACTGAACTGAAAAATTAATTATTCCGACAGTACTGGTCAACATAAAAGCAGATATAAACATAATAGAATACCAGAAATGTACTATTTTTAAAATAGTAAAATTCATAAAATACTTCATTTCTTTTCCTTTTTATGTATGTGTTGTTCAGTGCTCCTCTTTCAATTTCAATTAATTCACCAAATTTTCCAGTCATGCTTATTCAAATACTGCCAGTGTGCTTTTTTTTTTCCTTGTTTTATTTCATTTTATTTACTTAATGCAATTTTAACATATCTACAAATTGCTATGTTCTGTTTCACTTGTTTTATCTGATAGTCTATACAGCTAAATGTGAGTAAATCTGCTGAATCAGGTTCCCAGTGAGAAAATCTCCTACAAAACTAGAGCAGCAACCAACATTTCAATATGTTTTGGAATAGAATAGGAAAATCTAATCTGAAAAGCAGGAGTAAGAGGGATATGCAGAGTATGATTCTTCTACAAAAGTTGGTAGTGACACCATCCTAGGTGAAAACCTGGCTCCATGGAGGATATAAGAAAATTAATTACTTCCTGTCCAAATAGAATATTAACAAAGAGAACTGTGGGTTATTTGGAGGTTTGTTTGTTTGTTTTACATATACATGAGTCAGTTTTATTGTTACTCTTCAAATACTTCTGCAACTTGCACATCCTTCAGCACAGCATAATACAAACATAAGGAGAAGACAATCAGATATTATCCATGTTTCTTTTATATTTCCCCAATTCTATAGTTGTTACTATGTTTCATCCACACCAAACAATAAAATGATTCAATGGATAGACCTAAATTTTTGTATCATTTTAGGAAATTCTTTTACAATTTTTAAAGGAAGAGCCTGTAAACTCAAGAACTTTTTTGAGCTTTTGTTTGGCATAGTCAGAATTGTTTGGGGATTTTGCAAACTGAAGACTGCAGATAGCGTAACTGAAGCCACACAGCTAAGCACTCAGGACACGTGAGATCAGTGCTGTCCTTACAGAAATTCTTAGGCTATTTAATACCTTCTAAAAACTACCTCCCGGGTACAAGCTCAGCAATAGAATGTTGTGAAGAGTTCCTGAGGGTAATGTTTGCTGAACTGGCTGTAGACCAAGAAGTAAGAAGACCACACCACTATCACCCCGCAAACTGCTAATTAGACCTCCTGAGGAAGAAGGTGTGTTAGACTGGGCTCAGCTCTGGACTGCCTACCTATTTTGCTAGGGCAAAGCCGAGCTAGTGCTGTTCATGCACTGCTGTGATTGTTTGAGTCTTTGCTTGCTTGAAAGCCTCTTCATCATGCTCCATAACATAAAGTGATTATTTTCTGAGATTCCTATGATTTAAAATATTCTTCTTGAAGAAGAATTCTTCTTGAAGAAAGTGCTTTGGGATGTACTGATGAGGCATACCATAAGCAATATAAAACATATTGCAAGAAACTATATAGTCAGAAATTGTGTTGCTGTAGGGGGGGAGCAAATACTTCGATGGTTTCATACGGAGAGTACTTTACTATGACCATGGTAAAAATTGATGTAATATTAACTTGCAGTCTTTTTGCTTATTCTTGAAGTCACTGGAGAGATTCAGCTTGAATTTGAAATTAGTCAGTACTCATGAAGATCTGAATGAATTTAGCCTATCTCAATTCTATGATATCTTACTGCTTATAACCTAATTTCATTCCCTTGGCTGGTTTTCTGTAAATCTTATCTATTTGCTAAACTGTTCTGACTGACAGCTGAAATATGCGATATTGACTATGCAAATTTGATTCTGATTATGTTACTGTTATTATTTCTATTAGATTGGTACATTTGGATTACACAGCTGTTTACTTGGCTAGTCAGTATGGAGACTGATTAAGTCATTAATGAGTGTATAGCAGAGAGGTAAAATGAGCTTTGATAACATTTTGTAGATACTTGGTACATATAGAAACATATCCCTAGACATCATTTGAGGACTTTGACAGCAAGGTTATAGCAAACCCTATTGTTACAGTTTGAGACATTGCCTCTTCCTTCTGCCTCTTTTGAATTCTACCCTCAGAAAAGTGAAAATGGTCCTCAGTCATTCCAGCTCAGCATTCATCATGAAGACCATCTCAATGAGCAGCTTAGTTTAAAAAACTGAACTTTGTCTTAGAAACCAGAAAACCTAGTTAATGTCTATAAAATGTTGAGTAACTCTTAAATTACCATTGATATGATCCAAATCTAACTTTCTAAGCTTATGCAATGAGATTATTTTCCCTCTCATTACAAGAAATATCATATTAAAACCTCCATACAATCCTGACTGCCTGGTTATTGATTTAAATAAAATAGCAATGCTCACAATGAAACATCATAAACCTCTGAAGCTGGACAGTGCTTAAACAAGGTAACAATGGGTTCTGAATTTACTCTTATTCTTTTCCTTTTATTGCTGTTCTCAGATTTGCAATGCAATTAAACCTTACATAGTTGGAAGATTCAGGGAGCCCATCCTGATCATTATTCTCTTCTGTGGTACTAAACCACCTCAGAGATAAGTACTATTAACAGTATCTTATGACACTGACTAGTGTTGCTAACATTATCACACTCTATAGATATATTTTGCCACTGATGTTTGTCAGAGACTAAGGTTTTCTATCATAAACAAAAACTTCTCTGTTATTCTCATAAGCCTGTTCTAGCTTGCTGTAAGACAAGTATCAGCTGTCTGCGGGAAACTGTCTGAGTGGTTTTGGCAGTGGGGAAGAGGGATGTCAAGGGTGTGCAGAAGAGGAATAAGTTCTTGGAGACTGAGGGAAAAAAAAAAAAGCTATATAAAGAAATGTTCTAATAAATGGGAACACAGAAAGAATGGAAAAGAACAATCTAGCAGGGCATAGATAAAAAACTTAGTACATATTTTAGACAAAAACTGTCAGGAAAGAGAATAAAAATGTGCCAAAATGAATATATTGCAGCAGAATGCCAGTTTTACTCTGCTCATTCATCACTACATATGATTTCATACCCTGTAGATAAAGAAAAATGATTCTTTGTGAGTTCAGTGATATTCCTCAAGAGAGAAAGTTGTACTGGGGACAAGGAAAGGATGAATAACCAAAAAACATGGTAGACAAGAGGCATTCATAAAACACATCTCCTTTGTGCTTGTGGTACACAGCAAAATGCACAGGAATCCACTTTCCAAAACGTTGCTTGTAACTCTCTTCAAAGATTTTCCATACAAATAGGCCCCGAGCACAGAAAGAGATGAGGCTGTAAATCATGTCTTGTCTTACTCAGTCCAAACATACACCACCCTCTCCTATTTGTTTGCTGGTGAACACAAACCAGTTTCCGAGTCTCACCCTTTCACCATTAGATCTTAATGCTCTCTGCTAGCTTTTAAAGAAGCTGCTCATGTGATTGATAGCAAATGCAGGTCATAAGCTGACCTGAGTTTAAAACCTATCATACATTGGGAAGAAATCAGGTGAGTGTTTCACACGGCAAACCAGGGAGAAAATAACACTGCGGGGGAGTAGATGGGAAAGAAAGAAAATTTTAAACTATGAAAGTCCAGGAAATGTCATCTCCTCAGCCATTAAGGAAACATTATATACAAGACACTGAAAAAGAAGTACAGAAAACTCTCCTCTACTTAAGGGAAGTCTTGATGTTTGGTATTGGAAGTTGTGAAAATACCCTGATGATGTTAAGATCTCTGCTCAGCTACAACAGAGTTTGGAAGAAATTAAGTTGGAGATAATTTCAATCATGATTTTGAAACAAATAAACCTCAGCTTGGATACTTCTTTATTTCAACTCTTACTTCAATAGTGGAGGATTTTATTTTTTTTACAAATGTTCAAAACTTCAAGCATTCATTAAAAGAACTATAAAAATTAGTAATATGAATTAGTAAAACAAAGTGTGAATTCAATATTAATAAGAACTCCGAGTTCATCAGCCATGAGTGCTAGGCAATCTGTCATGATCTTGAGCTCTTCCACTTGGTCCACACTTTAAAACATTATCCCAGGAGTTTTGTTGGTTGTCAGACCTATGAACTCAATAACATTCCTTTTTTCCTCTTCAATGGTAAATATTTAAATTAGAATCTTTTCATTTTAATGGATTGCTGACGGGGGAGGTCTTTGGATTCCCTCCACAGAAAATTTTATAAGAGACAATGCTGGTGTAGTTAAGTAGCAGAATGAGATATCTTTTTGCTTCTTAACCATTCCAGTTGATAGTTTATCATTATCAACTACTGATGAACTATTTTTATCAGCATATACCAAAAAAGCGTTTTCATATATTATTATTTACTTGGCATTCCACTCGTACCTATGCACAACTGCACAGATTGCTCCAAAATTAATGCCTCTTATTTACTTCCATGGATACTACAACAGATAATTGCACAATAAAATTATTTAATAGAGCAAATTCTCAGCTACAAAACACTATTTTTCAACATAGTAACCCTCAGTAACTATGAATTTTCTTTAGTGATGATCAAGAGTCTGGTTCCAGCACCATATTTCTTGCCCTGAAAGATTGCTGTGACAAATGGATCCCCATTCACAGACTAAATGAACTCTTAAAGAATTTAGACAGATGGACTACAGACCATGGGAATGATATCTGTGTATCTAATCAAGATACATGGGAACAAGTAGGAGCTAAGCATGATGTAAATTTATGGAATGAGAGATGGATATTGTTCTGGTTTCAATTGAGACAGCGTTCATAGCTCACCAATATTTTAGTTGTTACTAGATGATAGGAGCACATCTGGGAAACCAGACCAGAAGAGTTGGTTGGGAAGAGCTGCTGCCCCTAAGATACCACGGTAAGGGGCAAGGCAAAGTCAGGACAGCTGGCCTGAATTAGTCAAGGGGTTATTCCATACCACATGACATCATGTGGAAAGCTATAAAGCAGTGGGGAATTGGATGGGGGTGGATGTTACTAGGCTGGGTCTTGGTCAGCAGGTGGTGAGTAGTTGTGTTGCTAGTGAGGAGGCCGTGGAGAGCAATTATATTGTCTAGATGTGTAAACATACACATATTGTTGGCATTGCATTTTTATTTCTATTTTCTGTCTTAGTAAGTAGTATTTGCCTGTTGGAGGCTTGTAGTGTGTTGTGGCTGAAGTTCAGGTTCAAAGGTGAACTGGCATCTTTGCATAGTTTTACAAGTTTGTTGTTGTTTTTTTGTTGTAATGTTGTAATATTAAAAGACCTTCATGGCCAACAGTGCAGTTATGTTTTGACTGATTTTTAAGGGAATAATAGAGGTTATATATGCCATGTTGATTGCAAATAATAGTAGAGTTACTGAAAACTAGGATTTCTAGCTCAGTAGTTTTTTGTTGGATGTTTTTTTTTTGTTTGTTTGTTTTTTAACTATTTTTTTAAACTATGTTTAACAAAGTATAAAGAAGAAAAAAATACTCCCCAGGTGAATTTTGCTTAGTGCTAAGTCACAAGTGAAAGCTTGAAGTGAGCAGAGGCAGCTGTGTGCAGTATCCTACCTTTTACAACATACAATAGGAATCTTTTAGTTTATATCACATAATTATTCCTGAATTAATTTTTTTTTTTTTTTTAATTTTAATGTTTACCTAAAGCACTCTGTTGGCCTAGGCTATGGGATCACTACTTTTCTAACATACCTTTAGGCTGAAGAATTAGATTTGTAAATCATAGAGTGCTAAGCTCCACTCCTGGAGGCTACTTGACCTCTTGCATACAAGAATTTTCTTGGTTTTGGTCAGCAAATGTGATGCAGTGATAACAATTATTTGCTGTTTGGAGAAGGTCCCTTTTCAAGGTCCTTTCATCAGTTGTTGTACAGACACCTGGTAAGAGATGTTTATATAGGAGGTTTACAATAAAAGAATAGGATGAAAACCCTCATATCTTGGTCTGTTAGAATCTTTGAGTTTTGTAAGTATTTGGGTCCTATATTTGGGTGAAATGTCAAAATAATTTTAAATGGTTTATAGTGAAAATTAATCTATTTGTATCATCGTTTTGTTTTTGACTTTTAAACAAGTTGGTAATGTTTTGGTTATTAAGATGTTGAGGCTATCACTTTCTAGTCAAGACACACAATGTTCTCTGGAACTACCTAAAAAACTATCACATCAAGGACTCCACTGTTCTTACCAAAGCCATGAGTTCTTGAAACAACCATACAAAAATTTTGTGTAACAAATAAGTATGAAATTCATAATGTAGAAATTAAAGCAACTTCATAATTTTATAGATCGCACAACATTTTCTTAGAAAATCACTCAGTTTTTTGTTGCCAAAAAAATGTTCAGGTTTATGCTTAGTTTTGTCTACTGAAGCATGTTGGGATGGAAATAAAATTTTTAAAAAAGCATGCAAACATTTTAGATGGATCTTTTTCTTACAGTACTGTTTAAATAGAATATTAAACAGAAATTACAGACAGTTTCACATTACTTTAAGTGTTAAATTCTGTTTTCAAAAACAAATGTAAGTGAAATAATAGGATCAAGTTTGCCTTAGCAGGATTTCTTAGCTTGCATAGTGTTATTCGTGACCCAATTCTTCCACTCTCTGTTTAAAGTATGTGAGTGAGGTTGAAGATTTGGAACTTGTAAATTGTACTCTGGCAAGTGATCTGCATCTCTTTACTTTCTGATTTGTAGTAGGGATTTGTAACACTGCAAATTGGTCTGGAACCTGGAATCAGCTCTAGTCAGATCCATGGCAAGGTGCTTGTGCAGCAAGATCATTCTTTCCCTCCTGTGCAACCACTTTCCTGAATCCCTCATCCCAGGCACACAGCTCTTTGCCTTTCTGCCATCCAAACATGTTCTGCCCAACCTGGAAGCCATTAAGACTCAGTCTGGTCACTGGAGCTGTAGGACAGACTCAGTGAAGCCCCCAGGGCCTACTTTACCTTTCCTCTCCCACAGTGACTCTCCAGTCCACGTTTCACATCTGTGCACTGCTAATCCTGGAGAAAAGAAGCCAAGTTCCCAATGTGGCTCTGACATCCTGATTAGCAGCAGGGCTGTGTCTGCAGAAGGGAATTTGGAGTCTCTAGCATCAGTTAACCAAGCATCTGTTGGAGAAATACATGGTTTTTGTTGACAAAATGAGTTTTCTTCACAGGACCCACCTTCTGAATTTTAAAACAGGCCACCTTTGTTTATCAAAACTGTAGTCATTCCTGAATAAACATTTCATAATATCACAGTGTTTGAACAAGCTGTATAGTGGCTTTGAGTTTTCAGGAAATTAAATGAGATTTATAAGTTGCTTTTTACAGATACATAGGATAAAGTATTGCATATCACAAATGCCATGATAAGAGTGAAGTATAGCCATCCTGCCTTGAAAAGCACTGTACAGACAACAAAAGAGAATGGCATACTTTGGGGTAACTGATAAAAGAGGAAATAAGCTCTTAGCACTTGCAAGCTGTTCCAACTTTCACTCGAAGTTATTACTGGTAACTAATGTGTCTTTAATGGCTTTGAAATTTCATGCAGGTCTTGATACATCTTCAAGTGTCTGCTCAGTTTCCTTGGTTGTATGGCACAGGAGCGACACGGTCCCTGAAAGTGGAGCAGGTCCCAAAGACCACTGATGGCTGAGCAGAAAATATATGCTTTTTTAACCTTCCCAGTCTTCATAAATTTTTCATTTAATAGTATTTTAGCAATCTCCTGAAACACATCAGCAGTCTCAGTTGATTCAGGTGATATGTATTTCAAATAGGGTTCCTCTCTGTTCCTTCTGTATTCCAGCTGAAACCACGTCACTCTCCTTCTATAATAAAGGATTCTCTTTCTGTAAGACCTTACTTTTAAAGGGTTCTTGTAGTATTGTAAATATATCTGAAGGGAGTTCTAAGTTAACAAACATCTTCAGCTTGATAATATATTTTTTTTTAAATTAATATTGTTCTGTTTTCAAAAGAATTGAGAATTCTCAATTTCTCTGCAGATAACTGTAACGTGTTGAATTGTCTCTTTCTCCTTCATTTGCGGAACTATTGTAGAAGTATCAGAAGTAATCCAGGAGCTGACAACCAGAACTTTTTTTTATGTGATAAATATGTTCATGCTCTCTGTGTTGCACATATTAGAAGAGATTTTACTTGCAAATGGATGTCCTGACATCTTCTGTGCAGAAAACTGTCACAGCGTACATCTAGTCAGCTTTTGAAATGCTTACAGTCATTCTTATCTCCTTGAAAATCTCCAGAGTACATAAAATAGTTGTACATTGGCCTAGACTCCTATCATCATGCTAAATGTTAAATTAACAAAACTGATCTAATCTTCTGCACTTCCTTCTACAGTAAAAATATGTTTATAGAGCAATATTTTATTTTAGTACTTTTCCCCCTTTGTTTAGTTTTCACAGTTTCCTTTTTTTGTATGAGTTTATAGAGATAGACATATAACACATATTATTTTGAAGTTATTTTATTTCAGTTCAGCTAAAAGATTTCTTATCATTATGAGCTCATCTGAAACCAGATTAATAAACCAAATAGCATAGTGTTTCCCAACAGTTTTTAAGCAGTTTGAAAATCACATTTCAAACTGAGCAGGTGGACCTCTGTCTTGTAGATGAGCCCTGTCTCAAAGGATAGGAAACACCATTTTGCATGAAACTGGCCCTGGGCACAAATCCTTGAAAATGTTGTCCTTAACATTTATTCTGAAGTTCATTGTAGCTGCAGCATAATACATTTACTGACACGCTTTAGTACAGTAAATGCCTTTTGGGTTGTCTCATAACATTTCAAAATAGTTTTCAAGGGAAACCCTTACCCTCTCCTTGATTTATGCAATACAGATGGTTGGTAAAACTTGAATTTTTTATTGATGCATAGTAATATCTTTCTCAGCACCCTTAAAGAAAGTGACATAATTCTTTAAGACATAATATTACACTTAGGAATTGCTCTAGAGGATCATCAATCTTTTGTGAAACTCTTCTAGCACTTTGCTAGTGTTAAATAAACCATGACTAGAAATGAAATTCAAAATAGTTTGAGTGATTTCTGCAAAACGTTCTCCATTTGCCAATTATGTAACACTATATTTCATCTTATCAGTTATTAATTATTCTTTGCTAAAAATACTGCAATGGCAAGGGATTTTTGTGAGTTCTGGAAGAATTACAGATGACATACTTCATGAAAACCAGACACCATTTTATTAAAAATGACAAAGCTAATGAACCAAGGGATTATGAGGATTATGATGCTGTATTTGTTTATCAAAGTTGCTTTCTTGGTGTAAAAAAAATAAAGCATTCAATCCCACTGAGAAGAACATTTATTCTAAGACATGATGTAAGATGTTGATGAGTCATCTGAGTTGATGCTTTATTCACACCCCACCTTGATAAGTCTTAGCTAGTTCCAGAGTTCATAAAGGCAAAGCCCACAGGGAATAAATATGATACAAACATGTTTGTCTTTGATATTAAGGCCACATCTATGTCTATATTCCTTCTTTCCCTTTCTCCTGTAAATCCTTTCCTAATCAACTTTCTCATCCTTTTCTCTTTATTTTTCCTTCAGATTTGCTATGTTAGCTCAAAATCTAAGGCAGGACACATAATCATGTTCAGAGTTCAGCTTGCTTAAGTTCATTTTAAACAATTATAGGTACTTTCAATTGCTGTAAATTCATTGATTTAGTTTCAAATACTAATGGAATTTTTCTTCGAGAGTCAGTGATGTTCCTCTTCAGACTGACTGTGTATTTTGTAAGACTGAAAGCATCAGCTTGGACTTAAAGTTTTTTGGTCATAGAGAAAGTTGCATGAGGACAATGTTTAAGGCTTCAGTGTAATATCTAATACAGAAAAACAAGCAATCTCACAGAATACAGTGACAAAGTAGGTGCATTGAGAAAGCAATGATTTGTCACTGGCTTTTAGCTTTTCTTCACTGTTCTGTTTCTGTGCCCCATAGACAGCCTTGCCTTGAAGTAACAGGGAGAACAAATCATAATGTTCCCTATAGTTTCTTATATACTCTTCTTCTTGCCAATGAAAATCAGGAAATGCTTATCTAGAATAAGGTTACATTTTGAAATATGTCTTCAGATTTACTTAACTGTTTGACATTTCGTTATTTTCTGTATAAAGAGGTACTAGCTACAAAAAAGACCCTTTAGTCCTGATTACCTAGATGCTTATTTTCAGAATATATCTACATTGTACAGTGGAAATTTGTTTAGCATTTTAGAATAACTCTCAGTATTGTGCAGTGCTTGGTCAGGTTCCTTGTGGGACCAGACTTGCACTTCTGCTTAGCACTGCATCCAGCAGTGTGCCATCCAGCTATGATGTAGATGAGATTTCATTGCATGAAACACCTTAGAAAAATATCCATATGTGCTTTCTCTAAGAGAGAGGCAAGAGTAGAAGAAAATGGACTAGACTGGTAGACCTGTTGGACAGTGTCATGGATTCTAGTCTGAGAATAGACAGTTCTGATTCTTGTAAAATCCATATGGAAGACTAAAAGCTTTGTGGTATAGATTGACAGAGATACAGTGTTTGGCAAGAGATTAATGTGATTCAGACCTAAAACCCCATAATTTCTTCTGATTTTTCCAGTAGTTGATTCAGTCATATCTGAAATAATACCAGGATGGATAAAAATCTGGTTATAGTGAACTATATTTAACTTGAAAGTGTTTGACTAGCTCTAACAGTTTGCAGAACTTATGGAGACACAAGAAGTGGATCAAATTATTTCACCATCTGGTACTTTAAATAAGACCTTTTATTCTAATGATTATAGCAAATAGGGCAGCTGTCATGATGTCCCTAACTTTTTTTAAAGGTCTGGTTCATCTGTAGGTCTAAAATATTACTGCAATCCTAACATGTGAGGCTTCTGTTTCAGACCACATGAAGAGTGCGTTCTGGGTGTTATAGCTGTTATTCTTACTTTGAATGAAAGAGGAACACATGCCTTGTAAGCAAACAATGCAGAGGAAAATAATAAAAATATTCGTATGCTAAAATATCCTAACCAGAGAAAGAAGGAGGCAATTTGTCCAATAATGACTTATTATTATTCACAGGGGAAGATCTCCTGTTTCTCAGGTTTTATTTCTTTTCTGAGAAAATTAAGTGCTTATTTGATATATTTCCATTTGAAGCTAATTGAGTTGATTTAAACCAGAGAATGGCTCAGGTTGGAAGGAACCTGAAAGATCATCTAGTTCTAGTCATCAACCTGCCAGAGACCAAGTTGCCACTCACCAGATCATGCCACACAGGACCCCATCCAACTTGCCTTTGAGTGCTTCCAAGGATGGGGCATCCACAGCTTCTCTGGGCAGCCTGTGCCAATGTCTCGCTGCCCTCTAAGAATTTCTGTATGACATCTAACCTAAATCTCCTCCCTTTTAGTTTAAAGACATTCTCCCTTGTGTTATTACTATCAGACTATGTAAAAAGTCCTTCTCCCTCCTGTTTATAAGCTCCCTTTAGGCACTGGAAAACTAAATGAGGTCTACCCGGGGCCTTTTCCAAGGTAAACAAGCCCAACACCCTCAACCTTTCTTCATAAGAGAGGCATTCCACCACTCTCATCATCCTTGTGGCCTCCTCTGGACCCACTCCAATAGCTCTATGTTATTCTTGTGCTGGGCATCACAAGGGCACAGTTGAAAGAGACAATGGCTGCTCTCACCATCTTGGCCATCTTTCTTCAGGGGTTGACGTCAGGAATTGGATTAGCTACTGCCTTGAAAAAAAAAATGTTATGAGAAGCTTTTAGAAACTTGCCTCTTGTGCATCCAAGTAGTTAATCTGCTTTGCAAAAGAATTACTATCCTCCCTCAAAGCCATCGCCTACTTAAATTACTGTGTCTTTTCTGGCTATAGCTGACTTTTCCCAAATTGTAAAGAACAAAACTGCACTGTATCTGTAGACCTGTGTTTTTTTCCAATTGAGACTTGGAATCCAGGAGAAATCAGGCATTCGTTTCACTCCCTGGGTGCTCAAAGCCTGTTTGAAATACATGAGAGACAACCTGCGCTCACTGAATCTGGTTTAATGCAACTGTCCTTTCCTTATAATGCTCTGGTTTATTTTGAGCCTAATAATAATTTAGATAGTGCTCTTTACAAGAAGGTGAATTACTGGGAGACCTTGAAAACTGAAGAAAAATACTACAAACAGACGAGTCAGATATACTTACAGACATCAGTGATGTTGTTTAAGAACTACACTGAAATTCTCAGGTAATGTCTAATGTACTCATCAGAACTACAACAGATGGCACAGCCCATTTTCTGGTCTATTAACTTTTATAGATCACTGAAGAATCGTCATGGAATAGAGATAATCTAGAAAGCAGGGAAGATTCTGGAATGAAATTTAGGATGCTTTTGCCATTTTGGCTTAATTTATAGGATCTCTTAATTTCGTTGTGCAAAAAAAACCACTAAGAATAAATAAAGGTTATATATAAAGAGTGAATATTTTCTTGAAAGTGGACAAATCAGATAGCTGTAATTTGGAAAATATGTATAAGCAGAGTATAAATAATTCTGAAGTGTGTGCTTTTTACTAATTTATGGAAGTTACAGTTTGTTGTTAAATAGTACATTGCAGTAACTGAGTTTCATCAACAAATCACTGTCTAGTTATTAAAACTACTTTGTACAAATATGTTAACTACCTTTATAATTCTGTCTGAAAAAGAAAAATTTCTATATTTCAATTGAATCAAGAAAAGACTGCTGAACTTTCCTTTGAAGTCAAGATAACATTTTTCATTTGCATAAAATGAAATTACTGAGAACAACTAGCTCATGAAAAGCTTTCCATAATGTATTTAATTTTAAATGTCATTCAATGTCTCATTATCAATGTTTGACCAAGGGGCTGTTGTTTCTACTCAGCTGTTATTAATTTACTCATTGAGTCACTTCAAAAAGTATTTGGAAAGCCACACTGGGATGCATATTTGTGTAATGTATTGTAAAATTAGTTCATTTTGGAGGCTTACACTTCATTGTTATCGAGAGGGAGAAAAGTTTATATGCAAGACTGCACATCACCTTTTGAGACAAACTTTTCAAAAGTAAAAAACAACTTCTGAAGTTAACCACATTAAACACACAAACAGAGGAATCATTGTGTAAATAACCAGTAATTTTTGTGTTGACTGTCAAAAATATTTTCCTAATTAGTTGCAATGTACAGTTACCTATATGTAGAAATTTGCATTCAGTTTAAACAGAACAACTGATTGCATTTCCAGGGTCCTTTAGTGAAATTGAAACCATTATTAACAGTAAATTAAAATCATTCATGTTTATTTTAAAAAATACTGCAGAATTTCATGTATGCTTCCTACAATTTAAAACACTCCTTGATTAGCTAATGTATAAGTACTCAAATGATAAAAAGTGATACAAAGCATTTGAAACATGAGTTGAGTTAAATGTCTTGTTTTCTGTACCTACACATATTTTAAAACTGTATCTGTTTATATAAGAAGTATCTGTACCTACTCCAAAGAATGGCTCCAGGTAATTTACTGTGTTAGGAGAGAAATTTCTCTGATGTTTTTTTTGTAACTTACTACTAAAACAATCAGAACTGGAGCACTAAGCATCCAATGCTTGGGCCTGACTTGAAATCATATCTAATAATAGTATATTAATTGTTTTTTTCTAAAAGGAATATAGTTCCCTAATGTATTATTTTGTCTATAAACCTTACTGTAATTTCTTATAGGATTTTCAAGGTAATTAAAACTTTGCAAAAATGTGTATTTGTTATTATAAATTGGCATGAGAAAATTTAACTTCAAGAAATGTATATAGATATTTTTCATATCCAGAAGAAACAGTGTCTGAAAATTGAACCTGTGTAAAATCAGTCTGAGTTGAACCTAGCCTTTATAAAATTAATGAAATCTAAAATGCAACATCATTTAAACAAATACAAATTGGTAGAGAGATACAGAGATAATAATAATAATAAAAACAACAGAAGACTTTATGTAAGCATATTCCTTCAATGGAGAGAAAAAATGATGTTGTAGGGGATGGGAAGTTACATGATGTAGCTTGGAGATGTATATAAGGGGTGTTAAAACCTGCAATAAAAGATTTGTCTCATCCACATTTGAGTCCCTGCCTCAGACACTGCAACCTTCAAGGCTGTGTTGTAATGTTATAGTAATGTTATATTTTCTAATCCAAGTGCCCGTGTTGACTTGACTGAGCAATGGCCTATGTATAACCTCCTTGTGCAGCAGCTGGAAAGAAAAGAATGTGAATAGAGTTGTTCTGCTTTCTCTTTTCATATACACTGCTCTCACAGATGTTTAGAAAAGAATAAAGGAGTTATGGATGCTCAATGTGCACCAGTTCTTCCACTCTTAATTTCTAGGTTTGTTGTACGTTAGGATGTTAATTATATGTCTGTGCCTTAAAATCTCATTTAAACTTATTTTTCTCTTGAAATAGATATTTTCTTAACACTGTTTCCCCCAATTCATATATTGTACAAAAAGAAAAAGAGATAATGCCTCTCCTATACCAGGCTTCTCTTACGCAAGGAATATCAAAGAAAAATTGTCTGAAAATTTAAATATTAGTTAGAATACAAAATAGAAAGTTATCATACCAGTGGTATGCGGCTGACATTGACAATATGTGTTAGAAATATTAAAAATCGTAGAATGGCTTGAGTTGGAAGGAATCTGAAAGGTCATCTAGATCCAAAGCCCCAGCTGTGGGCATGATTGCCATCTACTAGCTTGTTTTACAGTTAATAAATATGACTCATATATCATGTGTAAACAGAAGATCCTCTCTATACATGTTTTATGAAAAGGAAGTTTGACTCCAAATGTATTAAGTAGCATAACAAATATGTTAAGGTATATTCCCCACTACATACTGTGTATGACCCTCTCAAACAGCATCAAAGTATGGGTTGAAAACTGAGAGATAGTAAGTTGGAAAATATTCTATCAATAAGGGGTAAGCAGGTGCAGTACTTTGACCTATTCAGTTCTTTGTTTTGTTTTGTTTTATTTTTACTTTTCAGTTTCTTTGTGCAAAATGTAGACTTCTCTTTTCATTTCGGGCCATATCACATAGGTACCATATAGTTTCTATTCCATTCTTTTTCACTGAGGCAGTGAGTTAAATCTGTAAATAAACTCCAGAAAGCTAGATATTGTACATTTCAACTGTAATTACCAAGCTGAGCAGCTAAAAAAATGTTTTTCTTAAATCATACTTTAGGCAGATATTTTCATCAGTTCAACAAGGGAAACAGTTGTATTGGGCCATACTCTGTGTCATAGTGTACTGCGGTAAAAGAATGACAAAAGCAGTACAGTAAAGAGCATTCCTCACAGGACAGAAAAAAGGAAAGGCAGGAAACTGAATTCTGACCTCAAAAAATAGATTGTATTTTTCTTTTCAAAAAAGAATGTCTAAAAGAAATATACCAGCAACTTTGAACTACTGAAGAAGCTTAGGGAATAAGAAGAAAGTACATGTGGCATGTTGCCAAAGAAACATGCCAACAAAATCGACTGAGTGCAGAAAAAGCAGTTCTAAAGCAAATGCAGATCCTGGAAAACTGCAGACAAATTAGAGATAATATAACAGGGGAGAAGAAAATAAATCAAAAAAACTGAAGATTTGCAAGAGAACTACTTCTAAAAACTCAAAGATTTCTTACACTTGAGCCTTGAGCTCAACATACTTTGGTAACTATGGTCATAGTCATAAACTTTTGACTGGCAAACTTGAGACCTGAGTACAATAGGAAAGTGTATGAATGCTGCTTAGCAAGTTGACTATGTTGTCCTATAGCTGTAAAGAAAAAATGAACTGAAATAATACTGGTATCCCAGAGGAAATGTTGCCTGTTTATAGAAATAGTACAATTTGCAAAACTGTGTGCAAACATTGTTCAAAAGTGGTATGAAAGTTGAACAGTCAGAAATAACTCTGAAATGGCAAAGTTAGAATGTGAGGATACAGCTGGCTAACTTATTCTTGAAATCATTTTCCTCAAATGCTTCTTTCCACCATAGGTGAAGAGCATGTGAGATATTACTACTGTAAAAATAAAAATTGAAGGACATTTGATCTCATGAAAACTTTTTTCAGCTGTGCTCACAGTTTAAATACAAAGGCTATGGAATTATTTTTCAGTTTCTGGCTTTTCACAGTCATAGACTGTGGATGGTGAAGGTACTTTTAAAAATGTGTGTATTTTATAAAATATACTTGTTTTTATAAATAGTGATGTGATGCTTTCTTTGCAACACTCAGTCTTTAGAATCATAAACCAAATGTTTTCTGAAGACACCCGTTGCTTGGATTGCAGCCACAGCATTTCAAACTGTTCAGAGGATAAACATCAGAGAGTTGATCAACGTTACAATCCATAACTGGCATTTAAAATATGAGCGTGTGAAGTTTGAACTCACTGTAATTCCTCATAAAAATACATATGAATCACTTGTTTTTAGAAATGGTTACAAGTTTTACAGAGCTGATTTTTCTATTTTTTGCTTTTGCAGTCTAAAAATGCATTTGATTTTGATATGCTAGTACAGAATGAATCAAAGTTGGTTTTCATGGACACTTTCAGTGAGGGAGAAAATAATTTCATGATCAACACAGCACTTCCTGCAATTGTTATTGATCCTAGTAAGTGCTGATCAATCACTTTCCCAGCAATGAACTCTGATTTTCTGTTTCAAAACAGAATTGTTAAAAGCTATGATTTATTTTCCTGTCTTTTTTTCATATGTAATCAAGATCAGATGTCAAGCACAATAAATAAGAGTATAGGCTACTGACGATGCCAATATCCATTCTTTATAGGATGTAAATACTGTACTGAATGCACTACATCCTTTTTAGAGTATTAATCCCATTTTCCATTCCAGCAACAGTAGAAGAGGATAAATGAGAACCGTTTCCTATGTTTACTTCTTTAATTCCCATTTTTATCTTTTTTGCTAAAATAGAAATTTCCTAAAGCAACTGAGTGATTTACGTGCCACTTCTGAATATTACTTGGCAGTTTTGGGGGCTGAAGTGCAGAAGGTGTGAATTATTATTTAAAAATCAAACCTATAAATCTCTCAATAATTCAGCCTATTATCTCTAATAAACTATTTTTTATAATAATCTGTAATCTGAGTGTTCTGAATGCTACAATAAATTGCTTAGAAGTACAAGCAAACTTTGTACTTATCTACCTTTTGTATTACTTCAGCACACAGAAATCTTCATATTACTCTTCATTCTTTAGTGGAAAGAGTCCTCTGATAACACTCCAAGTATCCCATAGCTAATTGGCATGTAGTCATTTCTTAGATGAAGAGTGGTAAATACTTCACATATTTTGTCACTTTATTTTCAGTCTTTTTCTGGCACTCTCCCACAGACTTGCTTAGAAATGTGAAGATTACTCATTCTGATGGAAATGTGACATAATGGATTTTTTTCTGAAGCATGAACAAAAAATAATAATAATAAAACAGATAAAACCCCTGATCTTAGCATCAAGGAAAATCACTGCTTAAAATTGATGCCATTGTATGACTTGATGATCTCTCGATGTCCCTTCCAACCCCTGCAGTTCTGGGATTCTGTAATTTGTTTTGTGTGACAGTCACCTGTCACTTTAAGTATACATGGAAGAAATAACCTTAAAAGAATTATAAGGAGGTCAAGAGTTACGCAGTTTTCCTGAAAACAAAAATGCATTCTACATTCTGTATCTGTCTTAGATATAGGTCATGCTTTGGCTGCCAGTTGTGTTAATCAACTCTAACCTACCTAAATATCTTTCTGTGATATTATTAGTTCTGTGGTCATTGTTATTCTGTGAGTGAACTCTAATGCTTCTTCATTCTTAATAGCATGTATCAAAGATACAATTTGATTGTTCTAGTTCAATACGCTCAGCTCTATTGCCTGCTATATGTTGGCTAGAAAAAAATTTATTGAAACAAGCTTTTAGTGTAGAAGATCTGAAAACATAGTTTCATCAATAATTTAGTGAAAACATTCTTTCAATTTTTGAAATGGTTCTGTTTTCTGTAAACTATATACCTGCTGTTACTAAACCTCATATAGTATACTGGACAATGAAAAAACTCTAGCAAGCTTTCATTCCACTCTGAGACTTCCATCCAATTTAGATTACTATTTAAAATACAACATCATTCCCTTTCTTTTCTTGTACCTCCAGCCATATCTGATGTCTTATCAAGCCATGTTATAGAACTGAAAACTTGCAAGGCATGTAATACTATGCTCTGAGGGAGTTTTCCAGTCTGATACTGTGCTGCCAAATGCAACTACTTAAAGTTTTACACTTACTGAAGTTAGAATTAGACCTTCCAGTTCAATCAGAGATGCTGAGTGAACTCCTGATGGCTAGTAGAGATAAGAATGAGATTATGGAGATAAGCAAACTCGATGGAAGGTGTCTTGTCACTTCCCTTTTACAAAATTCTGAAGGGGATGACAGTTAATTGATTGCCTTTTGAGAAGTAAAATGAGGAAAAGGTGGATCTTCTTTTTCCTGAATATGAGAGAAAGTTGTAGTGCTTGCTCTGCTAGGGAAGAATCAGATGATCATTCTTCCAAGGAAACCTAGTATGAGGAAGGAAAGCATATTTAGAAATTAAGAGGACAGGGTTTCAGTGCTTATGCAAACTGACAGATGTGAACCATAGTGTTGGGAAAATGAGAGAATGACCCAAATCTCAGTGCACCCAAATAAGATCAGTATACCTCCACTTAGTTAAACATTAGTACTTTTGAAATATTTTTCTCCTCTCTGATTTTCCATTTGTTTGCAGCTATAAACCATGGATTCTACTTCTGTACTTGAGTGAAATGAAACAGGTCTATATAAGTGCCATTATGTTGGTTCACAGAAATGTAATAAATAAATAAATAAAAATAAATCCTAATGAAATGAAACATCAGAGTTCACCAGAGCAGTTCTGATGTGCAAGTAATTCCTTGTCATACATTATTATATTATTATTTTGCAAAATGCAAACAAAAGACAGGTATATTTCACATCCTCAAGAGTATTTATATATTTACAGAGTGGTATTTTACAAAATGCATTGAAAATTATTTTGAAAGAAAAGATTTGAAGATTTTTGAGAACAGTCCTTCTGAGTGCACAAGCACAACACTGCAAGGCCTTTGCCCTTTCATATTCCTGTTTTCTTCCTATATTTCACAGCCTTTAGGAATAGTTTGCCACCTTGAGGTTTTAGCTGGCTCTTGGCAGGCTGGCATTTTCCTACACAGCAGGCACTGGCAGTGACAGGTGGGAATGCTGGCTCTCAATTGCTATTTACCTGCTGCCTTTTTCTTTAGGAGCAGAGTCTGATCTATACAAATAAAACAAGGGAAAATAATTTGGCAACGCATATTTTAAACCCCTTGTCTTTATTTTCATTATTTTTCTATTTTATTTTTTTATGTCAGGCTATCATTTTACCAAATTTCCTGCTGTGGTGGGGTGAATCCATGCTACCTAATCAGGGTTGCATGGATAATGAGTTATGGCCCATGTACTTTTACTGAGCAGCTTAAAACTCAGACTTGATCAACCTACCAAATGCCTCTGTTCAGAAGAATAGATTATCAATTTACAGAGATGTGTAGTTCATTTTTCATCATCCAAGGGAAGAATGGGAGGGGGGGGGAGATGTTATTTTCCTGGATCTCCTGGTTTTGCTGAACTGTGACTTCTCAGGACTCTATCATTTTGTCCCAATCCTATTGCCAGGCTTCATTTCTTTGATTCACTCTTTTAAAAGTTTGCTGTCTGCTCCCCCGATGAATCCTCCTCTTATGAAAGAAGGAGTTTGCCTTTGTACAAACAACTACGACCATCCTTTTGTTAGAGATTTTGGTGGGTGTTTGCTATTTAGGTTCAATGAGCAATGCAAACAGCTGCTGCCCAGGAGACTGCTGTTAAGAACATACAGATTCCTTATTTAAGTGATCAATAAAAAAAGAGAGGGAGGATGTACAAGATCAAGCCAAGCCCAAGGGAGACAGTATGATCTTGATTCAACAAGCTGAACTCATTTTGTGCATAGTGCCTTGAGAAGATCAAATAACAATGGTGAGTATTTAGTAAGGAATGTGGGGAAGAGGATATTTGTGGGAATTTTGTTGGTTTGTTTGGCTGGTTTGCTGCTTTGGGGACTGTTTTGTTTGGTGCTTTTTACCCTTTTCTTGCAATCCTTTCTTCAGACTTTTGCCTGTTTCTTAAATCAGCATTAGCACACACTGAGAGTATTGTACTTCTGACTGTTGAGTGTCAGGCCTGGACCAAAAGAAATGGTTGATCTCCAAGGCCATCTGTGTGGCGCTTCTTTTGAATTATATGGTCACTTAATATTTCTAAAACTTAGGCAAATTCCTTGAGCAGTGATCAAATTCACATCAAGCAAGAGATGTAGGCAAGACAGGAAATGGTAATCAATAAAATTGTAATCAAAATTCAAGGAAAAATGCCTGTGAAAAGTCAAGATAATATCAAATAACACTTTCACTTTTTTCCATTTTCAGTGGCATTTCAGTTTGATTTTACATGAAATGAACAGGCAGGCGGGAAACAGACTGATGAAAAACAAGCAAAAACAAGAGGAACAGAACAGTGGGAAAGATTTGAAAAGGCAAGGCATAAAAATCTATAAATACAAAATGTAATAAAAAGATATATTATATTAAGGTAATACAGGGGACACAGTAGGAAAACTCTGACTTTTTCCCTATAAAATTCCACACAACAGGTTCTCTAGCCCCAAGTGATAAAACTATGTTCAGTTTCAAGCAGGTAGCATTCCCTAATGCAGACAGCATTTCAGCTACGTGCTCATCCAGCTATCCATGTTCATGTTGTTTATTTTATCTCTCTTGTCACACCCTGTGTGCTATAACAAGAATTCTGAACCATATAAATTCAATACAATTATTTCCAAATGTTGCTGAGATATCCAGTTTATTCCACTCTCTCAGACAGAGCATTATTGCCCTGTCCACAGCTTGCTGCGTTTCTAATATCTGATTTGCCCAAATTTATACCTCCTGTCTCTCCTAATTTCAGAACTTTTGAGTGATTTTTTTTGTTTCTAGTTCCCTGCCTTTTTCTTCTCCATTCTCCCTGTCAAAGAATGATATGCAGTGCTTGGATTCATCCCTCTTGCATCCATTCTTACCTGGCAGCTCATCCTGGACTTGTGGTTTCTGACCTCAATTGAACTGACAACTCTCTTTTTGGATTGGGAAAGAGCAGAATTTCTTTATTAGATCTTTCTTCCTAAGGGAACAGAGTTTATATTATTATGCTGCCTGCATCTGTCAAGAGCCATCCCTTCCCCCACCCTCTGAATCAATATGCCTATTTCAATCACATTGCCTATTTCAACCAAATCTGACACAGGGTAGAAATTAAGTTTTCCTAAGTTTCACGACAGTAGGAATTTAGGTAGACAAAGATCATCTAGCAGATGCCTAAATTGAAGACGCCTGTAACCCCTCTTGCTGTACATAGGAGAATCTATACTGAAAGTAGTTTAATCGATGGCCAAGAAGTAGAGATGCTTATACTACCAGCTTTTTCTTACATGGCCGGGTCAATCAATTGTGACACATAAATCTATGCAGCATCACTGTTAAGCTTACCAATGCTCAAAAAAATTCCTGCCCATTTTTAATGAAAACAATAAATCTCCATCATCAGCTTTTCCCTTTGCCCTGAACATCACAGGTGGAATTCAGGTAAGTGTCACTCTAGGTCTCTACTGCAAAATTGGGGAAAATGGCCCATGGTTTCAGACAATCAGATACAGATCTAGGCTACCTACTTAAATAAAAGTAACAGTGGTTTGCCAGGAAATAATTGTGCACACTGGGAATTTTTCTTTTTTAGCAGATGAAGTACAAGTAGTTCAGCATATCTGTAAGCAAAACAAATTACAAAGGTTCCCCTGCAGCATATGTTTCACTTTTCCTTTCAAAAAAGCATAATATGTTTATGAAATTAGGGTACTCCCCCAAAGGGCCTTGAATAATGATAAGGTATATGAAATATAACTACTGTAGGCTTTGAAACCAATGTTGCAGAGATAAGGATTTAGCAAGGATGTAGCTCAGTCAAGCCTGATTAATTTGTGCCTGGTTGTGCCTAAGCAACCAAAACATTTCACTGGCAGGCAGAGCAAATGACAAGCACTGTTATGTGCCACTGCATTATTAGTCTGGAGGGGATACTTTTTAATATTTATAAAAATGATTTGCAGACTGATTCACCCTAACTAGGTCTATCTGTATTACCATTATCTTATCACATCCTGCAGTGATATAAAACCTCAAAACTGAATTAATCATAATATGACATATAGAAGAAAAAAAAAGTAGAAACTACTGTGCTGCCTTAAAACACTGGAGATAACAAACTGAATTTATGATTGTTGATTGAGAAGATAACAAAGACATTCTAATAAAGATATGTCAATAAACATCAAAACATATTTTTTTTTAAGATTTCTGTGCCCTTTTTCTTACAAACAGTTAAAGAATTCAGACTTCACTGAAAACATGGAGTTCGGAACAGAGTTATATTTAATAGGAATTGACAAGTTTGGTGACTTTTTAGAAACCTAAGAAGTTAAGAACTGAAATTGGAAACAGAGACATGTCACCAACCACGTCTTGCATCTTTAGAAACTTGTGACATTACAGCAAGAACAATAGAATCACCACAGTTGGAAATGACCTCTAAGATCATCCCATACAACAACTATCCACATATCATCACTATTTCCCACTAAACCACGTCCCTCAGTAGAACTTCTAAACATTTCTTGAACACCTCCAGGGTCAATGACTCCACCACCTCCCTGGGAAGCCCATTCCAGTACCTGGCCACTCTCTTGAAGAAGTATTTCCTAAAGTCCAACAGGAATCTCCCCTTGTGCTACTTGAAGCATTCCCTTTAGTCCTATTGCTAGTTACATGGGAGAAGAGTCATAGAAAACAGGAATTATATTTTTGATGTAGAGAAGGCACTGGCAAAAATAATAATAATAATTTTGTCCTTCTGTTGAAATATTCAAATCCTTTTTTGTACATATCTCTTCATTTTCCTTCACATACAAGGAAGAAAATTAAAGACAAGTTTGTTTAGATTGAACTAGAAAATGGTCACTTTAAAAGCACTTTAATATGAAAGTCATTAGAGTACTAGAACAGTCCAGGATAATAGAAAAACTTCAAATACTTACTTGCCATTGGATTGGCTTATATTCATTCCTTACAATGTAGCTGCCTTAATACTTTTCAGGAAAATGAAGACTTTCTTGAATTGCAGCTGACTTCAAGAAATATGGGGAAAATGCATTTTAAAAAAGAATCAGATGAGAACAGAAACAGATTTTGAAAGCTATTTCTAAAATTACTTTTGCTTGGTTCTTTACATCCACTGATAAAACTTGAGATTTTTAGGTTCAGAAGTTCCGACCTTGTCTACTGGATGCCAGCTACATAACTGACAGTTGAGTCTACTGATAATTGAGTCTACTGGTGAGGTCTTCAAAAAGATATTGTGCAATAAGCTGTTTTTCAGATAGCTGGTACAAAAATATGGTCATAGAATCATAGAATCATAGAATTACCCAGGTTGGAAAAGACCTTGAAGATCATAAAGTCCAACTGCAGCCTAACCAGTACCCCATCTCTAAAAAAACCTCTGCTATATCATATCCCTGAGTACCACATCCAAATGGTTCTTAAACACATCCAGGGATGGCGATTCAACCACCTCCCTGGGGAGTCTATTCCAGTACCTAACTACCCTTTCTGTAAAGACGTTCTTCCTAATGTCCAACCTAAACTTGCCCTGGCGCAACTTGAGGCCATTTCCCCTCGTTCTGTCACTTGTCACTAGTGAGAAGAGACCTGCCCCACTCTCATTGTAAGAACCTTTCAGGTACTGGAAGAGCGCGATAAAGTCTCCCCTCAGCCTCCTTTTCCCCAGACTAAACAACCCCAGCTTCCTTAGCCTCTCCTCGTAGGGCTGATTCTCCAAGCCCTTCACGAGCCTCGTTGCCCTTCTCTGGACCTGCTCCAGTACTTCCATATCCTTCTTGTGCTGAGGTGCCCAAAACTGGACACAGTACTCGAGGTGAGGCCTCACCAATGCCGAGTACAGGGGCAGGATGACTTCCTTAGTCCTGCTCACCACACCATTCTTGATACAAGCCAGGATGCCGTTGGCCTTCTTGGCCACCCGGGCACACTGTCGGCTCATGTTCAGCCGTGCATCAATCAGTACCCCCAGGTCCATTTCCTCCACACAGTCCTCCAGTCACTCCGCTCCAAGCCTATAGCGCTGCCTGGGGTTGTTGTGGCCGAAGTGCAGGACTCGGCATTTGGTCTTGTTGAACCTCATTGTCTTGTTGAACCTTGTCTAGATCCCTCTGTAGGGCCTCGCTACCCCCAGGCAGATCCACACTCCCAGACAATTTAGTGTCATCTGCGAACTTACTGAGGGTGCACTCAATGCCCTCATTGAGGTCATCAATAAAGATATTGAAGAGGACAGGCCCCAGCACCGACCCCTGGTGAACACCATTTGTGACCAGTCACCAGCTGGATTTAACTCCATTTACCACCACTCTCTGAGCCCAGCCCTCCAGCCAGCTCCTTACCCAGCCATCTTGAGAAGGGGGAAAGGGTAAGGATAGTACCAATGTTGGACAAACATGAAGGGATCTGTGACATAGAAGTAAATAAAGTATTACAGAAAAGGCTGCTTCTCTGAGAATCAAGATGATATTAATCCATCTTATAGGAAAATGGAATTTATTGAATTTCAGGTATCAGTTCTGGTAAAGAGCAGAGAACTCATCCCTGGAGGAGTTCCAGAAATGTTTGGCCAGGATACTAAAGGATGTGGTCTAGTGAAGGAACTTGGTAGGTCAGGTTAATGGTTTGGCCTGATGATCTTGAAGATCTTCTCCTACCTAGATGGCACTGTGATTATATAGAACAGTAAATTGATTTTAATTTGCATTTGCTGGCTAATCAGAGGTGACTGATAAGGTCTTGAAATTTCAAATATCAAAATGTACTTAATTTCTTGACTTCTAAACTGTTCTGGTCTTAGTGTAAAAATAATTCAAATTTCAGAAGGATTAAACAAAACAGCTTAGATCATGTCTTCACTGAACTAAAGCTGTATGTTTTTTCTTTTTCCTTTAGGCTAAAGTATTAGAGCTGTCCTGTGTGTGATAGAAGACAAAGAACTTAGGTTTTGCCATAACATAGATTAGGAAAGGTTGAAATGTTGACCATAATGATTCACCACATTGCTACATTGCAGTGTGTATATATATATATACATATATATATATATTTTAATGCATTTTCACCATATTGTTTTCTAACCACAGAATATCTCATGATTACCTCAGGTGAACAATTTCACATTCCTGATGCTGAAAAGAGACCACAGAAGCTCTGAGGAGTAAGAAGGATCTTACCTAGTCATCTGAAAACTGAGCTAAAGTTCATTCACTATTCAGTGGGACAATGGCCTCAGTCATAGGGAGCTTTTTTGCAATACTAAAAGGATTGTGAACAAAAGACAGCAAAGGCAGATTGAGCAATAGTTCAGAGAAACTGTGTGGGCAGGAAATACAATGAAGAGAAATTCTAGGTATCCACACGCTTATGCTTTTGGCTGAAATATTCCTGGAGAACGCTTTGGTTGTTTTGAATGTTTAATCTTCGCTTCCATTGAGAGCTCAAACAATAAGAAATGTACAAAATCTAGATAAAGGCAGATTAAGTTAATTCACTATTGCAGTTTATCATAGAATCATAGAATTACCCAGGTTGGAAAAGACCTTGAAGGTCATCAAGTCCAACCACAGCCTAACCATAGTACCCTCACTCTAAAAACCCTCTGCTAAATCATATCCCTGAGCACCACATCCAGAAGGCTCTTAAACACATCCAGGGACAGTGACTCAACCACCTCCCTGGGGAGCCTATTCCAGTGCTTAACTACTCTTTCTGTAAAGAAGTCTTTCCTAACGTCCAACCTAAACTTACCTTGGCGCAACTTGAGGCCATGATAATCCTTTCTTTTTTTGTTGTTGTTCTGCAAGGCCTTATAGTGTCTTCTACACAAGAAATAAAACAGAGCTTAGTATCACTGTACCACTATTAAAGTTATATATAGGTTTTTATGATTGCGGACCTAAGATCAGAAGTGTCCTTCTCATGATACTGCTACTATAGACTTCTCAGATCCCATTATTTTTGGAGTCACAGAATCACAGCATGGAAGAGGTTAGCAGGGACATCTGGGTCCATCTGCCTCATAGAATCATAGAATCGCAAAGTTGGAAAGGGCCTACAAAATCATCTAGTCCAACTGTCCTCCCATTACCATTGCTACCACAAGCTACTAAACCATATCTCCTGGCTCCTCATCCAGATGCCTCTTGAACACTGCCAAGGATGGCAACTCCACCACCACCCTGGGCAGCCATTCCAGTGTCTGACCACTCTCTGACAGGAAAACCTTTTCCATATGTCTAGTCTAAACTTTCTCTGGCACAACTTAAGGCCATTTGCTCAGGTCCTGTTTGTTGCCTGGGAGAAGAGGCAACAAACAAAACCCCTCCTCATCACAGCCTCCCTTCAGGAAGTTGTGGAGTGCAATGAAGTCTCCCCTGAGCCTCCTCTTCTCCAGGCTGAACAATCCCAGCTCCCTCAGCCGCACCTCATAAGGTCTGCGCTCCAGACTCCTCACCAGTTTTGTTGCCCTTCTCTGGACACATTCCAGGACCTCAATGTCCTTCTTGTAGTGGGGGGCTCAAAACTGAACACAATACCTGAGGTGCAGCTTCACCAGTGTTGAGTACAGGGGGATGATTAGATAATCATCATTAGTCTGCTCCTGCTGGCCACCCTGTTTCTTATACAGGCTAGAGTGCCACTGGCCTTCTTTGCCACCTGGGCACACTGTCAGCTCATGTTTAGCCAAGCATCAACCAACACCCCCAGGTTCCTTTCCTCTTCACAGTCATCCAGCCACTCAACCCCAAGCCTACAGCGCTGCATGAGGTTATTGTGGCCAAAGTGCAGGACCCGGCACTTGGCCTCGTTGACCCTCATCCCATTCACCTCAGCCCAGCAATTCAGCCTATCCAGATCCCTTTGAAGGGTCTCCTTACCTCTGGGCAGATCAACATCACCTCCCAACTCGGCGTCATCTGCAGACTTACTGAGGGTACACTCAATCACCCTCATCTGGGTATGAGGATACCCAGAGGAGGATGCCAAGGCTCATGTTAAAGCATTTTCTGAAGAACTGTAACTTCATAACCTCCATGGGAATTCTGTGCCAGTTCTCAGTCCCCCTTACAGAAAAAAAAGTACTTCCTATCTTTCAATCTCTGGAAAAGACCAGAGCACCAAGAATTTACTAATATTTTTTGCAGTATTTCAGTACATTCTAAAGAATAAATTACTGAGTTTGCCTAATTGTCCATTTTAATATGGCTTAATAATATCAAGAGCAGGAAGGCTTTCCTCCACAGGCACAGTTGATAAAATCTCTTCAAGATCAGCACCTTGATGTCCTTGGTGTCCTTGAGCCTAAACTCATCCATGTGTTGCAACTTACTGTGTTGCATTCCATCTGCAGGCAAATGCTGGCAAAAATGTGTCTTTAGCCAACATCAAAGCACAGGGGAGCCCAAATTTCCCTCTAGGCTTATTCACAAATTCATACTATTTAGCCACAGTCTGAGATCAGGATTTCTGGTGAAATACAAAGCCAGGAGTGTTTCACAGGATGTCAGTTTCTTTTGAAAGCATTACTCTTGGCTCTCAGAAGCATATTATGAATCAATATTTTCAGGGCTTGGGCAAACTGTACTGATAACACTACAAATAAACAAATCTCTCTAACATTATTTTTTAATACAAGAGCATAAACAGAACCACCTACTCTGGCTCTTGCAAGCCCACCCTTTCCACAGGGACATTGAAGAATCACAGATTTTAAAAGTGTCCTACTGCTGCCATCTGGCCGCCAGCCTCCTGCTGATCCCAATTGGCACTTATAGCAGCAGCAGTCAGGAAAGGAGCAGCTTCCACAAGCACTGATTTAGTGCCTTAGGAGACAGATTGGTAGTGAGTGAAGGTAAAAGGCTTCTGAATCACAGTAGAAAGAGGGAAGGGGAGAGAAGAGAAGGGGAGAGAGAGAAGGGAAGAGAAGGGAATGGAAGGGAAGGGAAGGGAAGGGAAGGGAAGGGAAGGGAAGGGAAGGGAAGGGAAGGGAAGGGAAGGGAAGGGAAGGGAAGGGAAGGGAAAGAAATGTGCAGACAATAGACAATCTAGATGAAGAGGATATGTGAGAGAGGACTTTAGAATGGTACCAAAATTATCATAGTATAGAGACAGCAGCAGGCAATATCTAAATTTCATTTTTTCTCATTTTCTCTGACTATGAAATAGAAGTACCTATATCCTTCTATGAAATTTTATAGGACAATTGTGCTTTAAGTGCAAGACACAAATCTTCTGCTTGATCTGGGAAATAGTTTCAAAGTAAATAGAGGGAGATTTAGATTGGATTTAAGAAAGGCATTGTTGACAATAAAGCTGTGAGGAACTAGAACAGGTATGCCAGGGTGATGATGGAAGCCCTGTCCCTCAGACATGTGAAGTCAAGCTGAATGGGGCTCTGAGCACCTGATCTACCTGTAAGCATCCCTCTTGGTGGCATGGGAGTTGGACAAGATGACCTTTAAGGGTCCCTTCCCTCTCAAACAATTCTAAGATGTTATGATTCTGTAGAAATAAATTATTTGCCTTTATATAAACTCTGATTTAATTGAATGGCTTTGACCTCACATATTTGCACTTCCAGCATGAGTGATATTTGGAGAAGACAGCAGATAAGAACCACTGAGATTGACCAAAGCCCAGCCTTGGAACAGTGGCTTCCATGGACACATACATTTGTGCAAATGAATTCAGGGCTAGATCATCTACATTTGAGTCATACCATTTGCCCCAAATGATGCAGGTGAAGCTGCACATGCCCAGAGGGGACACTGAATCTAGGGACACTGGGTTCTCATTTAGTTTAATTTAGGTCATTGGTGGAAGTCATTTACAACTGTCAACCACTGAGAGCTGTGTGAATGCCACCCCACAATGTGACATTGTTAGTTATTTCTTCTAAGAGGAAAAGTCTTATTAAAACAGCAGGAATGCTGCAGTGTAATCAGATGTGGAGTGCACCTTGCTGGTGTAGTGTCAGCAGACTTGTTCTGTGCTATGCCAGGCAGAGCTCTGCCTTCCTTGTCTGGTCTGGTGTCATTTCTCTCTGCATGAAGCCTTGTATCTAGCTGAGGGATTGCTGACATCAGGGCACTCAAGAAAGTTATGTTAAAACACAGTAAACCCTTGTGTGAATGCTTTCTCTGAGAAGCAAGGATGATCCTGTTCCCTGCAGTTTAATCTGTGAGCTTGAAGCCACAGTGCTTTATCCTGAAAGGGTACCAAAAAAAAGTCACTTCTTGGCTCAATTAGCCTTAACTTCTTGGAGGCTGTCACCCTATAAGAGCTTAAGCAGTAACATTAAAGTAAGGATTTCCTACCTGTTGTTCCTACCTTATTCTTTCTGGCCAAGACTACACAATTTTGCCCTCTCCTCTCTGACATATGAACAGCTGGAGCAGATGTGACACATCTGTGCCTCCCAAACCCTAACCTAGGAAGGGCCATGAGCTGCACTTCCCTTAACTAAATAAAACACAAGGGAAAAGCCTTACCCATGTTCTTGTCAGATTTTTTTAGAAGATTAAAAAAAAAAAAAAAAAAAAAAAAAAAAAAAAAAAAAAGACCCTGAAGGAACAATTTCACATTCCAGAAAAATCAGTAGAAAAATGCAGGAGAATTTAACCTGCTGAGAGCTCCATTCTGTTGTGACCAGACTGCTTGTGGTAAAAAAGCTTGTTTACAGTTAGCTTGGGTTTCTCTGTATAACACCATAGACTGCAGCATACTTATATCAAGAGCAATTACTGAAAAAACGTTGTCCTCATACCTCTAAATAGATGTTTACTTGGTTTCCTAGTTTGGACTACCTCCTTTGGTCTTTAGAAAGTTAGCTTAGGTTCTGAGTATGAACACTTCCAGTTTGAGTTATGAAAGCAAGCAAGGTGGAACTCAAGATTCCTGCCTACCTTGAAAACATGGTGAGCATTGAGGTATACCCTCCTTGAGAGCACTGAGCTGCCTGACTTGAAGAAACTTCCTTCTCTGCTGGAGTCCAGGGACTTACTGTGCAATGTGCCAGGCTCTGCCTATGTGCTGAATAAGAGCCAAGGGAAAACTGAACAGTCTTTTACTCTGCTCAGAATTCAAAACATTTTACTAAATCTCACCCAAAATAAATTTAGGCTTAGCTATTTTGTTACTGTTGCCATTTGCAACATCTTATTTACTTATAATTACATAACAGGTGGTTTAAAGCAGTATTTCATAATATAAATGTTGAGCTGAGTACAGAAAACAGCCAAAGTGTACACTTTGTCAGCAATCTGCAAAGTGAATAACATATACTAGGAAAAGCCACATTGGGTAATCATACTGTGAACAATTGCTTTCAATGGAAAAGAATTTAAGACATTCTTCTCTGGAACCCTTTGAAACATCAAGCAGTAGGCAACCCCACTTCCAGCATTCGGACTTCATAGTTAGGCATGCTAAGGTGCTCCATGCTCAGGAGGTCAGTGTGCTAGATTGCCTACAGAACAAGAAAAAAATAATGATAATAAAAAGCAGGAAAAAATAAATAAATAAATAAATAAAGGATGCCATTTTTAGGATGAGCTTGTGACCTACATTACAATCCATAAATTTAAATCTCTTTTCACTAGGAAATACAGAGTAATAGATTCTTAATAAGCAATTGAATCATCCCTCATTCTCATTTTTTACCTTATTGTTTGATATATTTATCCGTCTCCTTATGCCCATGCCTCTACTCTTCTTCATGATTGCACCTAAAACCAAATCATGGTCTCCTGTGAAATTGAGGACCTTTTTTTTTCCAAAAAATAGTTTCAGTTGTTATACTTATGTCATATGCAAGTTAAAAATCTGCCACAGATACATATATTTGCAGAAGGTGAATATGGCAACTGTGTAAAATTTTTGTGTATGTAGTCCTCCAGCTTCTTGTTTTTTTAAGTTCTTGGAGACTTAGTACTCACCCTAATGAAGTACACTATGTGTTACAGTGTTATGCCTTCCAGCCATTAATTTTGAATCCTGATCATTATTTCGAACATATGCTCTGGGTGCCCAACTATTTGGCAGCACCTACCTGAGTGCAGTTCTCATCATCATTGTCACGTTACAGTATCTGAAATTGCTTTTGTAAAAAGCCGTCCATCTGGTACTCTCTTTTATTTTATTATTTGCTTATTTAGATCATAATTACAGATGTGAGGTATCATGGTAACTATTTACTTGATATTGATCTTATGTGTAACATCTGTTGAAAGTGCCTGATCTGAATGTAATTAGGCAGCTTTTTTTGTTTGTTTGCTTTATTTTGAGTCAGAGAATATTCTTGTGCAAGAGCAATTTCATGCTTCTCAGGTGTTGTTTTAGCTCTGAGAATGGCACTTAGAGGTGAAAACATTAGCCAAAATTCTAGAGTTGCCTGTTCAGTTCTTAACTATTCTACTTTTGCTGACTCTATGGACTGCTATGAAATTACAATTAATTTTTTCTTATGACTTTCTAGACTTTAGAAGTCTTTATATCTGGTTATGGAGCAGTACTTTTTTGTGTGTTTGAAAGCTTTGGCTTTGCTCAGCCCCTGAAGAGCTGAGGTGGTATTTTACCATCTCAAAGTGAAACAAAATTCAGGCCCACGAGAGACAGAGGTAACACTGATCATCAGGTCTGATTTCTGAAATGCAATTTGTTTTTTCTTACTGCGGTAATAAGTACAGGGAATACTCTTCTTCCATTTAAGTGGCAATACATTTTAGCATTGTAGCCCAAATGGGTTTTCAGCAGAGGGACAGATACAAGGGGGAAATTAAGAGTTTTACCCATTTAAAACTTCTTTCTCACAAGAAAAACCTGTCTTAGAGAGGGTAGGGACTTACAGAGTTTAAAACAGATTTGTAATCTCTAGATCCCACCAATTATAAGCAGCTTTCTTGGAAATCTTATTCCCTGTGTTCTTGAAACTTCACTCTTTATATTTTATCCAGTGTATACAACAATGCATATTATGATTGGATTGTGTTGCTGCAGTAGAAAATCAGAAATTTAAAAGGAGGATAACATATGACATTAAGATGTGGAAGAGTAGGAAAAAGGATTTTTTTATGTCATACCAGCTTTTCTTCTGTTCATCCTTTACTAACATTCCCCTCTGAAATCCTTTTAATTTATAGACAGCTTATACATGGCATATGAACCTCATGTTTCACGTATCAGCTCTCAAGATGAGATGAAAATGCCTTGTGACCCTGTGGATCAAACATAAAAGTGATACATACACGTATTTCATTGGCTAGGAATAAGCAAATTTTATTGTGATCTTCATTCATTCTGTAAAAAGGGCTACTTTTATGAGATCTACATTAGTCTAATTGAAAACAAACAGCTCACAAAGTCTTGAAAAAAACCCTGTGATAGGCCTTGAACTAAAGCTGTTTTCCAGCTACTTCTCTTACATCTTGAGTCTAACCATTTGCTCTGTTAAACAGCTCAGCTGCTAGGCTCGTAGGATGTGTACATCACAATGGTATGACTGCAGACATCACAGCCACAGCTGTTGAATAATGAAACAATTCTTCAGCCATCAAATTCTGCAAATAAACGCCCAAATTTCATGATTTATTATACGTGTTTACTATACATGTTGTAAGTACCTCACATAGGTTATATGTAGACTTATATATAGCTTTGCAAGACATTTGTCTTGCATCTGAGAAATGTTCTCTTAGCACTGAGGAGAACTGAAGACAGTTCTCAGCTCTCCCACAGACTGCCAGTGGCTTGCAGGAAGAGATGAAGAACCAGATCCTGCTAACTGTAGACTGGTCTGCCTTCAAAATGTTAATAAGAATTTAAAGTCAACTACTCTCCACATTTCTCAGATGTGTTGCAGAATCAAAGAAGAGAGGAAGTTATGATATCCAATCCAAATACTAGCAGTAGTTGATCTGCTGAAAATAGATGACCTTTCTCAGGAGATTTCTTCCTTGAGGTACGTGCATTTCTACATCGTAAGCCAGGAGACACAGCGTGTATGTATATAGTGCAGCTGGATTTGAGGGCTTTCTCAGGTTTTTTTGCATAGTAACTGACAACAGTCATTTCTACAGACAAATATTTGACATTTTGGATTATTACACAAAAATGCAATTGAGATTAATTAATTTGAAGAAATGTGGAAAAATCTACTTCATAAAGCCTGTTCAATTAGTGTTTTCTATGTCATGAGACTGTGGCAGCGTGTTACTTCTGGCGGATGTGGCATTTTGCAGGAGTGTGCCCTTTCTTCAGATGATTGTTTTTTATGTTTTTTTCTGTTCCCAGGTCTCCCTGTTTCTCTTTTGCTGTCTATTAGAGTAAATATATTCAATACAAGAAGATTAATTGAACAAGGGGAAATGTTATAAGTCTGGGCAATATTTGGCCATTTATCAGTGAGACAAGAAATTGTCTTTTTTAACCTATAAGGGAAAATGATTGATTTGGAAAATGAAACTTCAGTCATTCTTCATTGTTTTAGTTGTGCAGTGATCCAAAGTCCTCTATTGGACTAAAAATGCCCCAAAGTTTGCTCCCTCTATTTGTTAGATCTTTTGGCATTTTTGGCTTGTTTTTTGTTTGCTTGTTTGCTTTAAGTGAAACAGAAGCTTGTGAAGCAACTAATCACATTGCTTTTGTGCAGTTACTGTTATTATATTTTATATTATATGTAATTATATATTATGAATTTCATTACATATAAATATATATTATTTTTTATAATATATTTTATTACTATGTTGTAATGAGGGTTTGTCCTCTTCTCCCAGGCAACAAAAAGAACCTGAGGAAATGGCCACAAGTTGTACCAGAGGAAAATTATATTAGACATAAGGAAAAACTTTTTCTCTCAGAGAGTGGTCAGGCACTGGAATGGCTGCCCAATGAGGTGGTGGAGTTGCTGACCCTGGCAGTGTTGAAGAGGCGTCTGGATGAAGAGCTATGAGAGATGGTTTAGTAACCTGTGGTAGCAATGGTAATGGGAGGACGGTTGGACTAGATGATCTTTTAGGTCCTTTACAACCTTGTGATTCTATGACTGTATGATTCCCTGAATAAGAACCAGTAGAGCAGGAAAACTGGAGGATCAGCCATGCACCTTGGAGCCCTTTGCTCACCACTGGGACAACTATTTCACAACAGTGAGAGTGACCCAGATTTTCATGTAAATTGAATTAAAGACAAAGCCACTACATTTCTGATAAATCCCATTTTTACTCAGTAAGAGTAAATGGAAAAAATAATCTGATAACAATTACAGTGAAAGGAAACATTCACAATGATGATGTCATTTTACCATAACCATATGGTAATTATTCTACTTTCTGAGGAAGAAAGGTAGCCAGCTAGTTCCTCCTTTCTATTTTGTTTTCTTTATTGACTTCAGTGAAGTGGAGGTGGCATCCATCACTAATGCAGACGACTTGGACTGACTCACATGTAACTCATGTCAGATTTTGAATAGATTCAGTTTAATCTTTCTGGAAAGACATTTAGGAGTCTGTTGTAACTGCTGAAGGTCCCATATCTTCTTTTAGATGGATTTTATTCCATAGTTGATACCCGTTCAGTTACTCAAATGGTACTCTATTATTCCTTTGCCATCTGTTGTCAATAAGTACTCAAAAATGAAGATGTGTTTTGAATGAACTTTAGAAATTTTTATTTATTTTTAAACAAGTTAAAGTCAGGAGGCTAAGAAGTTTACCCTGAAATTCTTCAATCAATAATCTACAGAGTACGCCAAGGAAACACATTTTTCATCTACCCATAGAGATTCAGAGGACGAAAAAATTATGAAAAGATGTTAGATTCTGACAAATGGATCTGAATAGGTTGTAACACAAGTACATGTGTCTGAAAGGACAGTAATTAAATATATACCATTTAATATAAAACAGAGCATCCCCACATATTTGACTCAATGGCAACATAGTATGAGAATTTGGAGTTATAGTAAAGTGCTATAAAAATGTTCTGGCATAAGACATTTGCTACTTTACTGGAAGTATGGACGAGATTCCCAATAAATAAAATAAAAGTAATGTACAATTTAGTTACTGAAACTGCACTAAAGTGTTTGCAGAAAAGAAAATTAAACTTTCTGCTTTATCAAATTGCCTAATAATAATAGCATCCTTCTTTTAAATGCTACAAATCAACCTGTCACTTCCTATCATGCAATTTGATTGTTACATTTTTGCTTTTGAAGAGCCTCGTGGGATGAGGGTAGAACAAGCGCTGTCAATTTATGACAAAAAACATTTCATATTTGAAGTCACAAAACTCAGAGTAGGTGATGAGCTCTGGAAAAAAGCCCCCAGTAGTTTTCCCCATGGGATTAACAAACAGTCAAAACTGTTGATATTTCCTATATAAAAATTTATATGGCAAGGACAGTTCATGGTATTAGAGCAAAACTAGAGTTTTCCAATAGTTTTATTATGTTGAAACCAAATTCCCTCACCTCAGCAGTAAAAGAGCCAGAGTGATTTGGGATTGTGTCCTTTTTTATGCATGAGAGCAAATAAAGATGTAGCTATCTTTTAAAGAACATCTGGAGAAATTAGATGAATTTTTAAACACTGAACTACTCATGCCTCTTTGGCATCGCCCTTACTTTAGAGTTCTTTGAGACGTTCAGACAAAGAGCATAATTCATAATTATCATAAAATAATTTAGATTGGAAGGAAGCTCTGGAGATCATATGGTCCAGCCTCCTACTTGAAGCTAGACTGAACTTCAAGGAATCCCTGAATATATTTATTGGAATATTTAGATGTTGTTGTCCTTTCCCATTTAAACAGATTTGCATTAAAAAAAGCAACTTTGTAGTAGAAGATCAAACTAGTATCCAGTGTAACAGAAGAAAACCAGGAAGAAAATGAGCAGAGTGTTTTCAAACAATCAGGGTGTGGGACTTTGGCCACCATACTTCCATGCTGATTATTTATTTTCTCCACAAGAAATATACGTTAGTGTAACAACTGTTTTGTTGTGGTGATGAGCAGTGTTTGTTTTCATGTTTATTCTGTTTTATTTTTATTTCTGAAGTAGTTACCTTTGTACCACAAGGACAATGGATTTCTATCTGATTTTAAATATACTGTTTGATTTTTCTCAAAGACATTATTGACTGAAAATGTCAGAGACCATAAGTCCTACTCAGTATGGATCAGTTATTTTAGCTACACATTGTTTTGGAAATATGGAGGCCTATTGACTGCATTCAAAATAAAACTCTAGTGCTGCTGCAAGCATTCAGTGAATCACCTGTAAATTTGTTTGTGGAAGTAGTTTAACTATAGTATCTGGAAAAAAAAATAAAAAAAAAATAAAATCAATAGAATGTGCTAGTTGACCTTTAAGTTAGCATCTGTAAAAAAATAAATGTTGGTTTAGTAACAGTAGCCTTTGTACAACACAACAAATGTTGTTTCTGCAGCCATTCATGAATGCATTCTACTATTTTTGAATATCAACATCCAAAAAAAAATGTCAGCAAGATCTCTATTCTTGAAATTCCTGCTCAGTGCACTGACTCACAGCATTAAGTTCAAGACTTAGCACCTGGGCGAAGCGCTTTGTTTTGGGATTTTTTGTATCCCCTACATTCAAAGAAAACCATTATTCACTTACTTAAACATTCATCAAACAGCTAAATGGCTATTTATGGATTTTACGAATATTTCAGCTACTAGAAGATCTGTGATTATTTGCTAGTCGCTTATGTCAAAGTCTTTTTGTTTTCCCAGAGGTTGACGTTCAAGTAAATATACCTATAAAATGAGCAAATGAAGAAGTAATGTTGTGGGATGTCTACCTAGTGTGTAATGTGAAATTTTTGAAATTTAAAGACTACTCACCAAGTACTTTCATTATCAGGCTGCAAGTGACAAAAATGGGGACTGTGCATGGTGAGTGCTTGAAAAAAAATTTTTTTGCCTTCTTTGCTGTTCAGAAGACAAGAAGTCAACTTAATTCGCAGCAAAAAGGTTTGAGGATAAATATAAGGAAAAAAGTTAACTGCTACAATGGATTATTATTAAAAAATTATCAACAAATAACCAAAAAGGCAAATTTTACACTGTTTTTATGGCTTTATTTTTGTAGAGATTAAAAATAAACCCATGACAAGCTTTAAACTCTACTTATGAACAGTCTACGCAGTCCAGTGTTTCAAGTCAGTGAACTAAGTAACATCACAGACTGTGATGCAGTTCAATACAACAACTCATTGGAAATTTGAATTCTTGGTATGGATGTGGAGTTTATGTTCTCCATTTTAGCTGCTCAAAAAATCTGGATCTATCATTGAATATACAATATATATAACACATTTCAGTGCATTACTGAAACATTGTTGTTTTTCTTTTTCTTTAAATATATATTCAACCTTCATTAACATACTTCAAAACTGGGGCAGAAAAAAAGAGCATCTCATGGACTTACATTCAAGTCCACTTAGAGCTAACCTCAGAAATCCTTAGGCCCACTCCAGAGCAGCAGCACAGTTGTAAACTATCTTAACCAGCCTTGTGAGAATGCTCTTTCACAAGAGATTTGTCAAACAAGCAGCAGAGAGCTGACACAGCAGATCTTGCAGAAAAAATGCAGTCCTAGGCTTTCACTGCCCAAGATGTTTCCTGACCATTTTCACATGGTAGGAATTTTAGCTTCTAGGTGCACCTAATGTCTGAAATATGTTAAAACAACATTCAATTTGCTCCAAAAGTCCAGAGATAACAATTCATATGGGCAGTAAAGCCAAACTGTGATTTTGAGGCAGCCCAAAACCAGGCGTGTTTAAATCGACATATACAAGAAAGAAAAGCATACAGTGTTTTAATTTACCATTATTTCTGATATTTATTTTTGTATGGAGAACAGATGCTAGAATATGTTACCTCTGTGTAAGTGGAGGTACATGCTGTGATTTTTAATGTGTAATTTCAGTTGTGTGACAAATATAGCTGCATGTGTCCACCTTAAAAACTTGCACTGTTCTTTGCTGCTGCAGCACTGACCCTTAACATGAGTCCCACATCTATTTTGTCAGGGAAAGTGGTTCTTTCCTTGCATTGTTCTGAAAGGAAAAGCCATTAGTACCAAATTAAGGGAATGTCAACAAACATTATAACAAAATATTTTAATAATATAATTCATTCTCATGTGGACAGTAGCTTAGGAAAGGGGAACAATCTGTTCAAGAGAGGTCTTGTTGATAAATGGAACCAATGTCACTCACAGATTCCTGCTTTAGCTCATAATGATTTACTGTGTTTTATATTAGGAAGCTGAATTTTTTTTTTTGTAAAATCTGCCCAACAGAAGTCAAACATCCTGTTTTTTTTCAGGGTAGACAATCTCTACTAATTCAGTGTGGAATATTTACTGGAGGTACTTAGTGAGATGTCCACCACTTGAGAGAAGATAAAACTCTAGGGTGGAATGTGGTGGATAATCCATTCCATGAGTTACCTAAGCAAAGTGACCTGAGACCAAGCACCAGAAGAGCCTGGTAAGCTAAGAAAAAAAATGCAGTATAAAGCAGGGTGGAGGTTTTAGGACCAAACTGCACAAAGAGCCTTGCAGGGATGTGAACTTGATGATAGCATTAGAACTAACAAATTATCTCAGTTATTTTGTTTTGTTTTGTTTTGTTTTTTGAGCCAACTCTGAGCTAGCAGTTTTCCACCTTTATGTAAAAAACATGTTTTTGAGTGAGCCTGGCAAAACAAGGTTTTCCTGGAAGATGGTCGAGTCACCGTCCCTGGATGTTTAAGAGCCATTTGGATGTGGTGCTCAGAAATATGATTTAGCAGAGAGTTGTTAGTGTTAGGGCACTATGGTTAGGCTGAGGTTGGACTTGATGATCTTTGAGGTCTTTTCCAACCTGAGTAATTCTATGATTCTATTATTCCGTGATACATTTGACTATAGTCACTCAAGCTCCACCTGAAAGTACGAAAATAGTATGATATGGCTTAAGAGAGAAGGAATTCCAGGGGAAGATACCACAGCAGACAAGGGAGGAGGAAACCATCTCATACAAGTCAGGAGGACACTGCTGACCGCCAGGACCAGACAGTGAGCTGAGCATCACTTCCCACTCCCATATGGGAATATCTATTGGGTAAGATTCACACATACAGGTATGCTGAGTGAGTCCCTGGGAAACTCAGAAATCTCTGTAGAATTGTTCTATGATTTAATGCAATTGTAGTCAGCCATATTATCCATGTCATTGGTTAATCTCACCTGCTATGAAGACAGTGCATTTATAACTGAGAAACCAAAAGATTCTGTAGTCTATTGCTTTAATAAACTACTCTATTTGCTAATCTAGCTGCGAGAGTTCTCACAGTCAAATTAACTAAGGCTTAATTAAGGGTGATCATAAGAGCATATTTGAACATGACTGGATGAATGGGACAGCGTGCAATTTTGAATCAATTATCGTGATTGTTCATATACTGAAGCATCGTTCAGAGTCTAAGCTTTCAGCCCCTCTGATATCTGAGGATAAGGTGAAACCCAAGGATGTTTATTTTCTGCCAAACTTCTCTGCCTTTTTCATGTGACATTTAGTATACAAGAAAAAAGACCACATATATCATACAAATCATACAAATTTAACAGTAAGTTTGAGCAGGTAAAGGTGGGAACATCCTGACACTGCTTCAGTCATAGTTATCATATTTCAATAGATGTAATAAGAAAATTAATGAAGAACAATACTCTACCTTCTTCTTTAAAGCTTCTGATAGATCATTCCCTATTACTCTCCCATTGTTGTTCTTTACCTTTGTAAGACTCACTTGGTAATTTGTTTTTACCATTGAAGGCTGAAAATATCTATGATATGCTTATCTGAAGTACCAAAGCATTTGGCTGAACTACAAGCTTGTAGCTATATAAAGTGTTTAATTGTAATGTTCTAGTGGTCGTTCATAAAACCATTTGATTAGGAGATAGGTTAAATTCTGCTTAATCAATTTAGGAACATACTGCTGATCAAGAGAACACGTCTCAGCCTTTTTAGTTGCGCTCCATCCCATTGCTAGGAGTGCCTTTTCAGAAGAAAGAAGGAAATCAATTCACAGAAAGTAATATTTCACTTCAATACAGAGTCTTTGAACTTAATTCTGTGCCTCCTCTAGGAAGTAATAATAGCCTCCTTTTTTACAGTGCTCCTTAGGAGCTGCTCTGAAAACACAGTACAGGAGAAGACAATACTGTTAGTCCCACCAAAAAGATAAAGCTTCTAAGGCAAATAAAGGAATAGAAATACCTAGTCCATTAGTACCTACTAAGCCAGTACTAGAATCTTTAGCAGATAGCAGTCCTTAACTTTTTAGCTCCAGCATATTGCTTACCTGCTAAACACACCACTTGATGTTGAAAAGCAATCACCATTTTGTTGTAAATGTGAGTGAGGACAAAGTATGTCAGTATAAAGAATATGCATACATATACATACTTAAGTTATGCTACAGAAAGGTGTGTATACAGCAGAGTGACTAGTGATATAAAATCCTACTGAAGACAAGACACGATTAGCTTGTACTTCGGTATTTTTCAGCACATTTAAATCTGGTTATTAGTGAAGGTCTTGAGTAGTTGCAGCTTGATAAACTGTGTGTTATGTACTGAAGGCGCTTTCCTTTAAGATATGCATTTGTGAGAACTGAAAAAAAAAAATCATGTATTGTTTTCTGTCAAATCAAAACTCAGCATTCCAGGCTAGCTTTGGAATACAGCCAGTGGATGAAAACATAAACCCGCTGTCAGTCAGTTGTGATATATCATGACAGTTTCAAAGAGGTGAAATTACATTAGAACTGTAGTGTTAGCTCCCCCTCTCTGTTACACCTCCTTCTAAAACCACTGAAAATATATTTTAAAAGCAGGAATGAAGAAAACTCATTTTCACCCAAAACTGAGGCTTTGAACTTAAGCCCCTTGATATGTAACCCCACTTCAAATGCTAATTCACTCAGTTACAGGCTTAGAAATTCTGCCTGCAGGAGAACATGTGAAAAGCTGTAAATAAAGAGATAAATCAATTTCAAATGGGATTCCTAAAGCGTGTAATGTGCTCAGACACAAGGCATGACCTGCAAAAGGCACATGGATGAAGGAATGCCAGCTCCACAGTGTTTTTTAAAGCCAGGACGAAAGAAGGGGAAATGAAGGTCTCATATTTTTAATTCAGGTTATTTACTATTTGTCCTGCAGTGGATTATAAAGGCAACAACACTGGAAAAATGTGAATGCCAGAGGTTATGTACCTTTCATTCCACACTTCTTAAATCCAATAACTGCACTGCGCTATTTATAAAATGTGTACCTGCAGATCTAATTGTACAGTTCTAGACTTAAATTAAATTAGTGATGGATAACTACAAACCAATACGTCTAGGAATGAAAAAATGGAATACACTTTCATGTTGCTGAGTTCTAAACAGAGCACAATAAACTAGGTAAAGACCTAAGGGTCACTGCAGACAGCAGTTCCAATAAGTAACTAGGCACTGAAAAAGACAGGCTATAATACTGTGTGTTTCTCTATTTATTAGTGTCACAGTGCCATGTGGCTTATGATCACTAGTTCTTTTCATAATCATATTTGTAATAAATCTTTAGCAAATATAAAAAGTGGCAGTTAATATAAAGTGTAATTGGGAAAAATGGGGAAAATATAGTCTCTATACTTGCATATTTGAAGGGCAACTTAAAGAAACACCCCAAATTAATAAATGAGACCTGAATAACCTTGATGTTAGTGTTCTTATTTTAGAGCAAATGAATGAGTTTCCAAAGTGCTTTAAACTAAACAGGAAAAAACTGCTTTTCCTCCCAAACAAGACTAGTCACACAATAACGATGGCAATACCTTATTCAGAAATAACAAACTGAGAACAACTTGATATATATAGACTAAACCCTGATCTACTCGCTCTTTTTTTCCTACAATCCGTTTCTGTATAAAAACATTAATCTTAGCAACTTCCAGTCCCTGAGGACAGCTATTGCCATTCCTGTAAGTACTTTTAAATGATTTTCTTCCAATTTCATCATGAGTGAAACTATAAATACACAATTAAGGATTAACAGCACCATTCATTAGACACGACATAAAAGCCCTACATGCTGTTGTAAGAAAGAGACAGTATTGCTGCCTATTTAAAATAGACCAAAAAAATCTTAGGTCTTGTAAGCAGAAATACGTGGGGTACAAAAGCTAATGAGTCATATGTAAATCTGTAGTTGACACCCAGCTTAGATCTAAAAATACTATGAAAGGTTTTAGATTAAATAAGATTTAAAGGGTTAGTACTCTTTTTAATGACCGTGGGGAAAAAGTAACACTTTTGAACACAGCTGATGTCCAAGAAAAGAAGAAAACCTAAGTACTCAAAGTTAAGCTTTTATTGTTTTCCTAATGCTAAAAAAAATTTAAAATAAATAAAACTAAAAATATTTTAATTGGGAACACTTATTCTATTACTTGTTAGGCCACCAAACAGTTTTGATTAGAGAAAATTTACTTGGAGTTGAAGTTATGTGACAAATGAACTAACTGTCTGCAGTACTGCTGTCTCAGTTTCCCTGTATGGCCTTCTGCGTATTCTCCATAGCTGCAGTGTCTTCACACCACCTTCAGAGAACAGGATGAAGCTTTGCAAGTGAGATCTCCTCATCTAATTACTTAGAAAGTAAGTGTTGATCACACATGCTGATGAGCACAAGATTATGCTCCCTTTATAAAACTTCAATAAACCACATAGAATTTCTATGATCCTGAAATGTCAACTATGTCTAGATGTGGTCCACAAGCAGTTTTCTTCCTTTCCTTCAATGTTTCTGCAGTGCCAGTGCAAACAGACTGCAAAAACCATCATGCTGGCAAAGAAAACATCAGTATGTTGGTCTTATAAGACAATGGATGATCCACATACATCTTTGATTTCTTGAGCAAATATCAAGACCATTACCTATGGAGAAAAGATCAGTGGATTTTTACCATTTCATCCTGTTGTGGACCTGATGGGATACAAACGTACAGCATAGTACTGTGGCCCTGAAGGCAGGACTTGTTCAGAGGTCATTTTGAGAGATGAATTCACGGTGTGTTTCTTCTGGAGGAGAAAATAGGTAGCACTATTAGCAGGTTGTCAGTATTGCTTGCAAAACATATGGTTGCTAAATGGTAATTACCACAGAATGAAGATTTTCATTTGGGACATAACGTCAAGGAAGCTTTTAAGAATGACCAGTGTCTGGGCCCACTTTTTGAAGATATTTAAAGGGTTATTTATGGCAATAACAACCATAAATTGAGTCTTGGGAGGAGTTCATACTACAGACTGGTTCTGATATTTCCTAGGTAACATCATCTGTAGGAAGTAACCATCAGCAATACTGTCCATTTGCAACAGAGCCACATGTGGGTCCTACCTTGTCAAGGACACAGGTATGCCCAAAGAATGTGAAGCAACTGTCCATGAATCCTGCCAAATGCAGGAGGTGCCATAGTCACTTCTTTAGAGGTAATGGATTTTTTGTCTCTGCCTTCAGTGGCTTATAGATTTTGCTCCAAGTATAATTCCATTCTCAGGTTTTAACGGGCACTGCACTATGTGTAACTGCACATTTTTTTCTCCCTTTCTCCCTGCTTCCTGTATGGACCTGCTCTAGTTTTTCTTTCTGTTAGGCACATGCTTTATGAAATACAGGAATTTATTAAATCACCCAATCCATCAATTGAAAAATAGAGAAGAGTTCATAATTTTTTTTTTTTTCTGTGATGAATTACAGAGCTTGCTGGGTTTTCACCAGGTACTAGTGTACTGGATTTCCAGCTAGCTGTGCTTTGTTTAATATTTATGAGCAAAGTATCTGTACTGGGTTAAGCCCGTAATGGGAAAGCATATTTCATTTTTGCTTAAAGTAGAATGCCTATGACAATTCTGTATGCTAAATGTGATGGCTACCTGCCATGTTACCTACACCATTCTGCTATAGACCTGTGGTGTTAGTCCTTCATGAATCACATTTACTATCTGCTGCTTATTAATAATGCAGAAAAGTAAAGTGAAGAACTAGTGCAAGTAAACTGTCCACTGGTAATAGTTTTTTCTCCTAATGAGAGAATTCTGCAACTATAAGCAAAACTAACAACTGTCTGTGCAAGCTCACCCTTCTCATTCAACACTGGATATGAAATTCATGCTCACCATGGGTGGCTGCAGTTTCACTGATACAAACCTAACAGCTTTTTGAAATGGGACATTTATGGCGGATTTATCTTGTTCAAAAATTGTTTAAAATTGTGAATCACAAATATTTTGCTTCAGAATTTTTACATTTCATTCTACAATTACTCAAATATTATTTAATAATTTCTTATGCTAGCATAATATTTACATGAGTAATTTTAATACTGTGGGTAGTATCATACTATCAGTTTTCCACCTCTACAAAACAAAAATGGGGCATTTCTGATCCTGGCTTGTATGAATATGCGTGAATACCAGTAAAATCCCAGCTTGATTTCTCTCAATATCTTTTTCAATGAAACTGAAAATGGATTATAAAATAGAGACATAAAAAAAATTGTGTGGCAACGTCCCCAAAACTAAATGTTGGTTTTTCTTAGATTCTTTAAAATATTTTCTTGTGCGCACTAAATTTTAAACACAATCCTATTACTGCATATATGACATGAAGTACAGAAGTGGAAAAAAACATTAAGAATGAAGCATTCCCTTCCCTAAAGACTGTTTTAAAAGCAATGTCAGTTCAGCTTTAGTTACACAGAGTGATTATTCTCCACCTTCTTTTTATGCACCTGTAATACCTATAGGTCAAATGAGAGATTAAACTACGTTACACATCATATCTGATAAATGAACATAAATGTGACAGATCTATCCCAAGAAACTCACGGTCTCAAACCTTGAGAACAGACAAAAAATTGCTCACTCTAGTGGTCAAAAATCTGTATGTAATGTGGAGCCCATGGTATTATTTCAAAGTCATCTTCACAAAAACCATAGAAATACCTATGTATTACCATTTTGCCTTTCCCAAGTGCATCTCATATTTGTAAGAGCTGCAAATCACTTAGAAAACAGAATATTTTAAAATCAGTAAGATTAATAAGACTAATCAAAGTTATGTTTTCCAAGGTCATGAGATTTTTAAGGGGCTTTTGTGTAGGACACAGGGAGGCATGCAGCAATGGCACCACAGTGATGGAGACGTACCTATGCTTAAAAAAGCACAAAAAACAAGTCAGAAAAAGCTAGAATGAAGAAATTTGTGTATCCAGAAAGTATGCAACCATTAAACGGTTTGAATTTTCTCAGTTTTCATCCAGAAGCCTTTCAATTTTGGCAGATTTGATCATTCTCAGTGATCATTCTGTAGGTATCAGAAACTAATAGGCAGAGGTTCCAGTATAATGTTAATCTGTTACCACAGTAAATTTTACTCTGATAGAAGACTCCTGTGAATCACTAAAGTCCCACTTATATTCTGTGATAAAATTGCAGCCATTTTAAAACTTCTGCTTTCTAAACAATGATGGCAAATTATTGGGAGCGCCCTGTTTAACTTATCTACCTTTAGAACAGCTTAGAATAATGACTGAAATATTACAGCCAGTAGAGAAAATTAAAATTCTGGCTCTACTTTCTAGTTTTCAGGTATTGAATTTTTAGAAATGTTCCAATTTTTTAAGTTGTCAGCAGATCCCCTTCAGGGGCATATAAATCTTCATTTCTAAGTGGAAGAAAGGAAGCAGCAGGAATTGCTAACAAATGATCTGAATAAAGCTTTTGTCATGCTAAATAGATGAAGATGATATACTATGAGTCAATGTATCTTTGAGCAAGCAGTCCAACTGAAGATTCCAGGTTCTAAAATAGTCCTTTGGAAATAAAAAGAAAAATACCACTTGTCTATCCAGGATGTAACTAATAAGGATAAAGAATAAAAAAGCACTTTTAATCATACCTTCTATAACAAACCACTTTTTGGAAGCTGCTTTGATTTTGTACAGTGACAAAAATTATAATGGATGGGTAAGTCTTGAATTTAAATATTCAAAACCCCATAAATCACGGTGTACCATGTTGAAGCCTTTCTTCCAATTGTCTTCTCACGGAGAATGTGAGTTGAATGAGTCACAACAGTATATTGTAATTGTACTATTACAAATTGCCATATCTTCATCTTTGACATTCTATCAGTCCTCTGCAGTGGGTAAAAATGAAGCTTAATAGCCCAGTATTTAAACTAGGGATCCACAATCTTGTCATTATTTTGGGTACAATAGTAAACCTCACCGGAACCAGCCAACCAAACCATGGGGAATGCTGGAGTTAATTACATCACCTTAGACAATAATTTGCTCTTTGTAGTGGTAGTTATCTCTTTCCACAGTTGGTTCTCTTTTTTGTTGAGTTGTGATGTCCCATTAATCACAGTTACATTTGCTCTGTGTCATGTTATTCATCATCCTTTATCCCCGCAGCTGTTTCCATCCTTTTGGACTCAGATAAACTGCTAATTTAAGCTGGTGATGTCCAACCTTGAATATCACAATGGCTTGTACCACAATGCTGAAGGTCAGCTACTGCATTCACACAGTCCAAGATTTTTAGTCACTACAATTACTCCACATCTCCTGCTCATTTGCTTGGATAGGGATCATGCTCAACTCAAATGAGCAGGTAGCTTTTTTGATGGATAACTGACACGGCAGATCATAAAAACATGCCAATTTTTTTTTAACATCAGTGTATGCTGCTCCAGGTCTTCTCTCTTTTCCTTCCTTGCCTTTAGTACTTTCAGTTTTCTTTCTAACATGACAATAACTATATTTAGTGGACTTTGTGTAGTTGAGAAGAAGGAAAAAATTTTCTTCTACTTTGCTATTCCTTCAAGAATTTTTCTCTGTGCCCAGTCACTTTACCTTATTATATGTGTAACAGAGTCACAGGGGAGAGAAATATCTGCATAAAATTAAAATGAGATATAAAGTAGATATAACTAATACCATATTTTACCAAACAAAAGAATTTCAAATAATAATTTCTTTTGATATCCATTTTATACAAAGCAATTTACCTAAAATAGTAATTATTCACTACTATTTTTCAAGACAGCAACAAACTGCTTCCTTCATATAATGAGAAGTAATATTATTTTTTCTTTTATTTTGTGAGATGTGTATGAGAGGAGTGTATGACAATTCCAGAAAAAAATAGTGTTAGCTCTATTTATTTATTTATTGCTGTGTGAGAGAGTGTCTGAGTGCAGGTCTGCCTGAAACTCACCCTTGACTCTCTTGCGAAAATCATGGCTCATAACGGCTTTATGGTAAAACTGGCTACAACAGCCTGAACATTTTCTAAGCAACACTAAATGCTTCACTTTCGTCTCTTGTTTTCAACAGATGGTAGATTATTTGAGAGACAACAACAGAAAACTTTATGATTAGGTATTCATAGGAAAGCGAGATTACCAAGCTTTCAATTGACGTGTTGTTACAAATAGCTTCCAGATAAAGCTTCATCTGAATTACACAAAGGAGTGCAGAACAGAGGAGAAGACGTGCTGACATGCATGTAAGAATGCCTTTTCATTACCAGAGCTTGCTGGAGCTCATGGCATATCACATGTGAGGGCAACTCTGTTCACAGAATCATTAAAGTTGGAAAAGACCACTGTACAGTGATTGAGCACCTGGTGAGAAGGCACGGCCAACTCAGAGGAGCTCAGGTGCATGCAATGAACCTGAGTTAGAGGAAGGAGAGGAGCCAGGGTCCACCCCTTCCCATACTTCTTTTAAAGGTTGGCAGTGGAAGTAAAGTATTTTTGCTGGAGATATCTGTGTACCTGAGGCTTTCTGATGGTAAGTGGAGTCTTTCCTTTGATTCTATGCTATTAAGTGTTGAATTTAAGTAAGTCCTCAATTGCTGCAGTGTAGACTCTTGCTACTCTACTGTTGTTGCTGCACTTTCCACTGTGTTATAGCCACTAAGATTATCTAGTCCAGCCACAGGCCTATTGCCACTGTGTTCACTAAGCTGTGTTTAACTAAAAGATGAGTACCTTGTTCTGGCTTGGAAGCTGCCCACTAGGATGCAAGAACTTTTTTCCATTGCTGTGAAATCTAGTTGTGGTCAACTATATGAATAACATGCTGAGTTAAGGCTGGAAGGGATTCCATTTGGAATAAGCTTAGGTTGGTGATGTTGCTGTGCACTGTTAAATAGTCTTGTAATGCAGAAGTTCATATTATAATCATCCTCTTTGGTGCTACTCCTTCTGTCCTACATTGTTGCCTGTACTGGACAAAGACATTAGTTCTCACCATAGATACCTATTGCAGCATTGGAATTTTCTGTTTTCAAATAGAAACACTAAGAGCTTTCAAAAAGCATGTGAAAGGTGTATTATTCAAAAATCTTACAAATGTTTTAGACTTGTCTAAATTGAGTTTAAAGTGTGATAAAAGTATGTGTTAATTACATTTTGATAAATCTGCTTGTGGAGAGATTTCTCCTCCAACTTTGACAGCTTAACAGATACATGAGGCAGAATATTTTGCCTTCTTATTTCTAAAGGATCTTGGTCAGCATGTTAGCTAATATGCTTTAGCACTAGCTCTTTTAAGTCTAATCCGGACAAGATTTCAGAAATTATCTTTTGGAATAGTTTATTTTTTGTGGGTTTTTTTGTTTGTTTGTTTGTTTTTGTTTTTTTATTGGAACCCGTGTTTATCTGGTGGTTATCAAAAAGAATGAACTCCTGAAGAGGATGATGTTTCCACCATTTCATGTTCCACTCACTCACACAAGGAAACAGTTAACAACTTTCCTTTATCTCTTTTTGACTTTGCATATGGGTAACATGCACAATACGACTTCATTCATAAAACCATTTTGCTGCAGCAGCCATGCTTTGCAAAGAATATCTCATTAGGAGCTTTATTACTCACACATCAAGAAATGCCATTCACACAAGGAGATGCAGGGAAGATGATCATCAAAATAATCATGGCAGTTCAATCTTTGGCATGCCCTTTCCCAGATACAGTGGACAAGCTGACTTTGCTCTACCAGTCCATTTAGTTTCAAATGCTGTTTCAGACCCTTTAACTTATTTTGTTGGAAATGATTCCTGAAAATCTGTAAGTTCCTTGCCGCTTGCAGTAGAGTTTGGGATCTGTGTGTAAGGCCTCCTTGTGTTTCAAATAGCCTTCCTGGATGCCCTGAAGTCCTGCCTGAGCTTGTGCAGGGAGACATTTGTAAATCCTCTTGCGTTTTACAACAGTGTAGCACAGCTGGCAGTAGCTATGAACATTGAGGCACATATTGTCCAAGGCTCCTGCTGAAGTCAAGACTCTCATATATATTCATTTTCAAAAGGCTTCTGCCAATGTAGAATTCTGTTTTAATTTCACTGCATCTCAGTGTCCCTGTTTCAAAAGAGAATATATACAGATATGAAATATTTAGTAAAGATTAGTTATTAAATTTCTTGATATTAGAGCTAATAAAAATTATTACTTTTTTTGTACAGGTTTTTTAATTCTTTGTGTGAAAGGCTAAAACTCAGTGCAGTATAGAGAAATGTCATTAGGTATTTCTGTGAAAATTCCATTATTATATTTTATAATATTTTATATAACTACAGAGTAAGGAACTAAAAAAGTAAAAGGAAGAAATTCAATTGATATGAAAGTGTAGATAAAGGCTGACTTCACATGACGTGTTCCCTTAGCCAAATAGCATGGCTGACCCTAAATGCATGTATTGAGGATCAACCACAAATGCAAGCATTCTCCTAAAATATATACTCACCCTCACACACACCCCTACACCTGCAGTTGATCAAAAGAAACAGGTGCATTTCAAGACACTCCCCTGCACTGTAGGATCCTGGCAGTTCTATGTGGTTAATGCTATGTTTGTAAATGAGAAGTCTATTTTAAAATTTGTCATTGGCAAATTAAGAGTTTGTGTTGAAAGTCAAGGACAAAGGTAATATAAATTGACAACAGTCTCTACCACAATTGCTGCTCATTAATTTGCATAATTTGTTTACTGTTTGGTGTTTCCTTTTTAGAATGTCTATTCAAGCCAGACCCTCAAGGCATAAACTGTAATGGCCTAATCTCTCCAAGGACATAATTTATACTCGTGAAGTCTCATAGTGAATAGCAGTAGGAAACCAACTAAATTAGATGTGCAGTGGAATTTCCAGGATTGATGGAGATTATATGCAAGTCTATGTCACCAACAACTGCACAGTTAATGTGTTTCCTCCATTTTTTTTATATCAAAAGAAAAGAAGGGAAGAAATGAGGGAAGGAGAAAGGAATAAAGGAAGCTACTGTCCTCAAAATCCAATGAGGGGAATTATATATTAAAATAATACACTGATATTACTAGCAACAAGTCTAAACAATGCAGATTTAGGAGTCTATCAATTTATATACTTAGGGATTGATTTCTGCATCTGTTGTCTATGATCCAGACAAAAAGTAGAGTATATGTTTAGGTGACAGTGTGTCAGTGTGTGCTCATAGTCCTGTCCTCTTACTGCAAACACCAGGGGACAGCTCTCAGGTCTGGTCTGAAGTCACAAGCCTTCTGTGTTTTGCTTAGACAGGCTCAGTGCTGAGTACCTAGCAGGAATGAGCCCTTAATTACTGTTTTTCTTATTGTTACAAATGCTGACACAAAAGTCAGTGCTTGTTTATAAGGTCCATACATTTTCATTGCTAATGGGGGGGAGGGAAGGAAAAACAGGCTAGATTATATTGTATAGGAGTAATAATATTTCATGATGCTCTCAATTTTGTCACCTGATACTCACTTTTTATGCTTTTCATTTTGTTTTTGTTTAAGGTAATTTCTGCTTCACAGCTGTCTCTAAATCAATCAGAATGTATTTAGGATTTCCATCCCCTGAGGGCTTTAAGTTTTATACTGAATCATATTGATATACAGTTATAATTGTCATGTGTTATTCATCTATTAATCCCAAGATGCAGACACTTTGAGATACCAACTTCAAAGTAGAATTATTGCAAATTTTCTTACATTTTTCAATTATGGTGGAGAAAATGCATTCTTTTAAGTTAGCTGAAAGTTGTCAGTATCACAAGAACTCACTGTGTGCAGTTAATGCAAATGTGGAATATGTGAAATAGGTGCAGGTGAGATTGTACTGGGATTCCTCTCAGTTTTCTGATAATGTCACACACAACTCAGCTCCTTAGTTATTTTTCTTAACAGTCAGTGACAATGTATTACTGAATTAAAGATTTTGTTCATACTGCCTGCAGTACTGCTTAAAATACAAAGCCTAAGTAATTCTTCCAGGTAATGTGTAATTGCTGTTATTGCATAAATTGTGTCTATCAAAGGATAGACCCACGATACTGCCAGGTAATTTTTGTAGAGGATGATAGGTTGTGATGAAGAAAGTTGACAAAGTTCTATTTTTTTATTTTTTTTTTTCTTGGATCTAAATATTCAATAGCTGGCTCCACAATGAACCCATGTATTGCTGTGTGAATATTGAAACTGATCTTCAAAGGCAGTGAATGCTTGAAGGGTCAGGACATAACAGATGAATTATTAACATCCTGAAATGAACAAAAGATGCTTTTTCATGTGCAGTAATAAGCATTAAATAATGAAGATGTCTGCAAGTCTCCATGTGGAGTTAATGACCGGTGTTGATACAGCCTTCTCCCAAGGCCTGCCTGGAATGTTTGCAAGACTGAGTTCACCCTGAGTGCATCACACTTGACGTTCAGGCTGCATGAGCTCTTCAAAAAAATTCTTAAAACTCTTAAGTGGACTTTGTAACTATGACAAACAGTGTAGAGTTCTTAGGTAAAACAATGTTAAGGGATAGGTGAAATTGTAGGATGCTGACAGATTTGTACTACTGCATTTAAGCAAAGGGGCTACTGACATTAGGTTATACTAATACTGCAGGTGCTGAGCTAATTTTGTGTGCCTCAGAAACGCATGGGTAAGAGAAAACCAGTGGAGGTTGCTCTTTTTTTTTTTGGGGGGGGGGGGGGGAGGGGTAGAGGGGGAGCAGGGATTGGACATGACAAGACAACAAAAAAGGAGGAAAGAAGAGAGATTGTAGTTGATGGATCTTTTTGCCACTCAGATACCACTGTTTTACAATAAATGTTTGTATAATGAGGCCCTGTGCAGGTGCATTTTATTCCCCTCACAGTCAAGTCACTGTGTGTTCCCTTCAGACGTGAAAATCAGTGTGCCAAAGTCTGTGAGAGCTGCTTTTGGATCTGTATCTAATAGTTGAGCCCGAAAGCTAACTCCTGTCTGGTCAGCCTGCCTTGAGAGAACATCTATTTTTCACTGCCGTTTTCTCATCCTGGCAGGTTTGGACTTCTGTGAGGGGAAAAAACAGATTCTGTTGGCAAAGTCACATAAGGCAGACGGAAAATGTCCTTCCTATTGCCTAGGCAACAGTCACCTCCATTGCAAGAGGTTTCAGTCTCATGCCTTTGCACTTGCATTTACAGCACAGTCTTCAAAGGTGCTTCATAATGGTTATTTTCAGTCATTATACCCAGTGGAAGTCGTAAATGACATAATTACTCATTATAAGTTTGTCCTTTTGTATTTGTAGGTGCCTTATACACTTCAGTGCCCACGAAATAATCATGTGAGAGAAATACTGTATGAAAGTTAAACCATACACTGGGTCATCTATTACTGATTTTCATACACTTATGCACAGAACTCTATCTCATTTAGGACATTGTTTCTCACTGAAATGTTCTTATCTCTTCTGTTCTATTTGAAAAGGAAATATGTATCAAAATGTCTTTCAGTACCAGTTTGCCTGAATGCTCCTGGACCAGGATGATGAAGATAAGATAGAAACCCAAATATTAAAATATTCTTACACCAATATTGCAAAATAATAATAATATTGATGAAATATCATGAAGTATCTCATAGATTACTTACATTTGAAGCAGGACATCCAAGGATAGCTCAGGACTGAAGCAGCCTATGATCTCAATCTCAGTAGCTACTCTTGTAAAAGCAAACACACAAACAAAAACAAAGCATCAGTGAGGGCCATCCTGGAATTGCCCTGTAACGAGAATCATCTTGGATTCAGACGCTGTGCTAGGCAGGATGTGTCAGTTTTCCCTCCAGAGGTGGCCAAGTTACAATGTTGCCTTCTAAGTTTCTTGTTTTAGATCAGCTGTAGAGAGGAATGGTGTACTAAGAATACCACAAACAAACAAACAAAAAAACATTCTTAGGAAAAGCCCTTAGGGAAATCTTCTGGGGAGATTCAGGTTGAACACTAAGAAATACTACTTTGAGTGGCCAGATGCTGGGGAGAGGGGGAGAGGAGTCACTGACTCTGGAGGTGCTCAATGTTTAGATGTTGTACTGAGGGATGTGGTTTAGTGGAAAATATTGGAGATAGGTACATGATTAGACTGGATGATCTTAGAAGTCTTTTTCAACCAAGGTGCTTCTCTGATTCTATGAAAGGTCTAATAATACTTTTGAAAGAGCATTACAATGCAGCCTGATGTGTTGATAATCCATGTACTAATCAGTCCCTAATTGTTGACACCATAGAGCGCAGCACGTCTGAAGGGAAATTACTGGCACATAAGTTACTTCTGCTGGAAGCAGACTTAGCATTTAGGATATTTTCTTCACAACTTTCCAGCTCATTAACCTTTTTGTATCAGGAAAAAAATACTGACATCTACCCAGGATGAACTCATGAATCATTTAATTTGTTTCAAGCCTGCCCAAATAAGATCAGAAGAATAAAAGAATGGAATCTCTCAGATGTTTATTTTTAATCGGCTATCTTTAACACACATCTAATGATGGCTTTTCTTTAATTTTGAGTTAATTTTAGTTTACATTAACAAACTGATCTAAAAAATTGAAGCAAAGGCTTTATGGAGATGATACTATATCTCGTCTCTTGATAATGCTCCAGGGATTCATTCTGGGCAATAGAGGGGGAAACAATGCACCTGAACAAAATCTCCATTCAGATGGCAGAAGCCCAGAGCTGATGTGTAGCATTCAAAGACTTATAGCCAGAAAGATTATTCGCTCTGACTTGTGGCTGGGAAGTACAACTCCCATGAAAGAATCCTGCTAGTATATAAAGGTAATGCAGGAGTCTGAGTGCCAAGAAACCTGGTCAGCCTTTACCTAGGAAAACACTGCTAATGTCCAATGTGAAATGGCATGGCAACTTTCCTTTATATGTGATAATGTACTGTCATGGAGTTATCTAGAATGGTCTATGCCCGTGACAGGGGAGCAGTTGACCTGTGGGCTCCCTGGCTTCTGAAAATGGGAAGGGGGAAGGGGTAGGGAGCTGGGCTCAAGGAAATGAACAGAGCAGTAACAAGGATATAAGGAGGAAAACTTATTTTACTAATTATGATATCAGAATGCAAGATAACACAATATAATACAATCTGATTGGAATTAAGGCTAATAAATCAAGTGAAAATAAGAGAGAGGTTTCCAAAGACTGAGAAGCCTACTTTGAAATTGAAGGCCCGCAACTTGGAAGCACACCCACACCCACTTCAAGGCAGCTAGAGAGAGAGAGTGTCAATTCTGTGATGTATTTCCCTCTCTGACCACGAGGTACTCTGGGATGTGTCGTTCTTCTCATGATGTTATGATGTGGAATACTAGTAGCAAAAATTACAAAACCATGGCATGTACTTTCAGTAAGCTTTAGGAATTACAGGCCCTTACCGTTGCAATTCACTTAAACGCACTAAAACATATAAGCCTAGCTGTTAAAACTGAAATGCTGTCTCCTAGACAGAAGGTGCATGAAGCTGGGCCTTTTCCAAAGCAAGCAGTGATAAGTTGTTAAATCCTTACAGCGTGTGTATCTAAGCCAGTGTTTTTCCTGTTATTTGTTAGAGACAACGTCCCTTCAGTTTAGGTTCAGTAATACATATTGTCATAGAATGACTGAAGTTGGGAAAGTCCAGTAAGATCACCTAGTCCAGCCATCAGCTCATCACCATCATGCCCACCAAACCATGTCACAGTGTCATATCCCCATGTTTCTTGAAAACCTCCAGGGATGGTGACTTAAATTTCTGTCTGGGCAGCTTGTTCCAGTGTATTAATTTCTCTATGAATATTCTCCTAAAATCCAACCTGAACTGCCCCTGGTGCAACTTGAGGCTATTTCCCCTCATCCAGTCACTAATTACCCAGGAGAAGAGACTGATCCCTGCAGGGGGCAATAAGGTCTCTCCTGAGCCTCCTCCAGACTAAACAATCCCACTTTCCTCAGCTGCTCCCCATAAGACTTGTGTTGCAGATCCCTCACTAGCTTCATTGCCCTTCTCTAGATATACTCCAGGGCCTCATTGCCTTTCTTGCAGTGAGGGGTACAAAACTGAACTGAGTACTTGAGGTGCAGCCTCACCAGAGCTCAGTACAGAGGGATGATCATCTCCCTGCTCCTGATGACTGCGCTATTTCTGATACAAGTCAGAAAGCTGTTGGCCTTCTTGGCTACCCAGACACACTGCTGGCTCATGTTCAATATTAGTGTGCACTGAGAATTTCTACACAGTCAAGCTGTGAACTGACAGATGAGAATGGACCTTAGATTTTGACAGTGATTTAACAGCAGTAAAGCATGACAGTGCAGGTGTCTGTAGGCATTTAAACACTAAAGGAGCTGAAGACCAAAAATGTTCAGGAAAGTACCTAGTACCCACATGTTCCCAATACATGTTCCCAGTCTTCTTGATTCAGAGCATTTAAGCCCTCTACTAAAGGATCTCATGTCACTCTGAGCTTGCACTTGTTCCCATGGAACTCACTGACAGTGGCGATAGGGAAGGACAAAAGGTGATAGCCGGACTGCTGGGCGGAATAACATGAAAAATCCCTCCTACACTTGATATACATTAATGTAGAAATATCACCTAGCGGCAGAGAATTGATAGGGTTCACTGCCTGCAGGTTTTAATTTACAGCATTGCCACCAACTTGTCAAGTCTGAAGAAAAGAAAAAGTCACAAGGAAATCATTAACTTTTTTAGTAAGTAGCATATAATGAATATATGAATAGCTTGAAAGTTAAAGAAAAGGTACTTTAATATTTAGAAGTGAAGTATGTTTATATTATATGTTAGGAAACATGACTAAATTTCAGTTTATTGATCTTGTACTAAGAAACAATTTGTTCTGAGTCCATTAAGGAATTCACTGAGGCTTCAGAAAGTGTAAAATACTTAGATTATTATTCTGCTTTTTCTCAGGAGGGCTTTATTCTGCATTTATAACAGAAAGAGGCAGAGGAGTTGGACAGATATGACAGGAAAATACACTGAATGAGGTTTAATTTTATGGGGTTTTAGGTGCCTAATTCCCATAGGTTTCTCAGAAAACTACTTATTCAATAAATGCATTCAGTAAGTTCAGACCTTTGCACTAAAATATTTTAAAACTATGGACCATTAGATCATCTACCTTGTCTGCTTGTATTATACCAGCTATAAAACTTCATCTGGTAGTTCTCTCAGTAAGCTCAATAGCTTGCGCTTTGCTAATACACCTATTTTGGGGAAAAAAATAGTCATTTTTGAAGGCATGGAGTGACAGAAGATCTAAAAGTTCCCTTGATATGTTTCTGCTTATTATTTCCATTACTCATTTACACCCTTCATTTTTCAATTGAATTTGTGCAGTGTCAGTATTCAGGCTTCAGATCTTTTTTCCTTTTTTCCACTAATATACCAAAGAACTCTTGGACACTAAGCTTTATCTTGGAGATAGTGTGATTTTAATCATTTCTTTCATATATGCATATATAATCATTTTTAAATTAATTACTCTCAGCTAATTGCTCGAATGATTCTTTTACTGTATTTTAAGAACAGAAGATTCATAAAAGGTGATCTTACGCTGCAGGTTCTACAGAATGCGTTCAGAAAAGCCAATACTTCCTGGTTGCGTGCTTGTTAGCAACTTGCTTATCACCTCTGGATAAGCAACTTTGGAACACACAAGCACTGAAGATATCTGTGCAAACACTCCTGTAGCGGCTCTTACCAAGTGGCTATTCACAGATGTAGTCAAAACACTTTATCTCTTGGAATATTCTTAAAAATTAAAAACAAACAAAAAAGGAAGGGGAAGTGCTATGGACACCCTCAAAATAGATTTGGTCCAACCATGAGAAAGAAAGCACCGAGACAGCACTCAAAGAGCTCATTCAGACTTGAGATACTACTGCCACTACTGTGCTTCGAAATAAGATATTCTGTGACAGCCCTGTCACTCGGTGACAAGAGCATCCTACCTTCATCAGCAAGAAGGAGTACTGTCAGTAGGAGACTTCCTGAAAGTGCTTTAGGAATTGTCACTATTGGTTTTGATGATTCTTTCCCCTTTGTGGCAATGTCTTCATACCTTCTATTTTAATTTTGTGCAGGACATGTTTTGAGAGTTACCACAGGGAATGCTCAGAGCAAGTTGAAGAAATAGTATAACCACACTGTGAGCAAGTTCTTTTATAATTTCAGAACAGCATGATTTTCAGCTTCAAAAAAAGCTTAAACCATGTGAAAAAACAATTTTAGGAGCAAATTTGAACATGTGACAGTAAAGCTGCACTTCAGAAGAAATTTCATGTTCAGCTGAGAAGTAAGCATGATTTAGATGGTGTTGCGTGTATGTTTTTCTCTATTAAGTTCCATTTGTCAGAAAGATTTTATTTCCATCCTCTACAAACTATCAGGGTTTTAAGTGCTATGGAAAATAAAGTGCAAGATGGAAGAATTTCTGCCACAGCCTTCTCTAGTTTTTAGTTCTTTTCTTTGCTCTTTCCCATACTTAGCTGCCACCTGGCACTCTTCCGTTAGCAGTGGAAAAGCATGCCTAGCTTGCCAATAACATTGTTTGAGTGACAGGCTGAGAAAATTTAAGCACTCCATGAAAACATCCTTTTCCTCTGGAGGGGGAAAAAAAGAGAGAGAATTTGACATCTCTATATTTCTTGGGGTTCTGATGTAAACTCTTTTCTATGGAGCATAATGCTATGGGGAGTGATTTACTCTAGCAGTTCTGAAGAGGTTTTATTCATACTTTCTGAAGTAAAATTGTTAGTTTTGCTTTTTTTTTTTTTTTTTTTTTTTTTTTTTTTTTTTTTTTTTTGGAAATACTGCTGCTCTGCTTTCCCAAGGCAAGTTTAGAATTTTAGCTTTTACATGTCAATGAAGTTTTCTATTCACAAATGATTAAATACACAGAACTCCTGAAAAATAATCATTATTCTTTGATGCGAGAATTTGCCTTCAACTACTCGATATCTACATTTGTACATTATCATTTGTTAACTGAGGCAGAGATGATCCTTGACATTTGTTGAAAACAATTTTCCATTGAAAATTGTAATTTCTTAAAGCAAAATTTTTCCATTTCCCAAAATGGATTAAGGGTGATAAATTAAGTGATACTGATCAGTTTGGAGCACCTCAGTACAGAAAGGACACTGAGGTGCTGGAGCAGGTCCAAAGAAGGGAGACAAGCCTTGTGAAGTGCTAGGAGAATATGCCCTATGGGGAGAGACTGGAGAAACTGGGGCTGTTTGGTCTGGGGAGGGGGAGGTTGAGGGGAGACCTTATTGCTCTCTTCAGATACCTGAAAAGTGCTTACTGTGAGAGCAGGGTTGGTCTCTTCTCACTGGTGACAGGACAAGGGGAAATGGCCTCAAGTTACACCAGGGTAAGCTTATGTTGGATATCAGGAAAAACTTCTTTACAGAAAGAAAATGAACATGATAGCAATCCAATAAGATGCCCTTGTAAAAGTTAGTTCTATACTTCCATGAAAATTGACTGTACTTACCTCAAAAGCTATTTTAACTGTGGAAAGACTCCAGTAGAATTTACTGTACATCTTTTGTAGGGGGGAAAAAAGAATAAAAATCCCACTTCTAAATTTCATCATTTCTGCTGCATTAGTTTCTTTCAATACCAGAGTACACAGGCTTCATTCTTGATGCTTTCATCCAAAATTCGAGCTAATATTCTTAGATTCAAGAGAATCAATGTAGATTTAAACTGATATAACTTTTTTTTTTTTTTCCTCCTGTACTCTGATTAAAAGCTACAATGAATTTAAGCAGACTGCTTCTACCTTTCACTGATTTCATTCAATTTGACAGTTGTGTGCATCTGTCAGTAGTTTTCATAGGTGTGGGTTTTAAACAGACTGCTCAGGTTAACAGCAGAGAGATTAGAACAATGGATAAAAAAGACAAAAAGGGAAGGAAAGGGAAGTGAAGGTAAAGCAAGGAACAGATACTGAGCTCATGTATACCAGCATAAATTAGTCCAAAATTACCTGAGGCAGAGGCTAGCCTGTAATCCATGGGTGCTAAGTACCCATTTCCATGTGGCATTTCCAAACAGCTCAGGTTGCTGTCCTGAAAACAATGCCAGTGGTGTGGGAGTCGAATATTTTTCTTACTATAAATAACTATTTGGGGGGATAAAAACATCATTCCAAAACTGCTGAAACAAAGTGGAGGATTTCTACTGGCTTCCATAAGTACTGGGCACCGTCCATCTCTCTACAGGTATGTGCACCTTAAAGAGAAACTGCTGCATTAGGGTTGAGTTGGTGCTGGCTGGTCTAGTTTAATAAGACCCTGCAGTGTTTAGCCGAGAGAAGCAGTTATGTCTCCAGCATTCCTGGGGGTTTGTTTTGCCAGGAATTCCTGCTCACACAACTGATTTCAACATTCCTCTTTTAAGACAGGAACAAACAACCGAACCTACTGAGAGTGAGCTTTGTCAGAGCTTGGTAGTGCTTTTCTAATAAAACACAGATGATTTATAATATGTCCACATGGGAGACACATTTGGCATATAAAGCAGTTGCAGTGCAATATTCTTGGGTGCCAGAAAGAGGTTTCTTGTGATTTTTTACAACAAAGATCTTCTGTTGCTGCTCTAAGCATTCAGGGAACTTTTCCATGCAGCATCAGACAGTAAGATATTCTCACTAGTGAATAGCCACAACTTGTTTCTTGGGGTATATGGCAAACCCACAATAACTCCAATTGTTCTGCCATGAGTCTGATCCCCCAGAACTGCTGGCTAGACAAAGAGCAGCAGAGTACCAACAGCCACATCCATGCTGTGTCTCACTAGTTGTATAAGTGAGGCCTGGGTCTAGGTTTTGGGAGCCACTAAGTCTTACTTGTTTGATGGAGGTATTGCAAGGAAAGTGGTGGCTGCCATAGTGCTCCAGGAGAGCACAGCTTTCAGCACCAACAAATCTGCTGAGCAATGACTGCCTGTGACAGGCACTGAGCAAGTTCTTTCTATCCTAGTCTTACTCATATCCACCTATTAGCTAACCCGTTAATTTTTAAGTCTCTCTACACTTGCATCATGCAGATTGACTGCAGAGGAGCCAATAGCTTGTCACAGGCTATTGGCTCATAATCAGAGGGAGGGACATTAATAATATTCCCCTGAACCCTCCATATTTTTATCTTTTAACTCTTTCTTTATCCTGTCTGAAACCAAATTTCTGATGATCAGAAGTCTGACAGAGCTTCAAAGAGTTCTGTTTGAAGTTAATTCTACTGATTGTTTATGCAACAGCTGCCCACAACAATGTCTGGTGGAATTAATATCTGTAAATACGTATGTATCTATACTTGTTTGACCTCTCTGAGGTCTCTTTCATCTTTACTTTGTTGTCTTACCCTTTCTGCAGTCACTACAGTTTTGTAGCAACACAAAATGCCTCCAATAGGAGCAGATCTTAAAATTGGAAGAACCCTGCATCAGTCAGTCCCAGTACTTAAATCCATTTGAAACAAGCTTGAGGGGAAACACTTGCGATGCAGGAGAGCCACATTTCTTAAGTAAAACACAGGCTAACAGGCTTTATGACAGATATGAATTCATGCTGACAAAACTGCTTTTACTGTGTCCACCCAAGAGAACAGGGAAAAAAACAATCCTGTGGGAGAAACAACATTGATCACTTTAGCCAGTTTCATAAGCTGTGTCTTTCATATGCTATATGTGTTGCTCTCTTCTCCCTATTTACACCAAAAATTTACACGGGGGGAAAAAAAAATACAGCTTTTCCAGTTTTCTGAGGAGGAATAGACAGGCCACACATTTTAAACGTGAAGCACACAAGTGCTGTTCACCTCTGCTGACTACAGGGCTGAATATATTTTGCATAGTGTTTCAAAGAACAGCAACAAACCATTAGAAACAAACCAATTATAAAACTTGCAACACAGATTAAATCAAAATAATGGGAAATAATACATTATAGTCCATTTAAATTCTAATTACATCAAAACTGTCCTTTATTACTCATCAGTACTTGAATAGGAGCAGTTTATTTTGCTACATACAACAGAACCACTATGAAAGGAAAACATCAGTCCAAGTGAAAGCCCATTTTTCTCCTTAAAAATAAAAGAATACTCACAGTTGGCAGAATAACATCCCAACACAGGGCAAGTCCAGCAATTCTCAGGTAAAATATGGTAGTTCAACACAGAGGCACCATTAAATGAATCCTGCTTCCACCTGTTAATCAGACTTGGGTGTTCTCAGCACTTCCCACCCGGATCATTCAAGCAGTTCATCAGTCAATCCAGCTCTCTGTATAAAACAAATGTCAGTTTTCTCCTATGAAATGGTCTCAAATGAGTTCAAGCAATCATTTAATGTACTTGTGTGACAAAGACATACTTTAGAATCATAAAATCACAAGATTGGAATGGACCTACAAGATCATCTAGTCCAACTGTCTTCCCATTACCATTGCTACCACAAGCCACTAAACCATCTCTTGTAGCTCCTCATCCAGACACCTCTTACTGCTAGGGACAGCAATTTCACCACCACTCTGGGCAGGCCATTCCAGTGCCTGACCACTCTCTGAGAGAAAAAGTTTTTCCTTATGTCTAATATAATTTTCCTCTGGTACAACTTGTGGCCATTTCTTCAGGTCCTATTTGTTGTCTGGGAGAAGAGGACAAAGTCCTCCTCATCACAACCTCCCTTCAGGAAGTTTAGCTAATCAGGTTATAGCAAGAGTTCCACTTTCATCAAATTAAATGCATGAAGGATGCAGAATACATGTGCTTCTTTTTATAATACCCGCAACAGATAAGAAATGGTTGTACATCAGCAATTACAAAAATAAATGACTGGTCTCTATCAGATTGCTTCGTACACCTTTATTACCTGTTAGAGTCTCACAATGTCTTAGTCAAGTGACAATTAAAGTATGACTGACACTGAAATATTTAAGCAACTGTCTTAATTCAAATATTTGCTAGAAATATTTACAGTATAAGAAGCCAGACAAATACCATCCAGAGAATAAGGATTTTACATAGGCAAATTCACAGTGAGATTTCTGTATAGAATATTTTAGGTTAAGAGGGAAAATAAAAAATATCTATTGTGTCCAGATTAGAAGATAGCCATGAGCTCTTAAGTCTATTTCCAAATGCCTTTAAATATGAGATATCAAACAGAGGAAATATTTCATGAGAGATTTAGAAGATGCCTCTTCGCGGACCATTTTATTGCTTTGCTTTTTACTCTAAATGTGCTTCTTTTACTAGGAAAAGGAACATCTTCAAGCATGTCTTTCATCATGTTTATTTGAAAAATAGTGCTCTGAGACAATAAAAGGAAGGTAGCACGGATAGTAAAGTTTTAATGTAATTATACCGGTAAATATTGAGGTAAGAAAATTTTATTTGAAAAATACACATTCTTTCTGATAATTTCTCTTGTAAGAAGATAAGCTCAATTCCATTGCTGAACCCTGAAGTTAAAATAGTTTTATAACTCACCATGTCTACACTGAGTGCTGTTACCTGAAGTACATGCCCCTGACAGTCATAGAATCATAGATTTATTAAGATTTGAAAAAACCACTAAGATCATCTAGTCCAACCATCAACCCATTACCATCATTATCACTAAAGAATGTCCCTCATTGCCATATACACACATTTCATGAAAATCTTTGAACTGAGAATCTGGAATAGGTATTTTTTTGCTTGTCTTTTATTTTGCACATAATAGGAAAAGCTCTTTCCTAAGTTGTTTCAAATACAGACAAGACTGAAGAATGTTTAACATATCTGTTAGGTGTTAGCAAAATTTTAGGACACTTTTGTGTCTGCCATGCAGTAACTTGCTGAATTTTGTCTCAATTTCCTATAGACATCTCCATCTCCAGCTTTGGCTGAAATTCATTCTGAAGAATGCTCATTTGGCTTAAAAAATGTACTAAATGGCACATACATTTGCATATTTTAAACAAATATTTTCAGTGTGCATAGCATCCTTCCTAAAATACTACAAAAGACTAAATTCATACAAGAATCTTGGAGATTTAAAAGAGCTAAATTTCAGATGGTCTTTTAATGCAGACAATTCAAGGTAGCCACCTCAACATAGGGATATTGCTCAGCAACTGGGATCTCAAAATTTCCTTTAGTAGAGATTTAGCTTGTCAGTGTGGTAGATATTGCTGAAAGAAAGAGCAATTTAAGCTGCATTTCTTGTTAGCATCCTAATGTCCTCAGAGATTCTCAGTCCTAAGCTCTTTCTGTCAATTGCCAGATGCCCATCAACTTGTTTCACACACAAGAGGAGCTGTTAGTCAATAGTTCAGCAGTGGGATCACTCACCAGGAGCACAGGAGCAGAACACTGTATGTTGTAGCTGAGCAGCAACATAGCATGGAAAATATCTTGCACACACTTCTCTGAGATATCCCACATCACCCAGAAAACAGACTACCTTACCCTTCTTCGCACTTGACATTGCAACACAACTAGCCCTCCTCCATCATTGCAAATAGAAACAATATACTTCCATCATTTCTGCCTTTCGTTTATTGTCTCCTCTTCCCCAGACATAGCTCCCACACTTTAGGCAATACTGATTTAGTGGTCAGAACAGAAAACTAATAGACACAAAGGTGGGAAACCAGCTCTCATTCCTTCAAGCAATTATCCTACACAAAACACAACAGCCTGAGTAGGATCACACTCTTATTCTAGGCCATATTTCACTTCTAAGAATATCTTTTGCTTTAGGACTTTTGGCTAAACTAGGAGAATATTTTGTGAACCTTGGCAGGTCATAGGCCTTAGTCACCTGCCAAGTATCTCAATGCTTTGAAAACTTCATTAGCTATAACAAAGCACCAACAGCTTTTCCAGAGAAAAGACAGTGCAGATGAAGTTTTACGCACCTGCAGGGTTAGCTACAAATTTTATTCCTGACAGTGGTGTCTACAAAATTAACTAACTGACCTGTCAATCTGCTTCAAAAGTCTCAATCAATCTCTTACAAATGAGACAGCAGAACACCACTTCTGCAATTTGTGCATATGAAAGCTTCATCTTCATTTAAATACTCAAACATAACTGAACAATGTTACTGTTTGACCTCTTTCCTGAAGATCGACATGATAGTGCTCTTCTTTGCATAATTTCCCTGCACTTCCCCAGTGACTGATGCAGGAGCTGTCCGTGCCCAAGACATGCTCTTCCAAGCAAGGCTGTTTGGCAGTGATTGAGACATCTGGAATGAGAAAAATATTCTGTCAACAATACAATACTCATGACACGTTCTGTCTTCACAACATTCTCCCTCCCCCACCAAAGTCTCACAGTGAGCAATGCAATTAAAATTCTGGAACTGCAGAGGTGGTGATTGAATGCTCAACTTCTCATTTTCTCTGGCAGCTACTCAACTCCTTTGTCCAATTATGGCAGGAACCAAATGAATTGCAAGTGAAATAAATTTCCCCCAGAGCATTTCTGTTTTATCATTACACGTTTCAGGTTCTGAGAACACTTTAGCAGCACTGCATCTTTCATGGCCATTATTTCAAATCATTATTTTCTCCTGAAAAAGAGATTACATTCAAAGAAACATGAAAAACAAGTTGCTTTGAACAACCTGTTCCTTTACTGAACAGAAAGGAGATATATCCATGCTTTCACACATGAGCAAATACTGCAGACCTGGAGCAAAAGCAGCACATATCAGTTACTTAGAGTATCATCATACACAGGGAACAGTGGCGTCTTGGTCCATCAAATTCAGTTCACTATGGTTAATTACTTGTAATACAATCTGTTATAAACCTGCAAAGGTCTGTCCTAAAGTGATTTACAATTTTTATCCACGGGATCTCTGCTAAAAATGGGGTCTACAGTTTCTCTTCAGTGGTGGATAGAAACTTCTAATTTCCACAATAGATGCATGATGGTAAATTAAATTTTGTTTGATTTTGTGTTATTATGCCCCTTTTTATATCAGTTATCCTCTTGTTTTTCTTTTAAACATATTATCAAGAATAAGCACATGATTCATGCTATACAATGGCTACTATGAAAGTAATGCCTCCTATTTTAATGTGTTGGCGCATGATGTTAGATGTGGATGTTGGTAGCATGGCAGTAGAGGCTTAACCTTCCCAATATTCCATTACATTTTGTTGCGGTGCAATGAATGGCAGCAGAGGAGCAGCCTGACAAAGTGGCATCTGATATGGACATGAAGATGAAGTAAAAGTGTGGCACTGAATTCCTCCATGTGGAAAAAATGGCACCCACTGATGTTCACCAGTGCTTGCTAAATGGTTATGGAGAATAAACAGTAGGTGTGACCATAGTGAGGCAGAAGGTGGTGTATTTCAGCAGCAGTGACATGGACAGCAATTCACCTCTGCTGGGGAAGCTTTTTATAAGCACAACATGCAAGCTCTAATTCATGGCTGACAAAAATACACAGCTAATGGTGATGACTACATTGAAAGATAGTGTTTTGTAGCTGATAAATTTTGCTATCACATAGTATTATTGTGCTCTTTGTATCTATTGTATTTTCAATGTAGATAAACAGGAAGTATTACTTTCAGAGCTATCTCTGTAGTTTGCTGAAGAAATTAATTTGGCTAGTTAATTAATGTAGTTACTAATTAATCAGATGGAAACTAGTGATACTTAATTCATTCCTCAATCTAGTAGTCCCTCTCAGTAATTTCCTCTAGTTTCAGCCCCTAGGTTCAACTGCTTCAGACCAAAAGGCCAACTGTGTTTTGGGCTGCATTAGAAAAGGGGTGGCCAGCAGGGAGAGGGAGGTGATTGTCCTCCTCAGCTCTTGTGAGGCCCCATCTGGAGTACTGTGTTCAGCCTGGGGCCTGCAGTACAAGAAGGACATGGAGCTCTTGGAGCAGATCCAGAGGAGGGCCATTGAGATGATCAGAGGGCTGGAGCACCTCTCCTACAAGGAAAGGTTGAGGGGACTGGGATTGTTTAGCTTGGAGAAGAGAAGGCTCTGGGGATACCTCACTCTGACCTTCCAAAACTTGAAGGGAGCATATAAAAAGGAGGGGAAATGTCTGTTTATGATAGTGATAGGCCAAGGGGGCATGGTCTTAAACTGAGACGGGGGGGGTATAGGTTGCAGATTAGGGGGAAGTTTTTCACACAGAAGGTGGCTGGAACAGGTTGCCCAAGGAAGTTGTGGATGCCCCACCCCTGGAGGCATTCAAGGCCAGGCTGAATGTGGCTCTGGGCAACCCGATCTGGTGGGTGGCAATCCTGCACATAGCAGGAGGTTGAAGCTAGATGACCACTGTGGTCCTTTTCAACCCAGGACATTCTATGAGTCTATGATAATGCATATCTCAGTACATGAAAATAAGAATATACAATATAGATACCATCTCTAAGGCCTCGTATACTGAATTATATACATATTTCACCTAACATTTTGTGGTATTAAATCTCTTTTTGTGTCTATATGACTAATAACCATATTCAAGCAGTTTTCAACTAAAAAAAAACAAGATTGTTGGTCTGTCTCATTGAGGACTCAGGAGCCCTCAGTTTATATCATATCCTGCTGGCCCTGTGCTGGGCTTCATCTTCCAGTCTTAACTATCATCAGTATCCCAATTCTGCTTGTAGCTTAGATGCATCTTCAACCTCAAGAAGTTTAATTCAACTTACACCTTATGCCACTTTCATTTTCAAAAAAATAACATAAAATCAGTACTAAAGATTACCTTAAAAGGACTCCATGAGCCTAATGGTTTCTCAGTGTCACAATTAATTCTTTTCCTTGTTTTTTTGCTAATCTGTGCCTTCATGGTAAGCCTTTATCATTTATTTTTTGTTACTGTGTGAAGCTCAGGCTTAATTTCAGATCAGCATTTCTCTAGAGCAGAAAATCATTTTTACCAAGGATACTCATCAGCTTAACCTGGTAAATCTGTAATGCATTTTATCTCCATATTTTCGTTCATATCAATAGCCTTAATGATTCTCTCATTTCAAGCGTAGCCTGTATTTACTGAGTTAGAGTAATGGATCTGTAGTGCCTTGATGGCTTCCTTATCTTGCTTTTAACACAAATGTTCTATTTGTTACTCTTGAGTCACATGGTAGCAATTTAAATAAATGGCTAGGGTAATTTAAATCCTTTACAGCTTGACTTGTGGTATCATGTGCTAAATCTTTCAGTATCCTAGGATAGAGATATCTAATCACCAATTCCCTGTTTAAGTACCTAAATCCGTGAGACTTAGTTCCTCCTCAAGGTTTTACTTCTATGCCTTTCATTTCCCTAGCCTTCCTGCCTTTACACCATTTCTATTATCATCTTTAATGTCAGACAAATTACTACTCAACTCACAGGGATAGCATTAGGTTGTCTCCAACCTTGGCTTCATCTTCATTGTTTAGTTGTCCACTTCTCTTGTCCTCATTTAAACTTGGAGAATTTAGGAACTCTGGATGCTTGTTTTCAGTTCCTGGAAAAGCCTAAAGAAGATTTTGTTTCTTTGTTTGCTTTCAGCATTTTTTTAGATAGCTCAGTACCTTATCCCAAAGACCTTTGCAGACCTGCTCTGTTCCCCTTTGTTCCCTGGCTCACTGTCATTTGAATTATTTTAATGCTTAGAAATTATTCATTAATCTTAGTTCTTCCTAATGGAACATCAAAGCTGAAGTCATTACTGAAGTTTCTCACCTGAAAATGAAATGTTAAATAATGTAATAACTTTTTGAAAGAGTTCAAAAATAATTTAGATGGCTAGGAAGGAAGCAATTGAGATTCACTAGAAATTCTACCACAGCATATTTCCTTAAGCCACAGCTAAGAGCAAAATAAATGGACATGATTTCGAAATTTTACATCTAGATTTGGATTTGATATGGCCCACGTAAGGGTACTTTTTTGGTGGTTTGTTTGTCTGGGACATTTTTGAATACTCTACTCCTAATAAGTAGCAGTCAGGTAGCATGAACAGGTATTTTCACTAAATTATGGGGGAAAAAACACACAAAAAAAAGCCACAGTATGCAATTTTTGAGCTCATGGTACGTCTTGGAGGTCTCTCCACTAGCACACAGATGAATACATTCACTATGTTTTCTTCTGCACTAATCCTTAGTAACTTTGTTGTGTCAAAAAATCCCTCTAGTCTCTGCTGAAGTAGCCTGGATCTTATATTCCCAGCCACAACTGTTTATTGCAACTCGGAACCACAAGAGGTTAATAATGTTTGCATAGTGAGGTCTTTTTCACTGAACACTAACTGTAACAAATGTTCTATACTCTATTTTACAAGAGTTTAGGGAGGATTGGTTTAGCTACCTCTCACAAAATGTGGTAGGAAAGTACTGAATTAAATGGTATCTTTTGAAAATAAAAGTCAGTGCTAGAAATATTCCACAGACAGAAAGGAAATTCCTCCTTTTTTTCAATTTCTCCACTCTTTTGAAATAAACTGTTAGATAAAGTAGCAACATTCTGACAAGGGCAGCACACACTTAAACTGTATGTTATGTGTTCTTTTCAGACAAGATAAAAAGAATCTTTATAAAATGTTAATGAATGAATAGCATTCATGCTCATTATTAATAAGTTCCAAAATAAAAGTTTATTTCTATTCATAATTGCATTTCCAATAAAAAGACGGGAACTTGAGAGCTCTGTGCCTCATTCTGTTCTCATTCATATGAACAGATTTAATTTAAATTGGGATTAAGAGCAGAAATCACTGTGTTAACAAGTGGTGTCATGACACTTAATAACTGGGAAAAGTATTTAAAGTGCCTGATATTTGTTATTCATTGGTTTTAGAGCCATTTTATTTTTTCACTGCTGGAATATGGGATTCAAACTGCCAAGAAGTTTCTTCAGGGTATTTCAAGAAGCTTCTTCCAGGGTTCTCTGAAACAGCAAGAAGTTAGTGCCATCTATGGGCAGAATATAATACTGAGTGGAAAAAGGGTACCAACTCATTGAATCAGTCATACCAAACGAAGCAAAGGTTGCTTTATAATTTCATGTATTATGTTATAGAATAATATCCAACATCGAATGTCTTATATATTGTAATTTAAATCTTGTATTACATTTATAATAGAAAAATCGACAGGAAAAAAAAAAAAAAAAAAAAAAAAAGCCTCTTATCTGCTCCCTTTATTCCATTTTTTCTAAGAAACCTGGAAACAATTTAGAACAGGACTGTTACCTAAAGCAGAGCATTTTAATATTCCTTTCTATAATTCTATGAGCACATTTTAGTGCACCCTTGTTTAAAATAACCCTGCAGTGGTCATGGGTTTAATACGCTGCATAATAAACATCATAACTGAGTCATTTCATTTTTTATTGTTTCACTTCTCAGCTGAGCTGCCTCCAGTAAGTTACTATAACGGTTATTTTAACTGGCAAATCACTGGCAAAGCTTAAGCACCTAGGTTACTTTAATTATATCAATAAGCCAGTTAACTTCAGAATTTATTCATGTTTTCTCTTGCAGGAACAAGTTCTTCAATTAAAAAACTGTTGTATGCATCTTGTTTCTCTTAATTGCAAAGCTACTGGCCTGATCTACCACGAGACTTAAAAATCATGTATTTAATGTAAAAATAGTATTAAAAAATAAATAAAATGCTGGTAACTAAAAATACACATAAGCATCTAGTGACTATGAGTAAATTACTAGCAGAGTGCAAACACTATTAACCCGAATCTGTATGTTAGGAAATCTAAATGCATGCAAAAACCTGTGTTCTCTAAGTTTTCATCTAGTGAAAAATGGACCATGAGTCCAATCCAACACTGGCTTTTTAATTAACTTGGGTTTTAAATCAACATAGTGTCACATATTCCCAGTGCTGGAAATACACTGAGGACACAGTCTGTTGAACCTGTGCAGAGGAAAAACAACAGCACTGCAGTTATTGACCTTAAAGCATATTTTCATAGGGACAACACTTTCAAGAAGCTTTGGGGCGATTTCTTTTCATTAAATCCCTATTTCTATCCAAAGAGTGGAGCATGGGGCTGCAGACACCTGCTGGACTCTGAGCTCATGGCAATGATGTGCAGAGCAGCAGCAGGAATTCAGCACACAAAACATTCTGCAGCCTGTGGAAATAACTACAAGCTCCCTAACTGCCTAAAGTACATTATGTCAAGATGCCTAAATGACATGCTCATAGTTGAAAGGCTGGAAAATACAGTCAGAAGACCGCTTTCATGTTTTAAGTGGTAAAATCAAATATGCTATAGAAGTAAATAGAGACTTACTTTTTAAAGTAAATGTATAATTGCCATACCTATGACAAAGTTGTACAACATTGCTGAATTAACTTCGGCAACTTTAAAGGATGTGCCTGTTTATTAGTGCATTCAATTCCATCACTGATTTGTTAGCTGTATTTCAAAACTGCATTGAAAACACACATCCATACACCTACACATATAAATATATATAAAATGTCAAGAATAAAATTGCTTTGAAATGTCTTTGTATTTTTGCTGCTGTAGCAATAATGAGTGTGCTAGTAAAATATGAGGCACTGCAGCACACATTCAAATTCTTTAGTAGAAGCAAAATAATTTTGCAAAGAATTTTCTTTCTGTCCAGTTCAGCAAAATTGCAAGTTGAGGTTAAGGGTTTCTAAAAAGAATTATCTTGCTTTGAATTTGTGTGAATGTCAAGCTTATATATTCTCTCTCTCCATCTCCTTCCATTTCCCCCAAATTCTCAGACAGATCTCATTCTTTACTAACATACCCAAAAGGCATATTTTTCCATAGAAGTACTAAACTCAATTTTATTCATCTTATTCAAGTCGAAGACAATGTCACACTGTCTACCTGGATGTTAACAGATGCACTTACTGCAGCACTGTACGGGTAGTGTGACGAAACTCAGCAAGATGGAGGTAAAGCAAAATAGGATAAGAGTGTAACTACAGGAGTAGCTAGTTAGTACTAAAGAGAAATAAAATCTCCTGAGAATGCATTGATTTCATTTAATATTTTGTCTGAAGTTTTTATGTTATTCACATGCATTTGGTAAAATCATGAACCTTTGTTTTCCAGGTGCTTCAGAAAATACACTTTAAAGACAGCACTTGAAATGAAGAGGCTTAGGTGGAGTTTGGGCAGCTTAATGAGCAAAATGAAACAATGGAGATTTTTAAGCATAAATACAAATGAGTGAAAGATACTGGGGTTGTTGATACATTTGATGCTTCCAGACAAAGAAATGTCTGTTTTACCCCTCACTCCACAGCTCTGTTATAGGAAAGTTTGGGAAGAATAACGGGACTCTTAGAACTTTTACAACCCTTCTGCCTCAGAATAATAAACCAAAAGACAAACCACATTCTATCTGGGTGATTTAGACAACTGCTTCCATACATTTGATTTGCCCCTCCTTTTTTCAGGCTTGGGAGATGTACACATGAACAATATTTGTCAAAGAATTTTCAGTTGCTTTCACCAGATTTGAAAATCTGAAACTGATATGAATAACTTCCACCATTCTTTTTCTTATGAAGCTCATACAGGGAAAATGCTGCTCACCAATGTACAATTTCATTTCCTTTCAAATGAAAAATTGTAAATAGATAAGGTTTTGGTATGATTTCATTCAAAAACAATTATTATTACCCTCAGTTATTCAGGCAGAAAGCAACAAATTATCAAATTACACACATGTGGGATCTGGAGAAAAAAGAAGACTGTGGGGCTTATCTGTTTTTAAATGGCTCAAGTAAGCAAAATTACAGCTTGACTCCAGGCTGCTTTATGAAGTCTGAAAACAAGGAGCTGAAGATCCATGCTTGTTCAGGCTAACAAGAGTCTTTTCATTACCACTTTGGGAATGGGATCAGGCCACAAAATGTCACGTGTTTCTTACACACAGCTCTAAACTGAGTCAACAAGTAAAAAAATCCAGTTTTCTCATATTTAGAAGGCCTTTTCTACGAACACAGTAACTTGGAATACAAAGAATAGCAGAATAGCCAAGATGAACACAAAGGAGAATATATCTCATATGAGCCAGCCTCTGGATGAGGGTTATGAAAAAAATGTTTGGAAAAACAAAGTGATAAAAATTTTTCAACCATCCTTCAAATATATGTAAAGTTATAACTAGATTTATATGTTTTTTAACAGATGTCATAACAAGTAGACCACCCAGCACCAACTGAGCCACTGAAAATAAACATCAAGATAATTTGGTAATATATACGTATAATAAATATGATCATAAGACAAAGATTTTCTTTCAGCATCACTTGAATTACATTAATTAGGTTTGAATAATTCCCCATAAATTATTTGCAGACCAGTAGAGCCAAAGTATGTACCATCCTAAATTATACGCTTTATAGCGTATCTGTTGCCCTATAAAACCAATTTGAGATCTACTTGGATATGAGTATGTATAAGTAATAATGTTAAACGAGGGGGAAAATAATATAATGAAGATATCAGGAAAAAGCAGCTATGGAACTCATTTGGTGAAGAAATTGGATATACCCAAATCTCTGTGTTTTAGGAAAGCTGGAAAAAGGAGATTTTTTTGAAGGAAAAAACTAATTTTGAAAGGTTCAGATATTTTCCTGCTCCAGTCTGGAGTTCTTGCAATATAAGTTTATTGACTGTTGTGCTGTTTTGAATTTGTATGAGGCCATTCATATCATTTATGAAATCTCATATATTACTGTGAAGCACATAATGTGGTTATGTAAAATGTGGTTTAGTTGCCAAGGAAAATAGAGAAGAAGAAAAAAAACTTTGGTGTCTTTTGGAGATTTTAGTATGCACTGAGCTTTAGAGGATAAATATGAAGCCAAATCCAACCTCAATGCTTTGGGTTTGCCCTGAGGCCTAGAAAGAACTTTGTTCTTTATGTACTCTGCCTCCACTTGGAGATAGATGCCTATAGAATATTGAGAAGCTATATGAAAAGAGAAAGTCTGCAACCACCATCCTGTCCTACTTCAAAAATACAGACTGGCTATTTTTGCTGTCAGTCTGTGAAAACTTTGATTCTTTCTTACCAGAAAGTAAAGAAATCAATAGAGTACAGTATAATGTGAAATAATGTACTGCTGGATACATCCTTTCTTATGGAGATGATTTCAGTCAGCCTTCTTTCACAGCAAATGCTGCAGACTTTACCCAAGACGAAAGCATTCTACTTTCAGTATCTGTACATTTATGTAAAAGGGAAGGTTGAAACAATTTGAAAAGTCCAAGTGATGGAGAGAGATTAAGGCTTACTCTGTGCCCCTTGCATGAAAGAGCTTTGTAGGAGTGGCAGACAGGAAAGCAAATCTGTCTGGAGGTATTATATTATCCAGAGATAAATTGGGTGTTAACTGGGTCAAACTGTGCACAGCTGTGCAGGAGAATTCAGAGCAGTGTGCCAGTGCAGCAGCCCTGCCAGCAGCTCCTTCATTCACCCATGGCAGGGAATAGAAGCTCACCCGTGGAGCATGAGGAAGGAGATCCTACACAATTGTTTAGACTGGAGAAGAAGAGACTCAGGGGAGATCTTACTGCTCTCTACAATGACCTGAAAGGAGGTTGCAGCAAGGTGGGGGTTGGCCTCTTCTCCTAGGTGACAAAGATAAGACAAGAGGAAATTGCCTCAGGTTGCACAAGGGGAGATTCAAGTTGGCTTTTTTCTTCTCAGAAAGAGTGGTGAGGTATTGGAGCAGGTTGCTTAGGAAGGTGGAGGAGTCATTCTGCCTGGATGTGTTCAAGAAACATGGAGATGTGGTACTTAGGGACATGGTTTAGTGGGCAATATTGGTGGCAAGTGGAAAGTTGGACTTGATGATCTTAGAGGTCTTTTCCAACCTTAATGATTATATGATTCTGTGAAAGACTTTTCACAAGCAGCCCCCATGGAAATGGAGACAATGGAGTGGAAAACCAATTTCCAATGCAATAAATAAAACATTGTTCAAAGCTGAAAAACTGAATGAGAAAGAAACTATCCATAGGAACACTAATAATTACTGATGCTGCTCCTAAAAGTAGAGCTAGGACAGTAATTCATTCCACAGCGTAAACATGAACAGTTCACATAAAGATGGATAGGGGACATTTTTCCTCCTTTCAGTACTTATAAGACAAAATGTTATGCTCAGGGTTTTATTGAAGTGGAAATAACTGTTTTTCTACTTTTATTACATCAGCATTCTCCATTATTAATTTTTTTAATAGACCTGTTTGAATACAGCTCACTGGGAGGCTTTGAGCTTCACAAAGATTGCCTCCCATTCACTCTTCGGAACATGCTACAAGACAGCATATTTTAAAGAGCATCCATATCATGAGCAGCACATGCCACTTCAGAAGAGCACAATCTGCTGCACTGGTGGGGCCAAACACAGAATCTGTGGAAGTGATGCAAAGTCCTTAGCCAAATTTAAAATACTCCACTGTGACTGGTTGTTGAACTCAGCTTTGCTGTTGGAAACTAAGAGTAATCTGAACAAAGATAATCTTCAGTAATGCAATGTTATCAAACCAAAGTGGATTTATAATTGCTTTGGAGAAGCCATGTTATGAGGGGAAAAAAAAAGAGGGGGGCCCAATTAACTGTAATGCCATCTCTTATCATAAGACAATAACCTTTTCCCATGAAAGGACAGAATGCTTAGGAAAATAGAACATGAAGAGCAGTTTAGGGCCAGGTCAAAAGATGAATAATCTGTTTGTGAGTCATATAATAACTGTTTTGAACTTATCATTAAGTTTGGGATTGTGAATTAAATAAAGAGGAATGTTCTTTAAATGACTAATTATATCTGATACAGACAACCAAGTATCTGTACCAAATGATTTATCAAATTTCTAGTGTATTGAAGAATAGACTGAAAGCAAAACCCATAATCTTATTCACAAACACTGTACTGCAATATTGGAGAGATGGGTCCATCTGATCAATGGCAGTTAACTAAAAACAAATCTCAACATACATAAAAGTTTTTCTTTTGCCTAGCACTTTGAAAGAGTAACAATGCTACACTCTGAATAATTTTGATTGTACCCTGAGAATAAAAATGAACGTGATAAAACTTATCTCTCTAAGCATGGATAACCAAACCTCTACTCCTTTATCCATATGCTAGCAGAGCTGATTATTAAAAATACTCTGCTCCATAGCTCATCTCATAAATCAACAGAAAGAAGAGTAGTCCACTATTTCTGAACGTAAACTTCATTTAGGGGATCTTCCTTGACACACAAATCATAGAATCACTGAATGATCTGAGTTGAAAAGGCCCACAATGACCATCTAGTTTCAATCCCCCTGCTATGTGCAGAGTCACCAACCACTAGACCAGGCTACCCAGAGCCACATCCAACCTGGTCTTCAGTGCTTCCAGGGATGGGGCATCCACAACCTCCTTGGGCAACCTGTTCCAGTGTTCACCACCCTCTGTGAGAAAAAACTTCCTCCCAATATCTAACCTGAACTCCTGGCACTTGGGCTCTATCTGCTACTGAGATTATTATTATCACATAAAAGGTAATTTTGTATCCCAACAAATCTAACCCATACATTTACCTCAGTGGAGACAAGGACCCTTCTTTTTGCCTCTCTGACACAGGATGAATTCTTGATGCAACGTGGAGCAACGTGGCTCCCCCCTCCTCTATTCTCAGCAGGCTCTTTGCTAGTTCGTCCCTTCCGTTCTGCTTCAGGCACTGGGCTATTTTGTTTATGGCTACAGCAGTCCCTGGCTGTCTTGCTTTACACCAGTAAGTGCCTTGTCTGGTTAATATATACTTTCAGTGCTCCTAAACAACTTGATGAAGGACAGATAGCAAAATAAAGAGGCCAGACCACCAGTCACTGTAAATTGGATAGCTCTGTGGATTCGAGTGAATTGAAACCAAATCATACTGATTCACAAAATATGTTTTTCTGTGCTGTGACATTGTTCTTCGAATTTCAGTTGTGGCTGCACAGATTCTTTATTTTCTGGTTGTCTATTTAAAAAGCAGACATTTCTGTTTGCTGTGCATATTCATTTCAGTATGTATTTGAAGCCAAAGAGATTGTCTGGATCCACAAATAAAATGCTTGCAGTCATTCATACCCACTCACAAATACTATTAGGGTGACCAGAAATGGAGCCTAAAATTTAGCTGTCAGATTTTGTTAATGGGTTCATAAAGTAAAAATTATAGGCTGACAGCATCCTCTGTTGGGAAACTTGCCATTAAGACATTCTGAGGTCTCTTAAAAATTCAGTGTGTGAGAAAAGTGCTGTTAATATAGTCGGGTGCTTTAGGGCAGCTATATTTCTCCTAATTTCCAAACACTATGCGTTGCTCTTGAAGTCTGAATGCATACATTAATATCCTGTCTCCCAAGGAGATGTGTAAATTTTTTTTGGAGCAAAATAGTAAGACACAAATATTATTTACATAGAGATCTTATTGATTCTTCATCACAAGGGGCCTTGACATGAAGCTTGATGTCTTCTGGCCCAGATTATGGATCTGGTAGGAAATATCTTGCAAGTCATAGAGGTAACACTACACAAAAGGTCACTAAAATCTTTACTAAACCATACTGCACAGCAAAACAATTATTTCCTGAGAAACACAGCTACACTGCAGGAGGGTCTCCATCCCACAGTGCAGCTGAGCACAGCCACCCAGAGGGAGTGGGCAGGGAGTTGCAAGAATTAGGCCCTTATTCACACTATCAACAGTCAGATACAGAGCGTGAACACTCTATAAAAGTCTAAACACAGGCATTACTATGAGGTAAATTTTTACATTCTTTAAAACCTCTATTTATTATGTAGTCTATTTTTAAGCTGAAGCTGAAGGCAAGAATATTGCAGAGGTGATGCTTTATTATCTTTCACGTCTCTTTCTTCAGCAACCCTGGGCTTCTTCTAAGTTTCAAAATCAAAGATGAGTGGTATAATGACCTCTCTGCAGATGTAAATATTCTCCTCTAAGCTACAGCAGTCAAAGGGATAGAGCTGTGATGAATACTTTGTATTATTACACCCTTATTTTCTCATCCATCTTCAGATGTTCTGCTTTTCAGTTTTTCACCATTTCTTTTGCATTCTTTAATTCCCGGTTCTCTCTCTCTCTTTTATTTTATTTTATTTTTTTTTTTATTCTTTCTCCAGCCATCTGCTATTTCTCTGTAGTGCTTATGGACATGAGAATCAACATCACTCTTCATGGTAAACTAGGGAAAACTGAGTTATAAGAAAAGTGCCCTTCTGAATCATGATCACCTGGGGCTATTGAGGATATATAAGCTTCATGTATTACTTAGATGTATTTAAGTATCTAAACACTTACCACAACAGAAGTCTACAAAGTTTATGCATACATAGATTTTTTCTAGGCAGCTCACTATAACTAGTACCCAAACCACCCACAACTATGCAGTGAAACTCCACATCACTGTATAAACAAGTGCTCCATGAAAAGCAGTTTCTCCATGACTCCTCGGGGCTTTGTGGGTTTTTTGTTATTTGTTTATTTAAATGGCTTAACAAATGTACTCAGATGCCACAGCGATAGACAACATATAAGAAGCGAATTAGAATGTACACTGGAGGAAACAGAGTATTTTAAGATCAGATTCAATTAATCAGCTATGGATAGTTCTCTTTTTCTCCATTTTATCCAGACTGGAATATTAAGTGATCAGACAGAAGCAGTTACTTGGAAGAAACATGTTTCTGGACTGCAGACAGAAGGAAAGCAAACTGCTTTCTCTATTTAATTTTTTTTTTTATTTTGGCAGTTCTTTACATTTACTCCTTCACACTTTCCTCTGGAGCATCTTGGATTTGGGCAGTGTTTTATGATTTCTGAGGGGCATCTTTCAAGAGCAAAGCAGGACAGAAAACATGTCAAATGTGATCCCAAAGCCTTAGTACAAGGTAAGAATGCTGTACTGTACTCTATTCTAAGAATTTCATTTTAAAACTTGTAAGACAAGAAGGCACAACTTTCCCTTTCCCATTTTTATAAAAGAAATTCCTAGAAAACTGTGTTTGCCATGACTGTAAAGTGAAACTGAATACAGCCACTGAAAAATATAAACCACATGTAAAATCAGAGCAAAAGACAGTGGAGAGAAATAAGCAGATTATCAACACTGAGAGCAGCCCTTTAAGAAAATTAATGATAGCAATGTATTTGATGCTTAAAATTTTGCCTCATTTTGTATCCTTTAAATGCCTTCTTGGTAGTTAATTGTAGGATTTTATATCTACCCCTGCTTCTATGTAGGATCACTTAGCAGCAAAACAAGTTCTGCCATTAATTCACTATGAAGTATATTCTGTGTACATTAGTGTGACTGATTACACTCAGCTTCAAAGAAAACACTGTCAAACAGGAGTGAACAGCACCCAGAAGTTCTGTAATTTAAAGCACTCTGCTGCTCTACGGTAATCCCCGTACAGTAGATAGGCTTTGAGTTTGTGCATTGTAACATAAAGGGCTTAAAAACTCCAAAATTACCCAGACCTTGGGTAAATGCTAGCATGTTATATTCCATATTTCTCCCTCTGCCAACACAGTTGCCTAACCACAACTCAGGAGCTATCAAGAGCAACTTGTTTGTCGTTAGCTGATGAGTCCCTCAGACATAAAAGAGAATACTTTCATTGTTTTCCAAGACTTGCCAGGCCAGTGGGTCTAATCCAAAATTATCCTATATTAGCATCAGTGGCCTTTCAAAGCACAAAAGCAGCAAGACATTTCATACTTCTTTTGGCGTGGAAGTGAAGTGTCTGCTCTGACATGGGCCATTCTGATTAGGTTGGAGAAACTAGACAGAGGTGGGTTGGATGAGTATGTCAGTCAATGGAGTCCTAAAGGAAGACGGCAACTAGGCAAGTGCATTGAGACAATAAGCATTGCACTGGGGAATCAACAAGCAGGCAGAATGAAGAAAGTTTCTATAGCAAACTACTTTGCACGCTTTCTATGAGCTGACTTCTAGGACTACTAGATCTTCATGGCCTAATGGAAAGTTCTCAGGTAGTATTTAAAACAGTCTGTCCAATACAACTTGGCCAGAAGGCTCAAGGGCCAGCTAGGTTCTAAAGGCAATAGATGCTGTATGGAGAAACTGTAGCCCTTCACTACCTTTTGCAGTGACTCTGCTGGCTTTAGCAGCCACTACGCTGAGTAAAAAGTGTACTTGATAGTCATGGACACCTGCAGCTCCCTGTAAGCTCCCATGCCTGCTGTGGGTGAGGGATGCCACCAGCAGCAGCACTGCATGGGGGGCAGTCATGCTTCTCTTTGCTTTCTTGGTGGTGAAAGGTTCCCTCAAGAGAACAATCCTGGATAGTTAAGCAGATTTCAGGGAGGGAGAAACTGTGGCTGCTTTCCCAAGGAAATCCACAGGAGGACATACTTCCTCATGAGGATGGTGGAGGAAGAAGAATAACCTAAATACAAAGTCTGACATTGTCTCTACCATGGCCCCATCGCCCTGGAATTTAGGATATTCCCAAAGTCCTGTGCTCACTGACATGGGTTGTAAATACCACTCATTACGGGAGAGATGATCTGCAGATAGACTTAATTACTATGAATTAAAATCTCTTAATGGAGCACTGGCAAAGTTGGGAATAAACTTTCGTCATTCTTATTCCTGGCACTTGAACCAGAAGCTTTTCCTTCCTATATTCCTATCACCTCCAGTGAGTGATAAGTCAGGAGTAATTATTTACTGCATGAAGATTAGGATACTCAAGTCAAGAATCACAGTTCTCCCTCTAGTTCTGTCAGTGATATAATCTGTGTCCCCAATTAAATCACAAATTTCAAGTGCCTTAGTTTGCCCATCCATGAAATGTGGATAGAATTAGTTAAACATCTGGAAAGCACTTCAAAAAACAGTGAACAAAATATGCAAAGTTAGGGTGTTCTTTCTTCTTGGGTTTTTTTTTTTTTTTTTTTTTTTCTTTTTCTTTTTTTCTTAGCCTTTCCAGCCAGGAGAATAACTCACAATGAATAATTTATGCAGTGACATGAACTCCTTTCTCTTTGAAAGCTATTCACCACAGTGTGTAATTTTTTTCTGAGTTACTTCTTATTCTACACTGGTTAAATAATGCCCATAAATATTTATTGGTTTACGGGTTGTTCATGAGAAGTTTATTCATAATATTTATTACATGAAATGAAATGAATTGGTTATTTTTGTTGTATCCAATCTCTGCTGTCTGACTAGATTCATGTAGTTCGTTAAAGCAGAACTCCTATGCAAATTATTTTTCTTATACATCAATTATATTTTCTGTATAAATTTCTGCTTATAATATCTTTTAGGGAATATCCTTAGGCATAAAATCATTTACTGGAAAAGAAATTCAGGTTCTAAGTCACAAATCCAGATGAAGAAAATTCAGTACTTTAGTTAAGAATATCCACTTGCATCTGATCCCATAGTTTCTTTTTCTTCATTTATAAAAAAAGTGAATATAATGTTAAAAATATTCAATTTTTTAAAAAATTCAATTAAATTACCATTAACATCTCCACACAGAAGTAATTTAATACGATTAAAGAGAATACTCTGTGGATTTATATTTTCCAAACGGATTAGCAATTGATCTCCTGAAATTCATCAGGTACGAGTGTGAAGCTGTAAAATAGTAATTTAAGTAAATGCAAGGAATACCAGGAGGATTAAAATGAGATCTCTAAGGCCAGTAACACTGCGGTGTAGATTTTATTGTAACATTAAATCTTTTGAAATATTTACGGGGAAGAAATATACTTTAGCTCTGAGACAAATTATAAAACACAGAAGTTTGAGCAAGCTATAATTTACATTTTCATTTACCAGGGGGAATTATTAATTTCTAGAACTGGTTCATTATTTCATAGGTCTTCAAGTAATGTGAATATGAGAAAAAAGTGAAAGTTTCTGGGTGCCACACAAAGCCTGTTTTAAACAGGTTCAAATGGTTTTGCACTTCTGTTATTGCTATCTAAAATAAATAAATAAATTTTAAAAATAATATATATTAAAAAAAAAGGTTAATTACATTTAAATTTAAAATGAAATGCAAAATAAAAAATGAAATATTTTTTGTGTTGCCTTTTCATCTTAACGTAAAATCATGGAAAAGCCAGAAAAGTAATTAACTATTACAGCATTTATATTTTAACATTTACATAGTTCATTTCTTTTTTCAAAAAGATTTTAAAGGAAATCAAGGGATCACAGTATCTCATGGGTCATAATCTCCAGTCTCTTCATTTTGTGTAGCTGCTTTGCCCACATCAACACAGTTCTCTGATAATAAATTTTACTTATTGTTCCTGAAAGTCTCAGCATTGAGGTAATAGAAAAATAGTAAGCCCTTTGGAGTCTTACTGTAACGTATTTGTTTAATGTGCACACATTTGTATGTCTGTCAACCTAAATGGCTCCCTTCGGACAAGCCTCCATACCTGTAATTGTTGCACTCATTTACAAACAGAATTTTGTAAACAAATATGTAATTTCTGCTATGGGAGACTATTGAGTATTGGGGATTAAATATAAATTAGCTTGATAGCTGCTAACTTTCAAAATATTTGACTCATTGTGTGAATTACTGCAAGAAAATACTTTTTTCTCTGATAAATCTGAGATCCAACTGTGCTTGGATTAAACCTTACAATAACTGTACTGTCAATGAATATTGGATGCTAATTTAATTCAGTATATAAAAGCTCTAAACAAAACCTTCCCATTTTGATGTTCATAACTTTTATCTAATATATTATCTCACAGTAAATTTAGTTTTCTTGTCTTTTCAATTAAATCTCAAGCAAATCTGCATTCTTTGGCGTATTTTAAAAAGATTTTAAAAAAAAAGGAGAGAGAAAAAAGAAGAAAAGAAGAAAAGAAAAAGAAAGAAAAAGAAAAGAAAGATAAAAGGCTTAACAGAAAGTATGGCTATAGATTAAGATCCAAATCTAACCTGTCTCACTAATTCTAAAATAGCCAGACTTGAAAGACATATTCTCTTGATTTTTTTCTGCTGCTTTATATTCACTGACACAAGGGAACTCTTCAGCAAGATGATGTTTCCTGAAACATAATAAGTGTTGGCAAGCTCAAAAGAAGCAATGACTACAGAAGACATATACCTATTGTTTCAGACAATAAAATGATCATGCAGCCTCTAATCTTTCTGCACTCTCATCCTGCTACACAAAACAACATGGGTTAAAAGAAATCACTACAAAATATAATAACAAAATCTGCAGCAGATATCTCAATATCTATGCATTTACCAATGACTTTACCCATAGCAACACAAACAGCAGGATTTTCATGAAGTTCCTAAACTTAGCAGTGGCTTAACCCCGAACTCTACTGCTGTCTGTAAGGACTATCGCTACGGATCATGCCTAAACAAATGAAGTAGAAAATCACATTTTAGTGCCATTCAATGTATTGTCTTTATTTGAGATGCAGCTTGTCAGTACCAAGCAGTTAGAAGACTATATACATCACGCACATGTGCCCTCGTGCTACTGTTAACTTGTGAAAGAAAATGAATCATGGAGAATAAAACGCATTTTCCCTGAGCTCAGTCACCTCTTCATTTAAAAACAAAGCTAGCAAATCCATTTGTATCTGGCCATGTCCAAAGCTGCTGCTACACGGTATCTATAACTAGAGCATGAGGCAGTGATAGATAAATGATGATGATGATTTTGGACAAAAAAAAAAATAAAAAAAAATCACATATAATAAACCTTTATGAGGGTTTAAAAGGCTCAGAAGATTTGGGATTTTAGAAGCATAAATTCTTCCCAGCTCCACTCGGTGGAATTCCACAGCTCCTCCTGCTGCTCACAGCCATATATTATTTAACACATGCAGGAAAGAAGCAGCTTGAGAAAAGCAGGTTCTTATAAACCAGATGCATGGCTGCCTCATGTATTTTTCCTTAGATTATTTCAGATGGCTTTTCACAATAGGAAATGAGTGATGCTGTTGCCAAAATGACAAGAGTTAGCAACAACGTTGGCTGATCTCAGACTTCACCAGTTTGTATTCCCCAGTACATTCAAACTTCTGAATTCTTGATATATGGGAACTCTTTCTATTCTTAATTTCTCTCTTTTCCTGCCATTTCAGTGCTTCCTTTATTTCTCCATTTTGAGGTTACCTCCTTCCAGCCCCTCTTGGGACATAATGTGTTGTGTAGCGCTTCTAATTACCATCCTGTTGGGCTTTTGCACAGTTGGTCAGTGTTCCTGGTTTATTTACTAGTCCATTGCATTACCCCACCTTCACACTTAATGAGCAGTTTTTAATATATACTTTTTAATTGTCAACTCTCAATTGAATATTAGCAGCCTATGAGAGAGAACTGAAATATCAAATAAAAAAAAAAAAATAAAAGGAAGGAAGGAAGGAAGGAAGGAAGGAAGGAAGGAAGGAAGGAAGGAAGGAAGGAAGGAAGGAAGGAAGGAAGGAAGGAAGGAAGGAAGGAAGGAAGGAAGGAAGGAAGGAAGGAAGGAAGGAAGGAAGGAAGGAAGGAAGGAAGGAAGGAAGGAAGGAAGGAAGGAAGGAAGGAAGGAAGGAAGGAAGGAAGGAAGGAAGGAAGGAAGGAAGGAAGGAAGGAAGGAAGGAAGGAAGGAAGGAAGGAAAAAGAAAGAAAGAAAGAAAGAAAGAAAGAAAGAAAGAAAGAAAGAAAGAAAGAAAGAAAGAAAGAAAGAAAGAAAGAAAGAAAGAAAGAAAGAAAGAAAGAAAGAAAGAAAGAAAGAAAGAAAGAAAGAAAGAAAGAAAACAAAAAAAATCCTTGATAACAAAAACTACATATGAGTCTGGCTGTATGCAACTACTTTCAAAATTGTAGAAAACAAATATCTGCAGACAGCCCCTCTAAATAGCAACAGGAGCCAGGCATGTGACATGTATTCTGTCAAGCATTTCAGGGCACAGTATTGCAGAAGGGAAGCTCAGAAATAATTCACCCAAAGCTGCATGAATTTATGCTGGGAGCTGTTTAAGACAAGTAACTTGTTTACGGAGGCTGAACCCATGTGGAAGTAAGAACTAAGGAGCAATCATGAAGTAACTGAAGGGCTGGATTCTTGGAAATGGGGTAGGGAAATTTGCAGACACATCTGGTTTACTCCTAAGAGGGAAAAAAAAAACATTTAAAAAAAAAAAAAACAACAAAACAAAAACAAAAACAAAAACATTTAGTAGTAATGTAAATTTCATTAACTGAAAAACAAACCAAACAATATTATAATGCAATGGACCAGATGAATACATATATATATTTACTGTATTGCATTACTGTAGGATTGCATTGCTAGCAGGATGAGGGAAGGGATTGTCCTGCTCTAGACTGCACTGGTACAGCCTCATCTTGTGCAGCTTTGGAAACCAGTGCAAAAACGTATCAGAGAGAATCCAGAGGGCTACAGAGATGGGGGATGGTCTAGAGAGGAAGAAGTATGAACACCAGCTGAGGTCCCTTGGTTTGTTCAGCCCAGAGAAGAGGAGCTGAGGAATGGCATCATGGTGGCTGTAGCTCCTCACATTGTGTGGAGGAGCAGTGCAGAGCTCTGCTCTCTGTGGCAGTGACAGGGCCCAAGGGAACAGTATGGAGCTGTGTCAAGGGAGGTGTAAGATGTCAGGAAAGGTACTTCACCAGAGGGCAGTGGGCATGGAACAAGCTCCCCAGAGCAGTGATCACAGCCCCCGAGTTTCTAGAGTTTGAGGAGCATTTGGACAATGCTCTCAGACATTGGGTTTCAATTTTGGATGGTCCTATGTGGAACCAGAAGTTGGACTCAATGATCTTTGAGTCACATCCAGCTCAGGATTTGCTATGTCAGTGCCCTCTTGTCCCATCACCACAGGGAGAAGGAAAGGTTGGATTCACTGCTGACAAGGAGCGGAAAAGTTGGAATGAAGGGAATTCTTCAAACAAAAATGACTACTTCCTCATCCTCAAGAGCCCAAGAATATCATCCAGCTCCATCTCTGCTAACTCTTCCCAGACAACCCTTCAACTTCATCAGCTCCTGCCATCTTCTGCAAAGATCTCGCTCTGCTGTAACATTTAAGTTTTCCTTTCATGGAACATGTTCCTCCTCTCAGCCACAAAATAAATAAATAAATAAATAAAAATAAAATAAAATAAAATAAAATCAAGTTTGCTTACAGCCCTGAAAAGGATTGATCCAGCTTTTGTCTAGCCACAGAAATGAACCACCAGCCTCTGTTACTTCCCCATATTGCAATATTAAGCACAGTACAGAATCCTAGGGAGATCAAACGCAGACAGATTACACAGTACAAACCACCTAATTCCTGAGCAATGTGAGGAGCTGGGCAAGCAGTATCCTTGGTCAGCACCTCCTCATTTTTAAACTGGAGAGCTCCTTGTGGTAAGAAGCCATTCCTTTTGTTTAATTTTTGGCTTTTATCTTAAACCTAAGCTGTCACCACCTTTTTTTCAGCCACAGACTTTGGATTCCTTGCTCTGTAGCTGTGAAATAGATATGAAATACAATTTTGGAGACAAGCTTCCAAAATGGCAGTCCTTGATACCCAGCATTCCCGAGGGCTCCTAGAGAAACTGTGAGCTCTGCTAGCTTTTTAGCAAGATTTTTATTATTATTGAGAAAAACTTGAGAGAGGAGGGAGGGAAAGCCAGACTGACTGGCGACTTCACAGTTTCTTATTGCTGGTAAACTGGAGTTATTTTAAAATCCATCAGGTTAATCAGAGCAGTAAGGTCTGTGAAGCATCAATGACTTATGGTGGATCTTTTATCTAATTAAATGGAGGAAAAAACTGTGAGGGAGTCACAGGCAGATTCTCTCATTGGCATCAGGATCACATTCACTGCAAGTCACACTGAGCACTGGTATAGTCTTTGATTATTTTAAAGGGACAGTGATACAGAAAACATTATAGGAAGGAACAATTTCCACCAAGCTCCATGGTTTTGAATTTCCTGGAGAAGATCTAAGTTGTTTGCACCCCTTTGTAGGAGGTGGCAAGACAAGAAACATTCCAAATTGCAAGAGTGCTTGGGTCCTTGGAGAGTAGAGACCATGCTGCAGAGTATCTCTCAAATTTCCAATTAAGTATGTAAGCCTTGATTAGGAAGCAATCAGGAAGGAGGGTAGAACCTTAGAAAATGGAAAATGTTACCTTATTTGCTCAGAACAGTGGTTTTTGGACTGTTTCTGCCCTGCAATGCTACAGACTAAGTTGTACTGCTGTTGATGACAGCAAAGTAGTGTCCAAGGTAGATATATTTGACCTAAACACAATATATGGGTTTGAAGCAAATCCCAAAAAGAAGCTGAATGTGAAGTACTGTATGACAGAGCCTACTGGGTAGAATCTTTGGAGATTTTTTCAGCATCAGTAGTTTCCGGAGGAAAGCACATATACTGAAACATTTAGTTGGTCTGTAGAAGGACTTCACAGCTCATTTCAACTACAATCCTGTTTTTGTGGTTTGTTTTTTTTTTTAACTTTTATTTCCACAAATCTAAATATTCTCTTATTGCAAGAAAATTGTGCTACTTCACTTTCCTTAAAATACTGCTGGTGTGACCTGAGAGATGTCAGAGCATCGTGCCATATTCCTGGGCTTGATGTTTTTCCTCTTCCATGATGAGAAGTTCAGCTCATTCCGGCATGAAACCAGTTGACACTGAGAACACAGCTGGGAGCTGGAACACACATACATACAAACACCACAGAATTTCTTTGTTCTGGACATCACCCTGTAAAGTAGTAAGGCCAAAGCCACACTGTAATCTCTACCTCCCTATTATTCTTTATTTCCCTCTTTTTAGGTACAGGCAGAGATCAGTTATTTCCTATACATTGTTCAATAGCAATGTTCTCTATATACTATAATCTTGCAATCCATCACACAGTCAAAGGATAAAAAGAATCTTTTTGCCAGCTTTTACTTAAAAGACCCATATTCAAATTTTTTATTTTTTTTAAAAAAGGTCTTGTAAGATTAAAAGATATATACATTACTTTAAGGACAGCAGTAATTTTAAGGCATTTTTGCAATTTTACATTTTGGTTGGTTTTAAAGTAAATTTCATTACTTATGGTAACATTCACCAGAATCTTCTGACTGGAATATGCATAGTTCTTTTAAATGAACATCAGGCACACAACTTTCCTTATTCCTTATTTTGACCAGAATAAAACAAATGCAGAAAAAAATAAGAAAAAGAGAAGCTCTAAGGGGAAAGTAAGTGTTTGATCCAACTGGCCAGATGAAACAAAGCAAGCTGGTCTCCAACACAAGTAATGCTGAGGTAATTTCTGTAATTTCTGAGGTACTTTACTTTCAACAGACAAGATGGGATGAACATGCATTTCCATATTGCGAGTGTAGTCTTGTCAGAGCTCACAAAACAACGCAGGTCTGACTTTTTCACTTTAACAAAACTGCTTTCTAGTACTGAAAAGAAATCAGAATGACTAAACTCAAAAATTCCACTTATTTCTCTCCAAGCAAGATTTCATTAAAGATCTCTGTAGTCCTCTACAGCCACTAAGAAATTCTGACAATTTTAACTGGTCTATATCCTAGTACACCATTTACAGCTTGCCAGATAGATCAGATCAGTACACGCATTCCACTGCCATTTGGATAAAAATCAATAGAGCACAGCATGTGAATTGGAGAGTCAACAGAATCAGAGTTAACTCTATGTACATTACTGGTTGAAAAACAAGGTCAGGCTTCAGTATGAAGAAAAATATCTACTGTCTTTCATGAGTGGAAGACTTCAAAAATACCATTTGGGGCACCTTGAATGGAGGGTAGAAATGTCTCACACACAGACTGTTAGACATTTGTTTTACTTCTGTATTTAAAAGAAAAAAGAAAAAAAGAAAATGAAGTCTTACATTGCATCAGTAGTCTTTTTGTAAGAATTTATAAAAATGAAGTATCAAATCAGGAGCAAAAGCATCTGTGGTGTTTTATTATTATCTTTTGAAAGAGCTGCGCATTTTGCAGGCAATACTGAATTTATAAAATTGGAGGGGAAAATAGTTCATTATCATAAATGGCAGACTGTCAACAAAAAAGGTCTCTGCAGTAGTGAGCTGAAATTGGTAACACTAGGCTTGTAAGGGACAATGAAGTACAACTGGAACCATCAAAGAAGCAAGAACCTAAAAGGCGCCTGAAAAGGGGAGAGAACAGCCTCCAGCTTCCATGTCTGAGAAACACAGACTAGTGTTATATCATCTGGGCTGACTTTAGTGCCAACTGCCATTAAACACTAAAGCTGAAACTGATACTTAAGCTCTTTTCCCGCAGTTTCAACTATTGTTTTCTTGTTCTCCTTTCCAAAATGCCACAAGTTTCTGGGCCAGTATTTAGTGCCAGTTCAAATTAAGGATTTTTCGTTCTTTAAAACTTAATCCAAAAAGCTCTACTACCATACTGGTTCTGACTGGGTGTAGACCAGGAATCAAAAGACCAGGAATCTCGATACATATTCAGTGCTTATAGGTTTTCTTTTTTCTTGGTCTTGAATGAGGACAGGATGTTTTAATTGGTAGGATATGTTTTGATTATATTGTTTCCTTTGAATGGATCTTATTTTCATGACCCTATTTCATCTGTTCTAAAATCCCCGTATTTAGATCAGCTTGCTTTGCATTTTAAGAGTAGTTCACTTGGTTTTTGTAATTCTAAATACACAATTAGCTATAAACTACTGAGAAATAATGCAAGACATTCACTCCTTCTGAGCTGTCATTTAACAAAGATAATCTAAGTCTGGAAGCATTTTAACATGAAGATACTGTAGATAATCATGGATTTGACATAACCATCTATCTAATAGATGGTTGGCTGCTGTGGTTTCTTGGTTTGGTTGTTTTTTTCCTTTCTATTCAGCTACCAGTGTTAGTAACATTTCCATCTAGGAAAGTTCATTGCTGCCTGGTAGTACTTTAACAGGAATGAAGGAATATGAGCCACGAGAGTTTGTGCAGTGACTGTCAGAAAATAAGGATGGTAATACTTTTCTGAAGTAATATTTTTCTGAAGCTAATATTTTTTTCTTATGATGCAAAATAAAATGTAAAAGCTTTTCAAGACAGGATTTGTCTTGGTATTATCTCGATGTTATCTGCAATAACATCTATATAGTGCACCCACAGCAGGAGGGCATTCAACCTTCCAAAATTATCCTTAGCATCATTTTTAGATTTTTTCACCTTTTTACTTTTCTAAACTGCAGACAAACTTTCTATTTTAAATTATACATTGCAAGTTTCTCACTGCTGTTTCTTTTTCTTGTTGTTTCGTCTAAAGTTCTTCAATGAGATTTGTTGATAGCGGGCGATATATTCGATTTTATTTTCTAAAGTTATTATTTTCCTTTCACGTCTTCCTCAAAAATTAATTAATGAATTAAATTAAACTAATAAAAAGAAATCTAGTTCTGTCTTCATGTTATTCAAGTTATTTGTTTATATAACTTCAAAACACAAAGTTTCAAACACAAAGTTCTTATTCTTGAATGTACTGAAACTGTGATCTTTCACTTATATCTATACATACAGTCCTTTTCACAAGTCTTATACTTCTCCAAGTTTAATAACTCATTCTTGGTATGCTGAGCTATAGATATAATGGTTTAGGGCACTGAGCAATGGTATTAAACTGTAATCACTGTGCATCATGGAGATAAGAAAGTGCTAACTTGTTTTGGGTTAATTTTCTTGCCAATATATCTGTCCCACCTTGAGGTAACTCTCTTTGAATTACATGGGCAACCCTGGAGAAACCAAAACCTAAGACAAGGTGCTAAGTTGGAAGGGGATGAATACAAGCCCTCCCATAAGATTAATTACAAATCCTCCCCTACAAGAATCTCCATCTGTAGAACTCCCACAGAGATCATCACTGCACATTTAATACAGAAGCATAATAACGGGAATGAGACCTGGGCTCAGTTGCCTAGAATACACCTTCTGCACTCAATTATGTACCTTAATTTCTGCAGCCATTACTCTTAAAATGTAGAGACATCTACATACATTTCTGGATGACAAACTGAGAGGAGCTGGACCACATGGAAATTAATAGATACAATAAGAATATTAACAGATGTCTATCAGATCTCTATCCCCCATCCCCAAATATGACCTTGGTTCTGGCTTCCAGTTAATGAAACATGCCACATCTTTTACCCGTTGACTTTTACCTTTACGTTCCTTGGATAGAGTGGTGATAAGTGGCATAATAAAAATGCAAGCTATGTAGATTTTGGTCTGTCCAACACTGAATTTGCAAACAACGCCATGCAGAGTAGACAATATACTGATGACAATAACTAAGAGTCTTGATACTTGGTTTTAGGATGAGATTCAAAATAGAGTATCTGCTTGCTGAAGTGTTGGATTTATCCTTCATAGAATCCGTAAGACATTCCTACTACTCTGCCTTGACAGTATTTCATGAAGCTTGATCTGGGTAGATTTGTGTTACAAAAACCATTGAGAACAGTGACAAGGGCACATCATACTGAGAACAAATTCTGTAGATTCATTTTGTTTTGCTTTGTTTTGTTTTGTTGTTTTGTTGTTGTTGTTGTTGTTTTGTTTTTGTTTTTTTGTTTTGTTTGTTTTTGTTCAAGAATGGCTTAATCAAGATATGAGAAAGAGCAAATAAGCAGGACCTGATTCCCTGCTTGTCATCATCCGACTTAATACATTCTGGGAATTGCATGTTGCTCTATGGCATTAATGCCTACACTCTTCACCTGTGTTACCATAATCTTCAGAGCCTCAGATCTAGGCAGAACATAACATGACCATAAATCTGCATGCAATACACTACTATAGTGGAAATGGTAGGTCATGGCTTAAATCAGTGACTGAGCACCTGGAGGGAAGGTAGGGCCAACCCAGGGGAGCTCAGGTGCATGCATCCTAGACCTCATTTAAGGGTTGGAAGTGGAGGCAAGGCTATCTCTCTAGAGATCTCTGCTTACTTGGGGATTTTACAGTTCTTCTGAAGGTAAGCAGTTTCTTTCTCTTACTTCTACACCTATCCCTGTTACGTCAGGGAAGATCCTCATTCACTGTGGCATGAGGCCTTGCTGCTCTGCTGTACTGTTGTGCTTTTTATTGCGTTATAGCTATCACACAGATGAAAGCATCACACAAAATGAAGGCTATAAAAATGGTCATTCACTCACATAGTTATAGTAATGAAACTCACATTTCAGTACTCAGTTACGTTATGCAAAGGGACCATCTCCATGCTGCATTCATTTTTGTATTAAATACAAAATGGGTAACTTTTCAAAAATAACTTTGTTCCAATCTTTCTTCCAGTAAAAAGAAATGATAAATTCATGGGGAGAACTTTCTTATCATCAAAATTGTTATTTTTAACCAGTAGAAGTAAGCCCTCTGGTGTGTTTTACCATTTTTTATTTACTTTATTACAAAAATATTTGTTTATTCATTGCTAAAAGAACAACAACATTATAACACTGAGTGGTTATGTTTTTGGTTTGTGTCTAACAATGCAGTAATTCAGGGTAATTTTTTCATCAAGGGAGTTAATTGATGAAGCTCTTACATCAAAAGGAGTAATAATTTTAGTTAGTACAGAGCTATGTTAGATGCATTTTTGTGAAGATGTAAATGCAAATTCTCTGTAGTCTACAGCTTATTTAAAATAAATAAATAAATAAATAAAATAGGAAGACAAGCAAACAGTGAATTTAATCTCTTGAGCACCATCTAATGACCAAACTGTAAAATCACAATGACCACTAAGCACACTAGTTAGCATGTTAAGAAAGATTGAACATTTTGACTCAGGTTGGTCTAGAGTTACCTTCAGAGGTTCAAATGGAAAGGAGCTTTTTGCTGAAATGGAAAACTCCATGAGTAGTGTCCGTTTTGACAGAATTACTGAGGAAGTTCCCTGTGAAAACACTACCTGTAAATGCTAACATTTTGTTTTAAGAGGCCTTGATTATTTTTTTCCATCATATAACCACAGATGTACTTAAATGATTAAAAAGACTCACTGTTATTAGTTTCCTTCTGAAAGAGGAAAAAATACGTATCAACAAGAGGCAACTAAGCACAGTCATAAAAAATACGTATCAACAAGAGGCAACTAAGCACAGTCATTCAGTACTTTCAAATGTTCTATTGAACTAGACTTGCAAATAAGACCTCAAAGTTCTAGCTGTGCTACTGCTAGCATAGTATTTTGTACTTACAGTGGCCCAAGCACATACAAAAATTAAAAGACAAGTCTGTCCAGAAATTAAATTATTTAAGGACAGCTTAAAAGCAATAAGAACACCTCCAAAAAGAAGCTAGGATGAGTAGTATGAATGAATGTTAAGCTTTCTCATGTTAGGCATGTACGAACCCTTCATATGGCTTAAAGTGTCAGTCTCAGCAAAAGACTGGATTCAAGATCAGGAAAGACAATGAAAAAGATGTGATGAAGGGAATGGAAAGGCAGAAATGTGACAGATATGGAAGGGCAAGAAGTGATATGGATCAGACAGGAAGAAAAGGTTAGACAGAGCAGCAAAGTCCTCTTAAGGAGGAAGAAGTGACAGTACTTCCACCAGAGTCTGGATGAATGGCACATTAAATGCATTTAAGCATTTTTATGCTAAACTAGAAAGCTTGAGTTGCTCACAGAATAGACCAAACTGAGGCACAGATGGGATACTAAACATGTCCTAAATATAGGAATCTAATCTTCCTAATAGCATCAGAGATTTTCTGAAGGAGGTTTTAGTTCAGATCAGGAGTGTATTTGTACTGCAAGGGGGGTTGTTGGTGGTGCCCCCTTTACTGCACTTTGCTTTGTAGCATGATTCAATCTCACAGTGCACAAACTGGATTTCTTTATAATGAGTGTATGCTGCAGTGCCTTGAAGCATAGGTACCTCTGGGTCTGATCCTGCAAGAGCTGAACCAGTTTGGACTACATCTTGGTGGAGTTCTGCCAGGAAAGTCAGGTTTTCAGCAGACTGTGGCAGGTTCAGACTGCCCTACAGAAGCAATCTTCCTCTGTGCCATCCTCACAAATCAGTGCTCCCAGCACAGCATTTTGAGAGTGAATGGTTGTGGACCAACTTTAGATTTCAGTGTTCTCTTTGAGCCTGGTGTGTCTGGCAGAGACGGTGGCATTTCCCTTGGAGTTGGAGCTCCATCGTTATGAATGCCACTTTCACTCCTAATATTGGCGGCCATCGACTCAGCCTTCATGCCAATGCAAAAATTGTTATTCAGCGAGAGTGGGGTGGAACTGGCTAAAATAAGGGCCTGATTTACAATTTATTCTCCACCCAGCTTCACTCACTGCCTGTGTGTGGCACATGGGGCTCCCATTAGCAGGTGTCAGTGGCCCAGAAGTGCTTGCGTAGGTTTGTCTGGGCAGCAGGAGAGGCTGGCCCTTGAAAAGCAGGTGCTAATTGATTGGGGTTAGTGCAGCCGCCAGGGCAGAAAGACTCAGTGTTCTGTGCTCCCACCTCCTGGCATGACAAGCAGCAGTGGCATTTATGCACTTCATTAAAAACACCACCCTGTCCATCAGAAGAGCCCCCAGATCACAGCGTGGACTGAGGGGCATTGAGTGAGTGGCAGTGGGAAGTTTGCACAGCACCTGCCTGTGTTGTATCTGGCACACGCTACTGCTAGTAGGCCCCATCTTTCATGAGCAAATAAGCTTGCAAAGATTTTTATATTTTTAAATACATATATATATATATATATATATATATATATATATATATATAGCCTGAGAAGAAGAAGTGGGTATTTTGGCTAATTCTGATTTCCCACTTCTGCCTACCCAAAAGTGTCTCCCACCTTCTGCAAGCAGTGCTGGGCTCTGCCAGTGTCCAGACAAGGAGCCTGAGCTGTAGAGCAGCAGGGAGAGAAGTTGCAGAGATTTCCACTTGAATGTGCTTCTGCTGGACCGAACGAAAACAAAAAAGAGAGTTTCATCGGCCAGAAGGGGGCAGAGCTGGCCGGGAAACCGCCGAGCAGTGCTGTGCCCGGACTCGCAGCCGGAGGCGCGGTGGTGCAAAAGGCAGCAGTGGGTCCAGGAATTCGAGGGGCCGGTAGTGAGAGACGGACTGCTGCATCAGGATCGTCTCTTCCAGTCCCACTGTGTCAAATCTCTCTTCTTTCTCATAAAACCATCAGTTTCACAGACAGCAGTCAGAATGCACAGAAAAGATTTAGAGTGAGCTGCGTGGTGAAGCAGGTTTGCAGTCACCCTTAGAAGTGTCCTTGGAGATATTCAAGGTCAGGCTGGACTGGGCTTTGAGCAATCTGATCTACCTTTAGATGTTCACTGCGGGGGGGGCTGGACTAGGTGACCTTTATAGGCCTCTTCCAACTCAAACAGTTCTATGAAGTGGTGACATCCTCCAGTTAAGGAGGTGAGAAGTTCTGCTTCTCCTCATTTTCAGACTTTCCCTGGTAGTATGGCTTCTGCTTCTAAATACAACCAGCTTGCTGTCGTTCAGAGAATGATCCTAATTCCTCCCAGTCCCAGGCTGGCTCTCAGTGTTCCTGGCCCGATTTCACAGCTCCATTACGTGAGAGCTGGCCTGTCACAGTGGCTCCGCCATACACTGGTGTGGCACATCTATGCTGATAACACCATGAGCTCGAGTCAGCAATCCCACTGGGCTCAGAAGAATGCAGCTTTCATGACTCAATGCTCACCTGCAAGAGTAAATCTCTTAATTTGCAGTGGAGAATTGTGTACCTGTGAGGCTCTCAGATTCTCATTAATATATGAATAAGTTTGTTGAGCTACTCAGGAGAATGAGTTTCACTGAAAAACCACACCTGACAGTTGTGTCCTATTTGCATTATATTTAGGTCTGCTTAGACAGAGATCTACTCTGCTAGTCCTCAAAAATAGATGGAAGGTAAGCAAATAAGGGAAGGAGAAAGATGGTTATCAAAGATGTCAGGGATTTGGGCATTTCAGTCAAATCTGTCTTTCAGCTTATCATTTCTGTGCAGAAGAACATGATGGAAAATGTGTGGCCATACCACCAGTTCTGGCAGAACCCTTTCAACATCTAATACCAGAAAAATCAAGTCTGTTTGTCCTTCAGGCAATTCCCCAAAGAAGAAAATTAAGGTTATTATTTATATACACGTTCTGACTGTTCCATTAACGTATTTAAAGTCATTGTGTGACACACTTCATGGAGTAAAGCATCATGTATTCTCAATGTAGCTCTCAAACATGAAATGATTGATTACTACAAGAGGTGCAAAACAGCTGATTAGAAGTAAAATTTCCAGCCAAATGCACATGTGCTGTTGTGGATGGCAGTTGTGCTACTGCACATCTAGGGGTAATGCCAGGCTGTTTTTTCCTCTGTTACTCTTCTGCAGGGTGACAATACAAAAATGTCTTAGCAAAATGATCATGTGCCTGGTGAAAGTCAGCAGCTTATTTCATTAGTTATTAAAGAGATGCCTGTAATGGAAATGCTTATAATGAGTTGATACTATTTGGCTTTTTTTTCCCCCTTGTATCGCAATAAGAACTTCATAGCAATAATGTAAAGCTGTCCCTCGTGGCTGCAGTTATATGTCAAAGCCTGACCCATCTTTTTTGAATCTGAAAAGAAAAAAAAATCTCCGGAATGAGGAGGAAGTGAAGGCAGCTTTTAGCTAAATAGCACAAACTCACAGGAAAGAACAAGATGAAAACAAAGATTAATATCCCCATGCAACATACACTGTATTTTCAGAAGTCAAGTGCTCGGGTCTCTTCGCTGCCATGTGCATTAGAACGAGTATTTGCAATGTGTTGTAAAGCTAACAAGCTTGGTTAAGCAGAGGTGTGTGGTCTTTCAAACCGTATTCCCAGGGTATAACCTCCCTCCTCAAGAAACTCATTTATCACTGTGATGGTTTCACCTCATTTGAAGCCAAGTTATTGTCACCCTTAAAATAATGTACCTTGACAGGAAAAATGAAATTCATTTGAAAAGTTATACAGTCATCACACTCTGGAGTCAAAATATAGACTATCACGTCAAAACATTAAGCAGATGAAAACTTTTTCTATGTATATGTTGTAGGTGGTATTTGTACCACAGCTTGTTGGTTTTTTTTTAACTGGATGTAAGTATTTGGTCGTGTGCATGTGGAATAATACACGGCCTGTGGTTGGTTGCCTTTACAGGGAGGTGTACATGCTTCATAGCAGCCCTGGTATGGCAGCCAAGGCTTTTAAAACGTTCAGCCAGACTGAGAAACATGCACATGTATTTAATAGGCAGTAACTGTTTAAATGATTGGTCACCCCCTGGTGCACGGCTATATTTCAGGTGTTGTGAGTGTGCTAAATCTTCTCCTGTCCTCTTTTGCAACTGATGTTTGCACTCTGGAGTCTCTTAAATCTTTCTCTTTGACCTTCTATCCTCAAAAGTCATTGAGGACCCAGGGCTGGACTAAATGAAGCTCCGAGTGGAAACTATTCCAAGTTAAACCACAGTCCCTCAGATATGTATTTTCAAATCACTTTGACACCCATTGCTCACTCTGGAGGAGCCCCAGAGCACTTTGTGCCAAGTGCAGTCACAGCTGCCTCTGCCTGAGTCACAGGCTGCTCAGGCCTCTGCAATGGCTTTTGGCTTTGGGATTTGCAGATATTATTTTGAAGACCTTAGGTCTGTTGGCATTTTTTTTTTAGCTGACTGATTTCTTGAAATAATTCTTTTTGTCTTTATACAACTGTTTTCACCTATACTAATTTTCAAAGTGTTCTTGAGGGTCATATGACATGTCTATGAATGTGCCATAGGATATTCCTTGTGGCTGTACCTATCAGGGTAAGCGGGTGTCTCCTCAGCTGTGTATAACTTTTGTATTTCTTTTCACCAGTGTTTGCATATTCAGCTGTAAGAGCTGAACCTTTAAATCTGCATTTAGACTTTCATTTAAGCAGCCTGAATTTCACAATTGTGACTTTTTTTTCTTCTGATACATAGGGGACTGGAAAAGAAGCTTAGAATTGCAGTGAAAGCAACAGGTAGCATAAATTATGGGAGATGAGCTACACGTAAACAAAAAGGGAAAGGCTCACAAACAAACTTTCACATAGGAGTGTTTCTTCTCCCTTCCCTACCAGTTTATTTCTGGCTTGCATGTCTTTCTAATTATCATATTCAATCTGTTTTACTAAGTTGTCGTGCACAGAGAAAAGCACCTTGTCATCATTTTTCATTTGGATACATACACAATCAAAAGAAATAATTCTGCAAGAGCTCTGGGGCATTGGGTTTAAAGGGGCTTAGGGGCTGCCTCAAAAGCCAACTTGCTCTCCTTACATAAGGCTCAGAAGTCAAGGATGAATAAATATTATGTAAAACTTAAAGCCAATTAGTAAAGCTCCAATGCAAATCCTTTTTGTAAGAATATTCAATTTTGAAAGAAACCATTTGCAAGGATTTATTTTACTGGGATTTCATTCTGAGGCAAACAGCACTTCTGACAATTTTAAAGCATGCCTTGAGGATATTTTTGCAAATTAATATTTCAATTTTTATTCTGTAATAACTTTTCATTTACTTTTTTCTTAGTTTACCTCATAGTCATACAACATATGATCAAATTCCAGCCCACACAAACCATAAGAAAATTAAATGTTTCCATCTTGTCAATTGAAGAACCTTAAATCCAAAACAAGAAGACATTTGAGAAGCCTGGTTTCTGGAAAATGTTAAATATTCCAGATTTTGTGCCAGTTTAACACAGCTAAATGTCAAACCCCTTTGCAAAACAAATTTCTGTTTCATTGCAATAAAATCTAGTAACTGGAAATTATAGGCCTGGTCAGTAAAACGGCCATATTTCTCAAATGCTGAGCTTAATACTGATAAAAGAATCAGTTGGCAAAACTGGGTCTTACGCATCTTCAAAAGTCCATCCTGCGCTGCAAATCTGCTTTTTTTTTTTTTTCCTTCATTAGTAAAGTTGCTTAATCAGCAGCTTCTCAGGCACACAGTGAACTACTGCATTAAGGAGAAAGTATAACAGTTTTAAGGTAGCTTATTTACCGTGTGATCAGCTGTGATTTGTTCAACTCCATATAACAAGAATTGAAATGAACAAGAGATGCATTCTAAGGTACTGATAAACTTCTATTACAAATTTCCAGCTCCCTTCCACAGTTTTCTAACAGAGTAAATATTTATGTTCACTTTTAACCAATTCTGATATTTAGAGGTGGATTCAAAATGATTCTGAGCTGTCAATCTGTGTAAAATTTAATTACTAAACAACTTAGCAGTAGCTGTAATGAGAAAACTTTAGTAGGGCTCAAAATCTCACAGTGCTACAGAGGCTTTCACCAAACCTTCTGCTTTCCCAGCACCAGACAAATAAAAATGCTTTTTTTTCAAATGCCTTTTCTCCTCCCCTTTATACATCTTACCCGAAGCTATTTTCCTTTGCTAATCCTATTACTTAAGAGTAAGGGATAACTGAAAGCACTAAGTATGCAAAAGGTGATTTCATACGTTTTATTGGCTAGCAAAAATAGTACCAGCAAGCATAGAAATATTTTACTATGGGGCTGTGAATAAAGCACAAAATAAACTCAAAATGGTATTAAGATGGCAGAGATTATTTGTGTAACAGTCACTGCGACTGAATTTTAATGCTAAACCCACTCTGTTCATCCTAAAAGATGATCATACAAACGCATAAGAATAATATCAGGTGGGAAGGGCTGTTTCTATTCTTGGGAAGATGAATCAAACCTGAAATAAAAGGGAGGCATGGGCAGAGGAGATTATCCATGCTATTAAATAAACAAAGAAAACAAGAGGAATGTTGACAAAAGCAGTAAAAATTATGTTCTGTAGTCACAACCTGCAGAACACTGTTCAGGGAAAGGATTTGGTGATAACCGTTGACAGACACTTAAGAACAGCAACCTGATGTCTGGTAGTAGTTAGGAAGGCAAACAAAACATGGGGAAGTGTAAATAGAGAGGAACAGAATGTAGATCTTAACAGATAACTGTGTCCAGTTACAAAGGGCTGATGTGGCCACACCTGGAGCACCTCATGCTGCTTTGGGCCTTGTCTAACAGGAACTCAAGCATAGGTACAAGGGAGGCAAACACAAACATGAGCTTAAGAGCAGGCCCTTACACCTGGGACCTTTACTCCTATACAGAACAACTAAAAATAATGAAAAGCTGCCTAGCAAATAGCATTTAAGGGAAAATACTAAATCAAATAGCTTCAAATTCAAGGGAACACAGCAGCCAGTGCAATGGAAGTGGCATTGTGTACAATTATAACATATAGAATATATACTGACAATTACTGCAATTGCGTTTCCACAGAGATGCATCTGTTACTGTGGCAGGAAGTGCAACATAATTCATTGGGAGTGTTTTGACATTACTGCATGGCTCATGGAGACTAATCAAAGCCTCCATCTGTGCTTCTAAAGGCTCAGGTACTCTCCCTTGCCCATCTTTGAAGTTGGAAATTAAATATTCTTAAAGTTATGTGTACAATATTGAAATTGAACAGGCAGTGTTTCAGGAGGGAAATCTGCTTTCCTTCTGTTACTTGACAGCCATGCCTATATTAACATCATAATTTTGATCATGGGAATAGTTTTGGAATAGAGTCCTCTGATGGCTCCCTCTTACCACTTGGGTCATTTGTGGAACAGTGTCAGAGCACCCAAACTGAATTATTTTCAGATGAAATTAAACCTTGAGTCCAAAATTAAACCTCCAAATGCTTGCATTTGGGATCATAGTCTCTATTGAAGCTGAAATAAAACTCAGAATGAATATCAGATCCTACATGCCAACTGCTTTACCCTTCGGATTTGTTCCTACTGGGCTACTGTAGTTGCTAATGCAAGCATAGCCTTTATCTGTTTCTTAAAAATATCTCCTCAGTGCAATTCCTGAGCATATTTTGGTGCTTTGGCAGACAGTACTTGTCTTCCGCAGTGGCAGCAGCAATAAAGCAGGGATCAAGAGCAAGCTATAAGTGGTATATCAGTCCCACTGAAAGAGGGCATTATGGAACAATGGTCATGATCTTCATTACCTTCCGACTTTCGAAGAAAAGTTAAAAATCACCAAAGGTCCACAAAGGCATTAAAGGACAGAGGAAACTGATAATCCACGCAGCTTCTTTCTCTTCCAAAATATTTGTGCAGCTTACATACAAATTGCACACATGGTTTGTCCATTTGCCAGTTCCACTTGGGTGTGAAAAGCAGCCTTCATGGATGAAAAGCTATTTTTCTGAACTGCAAACAGCCATGGCCATGTGAGAGACATCTATTTAAGACCTGGCCCAAGTAGAACCAGACATAAAAGAAGAAATAGTTGATTGGCCTTTTGGTCAGCCATGAAGCCACTTCCATTTTTTAATAGTCGCTCATTGACTTGCTGAGGGAACATCCAAGACAAGCTCAAGCCTTTATCTGGCAGCTACTGTCTGCCTATAAAATATGCTTGCTCAAAGATATATCTTATTAATAATGACATCCTATCAAAACTTCCTGTGCTTTAAATGCTTTAATGTCAGTAGACTTTTACAGAGGTCTCATCCATTAATCAGAAAAGCAGAATGCCCAGAGTGGTCTGTATTCCTCTAAAGAATCTGTAAGTGCAGGTTATTCAAGAACTCATTTGCCAGTTATAAATGCTCTGAAGTGTGGAGCAGGAGTAGCGTCAGTGGAGAGCACATTAAGAGCTGATGGCGCAGCTGTGTGGATATATTTCCCTTGACTTGTGTGGCATGGGGCTTAGAAAGTATAAAGGGTAGGAAGTGAGGTGGAACTGGAATTCAGAATGATCAGGGTCTCCCTGCACTGAGAGCATAGCAAAGAAACAGCTGAGTACATAAAACCTCATAAAGAAAACCAAAACAATGATATTCCCTATTGTGACTGTTTAGTCTTTCTGTAGAGACTCATGAGGTCTGGGCTATTATCTATTTTTAATATCACTTGACCTGAAAATTTATGCTACCATCTGGAGAATGTGAAGATTTCTGTGCTAGGGACTTAATGCTGTCAGGCAGGACTGCAAGGGAGGTATGTTACAAAAATGTTTAAACATTATTCAGCAAATGCCACTCACTTCTTTATTTCTTTTCCACAAAGAACTTGAAAGAAAATATATATCTTAAATTGAGAAATGTAAAAATATATGTTGAGATGTGAATTCCTGTATGTTATCTCAGATAATATTTGCACTACATTTCTTTCTATTTCAAGACTTTCATTAGCTTAGGAAATTAAAGAAAACTTTCAGAGGTTTGCTGAGAATTTGTCTTCTACTTAATGAATCAGAAGTACTAAAAGCAACAGGAAACACAAAAGACTATTTAAAAACTTTGGAATATTCTTCTTTTTATTGTGTCTATAATTCATTGTTTCTGCAGTCATCTCAAAATAGAGAGATGGGTCGTAGAATCTCAAAATGTAAATACCAAAATAAATATGTTCCACATTTCTTGTTTTCATCTTGAAGCATTAGATGCTTACACTTCAAAGCTCTGAAAATCTGATGGCTGGAAGCTCTATTAATTACAGCTGCAGCAATGTTAACCAAACAACTAATATCATTAGATTTGCAGCAAAGTCAGAAATAAAAGCAGATATTTAAGACTACAAAGCAGAGCACTTCACCAGAGCAGGCTCAGTTTGGGAAGACACTGGACCTTGATTGATTTAAGGGCCATTCCTGGTCCCAGCACCACTTACAGTGATCACTGCAGTATCTCTGTTTCATCTGACATAGGATCTCAGTATCTGGGGAGCAGTTTCTAACTGTGTGACATGACTGGTCCCTTCTGACCCTGATGGGTGCAAGATCCCTCCAGTGCTTGCTCAGATTCCTCTGGGTCCGACATATGTTTACCTGATATTTTCAGCCAGATTAGGAAGCAGGTCTCATTTCAGTGCATCTGAAATAACATGAGGGCTGTGCTGCAGCCCACTGTATTTTGTGCCATGTGCCCCAGTGTGTTAAGCTGTTTAGGGCATGTAGCCTCAAAACCTGTACAGGATGTAGAAACAAATCTTGATTCAATCTTGTCCATTTTCCTGTGTGGGATGGTTAGATATAAGGAGAAAGTCTTTTACAGTGAGAGTGCTGAGACACTGGAACAGGATGCCCAGTGACATGGTTGATGTCCCCACCCCTGGAGACTTTAAAGGAGAAGCTGGATAAGGTCTTCGGCAACCTCATCAAGCTTGGTGTCCCTGTTTATTGATGGAGAGTTGGACTAGGTGATCACCATAGGTCTCTTGCAACTCTAAGGATTCCACTAATAATTTTTTGTTTGTCTGTTTAATATTAATGGGAGACTGAGCTGAGCATCCAGCAATGGAAAACTGTAAAATCTAAAAAATGTGCAGTATTGCATGTTGATTTTAATGAAACTGAAGAAAGATGTAGGGAAGCTGACCTGAAGAATCACACTTAAACCAAAGTTAATTCACCCTTTTTGATGGGAGTTAAAAATGCTGCAAGGGCATTATTGCAAGGAGTCAGAGAAGCACATCTAGTACGTCTGATTTTCTACAGCCAGGCTCTTTAAATCCTCCTACCCACACACACACCAATGAAAATCAGCTTGATTTTTAGAGGTTGTGGTAGCACCCTGCAAAGCTTACCGAAGTCATGGGAAGAAGTTTGTTTCAGTACTTCTGAAGGTCAGGGAATATATTTAGAGGTCCAGCATTTGGAGATAATCACTGGAAGCCTGAGTCATGCTGTAGGCTTCAAAACCAAACCTTAAACAATTCATTAAATTATCCTGTTTAATTATCCTGCAAAGCCTTAAAAATCTGGTTCAAGATATCAACAAATTATGCAAAGGGATTATCAATCTCTGTATCAACTTTAATTCATTCACAAATTGATCAGAGGCTGCGCTGTTATTAATGGAGCCCCACGGGGTAATAGAGAGGCTTTCTAAAACTCAAAGGGATCTCTTCCTTGGATCTCTTTCTCAGATTCCTTCCAACTGTGGCTGCTTCCTGCCCTGTCTACTCCTGTTAACCTTCAGCCCCTCTTTCTTCACAGCAGCTGGTAGGGCTTAGGCATATTTTCTCCCGTTTGTCATGGCCCTTTCACCCTGTCTTCACTGGAGCTCCAGCTCATATACCCAGATTAAAGGGTGAGAGAGTAGTGGTAAAATGCAGTGATTGAACAAGAGGCTGTACGTAACTAAATTGTCTGCTGACACAATCTGACCATTCAAATTAAACACCTGATCCTCCTTAGCTAAATAAATTAGCTAGCTGGAAGATCTTAGTTGTTTGCAGACATGCAGCACTCAGGAGTTCTGGTCAGAACTGAAACAATACTGATGCTTAAACAGCAGTAAAATTCTTAATCTTTTCTTAAATAGGGAGGGAAAAGTATTTTGCTCAGAATATTCATCCATTCGGAAGCCTGAAAAGCACTGCATCTGTCACCTCCTTAAGGTCAGGGATTTGTACAATGTAAATTAGAATGCTGTGATTTTGATCACACATCTGACTCACAACCTGTTGAGGTTCTGGAAACTTGTAGCCAGATATCCCCAGAGAGTTCAGTGAACAAAAGCTGTGAATGCTCATTACAGAACAGGAGGGTTTTTACACCAGATTTCAACTATTCTCTCTATACTCTGTGTTTCCTATTGCAAAGTAATGAGGCAGTTCAGTGTTGTCTTGTTACTGTACATGGTAGGAGAATGAAGATGGTTTGGAGCAAAGCTCCAAAGCACACCACTGTACATCAAGCGCGCATGCTTATTTATTTATTTAATCTTTTACTTATTTATTTAATCTCACTACACTCCAACAAAACCTTGCAGCCAAAGAGTTACCAGCAAAATGCAGGTAGATTCAGGCCCTGCTGTTGCCTTTTCCAAAGTATCTGCAAGTGTATGTCAGAGACACTATATTTTATTCCAGTTCACAAAAAGAGCTGAGAAGAAAATAATGCCTTCATCATCTGCAGACTGCACATCACCATCACAGTCCTCTCTGAATATCAGGATTCATTCCCAGGAGTTCTTACTGGGAGTTATTACTGTGATTAATGTGCTCCAATGTCAGCCATTTGTTTACACGAGTATCACCGTTGCGTTTTCACCGACGGCTCGCTCCTTACATAGATGTTCATTGTTCTGACTCCAGGCTTTGTTCCCTGCTTTCACACATTGAGAAAGTTTTCCACAAACTGAGTGTTTATGTGTTGAGTGCAGTACTCCATGGACTTTAGGGTCTAATGGAGTGTGAGAGGGGGCCTGCGGTTTTTCATCTTGTTTTCAGCTGTACAAACATCATGTACTTTTCCCTTCCTTTTAGAGGCCAGTCTGCGGCCTACTAAAACACAAGCACGCAGGAACGCTGTGGCTGAGACTTTACAAGTCAAACTGGGAGGACCTGATGCCATTCACCTTAACACCAAACATATTGACAGTGTTTATTTTCTCTGCCCCAGCCTCAGCTCTCAAATAAACATCTCAGTGGCTGATTTTCAGTGCTCCTCTGAAGAAAAGCCTAAAAGAGTATCTATCTCATTGTCAATAACAGTATAACCTGCTCTCAGAATAAAAGTGCTGGGAGGAAGAGACATGTATAAACAAAGGAAAAGATGAATTTCTCTCTTATAAGCCTTCTTAAAAACTGTATTTCAAGACCCCTTTTAATAGAAGCAGGGTCCTTGTTTTGCTTTTACACTTTACACTTTGTGAAGTCCCAAAGGGATCTGAACTAGGTTGGTTGGTGCTTTGTATATTTTTTAGCATGCGCACCTTGCCTCTGGGGAAAGCCATTCATTAAATTGCTATTCTGGGTTGATGACATACAGATTTACTTTTCTCTTCATCAAGAAAATCCTAGAGTTGTCTTGGAAAGAAAAAAAAAAAATCTCTCTAATGCAACTTGTCCTAGACAAGTTTGAGCCTTTAAATAAGTGGGGGAAAATGACTACCAGAAGTAAGACTGGATGCAGTAATACAAAATTCTAGCTTGGAAAAGGAAAATCCAATCACTGATCTGTACCCTTGGTACTAACACAAACTCTAAAAAGATTTGGTGCGTGGCAAAGATTTAACCATCTACGTCTTCCAATATACAGAACAGGCAATATAAGGCTTTTTTGAATGGGAACTTTTATACAGGCATTCAGAGATAGCTTAGTGAATGCAAAAGGAGTTCACACTGTTAATTGCTAAACAATGAGCACTGTTTGTAATGAATTCTGATTTTGATACTTGTCTGCTTCATATCTCCAGATCACTTTAGCTGTATCTTTCTGTGTTCGTATACCTACAATGAATAGCTAATATGAGTTATGTAGCTAAATCTTTTAATTGATTATGCATAGATGCTTAGTTGCATATATAGATTGAAAATGACAAAGCGGAAAATATCATCTGAATTCAGTTGTTAGACCATAGTTTCTGTACTCAGGATTGTCTTTTACATCTTTTCTTGGGACTGTTGCTTCAGATGCAGGTCAGAGCACTGAGTGAACTCATCACTATCTTTTGCAGTTTCATATTTTCCCATATCTCACTGGACATTCTACAGCACTGTAAGCACTTCTGAGGCCTATTAATTCTAAAAGAATCGTTATTATTTTTCAATGTTTTTATTAGCTGAGAAAAATATCTTTCTTAGAACCAAGGTCCCACAGCACTAAACATCATACTGAGATAAAATTTCTTATACTTCCAGGGCTAGGGATTTGGGAAACAACCAGACATAGAAAGATTTCAAAGCAGTATGCCACCCTGTCAAACCAGAATTAGAGTCACTCTGAGATTCTGATTCTACAACTCTGAAATTTTAACAGTATCTGCATCTAAGAAAAATAAAGAAGGGAACTCTCAAAAACTTGGGTCAAATCATTTTCCTGGGTAGTATATGATGTATCTAGCATACAAGCTGATGGAGTACTGAAATGCTCTCTTAAAAATGTTTTAACCCTTGCTTGTAGTGTTCTGTATAAGAGATTCCTGGCTTTGTTAGTTAAGAATAACATATTTTTAGGAATTGATTTGGGCCGTTTCTCCTCAATTACCTCCAGAAGTCTACCTTTACTACGCAGAGGGCACAAGCTGAGAACAGATAATAAGAGAAAAGTAAATGAAAATATATACCTGGAAGTGTTCAAGGCCAGATTGGATGGCCTTTGGGCAACCTGATCTAGTAGAATGTGCTCATGCCCTTGGCAGGGGAGTTGGAACCAGATGCTTTTTAATAGTCCATTCCAACCCAAACTATTCCATGATTCTATGAAAATATTTAATACAAGTTATCCTGGCATGTTCAAAGCTAAGCTCAAAAACATTGGAATAAATTGTAGAAGCTTGAGAAGCTGTTTGTTTGGCATATCTGATCTCACAATTTTGTGAGACACAAAACTGAGTAAGTGAGGCTAAAACAGAAGAAACAGACTTTAAAAGTCTTTTAAAACTGGTCACAAGAGACCATTTTCCTTCAGGCCTTTATTAAAGAAAATGTACATAAATGCATAAACATGAATGTTAGAATTAATTCTCACCTCTATTCCTTTTTTTTTTTTCCCCCCCATAATTTCTACCTTTGTTTTTAAATGGCTTTCTCTTTCTTTTTTAATTTTTAAGAATTGTAAAGCTAGTAATACTTGCATTCAGACCAAAATATTTCAAACTCACTGAGTATTGGCATGTTGGTAATTGAGGACTCAGCTCTCCTGTTGTGACTTTTATTAAAGTCAATTTATATCTGTCAGATCCTGGCATTCTATCAGAATTCCCACCAGGGATGCTTGAAGCAGCTTTCTCCCATCATCATTAATTGCGTGTCGTTAATTTGATAATGTATCATGGGCATTTGATACCCCCAGAGTCTTGTACTTTCATTTCAGGGCTTCTGTAATTGGCAAGAACTATTTAAAAGCAAACACATTCATCTAGACCCCAGGTGCACACATACATGCCCATGGAGCTATGGCCTTGTTTGAGGATTTTCTGATTCCAGGTGTACACATTTACCGTGACTGAAGTCAGGTATTTCTTGAAGATTATTGCTAAGTTTGGCTAGAATTTCAATTCCTGCCTGAATGTTTTAGAGAACATGAGCTATGATTTCCAAAATGGTAGATAATCTTAAATGGTATAATAATACATTTCAGTACAGCAATGGAAAACAGCTTTTCCCAGCCAAGCCAAACAGTATTTTCCAAAATCTCAGCTTGTTCTTGCTACCCAGTTGATCCGAGATGTAGTGTCTGCAACATCTGACACTGAGAGCAGCACTGAAAACTATCGTAAAACTCTATTATTTCAACCTGTTTGCTGATTCTTCACATTCAAAGCTGAATGGTGATGCATGCATGCAGCAAAAACAATTTGAAAACAAATCAGCAGCACAACAAGGGCTCCTTAATTTCAAAAGGCACTTACATACTTTTGCCTCCTGCAGTGTGAGAAACTATGATTTCATAGCTGGGCACAAACTGGACCAGCTCGCAGCACAGCAAGTTAGAAGAGACATGTTAACATCTTCCTTCCATGCTGCAGAAATGACCCATGGTGCAATATGAGATTAGTGTATAATGAAAATATCCTGTCCAAAAAGGAAGATAGCATAGGAAATTACTGCATACAATGGCCAAGAAGGAGGCAGAAATATAGATTTCTCATGACCTTTAAATTTGTACATTCAGTGTCTTGGATATTTTTGCTACATCCTCATTGCCCTATCTGGGAGGTGAAGCAAGGAGACAGGAGAACATATTTCCCAACACTTCTTACTCTGGTGCCTACAAAGCAGTTTTTCAAGCTGAGGTTTAGCCTCAGCCCAGAAGTATGAAAAAACTGGCCCTGGGCCAGTCTGTACAGGGCCACTGTGCTCATTACAGGCAGAAATCAAACTATCAGACTTTATATACACTTCTTATTTCCAGGAAGTAAATAATAATTCCCATCAACAAATTAAAAGTGTTCCCAATGTAAAAACTCCCTGTAGAACCACATCTGTCTATGCTTTAAATTTTCTCTGTTCTAATAAAATCAGTGGCAAGTACCCGAAGTACCTGACAAAGTGTTTGGATCTTTTTTTTATTATTATTATTTTTTTTTTTTAATAAAGGAAAGTGTGGCACTAGCAGGGATAGTCACTTTAAAGTTAATTAGGGATTTTGAGTGTCCTTTTTATTCTTGAAAAGCTCCACTCACCAACAACTTCCCACTGTTTTCCCCAAGGCCGCTCAGAAAACAACTTTACTGGTTTTCTTCCCACTAGTTCTACAGTTTCTCACTGTGGACATAATTAATTTTCAATTCCTCTGATGCCAATAGGAATCGGTCTTTAGCCGAAAGATTTTTGAACCTGGCCGCAAATGAAGGAGTTGATCCTACCCAAGGTGATACAAATTCTCTTGTAGAAATTCCTCTTCGCTTTCAAATCCTGCTGTAAGACATAAGTCTGCAGTGATAGACATCTACTTTTTTTCCAAAAAATGGCTCGAGTTGTAATATGTGAGTAGGGGGCAGATGAGGAGCCCAGAAAATTTGAGTCATTCTGCTCCCTAGGGACTTCTACAGCAGGACCCAAACCTCCTCCATGTAAGCACTTGCAACAGTACACCTCAGAGAAATTCAGCTGTTATTGCTATTTCTGTTAAAAAAAAATAAAAATAAAAATAAAAATAAAAATAAAAATAAATCAATATGAGATTTGACATTCAGGAATTCAAAAAGAAGCAAATAATTTTTAATCGATGTAACACTGTGGAGTCATACAACCATAGAATGATTTGTGTTGGAAAGCAGATGAAGGTCACCTAGTTCCAATCACCCTGCACTGGACAGGGACAACTCCCCAGTTTGCTCAGCACCCCATCTAGCTTGGTCATTTATATATCTATATATCTATTTATATAAATAGAGTTCCCAACATTTCTCTGAACAACCCATTCCCATGCCTCACCACCTTGACGGTGAAAAATTTCTTCCTTATATCCAGTGTAGGCCTATCTTCTTTCACTTTAAAACCATTATTCTTTGTCCCATGCCATAGTTGGGAATGGTTTCATTGGAGATTTAACAAACACACCACACTGGTTTCATGGTTTTCTTTCCTGTTCCTGCAGAGAGAAGATGCATTTGTTTAACAAAGGACAAGCCTACAACATGCTGTAGTTACCTGAAAGGAAGAACTGGTTGGTAATATACACTGGAGATGTAAAAATAGCTGTTGACCACATGCACCAGCTACTCTGAAGTGTTCAATATTCTTTTGAAGATCAATAATAATACTTCCTAATGGAAATGTTGATAGATTCCTTAACTGCACAGTTTCTGGTCAATCATCTTTTTCATATCTTGGCCTAAAATATAATGGATTACAGTTCTTACACACTGAAAAGCTGATCCTTGTTCTCAGTAAGTGGGTTTGTTTTGGCCAGCACATGAGCCTTTACAAGTACTGAAAAATCACACTGTGACTATTAGTTTCACTGGGACATTAGACTCCACACTTACCTCAGAGTGTGCGATCTGGCATTGTCCTGCCATACCCAGCTGAGGGTGGTGGCTATTGTTTAAGTTTTAAAAGGACACTAAATTAATTTCTGCTTTGTTAGACCCTCTAAGCTGAGTGTTGTTTTTAAAAGAAGTAGTGTGGGACATTCTTATGAACAATGTATTATACTGCAAAACAACTGCATTATACTTCTATGTTGTATTTCATGTGAGACTACTGGTAATAGCAGGATGTGAGCTACATCAAGTAACAACAAGAACTGAGATTAGAACAGCCTTATCCCATATTCAGACTTACCTGAAAAACTCACTTTCTCCAACAAAGAGCCTCAGAGATTTAATTAGGATTTCAAATAATTCAATTCTCTCTCTACATCTCTGGTTCCTACAGTCCTAAATGTCTACATTTTAAATGTAAGCTATGTGAGTTTTTCTCTTTTATCCTTATGCTGTATGCAGAGTCAAGCATATCACTAAAGCTAACATAAATATTCATAATAATCAGACAGCGATGAAAATACTGACTGTTCTGTGAGACAGACAGACTCACCTTCTTCTCTTCTCATGTGGGAGCTGCTCTATTGCTTTTCTGCAGCTCATGGCATAAAAGGAAGCATAAAAAAGTTGCTTCATATTTCTAGATTGTAATTGTCTTCACTCCTTTGTGATCTTCAAAGAGTACCAAAGTTATTGTCTTTTTAAAGCTTTTTATTGTGGCGCTTCACCTAGCCCTTTTACATAGTATGCTCTTATTTCTCATCATCTAGATATAGTAGTTTCACTGTGCATCCATCATTTCAATCTTGGGTATTATTCTAAAGCAAATAGATTTTAAGAGAAAACTTTGTGTCAGTGATTATTATACAAGAGATAACTACCTCAACTTTTAGCTTGCCTGATTCCATTAAATCAGATACTTGCCAGTGTTTTTCAAGAGTTCTCATCACCTTTTCTTCTTGATATTTGTCAAAGAGAAGTAGCTGAACTTAAACATCTTCTCTTTGCTAGACAAAATTCAGCTCAATCCTGACTTCACTAGAAGATACTTCAGGAAAAGAAAAGAAAAAATGGAAAAATAACCATAACTGTCACACTTTCAAACGATACATATTTTATACAAAACATTTCCACTTTAAGGATAATGTCTATCTCTTGCCAGCTGATGTAATAATATGCTCTGTAGTCTAAATGTCAGAAATCTATGTTGTAGCTTAAGGTAGCTATAGTTGCATCTCTCTTTTCTTCTATTTAAATTAAAAAAAGAGAGAGAGTGAGAGAGGAAAATTCAAAACAAAACAAAAATGAAAACCCACCACTTGCATATACCCTCTAAGCAGAAACCTATATTGAAAGAGTAATACTTCTGATTGAAAATTCAAGTGCTTGAAAGTCAGCAAACACCAGCTTAGTTACCCTCTGGTCTGTGGTGTATCAGTACATGATCACAGATTGTTTCTCCATGGCAAACCTCCACATTCAATAGAAGGGACTGACACACAGTAGAGCAGAGTCACAGCATCTTGCTTGTTGAAGAGTTTGGTCTTAGAAACAAAACAAAACAGCATCCATACCTGGGATGTCTCATCACTTTGTTATGTGGTTAAAATACAGTCTTAAAACCAAAACCAACATTTGTTCAAGAGCAAATGGCTGGTGACTTGTGCCACAGCACAAAATTGGAAATGCACATTGTACATGTGAAAGTTAGGTGGCAAAGTATGGATGATACCTGTGACAAACCTCCTGCAGAAAAGGAATGGGAATGATGTTGCAGATGAGCATCCTGAAAGTAAGGTCAACAGAGATGAATAAAAATAAGTCTGCATGTGTGTTGCAGATGTTAGTGAAGCCCTGGGTTTCTGATCCCCTTGTTTGTTTGCTTTTAAAATAGCTATGAGTTTTGAAGTCCCTGATTTTTCAGCCCTGTGTCTGTGACTTTGCATAATGAATAAGGTGGTAGTAGTGGAGAAACACATAATGGTATGAAATTCTGTCACTGCATTTCAGATTAGCTAAAAAAGCCCAAGTATGAGGATGAAACAGCTTTGAGATGGAGAGAGATTTCCTGTTCCCTGTATCACCTTAAGAAAATACTGAACAGCCTTATCCCTTAGCAAATGAATATGACAGAAGAAATGTGCAGGCAGGGAGTCATGTAGAAATATTTGCTGTGAATTTGAATGTTTTGAGAGACCATTTACTTCCATGTGTTGAAAGGAAATTAAAAGAGAATTGAGTTTCTCAATTAGAAAAAAAATACATTTTCGGTTAAGGTTATGAATATAGCCATTTCAGTACACACTGTATTTCTAATCATGACAACAGAGGAGAAATGAAGAAAGAGTACAAGAAATGTGATTACAGAGTATTGCTTCCTATCTGTGAACCCTAAAATTTGGTTTAATGGTTGTTAATCTGTGTCCAGACCACTACCTTTAACAAGATGAAGTAAAGAAAACTATTGCTGACCAAAACAAAGTGAAAAGGCAGCCTAGAATATTTTCTCCAATGGTTTTATTTACACTCATTCAAAAGTTTGGAATTCTGGTAGATCCTGTTTTGTTTTTTTTACCTAGAAATATTATTCCATGAGTTTATAACACTATCTGTAAGAAACTGCTCTTAATGACAAACTGAAATTTGTTAGCTTTATTCATTTCTTTTTCATAATAAGGTCATGTAGAACTATATTTGGTGGCATGTAGTCTCCACTTTTCCTTAAACATGAGCTGTCTCAGAATAAATAACTCAGTGACATTCTGAGAAATAATTTTGCAGTACAAATCCATGTTTATATATTTTCCATCAATCTCCAGGCAGGCAGGTGACAATACTTTTATGCTATATCTTATCTCTCATAAGTATCTGCCATTGACAGTTTCTGAATCTAATGAGTCAGACATAGTGAAGAAGCTACCTTTCAAAACAGAACACCCTGATCAAATGTTCTGCTTTTGCAGATACAGTCACTACATACTCTATACCCTAAGTGCACATTCCCATGAGCTGCATATCACTCTCTGTGATAAACTGTTCTTTAACTATTAAAATTACCCTATACGTACATAAAATAAAGCCTGTATGTTTATCCTACTAGAATTCCTTAGTAATGCCTGGCCCCTAGAGTCTAAACTCCAGAAGCCTTCAACATGAGCCTCCTTGAAACAAACTCATTTATCTATCTGAGTCCTTTTAGGTGCAATGCATCAGCACCTCTTACTGTGCACATAAAGTCACACTGGTATATGCATGGCTACTTCAGCACTTAACAGCTTCTGAGCACATACAGCAATTCAGTTTTAGATCAAAGCATAGTCACTATGAAAGCAAATACAGGGGGCTATTGAACTCCAGCATACAATCACTCAGATTTTCTACATTTCTGTCTTTGTAAGGAATAAGAGAATTTATACCCAAATATAATATTTTGTCCAAGTTGTTATCTAAAATAGCTACTAGTTATGTCAAAATAAAGGGCAAAACTTTCCAAAATAATGAATTATATGGAACCACACTCCTGCCACAGAGTAATAGCTTTACTTAAAAATACATGCAGTTTCTACTTTGTTCAAAGTGCTACTGGCAGGCAAAGACAGGGCCCACATTAACTCTACATCTACAGCTGATCTGTGACATGTGCTCAGTGCTTCTGGCCTTGATATCACTACCTTCTCAGTGCTGCTACACTGCAGAACAGTCACTCTTTGCACTGACTTTAGCTAAGATCAGAAAATGGACTTCTTAAATTGTCATCTTCAGTCATAGGATTCACCCTGTCTGCTACATCTCTATGGCTGACTGAACTGTGAGCAGTAACTGACAACATAAATCCCTTATTTCAGAGTCTCTGGTGTGAATATATATATATTATATTATTTAATATATATATAGTAAATTATTTATATATATATAAATTATATAATATATATATATTATTTAAAAGCAGATATGCAAACATTTCTCTTTTGAAGATAATGTCGAAGCTGAGGCCACTGCTACCTCAGCTTGTCAGTGCTTTCTTTCTGCTCCATGTGTTCATTTCTTGGGCAGTTCTATCCACAGTTTGATTGAGGAAGGCTGACTGATACTTAGCTCACCCATTAGTTTTCATGAATCCCTTGGACATGATGAGGTTATTTGTAAACTAAGCTCACCTCAGCATAGAGTTTTCAGGTGGTAATATCATGCTGGGATGACAATGCAGACAAACAAGTATGATTCTACTGCAGTTCAGCAGAGCATGAGCCTATTCCTTTCAAAAGAATTTCAGCATATTCTTGAAATACTATGGTTCTTTAAAAAAATAATATTAAAAAAAATTGTTTAATATAGGCAATTTCTTTAAACTGGGATAGTATGAATTTTGGAATTATATTTTTTAAACCCTAAAATAAAATTAAGAAATAAGCAAGAAAAATCTGTCTCTTCTCGCTTGCTAGATTGGATCAAGTAGTTAAGCATCTCTCACTCCAGAAGAAAGTTCTTCAATTGAATCCAAAAAGAATCTACTCAATTGAGTCACGATTGAGTTTTCATAACACAATGAAAAGAGAAATCTTAGCAAAAATAAGAAGAGCAATAGAATTTGAGCTGGGGTTTCTGTTTAATTCAAAGCAAAATTTCTCAAGACAAGTTCTGGGGATTTAGGTTGTCCAGCTGACAAAGTGAACTGAAGCACTGCAGCAACTCCTATGTTCTTTATGATTTATACTACAAATTGCATAACTTATGCTTTACTAGATATCAAACATCAATTCACACAGACAGCCCTTAGCTGAGGAAAACTGGCATCCGCTTGTCCAATTCCACAAGTAAGAGAAAGTATAAATAAAGCATAAATGATTAATTTAACTTTCCCTCCCTGCCTCCCGTTAACAGCTCAAGGACCCACAGCACACTGTGCTCCTGTGATGTACCAGTGCGGTAGAGCCTTCAAGACTGTGGCTAACCCCTTTCCAAGTACAAACACCTGTGAAAACAAAATTAGGCCTGCCAATATGTCTAAGAAGAAATGCTTTCCAGTAGGTTATAGATATAATATTCACCCCATTCAGGGGAATCCAAACAAAACACAAATGTCTTATTGGGGCACGAGGATATTAAGAATAATAGACAGATTATATGATAGTTTATTGAAGGCAAAGGAAGAGACATTAGTCATAGTTTTGCTATAAAATGAGACTTAATCAAAGAGGAAAGGGTTAGAGGTCATGTGTTCTATTTGTGCTATTATTATTTTTAAATCATTGAGACTTCCATGAGTGGCAAAAGAAATGATCCTGAACAGTGCAAAACAAGCCAGACCTCACTGGAGCACTTCAAGATGAGCCAAGAGAATCCAGTGCACGAGCCCTGCTGGCTGTATGCTAATCTCTTTTTATGCCTTTTTAACAAGAGATGACTGGGATCTGGGATCCCAATGTCAGAGAAGGTTGTCTTAACAAATCACTAAGCTGGCTGGAAATCTTAAAAGAATGCCAGTTACCACAGAAGCAACACTGTTTTTACACACTGCTTCTTTTCTTTCTATTATCCATTTTTCAATCAAATACAAGAACTCTCGTACATTTGTTCTATTTTGCCCCCAAGTTCTTTTGCAAATTAACTTTCAGGTATCTACTTTGATAGTCACTGCTGAGAAAACAGTGAGAGAAGCTCAAGCCATTCTGTAACACTAAACATGCCATTTACTGCAAGAAAATATGGGCAACACAGTTTTAAAGAAGAGCAACCTTAAATGCATGTATAGATTCTGCCTGCAAAACTACTGGGTTGTGCCGTTAGACCTTAGAAGTGCAGTTCAGGATAAAACGTTTAATGCTTGAAATGTTGCAATATGTTTTTTTCATAGGTGAGAAGCTTCTTCGCACAATTTTACTATTAGAATTACCATTTAACTATGAGCCAATAAATGAGTTTATACAAGAAAGTCAACATTTTAGAGCATTATATAATATACAATAATAATAAATATATAATAATATAATATATATATAATAATATAATAATATGATAACAATATGATAATAATATGATAATATGATAATAATAATATATATTATATGAATTTATATATACTACTATTGAAAATTGACTACATTTGTTGAATGGCTTTAACTCTTAGGTCAGAAGGGAAAGCAAAAGAAAAAAAAAAAAAACAACATTTGTTTCTTTTGGCAATATTGGTGGAAGTTTAAAAATAAGAGTGGCACACTTGGTGAACATCATCTTTCACATTAAAACTAATTTTAATAGGAGATAGCTCAGTTTATTTCTAAAAAAAAATACGTATCTTCAAATGAATTTACTTTCAGGCCTTGCTGATGTACCTTTTCCCCATTTACATTTAAAAAACAACTGCAGAACTGCAATTTTATGTTGTGCTTTGGTTTCACGATTTCCACTTTGAAACAAGGGTGCTTCTTCCCCTATGCAGTCTATATTATTTTTCCCTTTCTATTTGTATAACGGTAACTCAAAACTGCTATCCAGTGTATTATAATTTGGTATCTGTGTTTTCATCTATCCAGACTCTCCCTTCTTCTTTTGCTTTATCTACTAGTTGATAATTTCACTATGAAAAATAAGGATATCGAGTTTACCAGCATTAATGCATTCATTTATAATCAGCTCTCTTTCTTTGCTTTTCTTTATATTCTAGATCAAGGGTGTTAAAGTTTCCCGATCATATGTATCACAGACTAAAACCACCATATGCTCAGCATCACACAATGCAGATCACCTATCCTCTGCAACAGAGGGGCAAAGGGGCTTCTAGACCACTTCACAGGAAGGAGATCACTGGGCTCCTCCAATCCCTCCCATCTGATCTGGAGGTAAACCTCTAGTTGGAGTGTAGGTTAGCATTGCAGAACTCCATTTCTTGCTTTGCATTATCCAGATTAAGGTCCTGTGCAAGCCATGCTAATGGTTGGTTGGATGCCTACAAAAATGTAAAGCCAGTATGCTAAGTCAGTGTTTTAATCTATAAATCATAAAATCTGTGGTGTGCTTTGCCTTTGGTGTCTCTCTAGAGTGCTGATGCTTTATTAAGCTTCTGAGATACATGTTTATTCATGAGCCTACATGAAACCTTCAGCCTGTCTGACATATCATTGACAAACACATCCCACAAGACTCACTACAAGACAAAGCATTTCTAAGGATTTCCTCTTTTGCCTTGTGTTGCAGCAGGGCTCACCTAATGAGACTTTTAAAAGTTCAAAATCCTGTCATGTTTGAAAGGATTTGAGTTACATTTGTCCCTGCTCTAAAGGTCCTCCATAATAGTCATGCTTAAAATGATAAGAATTATACATCTAAAATACCTTCTCTTCAAGAACTTGCTGTTAAATGCAGTATCAAAAAGTAATACGGGTATTTTTTACTAGGAGGTAAAGCTATGTTAAATACTCCTGCAGCTTTGTTAAGCCCAAGTAAAAGTACCAACAGCCAACATCAAGTGTGAGGTTTGCACCTGCAAGGCTGCACTGTCCCCTTCCATCTCCCTTCCACCCAGTCAGATTGTTTTTGCACTGCTCACGTTTTACAAACTCTTTACTTCATCATGACTTCAGCAATTTTAATAAGTTATTCCCCCAAGTGGTACTTTAACTTGCTTTTTACACCAATAGGGATGCTGGCGAGGCAAGGAGAAAGCCTCTGAAAGGTACTTATTTCCCCAAGCCACATATTATCAGAAAGAGCTAGGAACCATTCAGCATATGACCAAGGAGAAGAGCATTTGGAAACATCCAGAAGTTTCCTTTGCTTTGTCACCATGTCCGGCATTTGAAGATGTAACACACCTCTGAGTGCATTTGTCTCTATACTGCAGGGACCAGATAAAGTGCTTCCTGTCAGAGTCCAGTATCAATAGCACTCCGAGGGGTCTCAGTGACCCTTATAGCCTGTGCTCAAGTGGACAAGCAGCCAGATGGTCACACATTTCTACATTCTTTCACTTTGTTTTTCCAGCACTACATATACGTGCTATCGTCTTTTGTCATGCAGATCTAAAAGGGAACAAAGACCTTGTAGAACTTTTAAAAGAACTAACTGTCTGTGGAAGGAATCAACACAGAGAATCTGTAAATAAATAAATAAATAAATAAATAGTATTTCTGTTATCAAAGGAGAAAGAAATCCAGGAAGGGTTCATTAGTATCTGGATTCTTGACCACTGCAAACAATGAACAAACTACATAAGTTCAACGGCAATACCTTGACAGGGATAGAAACGTTCTCATTTCTGAGATTAGCAACCCTGATAGTCAATTTAAGGTAGTCAATCACGAATATAATTGCAACAGTTTGTAAAATCAGTGCCATATTCTTGAGATGTTTCAGTATGCTCAGACTTTCTTGAGCAGGTTTCAGCGGAAGATACATTGTGAACACTTTTAATGACTCCAGGGATACAGATTCAGATCCCAAAAGGAAAGGAAAAAAGACGGGGATTAAAAAATAATAAAAATAAATAAAAATAAAAGCGAGAATGAATAAGAAAAGAAACAAACAAAAAGCACTAGGATTCCCAGTACATCCAGCATAGGCTGGCAAGTAATAGAATTAGTACCACTGTCTACGAGCTGAGTATCTGCTTTGATGATGGCAGGATACTGTGATAAGCCCCTCAAAAAATACAAGTTTTCCAGTGCTGATGGGGGGAGCAGACCAAGCCTGCATCAGTGCTTGTTAAAATGACGAGCAGTTAATCTCATAACCTCAGCCACATCGTAGTGCTGTCCAGAAATATGGAAAAGTACATGCAGCTCTAAGCACAAGTTCTAGCTACATTAAAGAAGACAGATTTATAGGGTCTCATATTTGAGTATGAGGAATAGACAAAAATAACAGTCTTGGAGCCTGAAACCAGCCAGTGGTCAATGAAACAAGTATATAGTAGCATTTAACAGAAGGTAGCTTTTAATTACAGTGGCTAAGAGAAAGTATATAAAAGTGTCAGAATACATCACTAAGTCACAAAATCATATAGTTATCTGCTCTCTCACATGACAGACTGCACATACATTCTGTGTTTATGTCCTGACTTAAAACCCTGGATCAAAATCTGCTGAAACTTCAGTAAAGCCACTGGAGAACTTTGCAGAGGCCTCACCTGGCTTAGCTCTGAAATTGACCAAACCAACTCCCGACAGGATCTGGAACCAGATTTTGAGGCTTGGACCTGTCTCACTGAGAACTGCAGATATATAAGAAGTATTTCGTCATGCTTAATTTTCAGTTTTGAAAGCAATGCAACTTGCATATCTTCCCAGAGAGGATTCAGTTTAATGAGATATTGTCTCTTGAGCAGACGTATTATTTCCCTTGCCAAGGTCTACAGCAATGAGGAGGAGTGCAGTCTAACTTGCTAATTCTCATCTAACTCACACTTCTTAAAGAGACAAAAGCCTGAAAAATATTTTCCAAACTATGCTTCATAAAATGTATTTGAGATTTCTCCTTTCATCACATCATGTTGCATATGCTCAGCCTTCACTCAGTTCTGCTGAATATATTTTATTAGCTGGAGGTATGCCTGCATATCCATTATGGAGATACTGAAATACTCTCTTTCCTGAAATTTTGTCATAGTGCATTTGCCAAATACTGTAGATTCAATATAAAGCTGAACATGTCCAAACTTGATAAGTTTGAGATATTTTGCTCCTTCTTTCATCATCATCTTTATATTCCTTTAATCTCATTCCTCCTCCTCTGTTCTCCTTTATTCTCTTCCATGCTCTTAACCTCCCCATCAAAATAGGTACATTGCAAACATTTATCTGTGTATTTGCTAGCAGGAAAGTTCTTCTACTCTCTTCAACTATTTCTGCTCCCCTCAGGAATAAAAAGCCTCAGAAATGATCACCTCTCTGCATAAAATCCTGAAGTCAAGCATGAATAAAATGGATAAAATTCACCATTCTGAATGCTATACAGGACTTGTGATATGGGAGTTGTCTAAATGAAAGGGAGGACTGGAGGGAAGTATGAAGTGCACACAGAACCTCCCTACACTGACACAGCCCTTCCTTGACCTGGCTGTCTGGTATTTGTAAATGTTTTCAATCAACTCTCTATGCCCGTATTACCTCGCTTCAATTTTGTTCCGAGCAGCTGTACATCTGTGCACCACAGCATGCTGAAGTCTGAATATCTCTAATTAGGAACTTAACACTTTTAATATGTTCCACATGGGATCATCGCAAATAGATTTTACTGCCACCACAGCTCCATGAGGCTGAGATGGCTTCACTGCCTGACCTGTGCTTTCACAAAGTCTATCTTGATTTTCATCGTCCTCTTTCTCATCTGTGTTTTCCTATCCTATGATGGGTATTTCTGTTTATAAATGTTCCAGAATGGTGTAGTACATTCTCAATTGGTTGGCCAGAATTAAAAATAAATAAATAAATGCCTAGAATTAAAACTAGAAACTGAATTAATGACACATTGGCTGCTCCTATCTGGCCATTCCATGTCCCCCAGAAGGTCTGCAGAGGGGTCCTCCCTCGTGGCCTCTTTCCCGCAGTGGGTGTCAGAAAGCAAGAAATCAAGAGAGCAAGACTAGCTGCACACCGGTGTGAAGAGCTGATTGCAGGTCTTACTGGAACCGAGAGTGACCCTGGCTCTTCCTTGCGTGTGTCGGTAGACATCCGTAACGTTGCAGCTACTGCTCTCGGATGGCCACTAGAGGGAAATATTGCTCTGCTTACAGCGGCGTTCTGGCGTGACCATGGCGTTTTTAATCCGTATTTTCATTTTACTTACGGAGGGGGAACACAAAAATGTTAAAAATAAATAAATAAATTAATTAACTGCATGTTATTCTCTTAAATTATTTGGTTTGTGCTACGTACCAGAAAAAAATAAAAATAAAAAAATTCAGAATTAAAAGTAGATTATTGTTTTCATAAAATAGAGATGTATATTTAGCCCGGTACATTTGAGAGTAGAACAAAGTTTACTTTCTATAGTCCATGAATCAATCTTTTTCCTCTAGATAACCACTAAAATCCGTTTGCAGTCCTGTTTGAGGAAGGTTTACAAGAGAAATACAGGTTCCCGTATCAGTCTCATCTGAGTACGAACTCTGGAATCAGTGAAATACTTCCCTGTCTTGTGTTCCCAGGTAAAAATGCCATGGGTCAACACTGAGCAAGACTTTCATTAATTAAGTTACAGGTTTTTTGATTAAGTGCTGCATTCTCTGTCTCTAAGTCATTAAGTAACTCATTGAATCATACCACAACAATAAATCATATCATGATGTTCCTGTGTATACAGTCATTAAGCACTTTGGAGTGCATGACTTCCTGATATGATGTGTCTACATTTTAAAATAAACACATGCCTATATTCTTCTTTTGCTTGTGTACTGCAAGCACCTCCTGCCTGAGTGCCCAAAGTAGTGAGATGGATTGGCTAAGCTCTTAAAAAAGTACGGTCAGCATTAAAGTGTCCAGAGAACAGCAGTAACATCAGGCATCCCAGAAACAAGATGTTAACAAAAGGGTGCCTTTGCATGAAGCATGAAATGCAGTAAGGATCCCAGAAACAAGATGAAGACATTAATAGAAGAGTGCCTTCGCACAAAACATGAAATGCAATAAGGATACTGTATTGCAGTGTCTGTATAAATATTTTCAAACTAAGGGCTAAGCCTAAAGAAAATTAGTTACTAGCATTTAGGATTTAAAGAAACAAACAAATAAACGAACAAACAGAAAGAATTAAAAATTATTCAAAATATTGCAAAAGAAGCTGTTAAGAACTATATATTAAAACAAACAAACACATTCACAAGCAGCATTAAAGAATCAGTTTATTCATGACATACATAACAAATAGCATAATCTAAAAGTTGTTTGCTTAGAAGTGCTTAAATTGGTTTTTTTTATATGTTGAACATGTCATGTTTTTCCTTTTTTACCTTAAAGTAAGATCTATGTCTTTATTATTTTCTGTTCTGCCCACCCCTGTGAGGTATCCATTCATTTTCTGATTGCACTCAGACAACGCTCCCAAGCCATCCTGCCACAAACTATTTCAGAGCTTGCCTAATGCTACAATAAAGCCTTCCTAGGTTATGTTATGCCAAGTTTCTGCCAGGTATAATGAGAAGTCTGGATGCAACATCCATAGCTTATGAAAGCCCAGTTTTTATTTGTTGCAGTATTTTGTGCCAGATTCCTCCACAACGAAACTGAATAAAATTTACAAAAGGTAATGTTTGCCAACACTGAGTAAATATCATTATAACAGACAGTGAGTGTTGATCACTCAGTAACAACTAATGTTAGATGATGGAAGTTAATTATTGGGAGTAGAGAATGAAAGTGGAGGAGCTTTCTTAAATTTGTTTTACATGGTGAATAGCTCTTATTTACTATTGGTTGAATATGCGCATAAAATAAGACAACCATCTGAAATTTCCATGGTTTCTTAGCTCAAAAATATTACCTCTGTTCCCTGTGAGAAATACTTCAGGTTTAAGAATATACAGGATCAGCCAATCTTCTGGGTGAGATGGAGTGAAAAGTGTAAATGTTAGGCCTGGAATTCACCCCATCGATCAAAACTGCCTTCGGAATGGTGCCTCTCACCCTGTGCAAGCCCCCTGCATCAGGCTGCCGGGGCCAGGGGACACTCAGACCACACCAGCCCTTGTAAAAAGGCAAAATAAATCTCTTCTGCAGCTTATTTGAGAAGTGTCAATACCTTGATTTCCATAGGCTTATTATTCACATTGCAGGTTGTTTCTGGAGAAAATCATACTGAAATAAGTGGCTCCATCACAGTGGGGGGGGGGTTGGTCTTTCATTTCCTGAGTTTGGATCTTAAATGCTTTTAGGCACTTACATACCCTGGAGACGCTTTTTACGCTGTTCTGATGGGCACAGTACAAACACTAAAGTCTACAAACAGATTAAAAAGCAGCACTCCCAATGTGTGTTATTTAAACAGCTCTACCGATAACGACTTCAGTTTGTCCCACAATGAAACTGCATTGTTCCTGACTTTTTTCCTATCAGTGCCATTAGTACGTATGGATCTGATGTGTTAACTTCTCTGTTAAGAAAAGGCACCATTTTAAGTTCAGTTTCAGTGAAGACTGCTGCTGATCTGAAGCTTAGCTTAATTCATACAGGTACTATGACACAACAAGCACTAATGAAAGCCAATGTCTTCGAAAGTGTTCAAACATTCAGCCGGATTATTCCTTCCTACATATAATTCAGATCATTGCTTCAAAATATTTGTGTTAACACTCCAATTCAAAAGGACCTTTCTATGGTAGGCTGACCCAGGCAGTCAATCAAAACGCTTACGGGTTCATCACCATTACATTCCTATGTGCATAAGCAGATGGGTCTCTTTTTTTTAATTATTGGCACAAACTAAGTTAATAAATGAGAATTATTTGTAAAACAAACTTACTTTATTTAAGTAAGAATATACAAAGCAAAAATGAAGTGAGAAGATACTAAGGTAACAAAGCATGAGGAAAGTTTTCTGAGTTTACAAGAACAGGTTTTAAAAATGTTTTCTTTCTTAAAATCTGTGATATTTTATATAACAAATATGTACCATGGACAGTATTAACTGATTTCCTATCTGAAAAAAAATAAAAATACAAATCAATTTAATTTTGATCCACTCCCCTGTTTCCTGTAAAGACAGCCATTATGATCTAAATATCTGTCAGGCATTGGGAAATAACCTAAAATGTAATACTGCAGAAGGGAATATTTGATCACATTTTCAGTGGGCTATTCACATTAACAAAAAAAAAGCTACATTTTTCACTCTAGCTATAAAGTGAACTACTCCCAGCTCTTTTCCCAAGACATTGCAAAGCAGACATCATCTAGAAACTGTTCTCAGACTGACAACTTTCTTCCGTATATGGGTAACTTTTTAATTTTCCCTAAACCATATTTGAAGTTTGTTATAAAGTGTGTAGGGATCAAAATCGTTCTTCTGAGCCAAAACGTTAAAATCCAAGTGTTTTAAAACATAGATGACCGAATGCCAGGCAGATTACGCACCTTAAGTTCCTTGCAGATGTACTCCACAGGCAAAATTTAAACTTTGTTTGGGTATGACTGAGAGGTCAGAAGGAAATCTTTTGCCTGGAAGGAGAAACATGCAGAGTGCACCTACCTTCTATATATCCATTCATAAGCTCTGTGTCTGGATATGAAGAAATAGGAATATATAAATCAATTATAGGGTCTAGTGGAAAAAAAAAAGAAAAAAGAAAAAAAGAAAAGAAAAAAAAAAAAAAAAAAAAAAAAGCACTGCTTAAAGTTCACAAACCAAGGAGAAAAGCTAACATCTCATGTTATTTCCATCTTCTCAGTGGAAACCACTGTAGCGTAAATTCCGTACGTACTAAAGCATAGCTCATGTAGGAGTAGGTGTAGCTCACAGCTTCAGCAACAGCACAAGTAACTAGAAAAATGACATCAGAGCCACACAATAGTATTAATTCACTTCAAGTAAGAGAGCTCACATTCAAGTTAAACCTGTCTGCATGGCAGATGAATCCAGCCATGTTGTAGTCATGATTTTCCAGGGGGGAACATCATGCTTGATCCAAGATGAATTATAATGATCTAAGATGGCTAGACTTCATTCAAAACAGGCATTTGTCAAACACATTTTTTAGACATTTCCTACACGAGTGAAAAGTAGCCTTGGAAAGACTTTTCTTAAACGTACTGAACTGCTGACTCTGATGAGTTAAAATGTACATCCATTAAGGAAGATGAGGCATAATATGACCCTAATGTTTCAGGAAAAGAGCCATCATGCTTCCATAGCCTGCAAAAACTACTAGAAGAAAAAAGTTCACCAATGATTGCTGAATAAATAAATAAATAAATAGATAGATAAATAAAATTGCGATCAACAGGCTTCCTGATCCTTGGATGAAAGGCTGTTATAAACTCTTCTAGGTAATGTTGAAAGTGATGCCAGCTTTGTTCAATTGAAAACTTTCAACTTTCTTCATTTCACCAATACAGAAAGGATGAATTTGCATCTAATTTCAGTCCCTACACAGTAGCAAAATAAATAAATATATAAATGTTCAAGTTAAGATCACAGAGATGACTGCTGTGCCCTAAGTACTACGGATGTACAAGAGTTTGGATCCTGTCAGTGACTCTCAAGGTCATAACAGAAACTTACAGATGTTCAAACGGTGCATCTCAAAGCTACTTTTTGATCAGTGTTAGTAAACTACAGTGAATTTTGTTTTATCAGCTACATGTCCAACGTTTTATAAATATCAAATGAGTTTCACCAGAAGCCTGAGAGGTAAAGAAGAGGAGAACAGTAATTTCTCAAATGATAAATAAAAATTGAAGAACCTGCAGTACTGATTTGTACCCACTGTATCAAGAATGGTGTGGTGAGCAGGAATAGGGAAGTAATCCTGCCCCTGCAATGGTGAGGCCTCACCTTGAGTAGGGCATCTCAATACAGAAGGGACACTGAGGTGCTGGAGAAGGTCCAAAGAAGGGCAACAAGAAGGGCTTGGAGAATATGCCCTACAAGGAGTGACTGAAGGAACTGGGGCTGTTTAGGCTGGGGAGATGAAGCCTGAGTGGAAAAGGTGAAAAAGAAATTCACACACTTGTCCTGGTTTTGAACAACTGATGGTCAGTCCAAAATCTATCTGAAAATTCAAATTCCTCACAGATGGTAGCTATAGATGCTGTGGTCAGCCAGCTCTGTATAGCAAAATTATCCTGCGCTGTAAAACGTCAGGAAAAATGTCTGATATGTCTAATATGGGCTGTTCAGTACATTCAGTAAATCCATTGTATCCAGGCTTTGTATTAACTGTACATTCATTGTGAACATACACACACAGTCATCCAGACTAATATCTGGGAACCTAAACTGAGTGAGAACTCCTAAGGACCTTACTTCGTATGATATAAATAAGGCTTTATCTTATGTACTGTCTTGAAAGTCTAATCTTTCTTTTTCTTGGAACAAAAAATTTTTGCATAACAAACAGTTACTGAAACACCATTAATGTAATGAAAGATGGCTCTTCCACAGCATGGCCGTCAGTGAGCAGCTGTAATCACATTATGAGCTCTCTTACACTTTTGACCACTGTAATCTCTGCAGCACTGAGCCTGATGGTTAATTATATCCTATGTGAAATGTACACCTTGCTTGTTTTAAGTTTTCAGCTTCATGAATGATTATTCTCTTAAATTTTTCAACTCATTTATAATTATTCTCACCTCTAGCACCTCTGCATTGCTGTATCTTTCCTAAACAGAAAAGCCCTACTCAGTTAATTTCAATGGTAGCCATTTCGTATCTCTGTTGCCTTTTTTTTCCCCTTTTCTATTCAAAATTGTTGTACTTAAATAGAAAGGGATACTTACTTTTATTGTCACTTTCTCCAATCAAAGTGAACACCGAATTTGCTAAAAACATATCTTACATACACAATATGTAATATGCAATTGCACATATAGCGCAGAAAAGTAATTGCCAATTCAAGGAGGCTTTAAACAAGTCACATTCTCTATACATCACAGTGGAATTAAGTAATCTAACTGTTCGGAAAGTTCAAATGTAAGAGACTTCCAAGGTTGAGATTCTTTAAAAGGAAAACTTGTGGATGAATTTCTTACATGCATAATTGATTTCTAACGATTTTAATTGAAATATCCCACACGGCAAATAAAAAGCAAAGAAACCACAAAATTCATGATAGTTTAAATTCTAAGCGAGCAAGAAATTCTCAATTCCCAAATGGTTTAGAGACTGCGTAAAAAAAAATAAAAATAAAAATAAAAATAAAAATAAAAATAAAAATAAAAATAAAAATAAAAATAAAAATAAAAATAAAAATAAAAATAAAAATAAAAATAAAAATAAAAATAAAAATAAAAATAAAAATAAAAATAAAAAAAATAAAAATAAAAATAAAAAGTGTCCTATCTGAAAGGTCATTCCTAAAAATGATACCTCAGTGAACTGTATCTGTTCTTTCATGTAGATGAATTTATATCTATTTTCAAAGATTTTTCCTTCTGCTCATTCTGTTGTGCTAAGGGAGACACCAAAGTGCTATGCTGAGTCCACCATAGATAGCTGTGTGTACCGAAATAAAACCCATTACATTCTTAAATATGCACTCTTTTAATGGTGACTGAGCCAAAACAAACTCTTGCTGCCTTTCAGGTTTCTACATGAGCTTCCAAGACCAGTAATTAAAAAAGCATCTTTAAACACATTCACTTGGTAGACTTAAGAGAATACAACTGTGGGCACCACAATCTCATTCCTGCAAAGTACACGTTACAGCTTAATTTTAAATCTAGAGATTTATTGCAGGATTTTGAAAAGTGCCAAAGCATTTTAGGAGCAAAATTTCCAGTGACTTTCAATGAGTCTGTAATCCAAAATCACTCAGACACTTTTGAATAACTCACACGTAGACCCTCAAACTTGTATTGTAAAAACTTCAGGTCCCTTTCAGCCGCAGGAAATTCTTCAACTGCTCTACTAAAAATAGCTTTGAATTTGTGCTGAAGGAGTTTTGCTACTATAGACCCTTCTAAAACATATTTAAACTTAGCATATATTCACAAGAGAATCAATAGAACAGCTATTACTGTGTTTCAGTAGTTATACATTAACTGTTAATGAACATTCTACTAATTTTTCTCCTTGTATGAATATACTTATATTTCTTATTCATATTTCATAAATCTGCATTGTTTCCATTGTATCAACATATTCTTCTTGCGGATTTATTACCATTGGGAATATAAGCATAACTCTAACATTGTACATCTGTCTCTGTAAAAAAAGCACAGGCAAAATGCCAAAGACTGCTTTTTGAGCAAACAGTTCTTCTCAAAATGTTTCTGGAGATCGACTGCAACAATGAACCCAAAAAACAGTGAATTCCCTCAAAGCTCCAAGGTGTGACACAACTGCTGACACACTTCAGACCACCTGAGAACCCTCATGTCCTGCTGAGGACTGATGTAGGAATAAATGGTGCCAGTAGAGAATTTGCCTTGACAATATTGACTTCATAATTCTGAATGATTATAAAGAGCATAAACACTGTCAACATCTTTGTAGCAATTAAAACAGGAAATCCAATGACATATGTAATTGAATTTAAAATACTAATGTGTGGAACTTGTAGAGAAGACAAGGGTTTCCACAACATTTTGGATACCTTGTAAGAGGCCTCAAGGTAGAAGTCACATGAGAAAATTTATACTTGATGCTTTCAAACTGAACCAAGCTCAAGATGACGCAGAAAAGCAGTCATTGTATTGCTTATAACCTCTGGGCTTCAACAAGTTGATGCCATTACAATGGCACTATCCCTTGAAAACGTCCATACCCTCAGCAGTAAGATCTGCAGCTCAAAGCAGCACTTCAATGATATGCTGAAGTTATGATTAGTTGTCTTTCCTTTTTTCTAATCCTTCAAATCATTTCTCCACAAACTATTGTGAGCAACTTCTTCCCCAACCATGCTTTCAGTACACCACTAGAATGGCATTTGTCCACCACCAAAAAAATCATTATAGAATCATAGAATCACCAAGGTTGGAGAAGACCTACAAGATCATCCAGACCAACTTTCCACCTATCACCAATATTTCCCACTAAACCGTGTCCCTCAATACAATATCTAAATGCTCCTTGAACACCTCCAGGGTCAGTGATTCCATCACCTCCCTGGGCAGCCCATTCCAGCACCCAACCACTCTTTCAGGAAAGTATTATTTCGTAACAGCTATTATTTACTGAAACTCCCCTGGCTCAACTTGAGGACATTATATCACTTATATAATATTTTGTTGTTGTTGTTTGTAATTTTATAATTACATAACCAAATAATCTTCTCTGCAGTAACTGAGGACTTTAAGGATTAAGAAAATAGAGCAAAATGCAATAACTGGACAGATTCACGTGGAACAAATAGTTCTGACCCACAGAGATTTCTAGCATGTAGCAAAGACATTGACTTACCACTTGCTGCCTCCCCTTTGCAGGAAGATAGCTGAATGGCATGAGACATAATGTCACAGCTGATGGCATTTACTGCTGAAAAGGCTGCTGGAACTGGAATTAAAAGCACAGGAAACAAAATTGGTATTCAATATGATTAAAGTGCAATAGCCCCATTTGTTGGTGGAAATGCAGTGTTGAATGTGGAAAGGGAATCCGTGTTTTTGATGGGATGTTCTAGAGTACTTTAAAACTAGAAACCTCTAGTGACCAAAACTGGACAAAATGTCCCCCAGACAGCAAGGGTCTGTAAAATAAGCAGTACGTGAACTGATTCATATCAATAAACAGCAACTTCAACCTGTCTGTCACCAACCTACAACTGAAATGTGTGTTAGATAAATACCATACCAATACGTGTTCAAACATACAAGGTGTTCCGCAAAGATATTAAATTCTAGAAGAAAGATTTATTTTAGAAGTATGAATCCTTATTTTCACTGGAGAGCCTGAACTAACTCCAGGCTTTCCTGCAATGTGCTTTTGAAACTTGAATGGACATGAACCATGTACTTTCAGTGAATACTTTCTATTTCAGGTTGCAGGTCTGCAAGTTGCTTTAAACAAGTCTGCAATTCAAGCACATCTGTGGTTCTGAGCAAGTCAATGGGCTACATGGTTACTCTGAATTAGAGGTACCTTGGTAATCAGGCTGCTGAGTGTGCTGAAGACATGAATAATAATCCACTACAGAGGCATTTCAGCACAACAATCAACTTGAGCACCAGCCAGAGCCTCTAGCTTTATAGGAACGTAAGCAGAAAGAGCAATCAAGAAATGAGCCCTAGACATTTGGATCAGCAGTGAATGGTGGTGTTTCAGTTGCTCTCACAAGGTCATTCAGCTTGATTATTACTTACATTTGTCTGTGATTTTAAAACAGATTTATTTCACTAAATAAGTGAGGCACGTGATATTGCTGCCTCTTGGCTCTTCCTAGCAGTACTGGAGGTACCGAACACTCTAGCCATACAAATTTAGCAGGATGGTTCCCTTCTCCTAACTTTCGAGACGCTGGTAGTTTTATTAAACTAGGCTTTTGAGCAGAAGAGAGAGACCTTACTGATCCCACTCACACAACACAGTATTATCCCCAGCATTTGCTTGACAGCGGCAAATCTGCACAGGGTCTCAGCCTGGGGTATTAACCCTGCAGGAAATCAGGCTTCATCACTCCTGCCACTGACAGAGCCATTTGCACTCCAGTTCTTTCGTTCACACATTGCAATAAACAGTTTTGTCACGACTCCATCTTTCACAGGACCTTGTTGAAACACAGACACACATACACACACAGCTTGTATGTGGAGTCCAGATCCCTTCCTCAATAAATCAGTGGGTATATAGATGGACAGATTAAAAAAAAAAAAAATCCAAAAAACAAACAAAAAACCCCCCCCACCACCAACAACAACAAAAGTAATCAGCAATACAGGACACCAGCTGAAGACCTGCAAGACCTGCATCATGAGATGGCCTGCAATGAAAAATGACTTCTGGTGAGCTCTTCCCCATGCAAACTGCTGAGGTTTTAAATCTTACTATAGGATACATTTTACTGTACCCGTGTTTATTTATGTAGTAGGAAGCAGTGGCAGCTTCACAGAAAGCTTGGAGCTGTAAAACTCTTAAGAAGCACATTCCTACCTGCACCTCTGCTCTGCAGCCAACATCCCTGGAGGCCTTTCTATTGTTGCAGCATTAGTGTCATCACTCCATTAGGAGCCTGGCTGGGGCTGTGTGCCCAATTCAGAAGGCGCACCTGTACAAGCAGAAGAATGATAATTCCTGGCTGTGCTTTGGTGTGAAGTGCTTTTCTGTAAAACAAAACAAACTATTCATGCCATGATGAAAAATAACTTCTGCTGTACCTGTCAAAGGATCAGAAACTCTTTTCTAGTGAATGAATAAGCACTGGCAGCTCTTTCTTAAGCCACTGAAAAATGAAAACTGTTTGTGCAAGTAAATATATGTAACATGGGGCTACAGTTTGCTGTCCTCATGCCAGCTGAGCAGCATTTTACAGGAGACATAATCCACGGTGCTTCTATAGGATATTCACAGAGGACATACTGAGAACAGTGTGAAATTGTGTGTGCACAGAGGACTGAGCAGGATTTTGCACCCTTTCCATCTCCATGGAGCTGAGCTCCCCACAGCTGCTGAGTGCCCGTAATTTTTGCACCAGACCTTCAATATCCCAAGCAACATGGCTTCAATCATGCACAGATGACCTACTGCTGGTGTCCTATGTCTTTCCAGGACAAAGAGCAGCCTGACTGCAACTGCCCCAATTACTTCTCAGTCCCCTGTGTTTCCAGAGCTGGGGAACTGTATGGTCCTCTACTGTCGCTGAACAGAAGGGTGACACTTCAGGACTCAACAGGACATGGTTATCAGCAGGGCTGATAACATTTCTATTCCCAGTGTTCAGCCAAATGTACAAGGCCATTAAGGCTGCTTCCAGCCAGGAGAAGAAATGTTCTGAAGGTTCTGTATGCTCTGTGTGCTGGATGGATACGGTACCTTCCTTATGCTCCCTCTAGCTTTTCCCATGGATGTGCCTCTTACAGGCTTCCAAAAACATAATAATATAGTTTGCACATGATATAGTACATACACATGCATGTAAGTTGCATGAGTCTTTGCTCCAGGAATTGGGTGCTCTGAGTGGAGGTGACCAGCTTAAAGGTGCAAGGAGTCAAATTCATGAAAGAACATGCATCTCCTTAAAGCTCTTTTAGCTATATAGTTACCCATATCTCCAATGAGATCCTGCGCACCAGATAACAATGTAGAGTTGAGTTAACGTTGTGCAGATGTGAACCTCTTGGTTTCCTTTTTGCTGCTACTCCTTACTGGGATATCTAGATTTTTATTTCTTTGTTGTGATATATTTCTTCTGAGCATAACATTTGGTAATCCTTTAGTCGTTAGGATGGCTTGTCTGATGCTTCATTTTAGATGCAGAGCTGTACAATCTGCCCATTTCCATACAGTAGGAAACCAAAATAAAATGTCAGAACTGCAACATATGATTGAAGATCTTACAGCAGCTTCTCAAATTGGGCAAATATTTGCCCCGATTATTGTATTTACAATTCCAAAAATATTTCTTCTGTTGAAAGTCTGTGTACAAGACACTACTCCAAACCATTTTTAAGGGAGTTCTGACATAAATGAAACTTTATGCTGGCATGGCAAGTGAAGTACTTGATTAATAAAGAGTTTCACTGTTTTCAAACACATATTCCATGCAGGCTCATTTGAAGAAAACCGCAAGTGGAGAATGCTTTACTGCTTCCAGTCACAAGGGGGTTGTGTATTTCAATCCTGCTTACACAGTTAGCTTACTTTGGAGCTCTGGTAGGAAAGAAACATGACCAGGAGAAATAATGCTACATTCAGTGACCCTGCCTTTAGAATCAATTGGCCTGACGGGAGAACTTTTTTCTCTCTCCCCTGCTACTGTTTTCTTATTTTTAACCTTTTAATACATAATATTTCTTAAACCCCATCTTTAGAGGGATGTCTAATGTCCAAAGACTTTACGATTTGATTGATATAGTCTTCAGACAACACAGATGGGAAGTTTGAGATTTACATTGACAGATGACATGGAAAGTAGTATACTTGTTCATAGTCCTTCCTCAGACATATTTTGGGCTGCATTCTTATTTTTTATTTTAATATTGGATTTTAAGTATATAGCTAAGTCTCTTTCATGTTACAAAGAAGTTGAACTTCTACCAACCACAATGATAAGTGAAAGAAGGGGACAATTAAGTCTAATGAAGTCCACAGAGAATTCCAAAACAAAGTCTTGAATATCTAGAAGAAAAATCATAGCAAGCTCTAATAGGCTGTGGAATAGCTACCCGCTGGGCTTGGATTTTTAGTCGTGGCTGTATCTCATGAGAATTTTAAAATTGGATTGAACAAAGCATTAGAAAACATTCTGTGGTTAGACTGAAATGCAAAGATCATTATTTATTTTCTCTATCCCATAAACCCTTATTGGCAGGCAGGCAGAGAAGGAATAAAAATGCTTCAGCCATGGATGCTGCTTACTGCTCAGCTGGCATGTTGGTGAGATGGATTAGCCAGTGATGACTACTGATCATTTGTGAAGCTGCCACTACCTATATGGTACGTTTAAGACAACAGTTTGAGATGAGTGATTTAATAAACAGCTTCTAACTTTATACACACACAGTAGCACTCATTACCATTTGTCCAAACACAGGGTTGTGAGCAGTTTGTTATGGCAAGGTGAGCACCCAGCTGTCTGCCCAAGTTTCATGTACAAACCAGTCTGCCCTCACAAATGCTGCTGGTTTTCTTTCAGCCTCGTAGTAGCACTCTGACTGTCTGGGCATCTCTGTTCTTTTTTTATGTGCACAAAAACTGGACAAATGAATTTGGTCATCTTACCTGCTCATGCACAGATTTCATTTCATTCTTCTTTCAGCAAGAGATAAAATTAAGTCAAAATTCAAAAACTGCCCCTTTTAAAGTAAGTAATCAATAGTTAAGTCTAAATTACAGAACGTATACTGATGCAAAATGTTTACATGCAATGACAAAATTATTTCCCTTCCTTTTTAATACCTTATTCAGTGTACCTAAGTATCTATTGTGATAGTTTCTTTAGAAATGAGTTATAATTCATTCTTTTCATACTGTTCTGAAAGAGGGGAGAAAAAATAAATAAATAAATAAATAAATAAATAAATAAATAAATAAAGGCATGACTTTTAATGATGATTTTTGGCCCCACATTTTCCCTTTCTAGGACCGTTATCTTCTGAAATGAAAACAGCTGACTGAGTAGGCAGAAATTTTGCTATATCTCTTTTAAGCGATTAACCTGCTAGAGTTTTAATTGAATGGCAGCTGGTATCAGCTACTGGATATCTAGCTAAGCTCTATGACTGTGTTGGCTTTACAATAGCTGTCTTCCAGATGCCCACTATGCCATTGTATCTGTTCTATCATGGTTTTCCATGGGCTGCAGAAAAATAGGCTTTTTCACTATGGTCTTCTCCATTGGCTGCAGTAGAACCTGCTCTAGTGCCTGTAGCACCTCCTTCTTCACTTACCTTCAGGGTCTGAAAGTTGTTTCTTTCACATTTTCTCACTCCCACAGCCCCCAGGCTACCAAAACTTTGTCATGTATACCCAAAGCAGTGACTAACACAATTTTGACTTGAAACATTCATTCTGTCCTAAGCAATGGAGCACACTACTGCATGAGTTAGTACAGTCCTTGTCTTTGGAGAGCTCATTAGATATTGCACTGAGCAGTTTGTTTGAGCATGAACTGACATGGCTTTGAGAAGGAAGTTAGATTGGAGGCTTTTGAGTAAAAACTCTGCACTATCGTTTGACTCCGTGACTCTGATTTCAGCCCTGTCAATTTAACTCCCAGTTACCTGCCAAGTTAAACTGAGCATATTAAGTAGAGAAAGCATGAGAATACAATAAACATAGAACCACATAATGCTTTTTTTAATGACACATTTTTCAGACTACTGTCATTCTTGAAGTGTGGACTTCAGGCAGTTTGAAGAGTTCAATAATAATATGTGTGAAGTCATATGTATTCTTATTTAAGGGACAGTTTCTTCCTGGAAGTTTTCCCATAAAAATAGTTCTTCATTCCAACATTTTACATCGTTGAAATTCCCCATTTCTAAGAAACAATATTCATGGAAAAAAAAAAAAAAAAAAAAGGAAAAAGAAACAGGAAAATTCTTATCTTTTGGGGGGGTTGTTGAGTTTTGATTTTCAGTGTTTTTGGTTTGTTTTGGTTTTTTTGTTGTTGTTGTTGTTTCTTTTTTTTTTTTTTTTTTTTTTTTTGTTGGTTTGTTTTGTTTTTTCATAATTGAAACTCAACCACACGACCCTCTGGATACTGGTAAAATTAGTCAAAATAAATGTTCTCCAAAAGATTAGGACTCTTAGGATCATTATCCGTTTTTATGATTTTGCATGCTCTGGGATAGACTGTTATGTGCCTACTTTGGTTTGCATGAGCATATTAAAACCAGATGTGAGTTGCTGAGTCAGCTTTGATACAGTAGCAGAGTTTTGCTTTCCAGGAAACAAATGATCACAATCCATAATTATATTTTCTCAAACATAAGATAAGTAGTTGAAACCAGAAAATGAAAACTGTGGACTTGAGTAGTTTCTGCGAGACATAGTGAGATCCACCTCCTCCTGCTGCCTGGTAAACAAACAGAGTTCTCAGCTCGAAGAACTGGCTCTTGTAAAAAGTAAAATATCAGCAGAAGCTGTATAGCAGATACAAACTATGTCATTAGAACAGTCAGCATCATCTCTGTGCCCTGAAAAGGTGAAAGAACAACTTGTTCTGGATACCATCTCCAAGCAATTGGAAGAGAAGATTATCAGGAGTAATCAACATGGATTCACCAAGGGGGAATCATGCTAGACCAACCTGATAGCCTGCTATGATGTCATCACTGTCTGGGTAGATGGGGGAAAGCAGTGGATGTTGCATACCTTGACTTCAACAAGGGATCTGACACCATCTCCCACAACATCCTTGTTATGAAACCTAGAAAACATGGGATAAATGAGTGGACAATGAAGTGGATTGAGAACTGGCTGACTGGAAGAGTTCAGAGGGTGATCTTTTGTGATGCAGAGTCTGGTTGGAGGCCTGTAACTGGTGGTATTCCCCAGGGGTCAATATTTGGTCCAGTCTTGTTCAACATCTTCACTGGTGACTTGAATGAAGGGATAAAGTCCCTCCTCAGCAAATTTGCTGATGATGCAAAGCTGGGAGTATTGGCTGACATGCCTGAAGGCTGTGCCACCATTCAACAAGACATGGACAGGCCAGAGAGTTGTGCATGGCAGATTCTGATGAGATTTACCAATAGAAAGTGTAAAGTCTTGCACCTGGCTTGGAAGAATCACGTGACTCAGCGCAGGCTAGGGGATGACCTGCTGGAAAGGATTTGTGCAGAGAAGGATCTGAGGGTCCTGATGGACAACAAGGTTGGCCATGAGCCGGCAGTGAGGCCAAGAAGGCTAATCGTATCCTGGGGTGCATTAAAAATAGTGTAGCCAGCAGGTTAAGGGAGGGAATCTTCCTTCTCTGTTGGCCTTTGTGAGGCCACGTTTAGATAACTGTGTCCAGTTCAGGGCCTCCCAGCTCAAAACAGACAGGGATCTCCCAGAAATAGTCTAGTAGAGAGCCTCAAAGATATGGGTCTGGAGAATCTCCTATATGAGGAAAGGCTGAGCAACCTGGGTCTGTTCAGCCTGGGGAAAAGATGACTGAGAGAGGATTTGATGTGTATTTTAGAAAGCCTAAAGGGAGGTAGAAAGCAAATGGATGAGACCAGGCTCTTCTCAGTGGTATGCAGTGATAGGGCAAAGAGTAATGGCCTAAAACTTGAACATACAAAGTTCTATACTAATATGCAGAACAGCTTCTTTACAGTAAGGGACAGGTTGCCCAGAGAGGTTGTAGAGTCTCCTTCTAAGTAAATATTCAAGACTCAACTGAATGCCTATCTGTGTGACCTATTGTAGGGTACCTGCTAAAGAAGAGGTTTGGACTTGACGATTGCTTGAGGTCCCTTCCAATCCCTGTGATTCTGTGATCTAAAACCCCATAAAAAGACCTGTAAGAGATCCCAGGAGGCAGTATCAAATACACACATAGCTTAATAACTTCCTTTTCATCATTGTCACTTTTATATTCGATAACCCTGTTTACTGAAAATCATTTTACATTTTTAGATCATTTTTCAATGCAGCAGGCAAGTCTTTAATGATTATCTATTTCTCCAATTAATTCTCCAATTAAGGAAAATAATGAACACCTGGACCCTGAAAAGGAAACTGCAGAAATCGAGTTGATAGCTAACTCACTTATGAATGTGGGAGGACATGCATAAATATCTTCTCTTAAAATTCTACCCTCTCAGAAAAACACTTCATTCCCAGATGAAGACTGAACTCAGGGAGAAATTCTCCTTTTCAATTGTGATCATTCAAATGAATGCACAGAGACTTGCTCCTAAAGCATTCGTTCACGCATAGCTGTTGTTCACAAAAAAAAGGCAATGCTTGCTGACTGACCTGGCAGAATCATTGGAGACAGAGGGTACTCAAGAGGTCTATTATTAAATGTGGAGGCTAGTGGCCCTGCCTGTGTCAGGGGATTAGAGATTGGGATCCTTGAGTTCTCTTCTAATCTGGGCTATTCTGTGATTCTGTGAACAGACACTGCTTACAGAGGTACATTTTTCACTGGAAATTATTTAGTTTATTCAAAGACAGAGCCACCAACACATCATTCCTTTCAACTTGCAAGACATTAATACAACAGGTAAGTCTGACTACATAAAATAAATCATTTATGTCTCAATTTATGGCAGAATTTAGCCTCCAATCATGAAGCAACAAGGCAATTGCTATGGTGATCAAAAGTTTTCTTAGAAAAAGAATGCTTTTATAATATGTAATACCTTCTCTAAGCAAACTGTATTTCCTCCTTCTTTCTAAATTTCCACTTTTAATTGTTGTATGTAGAAAGATGATGATTTTAATCAGATTTTCTGAAAGCAGTTGCACAGCTGGAGAACAAACAGATGTTCTCAATGAAACAGAATATGCTTCTCAAACAACCTGGAAACTACAACTAACGCTTAAACTATGCCACATAGAATAAAAACCTCTTAAACTATGTATACTGCAAGTAGTCAGTAAATACTAAGCAGAGAAACAAGAGAAGCTCCAGCATATGTGAACTGTTTGGCAATTTTTACTGGATAAATTTGTATTGAGATTTCAAGCTGACAAAACGAAGAACTGAAATGAAACATTAGGTTGAGCGCAGGGATTTAAGCAGAGAGATACTGAGTTTTGTTAAAAAGGCTCAAGTACTGTGTCACCTACCAGATTCATTCAGACCCATGCTGATGACACATGCAGAGAACAAAGTATTTCAACACACACCAGCCTGAAATAAATATATTAATTTGGGGACCAAGGCAAGTGAATAAAGGAAAAAAAAAAATACTACTAATTCTAGTATAGTATATGGTTTTCTCAGCAACTGAGGAAAAAGCTGCCAAAAACTCCAGTAACATCATACACTCAGGAATAAATTCTGAGCATTATGGAAAAGACAACGTTAACTCAATTGAGAAGGGAAAAAAAAAAGGGGGGGAGAAAGAAAAATCATTTAATTTGCTAGCAGACCAAGATTAGTCCCAGAGCTGGCTGTCAGATTATCCACAGTGAGAGTCAAGTACTGTAGTCTAATGTAACTTGAACTAATCTTATACAGTACTGTGGAATAACCATAAATTACTGAGAGCCTGTGAATAGTCACCTCATGAACTGCAAAGAGGTTTTCTAATTTCATTTAGGTTTCATGTCTGAACTTCGTTCCCTTCACATCCTGTTTTTCTAATCTGCACAGAAGAAAAAGAGAATTATACACTGTGTATCTCACAAAACCCATTACTCCATCATACCTGGCCTGCAAAATGAAAACTCAGTGTCACACAAGAGCAGCTCCAGATACAGCAACTGCATCAACACTCTGTTGCTGTTTGAAATGGAGTTTTTGATAGATCTAATAGATTTAGGTGAATACACTGACATCAAGAAGAATGTCACAAAATTATTTTTATCTCAAAAGTTAACTTTTTTATTGCAATACACATAGCTAAAAAGGACACGCTCTGCACGGCCTGTGCATCACTTATTTTTTAGAAGCTCCTCAAATCTAATTTCACTCTTCACATTATCTCAGGCAATTGTGTTGTTTTTATGAAAATATGTTCTTCAAATGGAACTTATGAATGATGTTCTATCCTATGGTTCTAAAAAAGTCTTGCAAAGTACTTAGATAGTTTAGTCTCTAAACATCTGTGTACATCATGGTCTTTGCCTTTTGCCTTCCCTCACTTATTCTCCTTATTGATGTGTGGAAGGAGCATAAACATTTCCACAGCACATTTGCATACAGCCCCAAATGGAGCAGGTAACCTGTCCAATTGCATGGATCCAGGCAGTATGGAGAAATGGGACAACAGGAACTATATTAAATTCAACGAGTGTGACACTTAGAGACTCACATCCCTGCACTGGACTGACTGGAGCAACTCTGCTAAAAATGATCTAGGTGTCTCTAAGTAGAGTGTAGCTAAACACAAAAAGCAGCAAAACCACAAAGGAAGACATGAGTGTATGAACAAGGGCATAGCCAAGAGAAGACACATTCCCTGCTCAGTCAGCACTCATTAGGTTTCACTGCAGTACTGCTTCCAGTTTTGTCTTCCCCAACATCAGAAAGGTGATGAAGCTTTAGGACACTTTCAGGAGAAGACAACCAGAATGGCAAATGCAGCTGTACTTGCCCTGGGAGGAGAGGCTACAGAACTAGGCTTGTTCAGCCTGGAGAAGGAACGGCTTTGGATGGTTTTAACAGCAGAGCCCAGCGCAAAAATGGCATTAAGCAGATGGAGTAAGGTTCAGGTTGGATAGAAGGAAAAAAAAATAATGATGAAAATGACTGAGCCTTGGAGCAGGCTGTCTAGAGAGGCTATGTAGTCTCTAGCTTTGGAAGTTTTCAGGACTCATCATCTGATACCACTCAGAGTAGTCAGGCCTGATTTTGTGGCTGGCACTGCTTTGAATGAAATATGGTGCTACTGATCTCATGAGGTACCTTTCAGCCCATATGGTTGCTTCTGTTCCCACTCCTTTGCTATTGTATCTATTTGACATACCATACATGTCTCCTTTAGAAGAAGCCTGGTATCACAGCATACCAAAGCTCTACTCATGACTCTTGAGGATCTTTCAATGCTCATGGCTGTGATTTTAGTTCTGAAGTGCACCACTGAGTTTTGTCAGTAATAAAGACATTCCTTTTTTTACTCCATTTACTGATAGTCATCTTGCATTTCATGCCGATATAATTCCTATTTTGATTGATTCCTAGAATGATGGTCTGGTCTTTTCATACATATTTTGTGGCTTACTGTCAGACACTTTAAGTCTAATCCACTCTCTTTTGTTTTACTAAGCCTGTCCAAACTCCTAACACTTTTCCTAGTTTGCTTGTCCCTTTGATCAGGTTCTAGCTCTTTGCGTTTAGCAGTCATCCTACCTTCAACTGGCTCGGTTCCCTTTGGCTCAAACCCAAGGTAAATTTCCAAATCACTCTTTGCATCTCATTGCCCACTGCTAATTGCCTGTTAAAGATGTACTTCTGCTCTGTAATGTGCTGATGTTGCACATGCTACTGTATTTTAATATTTAATTTTCCTTAAACATCACCTCTTCAGAGGCACAGCTATCAAAGGATTTCCATATAGAAAATAATAATAATTAATCAAATTTTAATGTAAACTTCCTTTCTTTCTTCCAAGATAAATTGCACATTCATGTTTTGCTTCTTAGTTACTTAACCTGCAGTCCTCAAAGTTTGTTTACCACTCTTACAATGTTTCCTGTTTTTCCTCAGGCTCCTAGAATTTAGGAAAAAATTTCCCAGGGCTTTCACCTACTTTCTACAGAAGTCAAAACCAAGGTCTTCATATTGTTACTTGGCATTACCTGCACATAAGCCCAGTTTCCAAAAGCAAATTCCTATTTTATTTTATTTTATTTTATTTTATTTTATTTTATTTTATTTTATTTTATTTTATTTTATTTTATTTTATTTTATTTTTTTTACAAAACATTACATGCACACTTTGCTCAAATGAGAGGTATGGATCTAGCTCTACCGTAATAATATATATATATATATATTGCCACAGCCTAATCAAGAACATGCTTTATTGAGATGTACTATGAAATACTCCTCCTGAGAATCAATCTACCCATCACTCAAAGACCTCGTGGAATGAATCTTTTCCTTTCTTACAAAAACAGCATTTCCACTGGGAAACCACGTCTCATCCAAAGGACATGGCTATAAAGAAAATCAGAGCACAAGAAATGTCAAATGTTACCCTTTCCCCCCAGTTTAGAGTTCTCAGTCAAGAACTATCAGATGGAAAGAACCAACTGAATTAGTCTGCATGGCATATCATTTGTTAAAGTCATGGTATTGGACAATAGTCCAAGTAGCGATAAAATCAAAGATGAGAATTAAAGCCAGAATGCATTAGTGTATCCTAAGTCATAATACTACATCTAATTTTATCTGTTTTTATGAAAAACACATATAGGTTTAGATACAAGTGAAAACAGTGCCACAAGTCATTCTATTTTCATTTAAATATAAACCCACTGCTTTTAATCGCAGTAGTCATCAGGGATAGTTTAAGTTTTTATAAAATATACTTGTGGGGATTAAACTACACACTAACATCACCATGTTAATTATGGAAATAACTCAATATAACTCCTTTTGATCAAGCACATTTGGTGCTCTGGATGTAAACCATTATAGGTATTGTAACAGTAAACTTTTCAAACATCAAAATATAATGAGGCCTGAACCCTTCATTAGCTTAATTTAAGACAAATTTTTTTTCTGGATTATTTACAGGTAAGTGATCATATATGCATGACTATGCCAACAGAATATATCTTCAAGGAATAAGAAAAAGTATCACTGGTTGCACCTTACTAATTTTGCAACTTCCTTTTAATTTGCTGTATTGAAACCTCATACCAACAAACATTCAAGCATTCTTTTTTTTTTCTTTTTCCTTTCTTTTTTTTTTTTTTTTTTTTTTTTGGTCTAGTTCAACTTTCTGTCTGGGTTATAAGATCTTGGCTGAGTAGAAGAAAGGTAGCCACTTGTGCTTGAAAACAAGTGGGTTTCACTGATCACTAAAATGACAACTTTGCTCAGGAACATGAGAGTTTACATTTCCTAGGTAATGGGCACCAAAATCCCTGAAAACTGGGATAAAATTATATGCAACTTTTATGGTGCAGGCCTGTGGAGCCATTTATAAAAATAAGCTGGGTTTTATATGATTGGTAACAAAAATACATAAAAATGTTGTTTGCCCCATATATTGGGAAATATCCTGTCTTGGCACTCTGCAGCTGGTGAGTCATAATTTTACAGTTTTTACTAAAATAAAAATGAAATTTAAAAGTCCACATTTTCAAAGAAGTACAGAAACATAATATTTATAGAAGATCATAAACAAGTACTCTGTTAATAGCCGTTGAACTTTGTTTAAAGAATAACAGACTAACATTTCCAAAGTACTCTTTGCTGAGATTGAACAGGATTTTATTCAAACTGTTGCGGTAACTAATGAAAAACAAATGAGATTTCCAAACAGTTTTGACTGTTAGGGGTGTGATGGCAATATCATTGCTTTTTGCACTTGCAGCTGCTGCTTACACTGAAAGTACCCATTTAAAACACGATGTCATTTTATACTTGAACTCTTGATCTGCCATACAGAAGGGCTAGGCATATTTGACCTAGACTGGAATCATACAAACACATCTGATGCAGCTCCAATTTTGTCTCCATGCATGAAGGCACTTCATCTTCCAAACTTACTCAAACTTTTTAGAGGAATCCCAGACTCCTGCCAGCCATAGAGCTGTTCCTTGTGAAAAAGTAACAGAAGAGTTTGAGATTCACTTGAGAATGCCTGGCTAATGGTAATCATAATCTGAGAACTTCTTGCACTCATACTTCCCTGCTTGTTGGCTTTCCCCATCAATTGCATGCCTTACTAACAATCCAGGATAGAGGCTGTGCCACTCAGTGAGACTGAAAAGCCATGATATACTGTGCAAGTCGTAGTTCAGCAGAAGAGAAAGGCTTCCCAAGAGAGAAGATGTGAGCAGATAAAATAAAACTCCTGTAGAGCATTTTGTCAATACGCATGAAAAGAAACTGCAACAATGTTGAAATTGGTTTTGCTGGTTGGTTGGTTTTTGAGGAAGGTGTTGCAAAATTTTTCTATTTTCATTTTGTTAATTAAAAGTCAAAAATGTCCATGATACTCCCACATTCTGACTGATGGTAACATTTCTTCAAGCAAATTGTACTATTGTCCATATATAGATAGTTCCTAGGTAAAAGAATTAGAAAAATACAGAATGTCTTGGGGACAATCAGAATTGTCAGTTTGGGTAGCAACAAAAAGCCAGGCATCTCTGAATCCTGAATTTCAGATGTTTTGGATCTGCTATGCAAAGGAATAAACCAGCCATTAAAAATAATAATAATAATAATAATTCAATTCTGTGTCACTGAGGTCAATAATCAATCACATTAATGGAGTCAAATTTCATCTACAGCTTTGCTTTCTTTCAACTAATAAGTAAATAAATGAAGAGAAAAGAGACAATCAAAGCTACTTCAGAGTTCTTAGCTAGAAGATCAGGAGCCAATTGAAGCTGTCAAAAAGACAAGTATTCCTTGGGACTAGAATTTCTGGTCTGTTCTGATTTGTCCCTTAGAGCTGCAGAAAGAAAATACCAATACAGCATTCCCCACATATTATTTTGCAAATCAGGACATGTTAAGCTTTTATTTTGATCCAATGCAAACGTCACTTAGTTATCCTGGATTTTCAGCGCATGTTTTCATTTATATTTGCCATAATTATTTTGAAGGAGGAAAGATGTGTCTTCAAAAACCTCCCCACCTATATTGATGGGGGCTGCATCTACTGCTGGAGACAAACGTACTCAACAACAACAACAAAAAAAATCTCAGTCTCGTTACAGTACTAAACCTTGACATACTCCAAACCTTTTTAAAACACCTGTTCTGCATAGCTGCAAGTGAAGCTATATTTAAGAACAACACAAATCACATAGAGGAAGGGGTAAAAAAACATAGTAACTTTTCTCTTCCTTGGGAACTAACAGTGAGGAGAGTGTTTAACAGAGCAGGGAGTGTATTCATACCTCAGGCTTTTAAGCATGTTTTTCCTCCTCAAGTGTTGCATCTGAATTTCCATTTAACCATTCAGAATGAAGAAATGATGACAACTTAGAATAATTAGAGGATGCAATTAGCCTGTCCTGCTTCAGCTTACTGAATATTTTGATGCTACGGTTTTATACCAATTGAATGGTGTATTTGTATGTTAGGGATCTAAACTCAAAGTCTATTCCAAATTACAGCTGTGCTTATTAGTTGAGTTATACTGCTGGGCATGCTGCATACAGAAACGACTCTGTGAAACACCCAAGGCAAAGAAATCCTGCTTTATAGCGCATATAATCGGAAAAGTAAGGAAAGAAAATTTTAACTGTTATTTAAACAAGTCTCATTCCAATTACTACTTTCCTCTCTGTCAGGGCCAATTATTCTCACTTTAGACATGACTAGCATTTCTAGAGCCCCTTTTTTTTTTATTATTTTTTTTTACAATGTATAGAGTGCCGCACAGTCACTTTGAAATGAGTGAAAAATAAATTAAAGTACACAGGAAAAGGAGACTTACTAAACTTGAAGATATCCTCTTATTTTGTCATACCGAAGAACATTAAAACACAGAAGGACTTTACAAGCAGTAAAGTGTTTTGGACATGCATTTATTTCTACCCCTTAAAGAAATAGTGAGAAAAATCAGAAAACCAGAACATTAATTCCCTACCATTTATGCCAGACAAGTCAGTTCAGGAATGTTTCTTCTTTAAGGAAACAAAAGAACAAACAAAACCATAGAAAGATACTGGTTATGAAATGAATGCGACACACTATTTATAATGTTAGATTGCTTGTGGAAAAGTTTAGAAGCCTCCATTACTATTGCTATGGACAAATTAAAAGAACAACAAAAAAGGTGAATATTAAAAACCAAGAGTGTATTTCTGAGATAGTTAGAATGAGCGCAGAATAATGTGGCATAATACAATTAGAAATTTGTATTGATTCCAGACTTACCAATGGAGAGCAGATTTTTGGGTAGCAGATCAGGAACTGCTTACAGGCTGTCCGTGGCTTTCTCATCTGAAGTAGGTGCAGTTGCTTGGTTGGTTTTAGCCCACTAGAATAGAAAGTTTCTAAAAACATAGGTACCTGGAGAACTTGCTTTGCTGTGTTTCTTTCCTTTGCACCAGACCTGCACAAATGAATCTGTGTTCCAAAGGACTCCTTCATCGCCCTCCATCCTGCAGGCAAGAAACAGCAGGAATGGAGATTTGCTATAATTTATTTTCATGAATATAAAGCACAGACTTGATAGTTGTTGCTGCAGTTTTTGATTTTGTTTTTTACTAGTGGTAGCCCTTTCACTCAGAAATTATATATCTTTTCTTACATGACAGAATCAAAGAATCTCAGAATTGTAAGCATTGGAAGGGACCTCCAGAGATCATCGAGTACAGCCCCAATATATGATTCCCTGTAAACATAGGATTAAGGTGTTAGAGACAGAATTCCAAGCAAAATGCTGACTTTGCTTCTTCAATTGTTTTCTCTTATCTATCTACATCCACTCATATCTTCCCCAATATGCCACGTCAGCAACATTCAAGGCACCAGCACTGTTGTTTAGCTCATGCAAGCAGAATCTTTCTGTGGGTCTCAGAAAAGCTTTGACTATAGAAAGCCAACATCTTGGAGATAACATTCCCTGCAAGATGTACCTATCGTAACACATTTCATCCATGTAATTTTAATATACTGTCTTAGGAAAATTCTCAGTCTTTCACAGTTAGTGACAGCTGTACTCTTTTCAGAGTTGGTTTGCTGCATGCACCTCAGAGACCCAACTGAGCAATATTCTATGTGCTCTCTACTTTCACTTTAGCTACAACCCTTCTTCTGAAATTCTCTATGCATAATGCCAGAGCTGATTGCACGGATCTGCACATAGCTGAGTCAAAATAATGAAACCAAACAAAGAAACACGACTTTAAAAAAGAAAGGTGAATGTTCTTTTTCTTCTGAAATACATCCTGGACTAAATCAATTATGCACAAATGCAAGGTGAGCTAAGGGAATGAAAAATTAACCTCATGTACAGGAATTAAAACTGCCTGATCACAAAAATCCAACTGTACCACAAGAAAAAGAAATGTTAAGAATATTTCACAGTCCCTTAAAGTAAAGGAAATATGCCGTAGTTCTACAACCACTTTCACAGGACTAACATATCTGGCTTCACTGGAACATAGTGACTTCCCAGGGTGGCTGCTTGCCTGTACAATTGACCTGAAGTGATAACCTCAGAATTCTGCCATAAGTTTACCTCTTCACCCGACCTCGCTGCTGTATTCACAGTTTCATGTAATGGTTTTTCAGTTGTGATATTTTTCTTACTTCATCTCATTTCATAGTGCAGTTGATACACACGCTGTTCTTTCCAGTTGAGATTTAAATGTTAGCCATTTTCTTCTTCACTTTTCTTATCTGAGATTTCTCTCAGGCTTTGCACACCTCAGGCAGAGTTTCATCTGTCCCTTAGGAGAGCTAACAGGAATGGCTCAGCTCTTCATTTGCCCTGGCTTATCACATGCAGCAGCAAAACCCCCGATCTGCCATTTTTACTGTCAGATGCTGGGATTACAGAATAACAAAAAACAGTTATCTTATGTTTCTATCTTCACATAGGAGGAAATGGCAGCAGAGTGTACAGCAGTATTTCATTTCTAGAAACACATGTATCAAAATGATAGTAAATGTATTTCTGACCATCTTCATGGTCACTGAAATATAACAGAGAAGACAGGGTCCTTTGTTATCTCACAAATACTTTGAGGACAGGATATATGTATAAAGATGAAAGGAGTTGTTCAGAGTCTCCTCACATGGCCAAAACACACAGGCAGGGGTAGTTGTCATTTTATGAAACACAGCAAGCGAACATGAGTGTGTTTTGCTAGATTTGGGATATTCAGACAGCATGAACCAGTAGGGAAATGTATTCCCTGGGCTAATGTGAGATTAACCACTAATTATAATTTTCTCTACAGAGTTTGGCAAGTGTTCAGTTCTCAGTTTGCTGTTTATTAGGGCACAATGACTATAATTATTTTGTCACTCCTACATTTGTCTTGACAGTGTTATTTTTTTCAGCATAGAATATAAAGTATGAATAAACATGAAATTAGAATGAAAGCATACTTTCTGTGGGGATTTATATATATATATATATATATATATATATATATATATTGCCGTAAGATAATTACAAAACTCGGGAGGAACAATCAGGAACTGTTAAAGAAAAAATCCATCAGCAACAGCAAAAGGTAGGAGTAAGGCAAGCTGACAGCCACATCCCTAAGGAGAACCGGTCCCTGGCAAAATGATTTGGTCTGCAGTGTGTATGTACACATGTACACACAACAGACAACCAGGTACAATTTAGATTTACACAGAACACTGAAGAAAAGAAGAAATATTTGCAACTGAAAATGAAAACACTTTACCAAGAGTTTATTTATACAATAAGAAATTTACTGACACTTTAACAAGGAGAAGCATTTCTCTGAATTACAGCTTTATTCAAACATTACCCAACAGACACAGTTAAAAGTGGGTAGAGAAATTTCTGTTAGTCCTTATAGGACTATCAAGGTCAAAAGTCAATTAGAGCACTTCTTCTAATTGAAGAGATGAAATTATTTCCTTGCTTCCTTCCACAGTGTGTCCCGCTTTTACAACAAATATTTATAAATTAAATCTTTCTGTTAGGAAAATACATGATTCATTCTACCCCAGGCAGACATCACTGTAGTTGTAAATGTGAAAAACATAGTTTCTAGCATTGGTAAATATTTGCACAGAACCATTTCCTGTTCCATGACTACAAAAGTCTAGTTTTGTTAAAGACCCATTTAGAGTTGAAGCCAAAGCTTGCTCACAATAATCATGCTAATGTAGAGGCAGAAGTTAATTGGGCAATTTGCATGAATGAGATGAGCAGAACTTGACTTGTGGGCAGAAAAACAGAGCTGTCATACAGCATGTTCAGTGCTCCACACTTCTACTTTGCAAACAGAAAACCCTGAGGAAATACTAGACCTCACAACTTCTGTTTAAAGGATTTGCACACATACCTGTTATATGGGTTGTTCTGCTTCATCTTTGAGAATACTGTGCCAACTGCTTGTAAATGTCATTTCTGATCTTTTATTTTCACATTTTTTTATGGCATTGTGATGAAATACCCATGTCCACATCTACCTTTCTGTTGCCTTTGCATGCTGAAATCAGACACATCCGTGGGATTATGTGATTCAAAACCAATGTTTTGAACAAAACAAATGTTTTGAAGAAAAAAACTCCGAAGACTTTTTTTTTCTATTATAAATTCTAATTAAGTGCTTTCTCATTAATGTTTCTTTTTTGCTGGCAGAACTAATTATTTCTGTTGTTGATTGCTGAGAGATCAACTGTGCCTCAAGCTCTCCCCCCAGCATCTTTGTTTCCTGCTAGCATCTCCAATTTGAAAAAAAAAAAAAAAAAAAAGAATGAAGACAGTGGGATTTGAGCCCAAAATTTCTCCTGCATTTTCTGTTGATTTAAGTGGTTTTCTGGTACTGCTGAGTATAATTGTTTGGGGATAGACTGTCAGTGTAAACTGGCAAAGAGCCTCTGAGTGCAGCCAATTTACACAGCCGAAAATGTGATACAATCTTGGTGCAGGAAGCATACAGCTACACGCAAAGAAAACCAGCAGTCAGGGAGAGGCAGACTGGCTAAAAGCTCAAGAGAGAGAGAAAGAAAACATATCAGAAAACTGCTTTAATAGCTCTGTAAGGGGCCAGGTAGCAGGGAAAGTCACTGAAGCACAGCAGGCGGAGCTGAACTGTCTTTCCTCTGTGCACGTATGAATATGGAGTGAGTGTGATTCAGCATCACTGCCAGTGCTGTGAGATGACCAAACAAAGTATCAGTCATTGTCCCACTTACAGTGCGTATGAGACCACTGCTGTCAGGCATTGCTGTTATGCCAAGTGTGGGTTTGTTTTACACTATAAATAGGAAAATAGCGCAATGAAAGGCTCGTAACACTATGGCTACACATAAATTCAGAGCATTGTGCACCACATGTAATAATACTTAGATTAGATTAGACAGACCATCACGAACCTGGAGATTGCTTGAGTCTGGTTTATACCTGCCATGTGTTCACACAGTCTGTACTTAAATATTTACAGAGAAAAAGCCAGTGTGGTCTTTTCTGCTTTGCTATATTTCTATAACTAAAGCTAATAAAAATGTGGCACCAGGGGAAAAAAACAGAAAATCCTCCACTATGGTAGCTGGTTGAGATCACCCAAATATTTGTGAATAAGGGAAAATCCTCATTAATGACCCATGCATCTCCATCCTCACCATCAAATTCCAGTCTGAAACACCACTGCCTCATTCTAACAGCTCTTCTTTGCAAGATGTCAGGCCAGCTGAACTATAAGCAAAAAGCTGGCAGTCTGCAGCAGTGCGAGGAGCAAGGCATGGAAGAGCTGTTATTTTGTACACCTGGAAAGCCCACAAGTACAGAGAAGTTAATCCAGAAGCAGAGGGAAGAATATGCCATTCAGAAGAATCTGAGTACTCAGTAACGATGAAACAACTCCTGCACTTGCTAACTTGCAGAATGAGTCAGAGACAGAGGGAAAGAATGTCTTTTTAAAAAACATAACTTACTATGTGCTTCACCACAAAGCAGTATTTAGTTCTTCAGTTTTTTCCTGTATTTGCTAGACAAAGATCAGGTCAGCCAGAAACTGCTGAAGATGCAGTTACACATATTCTATGATTCTATGATATGGGTGCAGATAGGAATGAACCTTTGCCTTGCCTGTGTTCTGCCTGAGCCAAAAGTATGAAAGTTCCATCCAACAATTTCAAATGAATATTGGCCAACAAAAGCTACAAAGAAATGGCTATTCACATTAATACCCAGAGCTAAAGTCATGCTGCCCATCCCCTCTATTTCTTCTGCCTGGTATTGTCTGCATCACAAAATATAGCAGTTATTCAGCACATCAGTCTCATATTCATGACTACCTTAGAAATGTAGTATAGGGTAGATAATTAGATAAAAACATGACCAGAAAGTTGTGCTTAACATCGTTATGTACTTTTGAGACCATACACAAAACAATCCCACAGATACAGACATAATACAGCATTCTTACAGAAAATGTAATCTGCATTATTTTCACAAGTTCCGTTATTAGTATATATATATATAAATGCAAGAAATACACAGATCTGAATGGAAGTTCCCCCCTTTGATGAATGTATGCTTTCTATAACAGTATAATAATGCACGTGATCTCTATGATGGCTGAACTATCATCAAGATAAGCATATGTTACAAAAGGTCACACAAATACTTCCACAAATTCTCTACCAAAGAGAAGCGTTGGTGCTTCTCATTTTTCAAATGTAGAAAGCCATAAAAAAAAATGCTGATTTGTATCACCAGATCTCTCTTCCGTGCTTGCATGTTAATTCTTATGAAAGGGATTTTTAGGCCATGGATAAGATAAAATGATAAACAATACGAAGAAAAGGTGCAACTATGTTTCATCATCAGGACATTTATATTAGCACATTTTGAAAAGTTCCAAAATTTAATTTGAAAATGAATAGTGTAAATACTTTGGAATTTTGTAGGCACTCTGGAAAATATTTAAAATCAACACTATGGCAGGACGTGAGCACTATTATCAGTGCTAATCAGTCTACTCAATTTGCTATTAATGACAGCTCCTTTTTTATTTTTTTAAGCTAGGGAAATATGTTTAATGAGTTTTCAGTTCTGAAGCTAGAGTTTGGTGTTTTGTCTCACGGCTAAAACGTTCAAGAATTCAAAGAGCAACACATTCAAACAACAATCTCAATGCAGCCCTGAATATTGCTGGAGTACAAACAAAATTCAGTTCTATTTACTGAAATCACATTATGTCTTCTCTTAGATACATAATCCTTTATGCTCTCCATTGCAGTCAATCAAATATCTCTCTAATGATGTTATGGTAGAATGAACATCAGAGACTAAAAAGATAATGTTAGACAAGGATTGCTAATATCTACTCATGTGACATTGAAAACTGGTAAAGAATTAATAGTCATTCTGCTTGGACAGATCTTTATGTAATATTTTATTCTGAAACACACTACAGCTTTTAATTTCTTCCTTTTAATAAAAGAACTCTACCCAATTTGTTGCAGCCATCCTGCAGGCATCCTTTGTACACACTACCATAAACCCTTGGCTTCCTTTATCAAGAAGCATCAGAGTGGGCATGTGATGTGCATGACAAATCTGAATGAAAACAATAAGCTATGAGGATCTCTCTGTGTTTTCTAAGAATAAGTTCAAGATTCCTTGAATTTCTTGCAGATGGTCCTAAGTCTGATCAGGCCCCATATGTGATCAGCCCAGAACCACTGGACCTTATGATTAACACCTGTAATTTAAGGCAGAAGGCAAACCCCCTCTATTACTGTAGACGTGAGAGTGGAAAAGGAAGATGCTCAAAAAGAGAGAGAAGATTCCTTAAGTAAATTAATATATGTATATATATATCATATTTTTTTCATATTTGCATTTTTTGCTTTTTCATTACAAGTTTAAAAAAACATTTTTAAATGCCCAGCCTATAATAGTTCAGAATATTTAACTGAACACAAATAAATTTGTAGAAATTTGTAGAAAATCAAATTCATAATTCTCACACTTCCAAAATCCATACTTTTTGGAACTTCAATCAAATGAAAACAAATGGTATTGGTCTATCTCCATTTCGTGTGGAAAAACACTACTGTATTTACATTAACATTTCTAATGTACAATGAAACATTTAAAAAATGAACAGTAGCTTTCTCTTTTGAGTGAGATGTGAAATCAATGAAATGGCAGAAATTTTGTACTAATAAGTGTCAGTGAAGAGTTACTGTGGTAAAACAAAACAAAAAATATATATTTTAAATTATCACCAGTGCTAGAATATCAAACACAGTTAAAATACAGCCTTTATTGCTCTTTAAATTTGCCTAAATAAAAAAACAAATTCCATCCCAAAGATATTCAAGGATTAACTAGAACTTTCCTGCAAGAAATAGTTTTGTGGGTTTATCTGAAATTATGATGGTTAAAATGCAGGACCTTTATGACCTGCTCAATGGCAGGTTTACATTGAAACTGTTATAAATTATTACAGAGGTGAAGCCAATCTAAACAGTCCAACATAAATATATCTGCAGACATACTGGCTACTACATATTCTAAACACTGTCTGTATATGAATAAACAGAGCTTTCTAAATCATTTAAGAAAATGTATTTATTCATAAAATCAATAATATTTATTTTTGTGTTTGACAAAAAAAGGCCTATTATATCTAACTTATTGGAGCCTGAAAACTTTTTTATGGATTCTTATGTGGTTTTCCTACATCTGATAATGGTTGGGAATTTTATTTTGAATTATGTGAATGTTTCTAATAGTTTTTGTATTTGACTAATCCTTACCTGTTTAAATTGTTATTTTATTAAATTTCACAAGTTAAATATTTGAATCAACAGACTGTACAGGGCTACATTTATTCAGCACTGTATCAACTAAAACTTTTATCAGACTATAAAATAGACATATGTAGTATTGAAAAACAAATCAGCATTTGTGAGTCTCTCTTATTCATTTGAAACAGCAAGAAAAATACATATTTCAGTTTATACTATTATAATAAGCAGCATTTGTGGCAGGAAAGGTAATGTGAGATGTTAACACATGGCCAGACCCTGGGTATTGCATTTTATATGCATGAAACCTTACAGGAAAAACTGCAGACTCAAATACAGTTATGAATAATAATGCTGCTTATGTTGTTTCCTAATTTCATACAATGTTAAAAGCATTCTACCACATTAAAATTCTTTCTGTTTGTGCCAGGATTCTCAAATTGTCAACTGTATTTCATTAAAAAAAACCAAATGCAAATCATTTGCATATGCAAAACAATTCCCTGAATAAAAGACTGCAAAACTATAGCAAATGGGGCATGAAAAATAAAAAAAAAAAAAAAATGGGTCTTGGTATTTGGTTGGAAGCCAGAACACAATAACATCAATGCTGATTTCTGCCTTATTTCTATCATTTAGAAGTTGAGTTACACTCAAAGACTGAAATTTAATTTCTCTTTCAAAATTCCTTTATTTTTATAATTGCAATTATGTGTGGTCTTTCCTTATTCACTATATAAATACACTGTAATGTTATCCAGTTCTAATAGCTGCTGACTTCACATGTTGCTTAGTGTTACTTAGAAGTGCTCCAGCACTTCCTTAAGAAAATTCCCCCGTACAGTTGCTGCACTATATGAAACAAATAAATAAAAAGAAAATAATAATATATTTTTATTTTTTTTAAATTTCATAAGTTATACAGCCATGAATTTGAAACCTTCATGTCCCAAGTTCATCCAGGGTAACATTATAACCACTTACTTTACCACACAGAGTAAACAACAGACATTTGGTTTCAACTTGTTGGGTCCTATGTGTCAATGGCAACCAATACCTCTGTTCACATATCATCTACAGTTGTTCTGATTCTGGAGTGTTTTGACTTGGTCTCGAATGCATTATTTAAGCTTTTTGATCAAAAACTTGGGAATGGTCTGAGGATGGAAGTAATTCTTCCTGCTCAATACTGCAATCCCAGAACTTATGGATCACTTAAGATCAAGCAGTCCAGCCAACAGCCCATCATCACCATACCCATTAACAATATCCCTCAGTGCCACATCTACATGTTTCTTGAACACCTCCAGTGATGGTGACTACCAGATACCTCCTGCTTCTATCTGAGGCCTAAAGCCCCACAAAACTAATACAGAGGAGCTGGCAGCATCACTGTCAAACCTTCCTTTCCTACCTGCAACTGCAGTCTGCAGCTTTTGGGCTTGATAAAAACGATTAAATAAAAATGTGATTACAGTGGAGCTCTGCCAGGCCACAATCTCTGGAAGCATCAGCCAGTGAGGACAGTCAGCTATTTCACAGCACTCGTAGGAGCTGCCAGTTCCAAACAAAACCTCCACGAGGTGGAGGGGATGGGGACATTCAGCAGTCAGCAGCTGCGATAAGCGGGTGTGAGTCAGCCTGGCTTCCTCGCTACTGTAAGTAGGGCTCCGTGGAGAAGCTGCCCTGCAAGATAGCCCCAGCCCTTGGATAAACAACTGACAGAGGCTCTGCACTTCGCACCCACTGCTTCATTCCCACTGACGGGAAATGAAACGGCAGCTGGTGCCGGTGGGGAAGTAGAGGCAATTCGTTTAAAGCCGAGCTAACAGTGCTAAAAAGGAAGGAGGGTGAGAGACAAAGTCAAGAATAACAAGGAGCTGCTTGTGGCCGAGACGATAAAATTAAGTGAAAGAGACTTAATTTGAAATGTCTTTCCTAGAAACAGCAGTCTCTAATTGCTTAATAAATTCATATTGTGGATTCAATATAAAAAAATAAAATAAAATAAAAGATCCCATCTAAAGAGGAGAAAACTCATTTACATAAGACTAGTGGAAAGCATAACAAAGAAGAAGCAACTAAAGAAAGTTCAGAGGAAATATATATATTTTTGGTAAAGAGAGGAGAGGCAAACTCTTTACAACAAAGTAAAACTCCAGCTTTATCTACATCCTGAGGTTTTAAAAACTACCTTGCAAATTGCATTCATTCTTAACTTGTCCATGATGCCTATTCAGCGATTAGCTCCTTGCTCCTGAGACACACACCCAGTGTCAGTGCTCTCTCTGCAGTCCACTGCACTGGCTTTGCCTGGGCAGGATTTCACTTTCCCCACAGCAACCCAAGCAGTTCTGTACTCTGCACTTGTAGCCTAGTCAGCATGCCATGTCTTGGCTGCTGCTGAGCAGTGTTGGCCCAGCACTGAGACTCTCTCCAACAGCCTCTGGGCTGGGCACAGATCTAAAGTGCCCAAAGTGCCTACCCCATACCATATGACATCACACTCAATAATAAAAGTGGGGAAAAGGGAAGGAGAAACATGAACACCAATCCTCCTGAACAACCCCTACATGTAGTGAGGCCCTGCTTCCTAAGATGTGGCCAAACTTCACTTGCTGATGGGAAGCAAAGAATAATTGTTTTCTCTCTTTTTGTTTCCAGCTGATCTTTTCTTCTTGTTTACATTTGTTTTTCCCGTTCTTTTACCTGTAATTAGAGTTATCTCTTATTTTGTCCCTAACTGCTTTTGTGGATGGGAAGTGAGAGAGTAGTTTGGTGCTGTTTTGTTAGCCATTGCTGTGAATCCACCACAGCTGGTAAAAGCTGCAGTATTCCTACAGCTGGATGATAGTGAGACTGTAATTAAAGTAATCATAGAACAAATCACAGAATCATAGAATGGCCTAGATTGTAGGGGACCTTAATGACCACCTAGTTAAATCCCCTGCTGCACGCAGGTATAAAGATAATCAGATTCCCATGTACATATGCAATTTACCCAGACTCTCTCAGTGTTGAATTATGCAGGATATGCAAGAAACTATATGTACTGTAACTGATAAAAATAGTTCATACTTAAAACAGAGAATCAACTTTCAAACCTGTGTCCATGACTTCAAGAACAGGAGTGTGCTTTAAGCAGGCTGCACTGGTCACCCACTGGAAAAGAAGAAACTGTCCTCCTAGTAAGTGTAGCAAAGCTCAAGCATTCTTTTCTAGGGGAAAAAAAAAATAACATATATATATATATGCCCTATATATATATATATATGCTCTCTCTCTTTCTCTTTCTCTCTCTCTCTCTCTCTCTATATATATATATATATACTTATATATATATATTTATATACACATATATAAATCTGAATGTGAGCCAAATGTAAACTGGCAAGGAAACGCCTGACAACGTAAATGTTCTTTTGTCAGCTTTGGGGTGTGTTAACTCCAGCACCTGGTTATGACAGTTTAAACATCATAGTGGTAATTATATCATGGTTATTTAAGGCTAATTAAAATCAATTGTTAATTATTTTAACTTGCATTTTTCAGTGAAGATTTCACCAAATACAGATATTGTGGAAGACTTTTTTTGCCATGGGATTTTTGGTTAAATGTTTTTGTAAAATAAAGCTCTTCTGAATTTTGGTTCCTGTTCTCTCACTTCCATTTTTTCCTCTCTCATTTCCTTTTATCTGTCTTGTTCTATGCAAAGACTGATATGCCTTTTTTGCTCTCTACTTTCAGTTGCATTCCTCTGAAGCTTTACAAGGGTTGAGGAAGTTTTGAAAAGTTACAGCTTTAAAATGAAAAAGAAAAATACTACTTTTATACAGGAAAAGAAAACGCGAACCAAGAAAAACAAAACAAAACAAACCCAACAGAAATTAAATATAAATAATGGAAATACAGAAAATTTCTGCAAATCAGTATTTATTTCTAGAATGAATCTTCCATCCAGTATTTGGATTCAAAAATATAAATAAGATTATGAAATAATCTCTAAGTATGTTAGCTGCACTGTGCACAAACAGTAGTGCTCCCATGAGAAATGTATACATGCAAAGGAATAATACAATGTAATTTTTAAACTTCTATATACACTTTACCTTGCAACAAATCATCTATGTACTAAGTGATACTTACAGATTGTTCTTAGGTGACTCTAGACCAGATTTAATTTCATCATGAAGGCTCTAAAAGCAGAATAAAATTTACACATCTGTGAATTGTCACATTCAGTCTTCACTTTCTTTTTCATATTCCTTGTTGAGAGGAGAAACCAAGTAGGTGGCCCCAGCAATAAGGGATAACTCTCTGCTTTCCTTGGCTAAAGAATTTGGCACTTTGAAGTCTACAATATCTAATTTGCTTCATGGGAAAACAAAGTTTTAGCTCTTCTGGAATGAGTCAGATTATACTGGCTCTGGGCTTTCTCATTTTACTTTTTGTTTCTGTATCCAGGATCAACAGACATCAGTGCACCTGCTGTACATGTGCAAATTATCACCAAGGGCCAATAACATCTTTGAATCCTTATAGTCAGTCTAAGGACTTTGTTTCCAGTTTGACTTTTCCAAATAAAGAGAACTTCAGTTTACGCAATTTGCTCCCCGTGGTCTTGCAGATAGTACTGCTATGACATCAAATTAGCATGAATATTTTTTTCCTCTATTTTCTAAATGTTAGAATTTGAAATTCTAGTCTGTAGCTGGAGTCAAAACTGACTGTGATGGGAAAGAAAAGGTTAGAAACCTTGACTGAAGAATGACCTGAAAATGAGCAAAAATAACCTTCACAGTTCCTCAGATCTTGTCCGTAAGTTAGCTAATGGTAAGTTTTAAAAAGATGGATGTCTGCACAGTTGGGATGTTCACCTAATTCAGCTAGCTAAATAGCATTTAAGCTATTGTATATTCATCTGAATACAAGTTTGGTTTTACAAAGTTCCCCTCTTATCTGATTTATTCAAAAAATTGCCTCAGATTTCTAACCTAAAGTGGTTGGGCACTGGAATGAATTGCCCAGGGATATGTTTGAGTCACCATCCCTGGAGGTGTGCAAGAAACATTTTGATGTTATACTGAGGGACATGCTTCAGTGGAGTTATATTAGTGGTAGCAGGACAGTTAGACTGGATGATCTTGGAGGTGTTTTCCATCCATGATGATTTTATCATGCTATAATAAACTAAAAAATAAAAACAAAAAATCTATTTTATGTAGTGAAAGCTAATAAATGGAAAGAATTTAGAAAAGTCATCTGTAAACAAACTGTATGAGACTCAGAAAGCAATCTCTAAACTGCCAGAATGAATATTTGCAAACAGCGTCATGAAGGCAGATGTTGATGTGGAAAATACTATATTTTTCCACAATTGGGCATCTGCAGACTGTAGTTAGCATCCAAAGGAGTGGTCTGGTTATGAAAAGTAAATGGCATCCATTTAAACAACTCTGTCTAGCAGTTCTGATTAATTAATGAAAAAAATATATTCAAAAAGTCTATTCACACACATGCACACACACAACCACACAAATGCTAATCCTATACTAAAGATGAGACAGAGTTTTCCAAATAGAATTGCATTAAAACAAAATTTTCAACTGAAATTTCATTTAATATGCATAGATACATAAAAATTGTGTAAAAAACAAAACAAAACAAAAAAAAATATTAGTAAGGAACAATAGAGAGTATGCTAACATTAATAAGCAGGAATACAGTCTGTTAAATGCTACAATTATGTTTATTCTACCATTCTGCAATTTGTGATACTTTCAAAAATACATTTTTCTACCAACCCTACAAAGTTTTTGGCATGGACAAAATATGTGTGCATTTGGAGCAGAAATAGCTGTCCACTTCATACTTGTTAGAAGTCTGACCAGTAGCCCAAAGTGACATTCTGGGAAATATGCAAATGATTTTCTCAAGTTATTCTAGAAATAATGGTATTCAACTCAGGAAGTTTATGTTAAGTGCAATCTACAGTGGAGTTGTAGTGAGAACTTCATTTTGGCTGATGGATGATAAGAATAAAGTCCTCCCCAGATGAATTGAGCCTTGTTTGTATATCCACAAACTATGCTCAGACAGCTTATTTCACATAAAATTCACATAAAATATTGCATGGTTTCGTCTAACAGTGATCCCAGTTCAGTTGGATCCTATGTTATCAGTTTGGATTTTTCAGCTGAAAAAATACAGAACTTTTATTGACTAATACACTTTGGTTCAGGCTCTTGGAACTTAAACATGCAACATGATGCCCAGAGATAACTTGGGAAGTAGAGCTTCTTCCTGCACACATCAGTTTCACATTTGTTTAGAGTACTTGTTATTTTTGTAAAACCAAGTCTGTGGCAAAATGAGCAAGTGCCGTTCATAAAGTGATCATTCATATTCATGAAATGAAGAACGTCTTAAAAGATAACCTCCAGAGTGGGAAAAACCAAAAGGGGTGGTGTCAAAGTATTTCTCTTCACATCTCAAAGCACACTGCAATGAGAGACTCCTCTCTCTTTCTCTCCCTCTCTCTCTCTCTCTCTCTCTCACACACACACACACACATACAGACACACACACAAGAAGAAAACAAAGGTTTTCAATTATCAAGATTTCTTGTATATATAATTTATTCATTTCAAGCAAAATGAATGCCAAAATTTTGTGAAATCTAACCCAAAGGCACATAAAGTTATGCTATTTAGGAAGAGAAGTAAAAGAATAGTTTTGAATATTATTAAATTCTATGCTTGTTTTGAGCTTTGCACAAGAACACGACGTGGTCTCTTAAACTCCACTGTAACATAAACAATAAAAATACTAATATAGGAAGTTAAAGAGTCCTTTGCTTGTGCCTTGACATATATTTTCCATTCAGCTGTGTATACTCTTCCCCCGAATCCTTGTTCATGCAACAAAATTTATATCCCCACTTTCAAAGACTGGCACTAATTCTCCCTATATGTTTTTTTCATAGACATCTATTTGTTAAATCTTCCTCAAATACTTTCATACTCTCTCCTACGGTATACCACATTTTTGTAAAGAGTTTTCTATAAATTCAGTATGCTTTCAATCTCTTTTATTATATTATTCTGCAAAGAACTTGGCAATAATTTGACCTTTATACACTGAAAATGCTGTGATGCTAACTAGTATTGTCTAACTATTCCCCCATGCTTCTTCCAATTTCTACCAGCCTCTACCTTGTCTTTACACTTGGACAACACCAACATACTCTACAGTGACTATGTTGTTTGAGTACTGTAGTCCTGGTCCATTGTTTCCAGACTTTAGTATAAAAAATAATAAAATTTTAACAATAATTTAAGAAATTATAACTTAAGCCATTAAAACTACTTTTCTTGGATTTTCCAGATAATTTCATTCTTTTTTATTTTCTTTTTCTCTATTTATCTATTCAAGACAAATTTCCAAAATGCAGTAGGATTAATTGTAACATTTTCTAGAAGACAAATGCTGCTATTGCATAAATACATTTAGTAATAAAATTATCATGTGATTTTAGTACTAATAGCTTCGTTATTCATCTCATGTTTATAATTTTTTAACAGTAATTTGGTATGCATATATCTTACGTAGCTCTAAAGGGATACCTTTGTTTCTTCATTTTTATTCCCTAACAACAAAAACTGATGTTCTTTAATCGAAAAATTTGGAAGACAGTGTCTGCATTCATAGATCTATTTTTCCTGTAGTATCATTGTGATAGCAAGATCAGGCAGACCAAAGAATTAGCATAATGGATTAGAAGAACAACTGCAAACCATTTATTCTTCTTCTCATATCATGAAAATGCTAAAATTCATACTGTGGCAACTCAAAAATGGGCTTGAAATCCCCCAAAATATCACTTAGCATCATATGAATACCTGTGGTCTTTTGTTGGTTTGTCAGCTTTGTAGTCAGCCAGAAAAATGGCTGGCAGGGTTAGAGGAAGTGCAAGCAGAGGCATTCACTTGGGATAAACCCCAAACCAAATACTTCTTTAAAATTCTTAGCAAACGGAAAGTCAAAAAATCTGCCTTAGTTGAATGAACACAGAGTTTTGCCTGAAGTCCCTGCTCAGTTTCTGGAGGTGACTGTTGGGGCCCAAAGTGTACCTCCACCTCCTGGAGGTCTGTGACCTCCAGCCACGAAGTGCCTGTCTTGATCATATGCCTCTCCAGGGCAATGGGACAAGGTCCATTTGAATCCGTGTTTCACCCCCCACAAAAAAGGATATTCAATTCTGTCAGTCCAGAGGTGAGATGACTAACTCGTTAGACTTCCATAAGAGGTTATTCTATGGTTTTCTCTAAAACATATCCTCTATGACAGTGGTTTCACACGTGTTTTTCTGATAAAACATAACTGTTTACCTGATGATGGAGTTATCATAACCAAAATACTGAGATTAATAATGTCTCCAAAATAAAATAATTCCAAGTCGATGACCCAGTCAGAATTGCATATACCATTTGCACCAGCCTAAGGAGAGGGGTTAGGCAGGGATGGAGTGCTAGACAATTCCTGCAGCAATAAAAAAGCCTTTTTTTTTTTTTTTTTCTTTTGGCTGTGAAGTAATTGCTAAACTTGGGGCAAACATTCCAACTCAGAAATAAGGTCTTAGACTTTGTCACTTGACAACACACTTTTTGAAACCTTGGTCATATTGCAAATTTAGTGGAGCCAATCAAGTATTTTACAGCAGTAGCAAAATACCCATTTTATACAGCACCTTAGCTGTACAACAGACTAAAGAAGGACCTCAAGATTATTTCATGAAAGATACCTCATATTTTAATTCATTCTGTGGGTGGGATACTGCTTAATGTATTCATTTATTATATCTGTTAGCAGCTATGTGTTGTCTTAAAAAACAAACTGTGGCATAGGATTTCAAAAGCATTGGCAACAGTTGGAATTTCTATGTAGTGGTTCTGAGTTGTTGAGTGTAATTTTGAAAGGATTAGTTATAGTAAAATATTTTGTTAAAGGGGACTATTATGCAGAAGTTTTACCTGTGAAAGAGTTCTAGGAAGACAGCTACCAGGCTTGCTGCTTAACTGATTAGCTTTATCCCTTGGCTGGGAGAGATGGAAGAGTACGAATCATCTGTGCATGCTTCACAGAATGTTTTTTTTAACAGTGGTTGCCTTTCTGACTAACACATCTGGGACTAAAGATGACTGATGTTTACCACTGCTGGAATAAACCTTAAACAGTTGTTTTCTCAGCTCAGTTTAGACAGTTGATTTTGCTAGTCTCTGTAAAATGCACATTTCCTTTTCCTATCAGGCCAGATAGCTGTGATCAAGTTGAGTTTGTTCAATTTATCAGTAGACAGTGAAATTTGCTTATTAAAACAAACATAAGGAACTCTGCTAGGATTTATGAGCACATAATGGAACTTGTGAATGACTCTCTTGCCTCTTAGTAAATGGAATATGTGGCACAAAGATAGCCTTCATTCCTCCCATCTCTAGAGTGTTTACTTTTAGAGTTGGCTGAGAACAGGAAAAGCCATTCAAAAATTGTTTTTTATTCCCTTTATTTTAGCACAGTATTCCAACTTAATGCTCAAAAAATGCAAGAGTGTGAATTTTCCAAAAGAAAAAAGGTTAGCTTATATCTGTGCAGGTATCTATGCAGAGAGCAGCTGTTTCTGAGGTTCTGTCACAGGGAGGGCTGTTAAACTGAAAGGACTGCAGAGACCTGAAATGGTGACACAACACGGGGGGATGAGCTATTCCTTTTTATTGCTTTCCTTTATGAGTGAGTTGCATGCACTGTAGTCAGGCAATAATACTGTGCATATTAAATGTTATGTTATGTTAAAAGTTATTAAATGTGGTCACACATTTCTTTGTCTCACTCTTGTCCTTTTCTACCTATTTAACTCACCTACACTAAATACTTGGAGCCACTTTTCATCAATTTCCACGACTTCAAGCTTGGTCTATCAGCTTTCATTATTTTCAGTGAGAGCCACAACTTGTTTCCATCTTACACAGACAAATCTATAATTGGAAAAGGTGTGGTCTGAGTCCAGAAACAGTGTTCCTGTACCACTGGCTGGTATAGCATGAGGTTCAAGGTTTAGAACTAGAAAACAAGACAGTTTCAAAGCTCAGGAACACTTCCATGTAATGAGAGAAAATAGATAGAAATCCTCAGTTGTATAATTTGATTGCCAGGAAATATCACAGCAGACATCAGCTTACCAACATTAAAAATTTAGGAATAATAAAACAATGTATAGTTTTCAGTGGGAAGCAAAAATAAATGCCCTTTGAAACTTGCATAGAAATCTCTTACAGGAAAGAAAAAAAAAAAAAAAAAAAAAAAAAAAAAAAAAAAAAAAAGCCTCTTTCCAAAGTTTTCAATTTTTCACAAAAAAATTAAAAATTTCAAATGGAATTAAAAAATATGTATATCATAATAGGTATCTTCAGTAATTTTTTTAATGTGCTTTTTAACAGAAGTGGAGACTGTCTTTATAGAACACAAACTCCATCTGCATAATATCAGTTTTTCTCATTGTAAAGCAGAAGTCAACCACTATGAGCCTGGGTTAAGAATAAACAGAGCAGTTTTTATGTCTGTCTGTTACAGCATTCTCCCTAGCAGCTGAATACTATCAGAAATTAGACTTTGTGGACCATCGAGCAGCCTCAGTATCATTGTTCCCATGCGCCGTGTTTAGTAAATCTCCTATGATTTAAACATGCTCTCACTCTATTCAATAGTACAGTATACTGCACATATTTTTCTAACATACACATTTTGTTTTACAATCAAAGAAATTTTAACTCACCACTTAAATATCTGCCTTTTGTTACCATTTGCAGGAAGACAAGTTCACTTCCACCAGCACATACACAAATGAAGTTAAAAAAAATACTTTTGAGTTTATGAAGTATTTGTAACTATTTTCTCCATTCCTCTTTCTTTCCTTAAAACCATGACACGCATATTTCCAAAACTGTGCATAACAATAGGAGTTTTTCTTACTTTTGTAAACAAAACAGTTCAAACACTTAGGGCAATAATTCACTAGAAAAAGTTATTTTTTCTGTAAAAATGTAAATTTATAAGGTTTTACAGCTCAGCTTATTATGCTCATGAGAGTTAGAACATGGTTTTATACTGGGGAGAACTAGCTAAGGTTAGGGGAAAGCAACATTTTCCATATTATTGGGAACGGTGGGACTACCAAAATCAGGAAATTCATGTTTTACAAGTTTAAATGAAAATCAAAGTTACATAGTCATGCTAAACATCACTCTCTGTTTAGTAGGGTACTTCTGGTAAAAGGGTCCAACATGTTTAACAACTATAACTTTGAACTGTTGGTTTCTTCTAGACTGTTATAAACTAAGCACCTGATTCAGGGAGAGTAACTCGTTACAGCTTTTTGCAAATCGCTTTGCAAATGTTTTATAGCCAAACAATTTGTGCAACTGCAAAAAATAAATAAATAAATAAATAAATAAACATAAATCCTGTTGCTTTTTCTGCAAATTAAAATCTAAAAGGACTGTCAAAAGTATATGTCATACTTCAATGAAGTGGGAAAATTTCATTAATTTTAAGATTTTGTGTTGTACAAAATAGAAATGGATCTTTAGCTGACTATTTCTAATTAAAAAAATAAAACATTAAGTGACTTATGGAGCTTTCACTTATCTGAAGTATTATAGGATTTCTTAAGTGAAGTGTGACCCAATACTGCAGAAGTTGTCCAAATACAACTCCTTTCTGATGGTCTAAACTTGAAATATTTTGGTATTCTTTGAAAAATAAATCTTTAATCCATTCTTAAATCTCTGACCCAACATAACTATTGCCTCTAGAAGTGTTTTGTCCTGAATATACTTTCTTGTACAATTTACAGTTCAGAATGTACAGGACGTATAATGTATCATGCTTTGGAAACAATCAATTCTGTCACTGTTTGGATGATTCTGAATTTTAACAGCCACATCGGTTTACAAAAACAGTAGCTTCAAATAGTAGTGACATAGGAGAATTTAAGAACTGATTTCTCTGTAACTGAAATTAGTTCTGATGATTTTTTAAACAGTTTGGGATCCCATAGTTTTTTTCTTACATATAATACCAATACAAAAATAAAGTCACTACTTGATCTTTAAGAGTTAAGTCATGCTTGTTCATTTATTTGTTTATGTTCTGTTTAAAATTTACATTTGGATCTTAAGAAAACCAAGAGCTTTAATAACAAAATAATGATTCAGAAGCCACCAACAGCACTGGCAGAACTCTAGCAAATATTTTGATGTCACTTAAAATAGTAAAGAGAAATATTTCTCTTTCCCCACCAAGGAAAATATAAGGAATACATAGCATTAGATGCGTTAAAACATTACAATAATGTAGTTCCTGGGAGAAAAAGCTGCATTATAGCCTGACGTACAGTTCCACTGGAGTTACCAGAAATGTGTTTATCTAGCAATTTCAGGAGAAATATATTAAAGCAGTAATTATGTTAGAGTTGAATAAATACTAAATATCCATGTCCTTGTATCCCTTTAAATGCTTTAGAACAGCTGGTCTCAAGATGAGCTAATAACACTTAAACATTTAGAAACAAAATACTGTAACACTTACACATGAATAGAAAAACAGCACTGTCTGTTTGGGGATGGGGAGCAGACCCAAAATTTATATGAACATCCTCATTTAAACTGGCCCGGTGTGATTATCAACTTAGCTCCAGAGCAAGACCACAAAAACAGTAAGTATATGTTTTCCCTTTTCTACCGATCAGCCATTTCATACTCATACATAAAGCATCATGAAAAACCATTAAGATTAAAGTTTTAATTTGTTCTGCCTGTCTTTCTCTAGCTATTTTACGTAAAGTTTCCTGTTATGACATACTACATGCTAGAGGGCACAAGAGACCGGTTTGATTGTGCAGTTAAAAGAACCTATTAGAAATATGAAATCATTATTTCTGGAGGATTTGGGACTTTTTTTTTTTTTCCTGTGGACAGCTGCTGGCTATAGAACTGAGGCAAATTTAATTCAGGAAAATATCCTAAAAGAAATGGAGCCAAAGAGGCTAAATCAGAGTGGTAAATATTGCTAAGCCATCATTACTCGCTAAATAGCTATTAGTCATCTCTATTTTTTTACTACACGCTTAAAGTTATAAGAGCCATTGCTTGTGATACATTCTTAAACAAAACAGAAAAATCTATCCTTTAAAACTGCAAAAGTCTGCCAAGGTAGCCTTGAGGGTCTAGTTTAAACTCCTGAAGGAAAGAATTCCACATTTCAAGGGTTTAGGTGGAAATAAAATAAAATCCAGACTCATATTTTCCTCCAAAAGAACAGTGGTGAAGAAAGAGATAAAAAGAAAGAAGGAGGGGCTCACTGGAGTAGAGATAGCATGAGGGAAAAAATTAGAAATTGCATGTGGAAAAAACTGAAGGAATCCAAACCTCTGGTCATAAATGAAGCATGTTTGCATCGCTTGAAGTACTTGAAGACTTTGAACATGTCAGAGAGTTCATAACCACATCAGATTTAGTCCAGAGCATGGATGGCTGTCTGCACACCTCATGTGCAGATAGATAGAATATTGTAACTTTCATACTTAATACTGAAGGACTTTTTTTTTCCCAGAAAGAGAAAAGAGAACACAGACTTGTTCAAATCATGTATGTCTAGATTGTAACTTGATTAAAATGACCCAGGGATAAATGGAGGAGTCCTAGTGATCAACCTCATGCAGACAATAAAGCGAAAAGCACAATTATAGATTGTCTTCCCTGAATTCATAGTCTGAGAGGAACCGATCACACTCAGAAGCAATTAATGCCATTTAGGAAGAAATAAGTTTTCCATGTGTCAGACTGAGAACTGAGATGGAAGTCTAAGAGTGGCATTTGGAATCAAAAATTATTTCAGACTACAATGCTGGGATATAGATAGACTACAAAACACCTGTTCAGTGGAAACTAGAGGACAAATTTTGCCTTATCACCAAAATACTAGACTGGAACACATTCAGTTCAGGTTCAGATGTGTCTTTACCACCCATCTGAGCATGGTGCATGACTCTTTCTGCTTAATTGTGCTAAGCATCCAACACTGTTTCACATGACAACCTTGTCCCTAAACTTGACAGATGGAATTGACAGATAGATAGGCCACTCAGTAGAAGGAATTGGCTAGATAGTCACACTCAAAGAGTTGCAGTCAAAAGCTTAACATCCAGGTGGAGACTGCTGATGAACGAGGTTCCTCATATTACACTATTTAACATATTTGTCGTTGACATGGACAGTGGAATTGAGTGCATCCTCAGCAGGCTTGTGGATGACACCAACATGTGTGATGCAACTGACACACTGGAAGGAAGGGATGATACCTGGACAGAGCTTGACTAGCTTGAGAGGTGGACTCATGTGAACATATGAAGAAGTTCAACAAGGCCAAGTACAAGGTCCTGTATGTGGGTCAGGAAAATATCAAACATGAATACAGGGTGAAGGTGAGAAATGAAGATGGAGAGAAGCAGAGAAAGACTTGGGTATGAAAGTTCAACTTAAACAGACAGGGTATGCCTGCAGCACAGAAAGTCAACTGCATCCTGGGTTGCATCAAAATAAATTTATCTAGCAGATCAAAGAAAGTGATGCTCCCTCTCTACTCTGTTCTCACGAGACTCTACGCAGTGTACTGCATTCAGCTTTGGAACCTCACTCAACATAAGGACATGGACCTGTTGGGGGTGAATCCAGAGGAAGACCACAAAAATGATTAAGGGATCAAAGCATCTCTCCTATGGAAAGAAGCTAAGATAATATCATGGAATCACAGAATTACAAAATCTTTGAGTTGGAAGAGACCCTTAAAGGTCACCTAGTCCAACTCCCTTGCAACGAACAGGGACATCTACAGCTAGATCAGGTTGCTCAGAGCCCCAACCAGACTGACCTTAAATGTCTCCAAGGATGTGGTTTCCACCACCCCTCTGTCCAATAGTTTCCAGTGCCTCATCAACATTATTGTAAAAAACTTCTTCCTGTTGTTAATCTAAATCTCCCCTCTTTTACTTTGAAATCAGTTCCTCTTGTTCTCTCACAACATACCGTGCTAAAAAGTCTGTTCCCTTCTTTCTTATAGCTCCCCTTCAGATACTGAAAGGTTGCTCTCAGCAGTCCCTAAAGCCTACTCATTTCCAGGATGAACAACAGCCCAAGGTCTCTCAGCCTGTTCTCATAAGGGAGGCATTCCATCCCTTGGAGTGCCTCTGGATGCACTTCAGCAAGTCCACCTCCCTCTGGTTTTTGCTTCCGCTGCCTGTGCATTTTCTTCTTTCTTTCCAGTTTGACCAGCCTGATCAGAGTGTCAGGGTTGTACAGCCTGGAGAAGGCTCCAAGAAGACCTCACTGCAGACTTACAGTAGATAAAAGAGACCCATAGGAATAACTCTTTATTAGGGAATGCAGCTATAGGACAAAGGTGATCAGTTTAAAGATTAAAGAAGATAAATTTAGTTATAGATGATCTCTAAGGTCCCTTCCAACTCGCACGATACTATGATACTATGATACTATGATGATAAGGAAGAAAATCTTTGCCACTGAGAGGGGTCAGGTACAGGCTGCCTAGAGAAGCTGTGGATACCCCTTAATTGGAGGTGTTCAAGGCAATGTTGGATGGGGCCTGGACAGCAGGAGGGTTGGAACTAGACAATCTTTAATGTTCTGTAAAACCAAGCTGTAGCAGAAATGCTAAGTCACAGCCTAAAACAGTGATTGAGCACCAGGTGGGATGGCAGGGTTAACCCAGGAGAGCTCAGGTGCGTGGTGCATACAGTGCACCTGAGTGACCAGAAGGGGTGGAGTCAGGATCCAGCCCTTCCCAGACCACATTTAAGTGTTCGCAGTGGAGGCCTTGGAATCTCATGCTGGAGATTGCTGCCCACCTGAGGCTTTCCAAAGGTAATCATCTCTTTTCCTTCATTTCTCTGGCTGCTGTATTTGGGCTTATTCTAATTGCTGTAGCCAAAGACTTTGCCACCCCACTATTACTGCGGTACTCTCTATCCCTTTATAGCATTGCATAAGCCGTTCCATGATTCCATGAATGATGGCAGCCACTGGTATAAATCAGCAAGTTTACATGACAGAACCAAGGTACTAAAATAGTGGCACGATGAGACTCAAATCCAAAGCAGCTTCAAAAGCAAATCATCCAGCAGTAATAACTAGACAAGTCAGATCTCTGTCTATCCCAAGTCTATTTCAAATGGGACAGAGAGACTGCTAATTAGGAAGCCAAATGGTCCAGGAATTCAGAGTTGAACAGAAAGTCATCAGTTATTCAAATGAGGAGGTAAAGAATATATCCTGTCTCTTGAAAAGCTTATTCAGGTGGAACAAAAGGTGGACAAGACACATTTTTTCCTGTAATTACAACAATTAACAATCATGTTATCTGACACGAGTTCTGAAAAAATCCAGATGATATATGCAGAATGCTGCTGTAGACTACAGAATACTTGCTCAAAACAAGACTAGAAGAAAAAAAAAAAAATTAGAATATAATGAGTATACTGAATAGGTGTTAAAAATGCTTTCTTTCACATGTGTGTATAGTAATAATAGCAGAGTTCTGAAAATCTTATAAATTTACTCAGAAGTGGTGATAAGTTTTAAAATCGTGTAATATTTCAGATCCTGTTCAGAACACTTAATGTATTAAAGAAATACTCATTAACAGACCACTGGTATGACTTGATCTATATGAACATAAATGATGATAATAAATTTATTAATTCCCAAATACTTTGGTTCCAAGGATTTACTCTGTTTAGAGCTTTTTTGGATATCAGTTTTCTCTTAAAGAGAGCACAAATTCACATATGCTCTAACACATGTATTATTGTTCCTTGTCAGGAAATGCTCACAAAAAAACACTTGGCCTTGTTGGCTTCATGGGTATCTTTGTTATCTAAGGTTCAGAGAGATGAATCCCAGAAGCTTTCTTTTCTGTTAACTTTTGAGGCAAAGTTAACATCTTTTAGAGATGAGAATCCAGGCTCCAAACTCATAATCAGTCAGACATATTGTGGAAATCTGGTAACACAGAAACAATGTGTTGTAATGACCTATTTACTTAGAGTTCATTATTCAGCTGCCAGACCTCCCTGCGCTGTCTTGATAGAGCTCCAGATGGAATGTGTATCCTGGCCAGGAGGCAAACTGAGCTGTGACTTCAGCTGTTAACATGCTGTTTATGTTTGTGGAGGAATTGTTTTCTTCTGTCATTAGAAGCCACCTTAGCAAGAGGCTGTGACTCTCTAAGTGGTGATGTAATGTAGAAGCTGAGATGGGGACTTTCTTGATTCTAACGACATGATTACTTGCTACTCCACCATCTTTTATATTCAACCAATCTTCAACTGCACTGTAAATATATATATATATATATATTTATTTTATTTTATTTTATTTTATTTTTTTGAAGGAAGGTTTTTCTAGTATGTTCAGAAAAGAAAGATATCGTAAAAATTCTTTGGCTTATGTCAGGAGTAAAGAAGATGAAGAATTTGTAGTACTAAGCAAACACAAAGGACACGGTGACAGTAAAGAAGTGAGATCAATGTGCACTGCTACTTTTAGTCACCATGGTCTGAAAATAGTTCACTCAAAATAGCTCAGGCATGTTCAAATTGTGTCATCATTCTGGGATGGGTACAAAAGTACTCTGAAACTACAGTTGCTGTGGGCATCTCCAACAAGTGCACTATGTACTTTTCAAAGCATATCTGATTGAATGATGGCACAGTGCTCAAAAATAATTAAAAGTCAAAAGAATAATTAAGTGTCAACAACATCTGAATGTACCATAAAAAAATTACAACATGAAATTACATGAAAGAGAGCAAATCAACAGTCGGGCCAAACAGGTGGGTGTCTCTTTTGTGTTATCAATCAGCATATTAAAGATGATTTCTGTGTGTCAGAGGTTAATCTGGACCAGTCCTGTAATACAGACAGCATTTTCAGTAGAGATGTTTAACCAATTCAGGGGTGGGATTTCTGTGCTTTAGTTGTAATAATGCTTACCACTGAAATAATATCCATGACATTATTTTCTTATATTGGTCTGTATTCTTACATTGTACTTAATTTTTTTTCTCAACTTCAGATTTGTTTTCCTCTTAGAGACAGAAACATCCAGCTCTCACAACACTTATAATGAGTTGCCATGTTTCTGGAGGTCTGGAAATCCTAAATGCATCTAAACTGAAAATTTAACTTTCAATAAAATGCAGCTCATATTTATCACCTAAGATATTAACTTACTCATTTGAAGTACAATTCTCAATGAAGAAAATTTTGGGCATTTTTCTTGTGAAAGCCAGAAGAAAGTTATATGTTCTCTTCAAAGCTCCCTTAATAGCACAAGACAGATTGACATTGAGGAAAACCATGTACTCCATGTATTTGTATTCTTTATTTATCTATTTAGATTTTTTTTCCTACTGGTGCCTTTCAGATTCTCCAGGCATATTAAAACATTAAGAGTAAACACTTTAAACAAAACACTTCAAAAGGATCATAAAAAAGACAGACCTCTTACAAAAATCTCCTAAAATACATGAGACATTGTAAAAAGTGTGTAAGAAAATCATGTGGGGCCAGGAAAAATATTATATTTCCCTGGGAAAGTGAAATCTTGGATTACCTGTTGCTTATGTTGCTGCAGCACTGAATACTAGCCTAAATTTTAATTATAATAATTAACAGTGTTGCACATTCACATTGATCTTACCATCCTTATTGAGGGTCTAGTACTACTGATGATGCCTATGGCAAATTTCCAGATGACTTTGACAGGAGCAGGATAACACTCTGTGATCACAGCCACCTCCTTGGTTTGCATATAGGCAACTTGAAAATTCTGATATGATCCTGACATAAAAGCGTACAACCCCACTTCTAATCACCAAATTCAGTAGTTTGATATTGCAGGTAGAAGTGTGTGTATGTGTCTGCAGAGGATGGGGGAACACTTAACTATTATAACGTTCAATGCAAATTAAAACTGCTGTATTTAAACCCAAAAATTTCAGCCAGGTCCCTCGTGTCTAGCAGTATCTCTTTGACAAGTTGACATTAGTGGAAATTCAGAGAAGAATTGGTTCCAACAATCTAAAATCGAAGGAAGAAACACACAAGAAGAGTTTGTTAAGTAAAACCCCAACGGAAAACGAGTCTGGACTTTATAGCCACAAATGTGAAGACATACCAAATATAATATGAAAGTCATATTTGAATATCATGTTTAAAAATCCCAGACCGGACTGTCTTTCAGTTACCAGCCCTGTGGGGAAATATACAGTTACATTTCATTACATTGCTATCCAGTAGGGCTATGTCTCCGAAAAAGCATTAAGTCCCTCCTCCCTAACAGATGCATTAGTGGCTGAGGAACATGTGAACTGAGTTGTTGCAAGACTTTACTCTTTGTCTGTGAAAAATACTGCACTGGCATTGCCACCTCAAGATCTTCCTTTTCTTCTATTCGTGGTAATGGGACATTCTTAACCCAACAAAATGAACAGAATCTTTTCTTCTTCATTTCGTGAGGCCATGTTTTGCCCACAGATATTGATACTTGCAGAGTATTTACATTTCACTCTTACTGTCCCATTCCTTTCCTCAAGGCAAAATAAGTCCAGACTGCTAACAACAACAAAATGTAAAACATTCGCCTTTACAACTGCCTTCCCATTCAAGGAACAATCCCATGAGAAGAAAATAAGAAACTTCTGGAAATTTTAGTGTGGAAACCTCTATAGTAAGAGAACTAGAAATAACGAAAAATGCAATCATGTTATATACTGGTGACTGTGTTTGAGAGAAATCCTATACAATGAGGAAAAAAAACACTCTGAGGGTTAAACACTTGATCAAACCTATCTGTATCACTAGAAACTGAAAGAGGTACTACTTTTGGTTGAAGTATATAAATTAAGACAGAAATTCTAGATTCCACTTAGTTTGAACCAATTAAAATTAGTTTTTAAAATAGTACAAAATAAGTTCTTTAGAACAATATAGTGTCTGATTGACAATAGAAAAATCATGCTTGCTCCTCACTGTTTCTGTATGTTTTTCTTGAATATCACAGCATCTGAAATCCTCATGGTTGAACTAAAGCAAAATCTTTTCATTAGATGCAACAACTGTGCTGCTACTGTATAATTAAATCTTTCTCCTTCTCTCTTTGATACTCTGATTTCCCTGTAAATGATAGTTTGCTTTTCTTACTTAAGCAATAAAGGAATTCTGCATACTTAATGCATTCCGTGAAACCTCCCATGTGGATCTGTGTTTTTGTGGGTATGTGATGAAAAGGTGGCCTGGATTGCATTATGAATTTATCAGGAACCCAGAGGGGTAGTACGAAAACAAGAGAGGGGAATCTAAGGCAGGTGCAAGCGCAGCAAACAATGATTTGCTTTCGAGATCTTTACTTGTGCTTTATTTAAAACATCAAAAGTAGTCACACATTTTACAGATGCATGAAGAAAAGCTGGAGATAGTCTCTAGAAAAGTTTTTTTTTTTAATTATCAGCAAGACAATGGAGAAGGAAATGAGTTCTTATTTTCCCTTTCTTTGCAATGATAGTTTCGTAAAACCAAACGTCATTCTTCTCCAGAACATACTGTATAATCATAGTAGGCTACATATGCTTCCATAAAGTAAATTAACACTGGATGGGACTATTGGCAATAAGCACTCCACTCAGAAAAAGAATAAATATTTTTAGACCATCACTTGACAATCTAATGCTGCATTTCTAGCAGTGTGAAATGACATAGGAGCATCTCGCACTCAGTAATTCATCCCCAAATCCATCCCTATCTCAGGGTCTAAGCAGAACAACACTAGTGCATGGGATAAAACCACTTGTTCCTCAATCATCAACAAGCAAATTCTCTCATAGTTTGTCTTTCTGTCTGCTCCTGACCACATCTGCTCTCTCTCAGACATATGAAAGAGATGTTCAGCACACTAATAAACTCAATAAATAACTCGATTCTCAACAGTACTTAGAAGTCAGAAGAGCATCAACAATAAGAGGCACAAAACAATATCAAGACCATTAGTTAATGCTGCTATATATATTAGGATATGTAAGATTCAAATCCAGACAGAAGTATGGTCAATAGCATCTGCCTAGGGAAGCTTGTACAGAGACTTCCCTGGTATCTTCTCCTCTCATCCAGTTTATAGCAGCTCAGAAACTTCCTCAGACTAAATGTGATTTTAAGACATTTTTTAATTGCTGTTCTAGAAATATTTTCTGTGATTGTTTTCTGCCACACTCAGACCATGGCTATGAATTTTAGAACAAAATACTAATAAATAAATAAATCTGGTTGAAGTTGTTAAATATTTCCCTCTATATGTTTTGAACCTGACACATAAGACTTCCTAGTAAACGATGCCTGTTTCTCATGCTGTGAGAGTTCTTTTGTAGTATTCTTACTTGGTATTTTTACTGTCATGAAACATTGCAATACACATCATTCAGTCACATCTTTTCTAGGTTGAGGTGTCCTGGTCAACTGAATTATTCTCCTTACAGACGCTAATCCTTATTTTTTCATCATTCTTGCTGCCATTCCCACTAGCTTTATCTCCTATATCTGCACTGAGAAAAAGAGACAACAGCCACACGTGGACATAAGGAGAGTTCCATTTTATTTCTCTAACTTTTCTTACTAATTCCTAATTTGTGGTTTACTTTTCCTATCACTACTGTACACGGAGCTGACTTTTTCATACCCCTTATATCTCCAAAATCTAGTTTCCCTTTACAAGACTTAATTCAAATCCCTTCGCTATGAGCACAGAATGGACACCATTTCCTCACATGCAACTCATCACATTTATCAATGTTAAATATCCTTTCTGAGTTTATTACCATAGCACTCAGTATCAAGAGAGCTTCTCTCACCCTAAGGTCAACTTCTGTTTTTACTTCTTACTTTTAGCTCCATCAGCAAACTTTTCCCTATTCAGCATCTGTTCTCTGGCTCTTTAGCACATGCATCTGAAGACAAAAGAAGTGGAGCTCTGTGTTTCAGCTATAAATCATCAAAATATAACTATATCCTGAGGGGAAGGAAAACTGAAGAGGAAGACCCTAAAAACCATCATGGATAAGTGTGAAAGAATTTAATACATCAGGGCTGGGAAAGGAAGGAGGTGGGAGACAATGAAAGCATTTGCAAAAGAGTAACACCTGGACGCTGACAGTAACTACGAACTAACAAGCTGCTAAATGCTGCAAGATTTTAACTTCTGATTTGTTGTATAAAAAGACCAAATGATTTATAAATGGAGCAACTGAACTTCACAGGATTTCTTCTTCCAGCTATCAAAAATGGTGACAATTTATTTTAAGTTTACAATTGCCTTAAAATTCTTCTCTTACGCCATTGATTTTGTCACTATTAAAAATGTAGCACTGAAGGCTAATTGCTTTTCTTATGCAAACAGCTTTTGAAATAGAGGCAGAAATGTAAAGCTTAAATGCTTTCTTATAAAAGTGTTGAAATGTATTTTAAATTTGCCTTCTGATACCACATTAATGTGAGCGCTATGAAAGAAAAAAAACAGGCTGTTACTTTGGAAACCGACAGAGACTTATCGCTGGGTGTTCAATTCAATACCTATTAATGCTTATACATATGGTATTAATTCTGCATTAATTCTGTCAAAAGTGATATCATACTCTAAAATCCAAATTATGACATCACTAAAACAACTTTGTTCTTCATGGGTTTGGAGCATGACTGTGCCAGAATTGACTAGAATTTATTCATGCAGCCGATTCTGACAAGTTAGGTTTAATTAGTTCATGCCCTCATAATGAACAAGAGGCTGTGTTTTTGAAGATTTGCCAGAATAGTTTCTATTTTCTTCAACTTTAGTGCCAAGTGCGTGCACTTCTTTATACTATTTATACCTTTGCCTATAATTACTGTTCCCCAAGGTGTGATTGTCCTATTTCATAAGAGTTTGTGCAGCTGCCAACATGAAGATGTAAATAAATTGTAATACCGTTGCTATGAGGTGTAAAAATCCCACAGCTCATATCCAGACCCTTGTATAATAAACTCAAGTAAACATTCCATTTCCTGTAAGCGATTGTGGTTTGTGACTAGATTTAAAAAAAGCAGTGCAGTAAGTCATCACTTCTTTTTTTTTTAATGATTTGCTGAAAACAAAGCCACGTAAGCATGAAACAAAAAAAAACTAGCTACGTACAAACGTTTATTTTTATGAAGTAGAAATAGCTGCATACAAAGTTGCATGGGTTACTGCTATTGTATAGTGGTCTTACTTCCATTTACTGTGGCAAATCTCAAGATGCTCAGATGCAACAAGAGTAGATATCAAAGACTTCATAAATTGGTTGATAGGTCACCTCTGCAATAATATGAATTTACTGCAATCTTTACAAAGATGTCCTTAACTCTCTATTAATATTTAAGAGCTTGTTCTCACTTTGTGTGTTATGAGTTAAACATCTCAGCTGGAAGTGCACATCGGAAAGATTCATTTAAACTTAGTCTTCCAAAGCAGTGAAGGAATGGAGAACAGATCTTCCCTTCAGCACAGATCTCACTATAAAGTGGAAAAGACCATTAAGATAATCTAGTCTAACCATAATACATATTATCTACAGAGGATGCCATCGTAGGTTAAGAAAACTGTTGTGTCCTTTGCTTTTATGAAGAAAATACGAAAAGATTTACCAAAGAACACTATTTTTCCCCAGCTAAGATAACTTTGCTCTTCTTTTCCTGTCATAGGACATGCTCTGCTGCCTGCTGTGTCAGCCAAGTTATCAATACATCAAGTGGCATGAGAATAACTTAAATCAAAGGCAATCACATTTCAGAAGGAGAATCTAGTTGAATAGTGGTGAATTTTAAGCATAGAAGCATATCAGCGCTCACATCTTTTTAATAGAGAGGTTTTGTATACATTAACACTGCAGATAAATGAAGTGTTGGGTGCGGGTGGAAATAAGATGAACATATGACTCATGTATGTCTGACTTCATGAGTTAAGCTGACCACAGAGCAGCAATAAAATCTTCAGGCCACTTTACATCAGCAGGTGTTTTCTATCATGACACAAATAAGCTAGTTTACATATACTGCAGGATTTTTAAGCTCTTTGTTGGAGACGCTTTACTTAGTGTCTGTAAAGCTATTTTGCCTACAGACCACAAATTCAAATGTTCAAGATGAAAGTTAGATAAAGGCAATGCTTCTAGCTGGGGAGTCAGCTCTAGCATGAGGCTGGGACTGTAGATGAGGAGTGAGCTGAGCCACACGCTGAATCACAGCTCAGCACTAACCTCCTGCGTGGCTCCAGCTGACTCCTTTCACCAACTTATCCTCCCTGCTACTACTTCCCTCTTCTGAGTGCAAAGTGCCTGCATTAAGGGCTGCCTGTGGCCATGCATTTCTGCAGCACCTTTTCAGCAGAACTTCAACTGCAGCTTTGGGCAGCAGCCCAATGCAAAATGATTTAAAACATTAACTATCACCTACAAAGTTTTGACTTTTTAACTCTGGTATTTTATATTCTACCAAACCTAGCAGGAAAAAAAGCCATATCCTGTTGGAAAAGGGGGAATCCCATCTCTACAGTGGTATAATCTATTTCTGTTCCTAACGAACTGTGGGTTATTGAAACTTAAACCGGCCATTAGCCCAGGACTGAACATTACATGGCCTGGGAATCAGTCCAATGTAATTTGGGGGTGGGAGGGTGGCTCAGAGTTCCACATTTGTGAGGAAAGCAAGAAATATTTTCCTGGCAGATTTGTTTGAGAAAATGGCAGCTGCTTTTAATTGCTGGGAGGGTCAGATTGTTAAAAATTGCCCCAGTAGAAATTGATTAACGCATGGGAAGACATCAAGGTGCAAGATAAATGGATCCCTCAACTGGCAGTTGATTATCAGGATATGTAGTATACACATAATGCATCTATGTAAACAAAGAAAAAGAATATTATGGATTGGTATAAAGCATTATTGCTGACATGACTTTGGAGTGACAATTATTTGTGAAAAGCAAAGTTATAATTAAGTTATGCAAGCCACAGAAACGAAGTGCTAGTGAACTCTTTCCATCAACACCACAAACTGAGTATTTCCTTTAGGACATTATGTTTTTCTGGAAAATAATTCTAGAAAACAGTCATATACGTTCTCTCTGGGTTTCATTCCTCCTTCTGCAAAGTCAGGTTGTCTCTGTAAAGTCAGGTTTATTACAAATCTCTATCCTTCATAACAGAGAAGGAAATGTTGCTTAGTTTATAGATCAGACATCTCAGAAATCAGTGTACAAAATGTGGGGTTTGGTTTTTGTTCACACTGGAGCATCATCGTACATTCCTCAGTGAATATTCCTTCTGTTATTAGACTTATTTAACAAGGCTTTGATGTAAGCAGTGTCTGAACATTTAAATCTGAATTCAGATCCCAGTGTCAGTTCTGTCAATCTAGCTGTGAAGGGGAAGTGCTAGACTTGTTTAGAAATAAGATCATTATTTGCATGATGTAAGTGAGGCCTCGGAGTAAATACGATGATAAAATACTGTGATACCACTCATTTTTTGTTTCAGATTACACATGAGAAGCAACAGGTATCATTAGAAGTTGTTTCTAACTCGCTGCCTTCCATTGCTAGTCAAAGATAGCCCTGTTTAAAAGCAAATGCTAATAGGATTCAAACAGAAGGCCAACAGATGTGACCCGCATAATGCATGGGTTTGCAGTCTAACTAGAATCTGTAGGTAAGATCCTGCTGCATTCAAGCCAATACTAAATCACTCATAAGCAGAGTCTGAGGGGAAATAGTAAATCTTCAGTCTGGCACTATTAGACCCATACTTCATCAGTCTCCAACAGCAATACTTGCCTTCGCCACTTCATACCCTTTCTTCTAGTGCCCTTCTGTTTATCAGTTTATTGTATGAACAGTGAATTCCTTTTATTAAAATCTTTTTATATACATCTTAGCAATATTTTAAAAGAGCCCTAATACATAGTGTGTTTTTCTGTGAGATCTGTGTTATCCATAACTTCTCAGCAACAACAACAAGCATCAACCTATTTTCTCACACTATTCCAAACTAAGATCCATATAAATACATTGTTTGTATTTTTGGTGTTACTCCTCACTCTGTGCGTTGTTTTACATTTCTAATTCCCATTTTCCATAGTATTTACTCCTTTCTTTCACACAGACTAGATTACTATTTTCTAAAGGCTACCATTTTGTCTTAAATAACATTGTGAACCTTGCAGTCTAACTATACTAGCTTTTAATTGGCTTTCTATTTTCATTTTTGTTAAGGTGCATTCATTCCTCTGTGACTCCTGGGATGCCTAAGAAGCCTCCATGCTGAGTGTAAGGATTTTAATTTCCTCACTTGTTACTTTAGGGTTTTCTAACTAACTTACCTCTTGAAAAAAAAAAAAAAGAAAAAAAATCATTATCAAAAGTTTAGTGTCACAGTCCTGTATTTGCTTCAATCACTCCCTTGAGAATGTCAAACTTAATTATGCTGTGGTCACCATTAATTAGTGGCACGGCAATAGTTACTTCTTGAACCAACACTTGTATATTACAGAGGACAGAGTAACTTTTCCTCATGTGTGCTGTAGAACTAACTGCTATAAAAATATAGTCTGAGAGGTCAAACTGCCCTTTCTCTAAATCTTCCATTTTAAAGGATGAATTTCAGTGCAGATAGTTGAAATACCCCATTACAACCATTTAGTAGCCTTGGTTGCCCTATTTATGCCCACTGATACTTTACACTCTAATATTAATAGCTCATTTTTTTCACAATGGGAAATTCTGTCATAGCTTATTAAAACATATGCTTTAATACTGAACTGAGTTCCAACTTCAAAATTCTGTGCAGGCAGAAGGTTTGAAAACATTGGGGAAAAATATAATTTTGGTGTGAAGTTCTACAACAGCACTGCTCAGTATTATTTTAATGATTGCATACTGAGTGACTTGTGATCTACAGTACTATCCATATAAGCATACCTTTTCTACATATATTTTCTTTGTTCTCTCTGCATTGACTTCTGCATTCACTAATACCTCTGCATTATTATGAAATGGTGTTATAACTTCATTATAATAGGAAATTGTGCTACCTACTGTTAACAGATGTATAAGTACTCAGTACTGAGACTAACATGAACATTTGTTGATTACATCTACCTTTTCTTACTTTTATGACACAAATATATTAACATGCAATAAACACATAAGCATGTAGCACTGAGGGACATGGTTAGTGGAGGATGATGGTGATGGGTTGATGACTGGACTAGATGACCTTAGTGCTCTTCTCCAACCTTAATGATTCTATAATTCCATGATTCTAAAACCACTAGAAGTTATTCATTATACACTTGGAACAGAACTGTCATTACACTTTAATTGCTTTCCTGGACTTACAAAAATTACTTAGAATTATTTCTGTAATGAAGTATTTTTGGATTGAAATACTATTTTGAAGTATTTGATTTCAGTGGGATTGAACACTTTGGTATCTTTGGGAAACTAGACCTGGTCCCATTAGAGAGCACCCTGGTGCTCACAAACAATGGCAGAGATGGCATTTTTCAAAAGAAATTACTTAAAGAGGAGCTAGACTTCAACCAAATACATCCAACATGCAGATACGCAATTTTTCAGAATTTACAGAGCTCCAGTGAATCTAGTCAAAGATGACTCTCCTGTACATTTCAGCCCTGTGACTTCACACAGCCTGGCAAATGAGCTAAATCAGACTGTTTCATCCCTCAGATATAATTAACGTACTCTGGAGCCTGGTGTAATTTGTTTAAAAAGAATAAATGAGATCAAGAGAAGCAGGCCGACAAATGCTTATATATAATGTTCCATAATGCTCTCTGTAATTCTTGGATTCAGAATCTCCTCTAAAATCACCACATTTAAGAAGTCATATAAGTTAAATAACTAGCCTAAGGCTCTATAGTGGGGTTAGAATGCAGCAATTTATCTTTTTAATGCTACTGTTAAATGCCTAGGTGATGAGAAAGTACAGTGCTGCATTCTAGATTCTGATAACAAATGCCTTGTTTGGGGAATGTTTATATCCAAAAGGCTCATTCAGCCCAGGATATAGATAGCTATGATTTAAACTTCAGACTGAAATTCCTCCTTAGACTAAAATATACACACACACACACACCCCTTAAAAGAAAAATTGTGGAGGACTGGGTATTAACTTCTCTTACAAGATAGTTTGCAAAGACAGAAAAGGGAAATAAGTGGAAATTCCAATGTCTCAGGTGAAAAAATGCTAATACCGTTTTTAGACATGGTTTTAAGCTTTGCCAAAGAGGAAATGGAAAATTAAGAGGTTCTTGGAAAACGAAGAGGTTTTGACTGAAGATCAAGACAGTGACTCAAGAGAGCCTGAAATTCTACAAAGCCTATTGCCAGCTTGCGTCAGTGAGAACAAGTGGAAAAAAACCAATGAAATTCATCAAGTAACATTGGCAACTAAATCTAAAAGTCAAAGAAAAATGTGTCTATTCTTACATTTTGCAATTACAAGGCCTCAGCAGCTTTTCTCTCTCACTAATACTGTGGTTTTGTTTCTAAGTCCCTCTAAAACATTTTTATTCTCCTCTTATTTTCTTTCCCATAGTTTTTGCATTATCCAGGGGGTCTAAAAGTCTCTTTGTTTTAATTTATGTAACAAAGAGGTTAATATTACTGATGTTTTTTCTGCTGTGATGCCAAATAGGGTCACCAGATGTGATTCATAAGTTGTTCTTGCATGCTGCTTAGCAAAAGCACAGCTGTGGTTACACACTAGGGGTGGGGAGAAAGGGGAAGAGATCCTAACCCCATTGGAGTCAACAGGAGTTTTACTATTTACTTCCATGAGACCAGAATTTCACCCTGAGTATCTATGTGGGTCTTGTTGTTTGTTTTCCTTTGTTAAAAGGATCCTTACTGTCACCACTGCTAAGTTTCATAGAGCTTAGATGTAAATCAATAAAGCATTTAATTATTATTATAACCACCAATCTGCAATATTGGATGACAAGCAAAACATTACTAAAACTTTAACTTATGATGACACCATGTTTTACTACAGAAAATTGGACTTTTATCCTCCCCCCCACTTCTCCCTCTCCCATTTACTTTTCTTAAAATTAAATAAATAAATATTGGCACCTAAATGTTAGCATTTGGAGATAAATGTTTTATTCTGACTTTAAGACTACCCACACACACCAACCAGATTGTACAATGTTGGAATACTTCTATAAAACAAATGTCAGTACATGTTTATTTCATGCATATATTTACTAATTTACCCACTATACATACAGCTACCAGTTTAAATCTCAAAACACAGGATAGTCTTACATTTAAACACACACAAACAACATCAACTCTCTTTAGATAAATACTGAAATAAGAACAGGTGTACTCTACTTCTCAGCTCAGGTAAACAAAGAGAAGGCAGGTGTTGATTGTCTCAAAGACTATCAGCAGTGAAATATTTTCTTCCAAGGTTTGGTTTCTAACCAACACTGAAACCAATAGGTAAGCTCATGCAAGGATTATGTCTACACCAAACATGCATGAGACTGTTCTGCTAAAATTTTTTACCTGTGAAGAAAAGGTAATCAGATACAAGCTCCTTGCTACTCATGGACCTTTGCTACATTTCAGATTAGAGCCAGGATTGAACCTTGGGTTGCTTGCTGGTAAGGGCCAAAAACATACAGAGAGCGTTCCAACAATTTAGCTGTATAGATGTTCCAGCATCCGGGAAGTTCCTTGCTCTATTTAATAATATAGGTATAACAAGCATTTGCTTATGTGCACACACCTTTTTCTGTGGGCATAATAGTGTATCAGGTTCAACACTCTGCAGCACATATAACACTAGATCCAATCCAAAAGCCCTTCTCCCCAAGCTACATAAGAATTCCTTAGTGACAACCCAAATTCAAGCCACTACATAACTAGACAAGGCATTTTCAACATTTTGAAGTTCAGTGAATAAAATAATCTTTGGCACTTACATAGGACCATTCATCCAAGCATCTCAAGGAACTCTGGAGGCACTGCATAAGGAAAAAGTTGCCTTTGGGACCAACTAGAAAACTGTAAAAAAGAAAGCAGTCCAAGCCATTGTAAAAGTTATTAAAAAATAAATAAATAAATAAAAATAAAAGAAAACTTGCTTTCAAAGAACTGTTATGTTCTATGTGTTGTATTCTTGTGGCTAGGCTACTTATGTTTGGAAATCACATAATGTGCACTTCCATCTTTACTGAATTCATTTTGCCACTATATGGGCAAATGCAATAAAAACTCTGAAAACTTACAGAACAACTACATATCACAAAACCTTTTTTCTGTAATGTTCATAGGAGAGGACAGTGCAATAGAATTTGAGACAGCATCCATCAGTCTGATATCTGTGTGCATCGTGGAGACCTGGAGTGAACAATGAGAAAATACTTCCTCATCCATTCATCTGGGGTAGATGAATATGTTACGGTGCCCAGAGGAGGGATTTTGAATGGTATTTATATATGTTCTGCAGGAAGATTTTATTGCTAAAACATTTTATTCTAGCTCTGGATAATGTCAGCCCCTGGTTCAGCCTGATCTTTTGTGGCAGAAAAGACCACAGTAAGGTCCTGAATTTCCAGTGCCTAGTCATTGGCACAGGGCTTGCCTAGATGCATCATCCCCGTGGGTATTGCTGCCTGCGGCTGGGTGGAGGGACAGATAGTCTCTGAGGATGGAAAAGAAGGCAGCAAGTAGGAGCCACACACTTTTCTGACCCAGGAAGTCTCAAGCCCTCTCCCACTAAGGTCACACCAGAGAACAAAGAGACACAGCCCTGACAGCAGAGGCCAGATTTCATCATCCATTGAAACTTTTGTCTCACAAATCCATACCAAGTCATCTCATCCACCAAGAGAGTGTTTTCAAGGGGAGAAATAGGGCTGGTTCCTAGTTGACAATTACATGCATTTGAAAATTTCACACTTACTCCTCTTTGAACAGTTTATTTTCTTTTCTCCTACTGCTGTATAACAACAAAACTTTTCTTGTCTGTATGCATGCATATGCAAGTAATATTTGCCTCTTCAGCATCTGCCCAAAGCCAGATGCACACAGGTACTTACTGCTCACACAGAGTATATCTACACAACACAGCAGGAGACTACAATTTTCCACTGAACAAGGCTTTGAAAGAAGCATTTATACATACATACATATATACACACATTGACCTGATGATCAAACAGAAAGCTCAAATAAATTAAAAGCAGGTAACAAATCCCACCTACCTGAAATTCTCACAGTCTTGAGGACTGTTCCAAAAGTAATACTTCCTATTTTCTTAGTCCATAATCTCAAAGGCAGATGTTGGTACAATAGCAGTGGAGAGTGAACCATCCCATTCATATTCCATTATATTTTGTTACCATGTGACAGATGGCAGCAGAAGGGCAGACTGACAAAATGCCTCCTGACAATCAGAAAGATCAGCATGGCAGAACTGTGATACAGAAGGTACAGTAACAAAGGGACAAACTCAAATGGAAAAGCACTTCAAAATGAAAGAAAAAGTAGTTACCCACCTCTGATGGTGGTGACTTCTCCAACCAGAAGCCCCTTCCCAGGGGCAGTCAGTCCTTAAATGAGGTCTAGGAGAGGTGCAACCAGGCTCCACCCTTTCCGGTCACATGGCTGAATTGCCTTCACCTGTGCTCCCAGGGCTGACCAGGTCCTTTCCCCAGGTACTCAGTCAGTGGTTCAGGGCATGACTCAACAGTTCCCATACACACAGAGGCGTGTATGAAGATAAGGTGTGTCACTGAATTTCTCCACGTGGAAAAAGTGCCACCCACTGACATTCATCAATGTTTGCTGACTGTTTATAGAAACTAAATAGTGAACGTGAGTACAGTGAGTGGTGGGCAGTGCATTTCAGCAGAGATGACAGGAACATGAAAAACAAGACGCTTTCTGGATGGCCACACAGCTGTCACACCACAAAATGAAGAGCATCTCAACCAGCTCATCCACGCGAAACAATGGATTATGAATCAGGGAACTGGTCAGGACAAGAAATCTGAATATTGACTTCAATGCATCGGAAATGATGGTGGCAATGTTGGAATACTGGAAAGTTTATTCTGGTTGAGTCCCTCACAGGAAATGAAAGAATACTTTATGGAGGATTTTCAGGATCTATTGAACCAATATGGGGTTGAAGGTGGCAGCTCCTTGGATTGCATTATTACTGGTGATGAGATGTGGTGTTGCTACAACAAGCTGGAATCAAAATAGCAATCCATGAAGTGGCAACATGTAATTTCCTCTTCAAATTAAAAGTTCAAGATGCAAGACTCCACTGGCAAAGTGATGTGCAGTCTTCTGGAATAGGAAAAGAGTGATCCCTCTGGATTTCCTGGAACCTGGAAAAAACTTCAGCTCTTACCTGACTCTAACTGTGCTGAAGGCTCAAACTTCCTCAGGAAAGTGAAGAATCATAGAATCACCAAAGTTGGAAAAGACCTCCAAGGTTATCCAGTCCAACCCTTTACCTACCATCAATATAAACCCAGTGAACTATTTCCCTTGTTACATACAAAACCTAAACATTTTTTTAACACCTCCAGGGATGATGACTCAATCACCTCCATGAGCAGCCCATTCCAGTGGTCTTCCCTGAGCCTCCTCCAGACTAAACAATACCAGTTTGCTTGACTGCTCCTCATAAGACTTCTGGTCCACCAGCTTTGTCACCTGGACATGCTCTAGGGCCTTAACATCTTTCTTGAAGTGAGGGGCTCAAAACTGAGCACGGTACTCAAGGTACTATGCCTCGTCAGTGCTCATACAGGAGGATGATCACTTCCCTGCTCCTGCTGGCACCACTATTACTTATACAAGCCAGGATGCCAATGGCCTTCTTGGCTGCCTGGGGAGAAGAAGATAAACTTCCTCTAAAAAAGATGAAGCAAATGCCACCAGTACACCTTACAGTAAGCTCAAAAATGTTACTGGTTTGGACTCTTTGTAAAAAGTAAGTAAATAAATAAATAAATATTCCACAAAACACTCTTTTTTATGCATGTATACATTAATGACAAATTCAAAAGGAAAATACAATGAAAATACAATCTGTGATTTCACAAATATATGGCATTGTTGATAAGTTTTGAAGTAAAGATTAGACAGTGATTTTCATTTTGATTTTCTAATACTACTTTTTTGGCATATCGTAACAACTATTCATTTTAACATAAATTTGCTAGGCCTGAATTTTTCAATAACTTTAAAAAAGACTGCCCACTTTTTTTTTTTTTTTTTTTTTTTTTTTTTTTTGTAGGACAAGGACAAAATAAATTGACATTACATTATAAAGGTTATTGCAATATGCAAAGTAGAACATCATCAGCAACTCATTAATTATCAAGTTTCACACAACAGCAAAATATATATATATATAAATGTTATCAATATAGGGCACTGGGAAAAACATAGTCACCAGCTAAGAAATTCTAGACTGGATCAATTCTTATAGTTCACTTCCTACTCTACAAATTTGTTAGTGGCTACTGTCAACATCAGCATGCTTTTCATTTAAAGAATTCTTTGGGAAAAAACAAGTGTTAAAATCGGTATGAAAACAGGCATCATTTGGTTACATACCTGTATAAGACCTCTTCAGGGGCTAAAAACAGATGCTCTTGAGAGAACAATTATGATGAATAAGGGCAGAGTAATGGGAGATATAAATTCTAGAACTAGACTTCAAATGTCTTAAGCGAAGGATAAAGTTTAACAGGATAAATTTTTATGGCAACCAACAAGCGTTTAAGTGGCCTAAATGCTTATGAATCATGTAAAGTACTTGTGGCCAAGCATGTGGATTCATTTTAGGCTCTAAAATATCTCTGCCAGTAATTTAGTAAGAAAATTTCTAATCTATAATAATGCTCACTGAGGCCAGCAGGTATGGGTACCCATTATCAGTGTTTTTCCCTTACACACATGGGGGACTGCTGTCTTTATCCATCTAGATGGTCTACAAACTACCCTGCATACAGTCAGATAAAAAAGAGAACATTAAGTGTGGCCTGTTAAGGTGATTAATAGGTGTTCAAATCCCATCCCTGTTGTAGGATGACCAGGGATTCAGCTTTGATTCCTGGTGATGTTGAGGAAACCATTTGTGGTGTTTGTAGCATAAAACTCCCCTGCAGTGATGAAAAACGCTAATGTGTCCTGAGTAAAATAAGAAGCCCTTGCAGATGACATTTTGAAAAGGCTACCATCAATTGAAGAAACATCACCTGGAGTGGACAGAGCTTCATTTTTCAGCCTATCTCACTGGCCTACTCAACTTGAATGACCTCACCGAGGGGCTCCCATTTTTGCTTCTTATTAGATCTAGGAATCACAGAATTGATAGGAAAGAAGATCAGCATACTCAAATTATGTAAGAACTATAAAATAAAATGTGATTCTGTGAAAATAAAATAAAATAAAATAAAATAAATAAAATAAAATAGAGCAGTGGTGAGCAGGAGTAAAAATATTAATTCTCCTTCACTCAGAATTACACCAGCTATACAAAACCTTTGTCACATGCAATACATGCACGATCTGGTCATATCATAAATAGGCAGCTTTTACCCAAAACTTTCTTGACCTTGCAAACTTTTGAAAAATTAAAAAAAAAAAAAAAAAAATCCCCATTCTATAATCAAGATTTATTTATTTATAATAAAGTATAGAGACTTATCCAATCATTTAGCAGTGTCATTTAACATCAGAGACAGGTAATCTGAACATAAGAATTTCTGAATGTAAGATAAGAGTCACTACTTTCAGCTACCTTTTGGTGGGCTGCTCTCCATGGCTGTTGCAGGAGCTATTTCCACTTAAAAGAAAACTAAATAAGCTCTGTAACAGGGAACTGAACCTTGCTTTGTACATTCCTATGTGAGTGTAATTTGGTTATTTTTCTACAGCTGGTGAGTCCCTGTCTGATCTTGACAAAAACATAATCAAAACAGAAAACATTCCACGGTTTGCTTGTTTTTTCTCTCTGTCTTTCTCTTTTATTCTTTCTCAGAGAGATAAAAACATTTAAAGAGTATTTTAAAAACAGTTCCAGCAAATTCTGGCCAACGTGGTTCTCAAAATGAACACAAATATTTCAGTGGAGCTGAACCACAGCTGCTGATGGAAAAGGCAATATAAACAAATGGAATAAATGCAGTAAAGCCTTGTGAGTATACAATTGTTACAGGAGATACTCTTCAGAGTATCAATTTGTAAAAACAAGAAGGTTGGAGGAAGAGGGAACAGTGACCTCCATGACACTGAGGAAATATTCACTACTTGCTATGAAATAAGGTGAGGAAAAAAAAGTATGAAGTTTCTCAATAATTTCTAAAGTGACTGCAGTCCTGTGGTACTGGGACACTGAGGCTGAAAACTTCATTTTCACTTCAGGTATAGAAGTAAGTTACTTTGTAGTGTTGTTATTCTCAAATCTCTCAGGAGTACTGTGGCAGACATGACTGGGCCCACAATCTTGAATGCCATTATTTGAATCTGTCCTTTTTGTGTCACACTAGTTTGAGCATATATAGTATATTACCCTTAATTAATTGAGTGTTTATGTGTTAAAAAGTTATTCACTTGTGCACAGAGTGATTTGCCAGGATTTATGATGGGAACATTTTATAACAGCGGCATGTGTTTCCCTACAATTTGTATAGGTTCATTCATTATAATTTTTCCTGATGTTTTGCCTACCATATTATTAACTTCCCCAAAGCAATGAAATAGCAGCTTGTCTTCTCACAGCAGAGAAACGAGAGGAATAATTATGAATGTGGAAATCCCAGTGAAAACATGCTTCTATTGAAAGGGCCTAGTGGTCCAAATAGAAGCTTGCTGGATTTATGAAGTCTATAAAAAAAGCAAACATACAGAAAAACAGATGCTTTTTTTTCTTCCAAAAATCTTGGAAGTCCTACACTTAGGAAAAAAAATGGGGGAGTGTGGAGAAGGAGAGAATGTTACATTTATGCAGCTATTAACAAAAATTTATACTTTACTATAGGTTATGGAGTCTGAATAAATCATCAAAGTTTCAAGCCCTTGCCATGCATAACTATTTAATCATTTGGAAGTGTTCTTTCAAAATGTAAGAGTTTGTGAGCACAGTGTTTGATTTGTTGCCCCTTCAGTAGCAAAATCACCTTTGCTTCAAAGGGATAGCTCTTTAGGACTCCTTGCATGTAAGAATTTAAAATAATGGGAAAATGAATAGCATTCACCGATGGTGGTAGGGGAAATTTTTTTCCAGCCTGTCAGTGAGAAGGTAGGGGAAAAGCCTGTGAAATCAATTCCAGAAAGTGTTGTGGATCACTGGTTATTTTACAAAGATCCAAAGCTGACAGGACCACCACAGTCATTTGTGTTTATTGTTCAAGAGGGTGCTTTTTTGGACCATCCCTAGCAAAACCAACCTTGTTTAAGAAACAAAAAGGGAGGGGGAGACGGAGCAAAAGGGAGCTGGGAGGCAGTGTAAGCAATGAGCCTGCTCCAGCACTGCTCCAGGAGAGCCTTCCCCACTGCTGCCTGGCCCCAGCCCTCTCTTAGGCACTTTGTATTATTACATGTGCACTCTTCATTGTTATTTCTCACAACAATCCGATCTGCTTCTGCACTCTGTCGTCCGGGTGGCCACTCATAAAAAACGTGATTTACATTCTTGTTTCACTCTCGCCACCTTTTCGCTTCCTGTTGCTTCTGCACTCCACACTTTGCCTGCCTTTTCTACTCTTTTTATCCAAAACCTACATTTTTCCTACAGAGCAACTTATGCATGGAGCAGGAATAACCAGGCCACTGTCATCAGATAAGTACTAGATTTCTTTTAAAGTGAATGTAAACATTATAAACACTTTAAAAAAAATAAAAATAAAAATAAAAATAAAAAGACAAAATGTATGAATTTCTCTGTAGTGGCAAAGTAATTCTACAACACATCTAAAAAATATTAGATCAAAAGGACAATTCTGTTCAGTCTACTACACCATCCATTACAGTGAGTTAAAATGTTGTTCCTTGATCTTGAAAAGCTGACCAAAATAACAAAAGAAACTTAAAGATTGGAAGTATCTCACAGTAAAAATGTCTTTCGTAAAGCCATAGAGTTTGTGAGCATGTGCTCACCTTTTGCCAGGATCAAACCTCAAACATCAGAACTTGTGTTCTTTGAAAGAGTTCAGACAATTTTCCCGTATGGAGGGGCAGCCCCTGAGAATATAAATCTGTGCCACGGTAGAATAAAAGGGTCATTTTGTGTTAATTCAGTTCCACTCAGAAGCAAAGGCTGAGCAGAAAGATCTGTCATCAAGTAGAAGCCCTCTGACTGCCTGTACTTTTTTTTTTTTTACTATAAATCTTATGGATTCTCGGAAAAGGAGGCCCATCTTGATTTCTTGGTATGGTGAAAGTCAGAAGTATCCCTTTACTTTTTAAGAAACAGCCAGCAGATATGGCTGTTTGTTCTTTATTTTCCTGTCTGCCTTATATTTGAATCATGTTTTATCTACCAGAGAGAAGACAAGTGATTTAGTGAAAGAACACGTGAACAAGTGAATAGATTTAGAGTTCAAGTATGCACCCAAATTTTGGCTGCTCCCCTGAAATTTTTCTATGTATACCTGATTTTCTGTTGCAGAACTAAAAAATGTTTTACCCACTATTACCCAAGAAGGAGAACAATCCTCTTATATTCCCCAGTTGTCACAGAAGCTGTTTGCTCTCTAACTTTTCAAAGTGCAAAAGTTCCAACATCATCACACTTTGAGGCAATTTTAACAGCACTCTGATTTCCATCTAACCTCACTGCCAGCAGAAAGTGAATGTGAATTGGTAGCCGCAGCTGTATGAACAAATACAGAGGTATTGAAGCAAGATCTATTCCACATGTAGTGTATGACTGTTTCAGCATTCTCATCTCACCATAACAAGATAAAGTATTTGACTATTTTAGTGAGCATTATCAACTAACTTTACAGTAGGAGCAATACCTTGAGCTCAGGGCTGGCAGCCAGCATCTTTTGGCTACTAATCCCAGATTTATCACTGGTATACAGAATAACACAGCTATAAAATGAAGTTCCTTATTTCTCACAACTGTTTTGAGAACAGTTTAATTATGTCTTTGTGAGAGAAAGGGAGAATCATATAGGTGATAACAGTTACTTCTTTCTAGCAAGAAGAAATGCTGAAAAACACCTCAAAATTTCTTCACTCCAGGATAAGCTCAGTATAACACATTAGAACTTCTAAACTACTACATTTAATCCTTATTTAGTACTTCTGTATTATGTTATAATTCTTCAAAACAGTGGGTGTCATTTAAAAGAGTTTCTGCAAGTCAGGGTACAGCAAATACATATGCTTACATCTGTAGAGCAGGGAACAAGGGCTCCCACTCATGGTTAATGGCTCCAGTCATTGGTCTGCAAGGCGAAGGAAAGTAAGTGAAGTCTTCACAAGGATACTAAAGGATTTATAAAATCGTGTAGGAAAGAAAGAAAAAACATTCTGAATCTCTCCATGGAGAAAAAGAAAAAAAGAAAAATAAGCAGAAGCAGCAAGTTCAGTGGTTATCAGGACTAAAATGAATTTCTTTTTCTTCTCTGCTTTGAAAAACCTTCAAATACAACAACCATTCCTCAGACTGAAACCTCTTTGATTTTAAATGTTTCCCAGTGTCTTTCTTAAGTGTTTTGTTTTAAATGATGAAGTCTTAATAAATAGCGGACACATAATAAGCTTCTGTGGGATTTGGACTTTATCCCACAAGTGAGAGGAAGACCTCATAACTCAAAGAATGATGAAGCCGCAAGAGAGTTATGAAGGTTTTTCCGCACTAGTGGGATTAATTCCATATTCCACAGATGCCCATTATATAGAGGTTCTCTGTTTATACTGCAAGGAGGTAAAATACTTTTTTTTTTTTTTTTATTAGATTAAAATGTCAAGGTTGAATATAAATGTCTTAGTCAGAAGAGTAAAGAACAGCTGCTTTGTGGTGTCACAAAACATCCCGAAAACAGTGGCTGAGTTACAGGAGAGACATACATTGAAAGCTTTTTGTGTAGCAAGTAGTCATCACTGAAGATTACTTGCTCTTTGTTGCATTATTTTCAAGTTCTGCTAAGGAGAAATAAGTCCTTATCTGTTGAAGAGGATCTTTGGTTTCTGCACCACACGCAGTATTCAAGGCATACCATTAGTCCCATTTCTACTGCTCTCAGGCTTTGTTGTTGCATGACAGTGAAGAAACTCTCCTCAGCCCACTGAGAGCACTGACTCAGGAATAGGTGAACTTACAGTAAGATAAGCTGTTCCACTTAGAAACAAAAATAACCTCAAACCCAAACCCCTGCAGGCCCTTATGGCCACCAACGTTCAGCTGACCCTGTCCGAGTTACAAGAATGTATTTCCACATGAAACAGGGACATATTTGCTCAGCAAAACCCCAGACACTGACTGCTCTCGAGTTAGACTATTGTTTTTCTGTTTTATACCATCATTTATACCTGGCAATTCTCCTCTCTGCCCCTACATTTCATTTCAAGACTGGATATCACCCATGCTGTAAGACAAACAAGCTGAAATATTTACATATTCTGCATTCATGGAGATATTTGCTATTTTGATTAAACACTGCTTATCTGCAGTATAGTTATTGCCCAGGACACAAATTTAAAAAATTGATTTGATCTTTGGTCTTAAGACTGTATGTTTTCCTTAAGAGACCAAGTCCTCTGTAGTACTAAGTTGCAAATGAAAGCTGAAATCATACACTGCTAATGAAGAATTCTCTGTACTTACCATGACTTTAGACAGGACATTTTGTTTATGTGGATCATAAGCGTTCAAAGTATTTACATATATATTTGCAGATGTAAATTGCGGTGTGTAAGCCCTACAGCAGAGGATCTCTGGATTTCATTCAACACAGAGCAAACTACCTGTGAATACTGCATCATTCTGCCTAGCTTTTACATACCTGGGGAAAGCTTTCCTTGTTGCTCAAACCCAATTGCTGCTTATGGGTTCAGTTGAAACTTGCATCTTGAAATATCCAAATAATTGGGCTGTGCCTGAATTTCAAACACCATGCAGTTATTTGAAGATGAAATCCTGCCATAACCACAGAGCACAAATTTGCGATCAAATTGCTGCCATCTGGCACAGGACAACATAAAACCTCATCATCCTGCTGGTTAATGCTGATAGAGCCCAGCAACTCTGAGAACTCCTTTCTTTACTTCTCCATCTGATGCTCCTTTCAGGGAAGCAGTGGGCATCTCCACCTGAAGCGCCAGAGCTGTGGTTGGGTTCTGTCACTCCATGGAGAACTGGTTAGCCACAGAGCTGGCTCCTTCCTAGTGTCCAGCTATGGAAAGTAGAAGGGAGTAAATAAAGGCAAGAGAGCAAGTTGGTGATGGGATTTGTGTTTTTCAAAAGGGAAATGAGTTTCTGTGTGGGGAAAACAGCACCCATTTTGCTAATATTGTGCAGGAACACAACCATTGCCATTGGTCACAAGAGTATAAGAGGCACTCTTAACAAAAGCCTCTTCCTGGCACTGTGATCCATCAGACAGCCTTCATGAAGTGTGCTGTTTGATTAAGAACAGACTGGAAACTCCTGTGCTATGCTGAGACCTGCAACACTCATCCCAAGAGCTCGAGAAACCTGAAAAATATCTGTCCCCTCCTGTGATGGCAGCTGAGGTAGCAGCTCAGCCTAGATCTGTCTTAACCACAAGCCTGTAAATCTGAGGTTCTGCTCAGACTGTCATGTAAGGAAAAGAACCCTTTAACAGTTCGTTTACCCTCTGCTGCTGATGGATTGGTATTTTGAGGTAAAGTATTTTTAAATATTTATTTTTAGTGCTTTACCATATCTGCTCACCTTAAAATAGTTAAGTATTTTGGGGCATGAAAACACAGTCACATCTTTAATGAATTCCTGGAGCTACCTCCTCATCAAAAAACCCATCTCAATCACAGCAGTATGGAGAAGTAATACATGAGCTAAGCGTAGGTTTCTTACAATGTTCTGATACTCTTTATTTTAGAAAGAAAGAAGAAGGGGGAGAAAAAAGATGAATTTGAAGGTGAGACAAAGAAATAGTTATGATGGCTCGCGGACTAGCACATTAGCAAATTCCTTCAATTCCTCTCTAAGGATTTGATCCACCAACACTAAGTTTTACTGTTCTGTGACAGAAAGGCTACAATTGAGGTAGTCTGAGAGAGTATCCTTAAAAAGCACACCTGTGACATAGTGAAAACAAATAAGAAATCAAATCAGAAAATGAATTGTGTGCATTATAGACTTCCACTAATAGTATTTTATCAGACATCTTCTACAAGTATAATCTGGATCCAGTCTCTTCTGGCCTACATTTTTTTACATGATAGTAAATTCATAGACTTCTCTATGAAGTTGTTCCTTATTTATACTAAATCTGTGGAAGATTTTACTAGCATTTCTCTGTTTTCCTAGTGGGAGGAGATACTGAGTGGAAATTGAGGTGCCAAAGGAAGATATTCACCACAATTAACTCATCATTTCCTAATACATAAATATTTGTATGCCTGATCCCATCCATTTTATCCCTCACAGAATTGGTCTACTTGCTGTCTACTTTGGTAGTGGATGGCAGTCCAGATCTGAATGACTTGTTCATCAGGTTAGCCATGGTGCATCCAGGGGCCTGGGAGGAATGAACAGAGGGCTCAGCAGCAGTTAGCAGTTTGTCTTTGGGAAGAAGGAGCAAAAATTAGGAAGGCATGCCATCTTTTCTAGAATTCAGGAAGTTTCTTTGGCTATCCAACAAGATGATTCAGAGAGGGTGCAGTGTAGCTCCTTTGCCATCTAAAACAATCCTGTTAAAGCTGGAAATTAAAAAAGAAAAAAAAAATTAAAATTTTACCCCTTTTCTTAAGTCTTCTTCACTTGCATCGCACTTCACCTCCCCAGGGAAGCAGGGAGGAGGCTGCAGGAAGATGACATCCTGTAGGCTGTGGTAGCCTCCCCTTGATGTATGGATGTGCTCCACTGGGGGTATGACATCAATTCTTTCCCTGAAACATGAATCAAGTGAGGACACAAACAAATATATTTCCCCGTCAAACATTTCACTTCCTGGAGACAGTTAAGAGCTAATGTGACATACTGTGCATGGTTTATTTTTGCTTTTGGGCCAGCGAATTTCTGAACTTCTTTCCAAGTCCTTAAACTCAGTTTGTGCGTGCTGAAAGAAGCATTGCAGACACACTGGATGTGAGGCCAGTATGGGTTTTTAGCACTCTAATTGATCCTAAGCTTTCAGCTGAGAAACTGAAAGATTAGTAAACCAGACTTGGTCCAGAGGTGTTATGTTCCTCTTTGCTTATGACCTTGAAGAAGCAGACAACAAAGTTTCTTCCATGTAAGTATACTTCTTGTATCGTCCAGTCTGTCTTTTAACAAAACTTACAACAGATACTATTGGCTGGCTTGTGCATACAGAAAACAGAGAACACTTGTCTTCTGCCTTTTTGTCTTTCCCTGGCCAAAAGAATTCCAAACTTGTACAAGTGAAAGCCTAAAAATAATGAAATGAGAAAACAAAGGCACAACTCTCTGTTTTACAGTGATGATGGTAACAAATGGCAGAGCAATGGCAAGACCGTGCCTGAGGAGAAGTGATGGGACTTAATTTTATTTTCATTGATGTAAGAGAGATCCAGATATCATCAAACAAGTTTCATCCTAAATCTCTGTCTTTTGCAGAAGGGAAGAACTAGATGCTAAAAGACCACCCATGATTTTCCTTTTCTTTGAGACAACTCTAAGATCACCACCCACCTTGTAGCAGTTTAAAGCAGCTTTCTTTCTTCCAGCAGACTCTAACCATCCTTGGAACCAACACAACAGAGCAACCTGACAATGACAAAAGAGTTAAGTGACTGCTCGGCACTGTCAGTGTTACCCAATCCTTGTATTGAACAAAAGAAGATCCTCAGTCCATAAGAAGGAAGAAATACACAGTTTTGCAGTCTAGAAGTACTAAAAGCAAGTAAAAACTAAAAGCTAAAAACAAGAGCTCCAGTATAGAGTTCAAGATTAAATTAAAATTGATATTCACTTTTTCAGTGGAATTCACACAGTGACCCAAAAATAAAAAAAATAAAAAAATAATAATAATAAAAAAAAAAAACATTTGGTCTGGCCTTACTTATTGAGCAGCACCTCCAGCTACACAATGCTTGCACTCTGGTTAAGCACAGTTCTTTGTACCCGCAGATATAGTCATATAATTTGTGCTCTTAGTTACTTGTTAGCTGGAAAAGTCATACATAGAAGAACATCGTTCAAAATATACTGAAGAAAAAACTCCATAAAAGTCAAGGAAAATATAATTACTTCTACAATGAGATGGTTCAAGATCAGTGTTCTTCAAGAACTCTGCAAACAGCTTCTCTCTCTTTCAGTCAAGAGTCTGAATGCATAACTAGGTCACTGGCATTGGTAGTGCCAATACAAATTTTCCAACACAGGTATGCCAACATGCTTCAGACTTCACCTGGTGAGGAGAAGAGGAAGAAACTTGGCCCCTCCAGTGGCATAGTAGTTGGCATCTTTGTAAAGATGCTCTACAGTGCCAATTATGGTAGCATTGGTCTTCTGATATGGAAAACTGCTTCCCACTATTACTGACATTTTCCCCATTCCATCTTCTTGAAGGGGAGAAGAGGAATGACAGAGGCATGTGGGGATAAGAGTTTGTCTACCTTGCTTCTTTGTGTTTGACTGTTTCTTCTTCCCCACTTCAGTTAGTGTTTCTTTCCACTAGCATGTGTTGTTTTAACACAGATGTCCATAGGTGTTCAGCCACCTTCAGCTGGTAGCTGTCTAGTTTGAGGAAAAAATAAGCTAGCGTATATACTTTTCTGAGTCAATGTTGTAACTGTCACACAGCTAATGTTGACTTCCTTGTTGTTTTTGGTGGTAAAACCACAGACTGCTTCAGAAAAATCTCTTTATTGCCCAAAAACACATAGTTTGGTCCCTTTCAAAGTGTTTCTTAAAACTTATCCTGACTTTCTCACTTTAGTTCCATAGCTTCTACTGTTTCCCTCTCTTTGATAGACCACAAATATTACCAGATTTTATTTCACTTCAGCAGTGGCTGAAAATTGCATTCACTACTGAAACTACATGTTGCTAGGTATATTAAAATACAGTTAGATTCTGTCCCTGCTCTAAATGATATTTTAATCTGAAGTATCAAAACAGTAAAGATTGCTGCATTAACAACAAACTTTGGGCCTCGTCAAAATACATAAGCCAAAACCTGAAGGAAACAGTGGTATAAACACACAAATATTTTTCACAATTCTGATATTGTCACCTAAACTACTGGGACAAATGGAAGAGAGAAAATTATTATCATGGGTGATGAATTCAAATAAATTACAGCTAAAATTGTCCTAAAGTTTATTCCCAATTTCTCACATGTCCAAAGATTATTATTAATCTTAAATATTTCCTTGGACTAATTCAGAATCTATATTTTAAAATTCCTAGCCATCCAGGACAACATCATCACTTGCCCAAGCAGAAGTACATCTGTGTTCAGGTCTAACACACAAATAACACATCTGGATGGTGTGCATCAGCATAGAAAAATTATAGGCACATAAATATACAGTTTTATTGTCTTCAAATAAGAATGTTCCATAACATTTAATTCTAGGCTCTAAGAAATAATTTTAGCACTATTACAATATTAATGTGTTATTTACAAAGTACCCAGAAAAATGTAACTATTATTCAGTAAATACTGATGTTAGCATAGCAATGGGAAGTTCAGAAAGCCTTTGTGGTATAAATAGTGCCAGTAACTGAACAGTGTTCATGACATCTCTGGAAGAGCATGGAGGAGCACACATAAAACCAAATGAACCTCTTGGTGCTTTCATGAGCAGAAAAGTATTTAATTAGGGAAGCAAAGATTCCCTTCTAGTTCCTCCTTCCAACAAATATATTCAGACTTTGATCTTTGACCTTTATTCGTAAAATTAATTCTACATCATATTTCTACATATAGCTCTCTAAGGAGAATCAAGTTTACACTTCCCTCCCAATCCAAACCATAACAGCATTTAATTAGGTGATAATTTATGTAGTACTTAGCATGAACTTTTGACACTTGCTGAAGTAGGCAACATGAGTGTACATATGTTATCACCTGACTACATCAAGCAACAGAACCTACACACCGGTCAGGTATCTTGGGCTTTTTAAGGCATCAAGTAACATTTATAACCCCGTTGTACCTACATTTCTAATAGGTTATTCCTGTCTCCAGTGTACATTAATATATATGTCTGTGTGTTCTTAAAACACTGATTGTAAGGACTTCAAAACAATGAGCAAATAACTGAAACAGATGTTACGAGAACCTCCAACAAGATTGTCTAAAACTTTGTCGCTCAACTCAGATTTAAGGAAAGTGCACTGCTGACAAACATTTCATTTTTGCCCACACAATATGATGAAAAGCATGGAACTGAGCTCTGTTCCTACCAAAGTTAAAGCCTGAGTAATTATAACCATACTAATCTGACCTATTAATAAAAGGCTACAGAGCATTTTTACAGAGCGTGGAGCTGGGCTGTTCTGATAGGCTAATCGGTAGGTTTTGAGGGAGCTGCTGTCTTTTCTAAATGGCTAAATGAATTTGACCAAAGTTTGTTCATTCTGCAGAGAGCTGTTCAAGCCTGGCTTTCAGAGTGCTGAATATTTGGTAAGGGAATAGACATCAATTCGTGAATTGTCTTTAGTGAGTAATGGTAGTAAACAATATCATACTACATTCCTGATTTGGAAACAGAGATGCCAAGTTACCTTGAGCATGTCTAAGGTGAGAAGATTTGTGCCTCCATCTTACTCTGAGTTTATGAATCTTTCTTACTGTTATGGAAACAGTACTGTGATATGACTCTTTTTAATCACTCTGTCAGTTGGACTATACTGAACACTGCATTTATCCAGAGTCTTGCAGCAAATTTATGATAGAAATCTTCTGATTGCCAGGGTAGAGATGTGTCTGGGATCATCAGGAGTGTAGGAAATGTAAGCATGAAAGACACTGTCATGAAGTAAATATGTTTACTTCTAAAACTGTCTTTTATCTTTATATTCTCTACTACTCTCTGAGAGTGACTAGTGATATCTCACACACTACTGTAAAATTAAATCAGCCCCTAAAGCACCTCCTCAGCACATTGTACAAACATTTATTATAAGCAGTAAAAATTAAATGAAAAAATGCTGACTAAATGTATCCTATTTTGCTTTGCTTTTATTTATATTCTTCCTGATGCTAGTTGTGATATTATTTTCAACTACTAATTCCCCTCACAATTATGACTCTGATCAAGGAAAGGTTAGCAGAGATCTTTCCATTCATGTTAATAAACATGGTGTTAAGAGGTCATGTCCCAACAGCATCACTTTTAATCACAGCAAATTCTGCTGCCTTTTATATAAGACATCACATTCTGCTTGAGGAATTTCACTTAAGGTGACTAAGTTCAGTATGAATAAGACAAGGTGCTTTTCAACACCTGTTAACAACCCAGGAATAACCAACATTCTCTTAATTGGGCATCAAGTTAGAACTTCAGTTAAACAAAAAAATTCTACAGGCTTTTCCAGTTATTTGTTCCAATACTCTTTATGAGAAAAGTAGAGACATTGTAATTATCTGCCATTTACAAATTTACAAACTATCAAATACCAATACTGAAATTCTTGTGATTATAGGTCTTCTCCAGATTGTTCCTAGCAGGATCTAGACACAAAGTCTGAACTTCAGACTGGTTCCTACTAACAAGAACAGTGACTGACAAGAGCAAAAAGAAGTAACAGTAGATTATAGTCTACCCACAGTTTAGCATATGACCACAAAGGATATCATTTCAGCAGACACTATTCAAAGCAAAACATGTTTGGGTTCTACATTGTAGAACTTTATGCATGGCCAGTGAAAACACAGAACAACTTTCCACAGTGTTTAGCTGCTTTGTTTGTGCTTCCATGATACAGAGGCCAAACATTCAGAACTTTTAACTGACTGCAAGACTTGTCTGAGTATACCCACTGAAAATGAATCTCAAGGAGAAAGAAGAAATGGCAGGGAAATGAAAACAACTTATGCCTTGAGGAAAAGAATAGAGGAAGTAGCAGCAACCCACATTTGCTCTCAAAATAATAATGAGGACTATTATTTAATGAATAGAAAAGACCTTTCTCCTTGCACAGTAACTCTTTGGTGCTAGCAAAGTCAGGCAAGGTAGCTGAAGAAAGATTTCGATAGAAAACGGAAATGAGCATTCAGGATGCCAGTAGGACAGGAGGCAAGATACTCTCCATCTCCTTCTGAGATGGAAAGGGTCATAAACAACTAGAGAAGAAAAATAGTATTTGTCAGTGGAGAGGAAACTGCAGAAGCTCTAGAAATAGAAGGAGTATATGAACTTATAACAGTAATTGCTTTATTTTAGCTTCTAAAATTATGCGTGTCCTAAAAATATCATTTATATCAAAAACATTAAATTGCATTAAGGACCTAGGATCAAAATGCCCTTCAAGCCTCTTTGTGCCTTCCTAAACATAAAAATGAGCCAGAAGACAATGTGTAGAGCACATGTATTTTCCATTTGTGTCATGAGTGGACAGACCACATTACTCACCTATGAGTTATATCTCCCTCCAATGCACTTTTTTTCTTTTCTGTTTTTAGTGACAAAGTCTAATCACTGCCTAAAGGTGCTAGGGATATTTTTCTTTTAATCTTCTTTGCCAACCTCTCTTGCTCTTTGCCACCTTATCTTGAAGGAGATTTGTTTGCTTTCAGATTTCTTCTTCTATCTCCTCTGTTCATGTTCATATTTGAAAGATGGTGTGGATGAAACATTTCCCATATTACCTCTATTCCTCATTCTGCCTGGAAGGAGGCGAGAATGCATTACATGACCTGCTGTGCTGTTCACACATCTCGGTGCTTATGAAAATGGAAGTGTCCAGTCTCACCAGGATGTGACACAGCACCTCAGCTCATCTACGGGTAAAAGTTCTGACTTGCTGCAAAATTGAATATCTGAACTTGTATAAATAAGTTCTACTTTAGTTTTTAAATATTCCTTATGCATTTTCTCCTAATTATATTATTTTATAGCAAACCAAATAGTAATTCTCCATGACATTTTCATCACCTGCTTAACATTTCAAATGAAACTTTTTATTGCATTTGATGTTGTTTAAACACTTACCATGTACTCTTCAGTCCCACAATTTTCAATGAATTCTGGCTATATTAAATAAATATTTAAAAAAACAGTTGGAATATGTGCTGCTTTTTCCATTTTTAAGTGTGTAATATGTAACAAACATGCAGTATGTCGGAAATATATTTTATATATTCAGTCCTTCATGCATTAAGTGTTAGGAATGTATTTTTGCATTACCATAGTCAGGTTTGTCACATTTTCCATTACAAACTTAATTTCAGAGATTCATAACTTCTCCATAAAATGTGCCCTTCAGGAGGAAACTTGGCATTTAATTGCCTAGCTGCTGAAAGGAGGAGGGCTTTTTCTTTTTTTTTTTTCCCAATGAAGAAAAGCATATAAAATAATTGTTTAGCATTCAGAAACAGTGATGAAAAAGTCTCAGCAGCTTAGATTCTTCATCTTACAATGAAAGAAAACCTCTCCTATCTAGAGGTTTTATACCACAAGCATACTCCTTGCTATTGCCTCTGTTCCTGAACCAAACAGGAAAATGTACTATGAGACAAGTCATATAGGATAAGAGTGCAGCCAAGTGAAAAACTCAATTTCTTGAAAATTATAGGACTAAATAGTCAAACTAATACTTATGAGTAACAAATCCATTTTTGATAAAACAGGAATCATTTGTGGAGAAGTCAAATATCATAACTCTAAACCTACTAGGGTTTTTTCAGCCCTGTACATGTTTAGTGCTGTTTTCATAAAAAATAAATAACATTATTTTCAAATTCTTACATGCTGACTGACAGCAATTTGCCTCAGCTACAGTAATTTCCAAATCAATCTATCTCTACCTTGACAAACTTTATGACTTCTATATCAAGTCACCCAACAAGTGTTTTTTTTCAAAATTATTTTTCTTTTCCTGGGCAAAGTAAGACTTTCATTCTTTTCAAATATAACATTATGGCTTGCAACTTAGTATAAAAATATGTGACTCGATATGCCCTGATCTTGAGATTTTAAAGTACAAAATCAATCTTATATTTATTATATAAAAAAAATTCCTTAATCTCATAGCATTCCAGAATTGTCAGATGATTTGTGAATGCTTTCAGGTGCACAGTATTATATTAGGTGTTCCTCAGGTTCCTATCTGAGCACTACACCCACCAGCTGCTTCATCTTTGATCTCTTTACCATGCATTTCTTGTATTTTGGGGGGTGCTTTTGTTGTTTTTGTACTTATTTTCCAACTAAACTTTAAATTGTTTCTGAAGTTTTATAGTTGCTTCACCTCATATCAGTTAGTAGGTAGTAATAGTGATTCCATCTGTGTCATGCTCTGACACCAAGCACACCTTGAATAGAAAGAGTCCACATTCTCCCGGTAGACATCCTATTAAATACTTTGTGTCATCTATTCTGTCTCTGGTAAATAATGGTCTACGGAGCCCACAAGTTACAGAAAGACAGATTTAAAAAAATTATAATAGTAATAACTTGAATACAACTGTCTGTGGTTCCACACCCAATAGATTTGTATCTTAACAGAACTATGAAACAGCATTAAGCCTGTCTTCACTTTTGTATTACAAAGAATTAGTTTGCACGTGAGCAGAGCTAGATCTTTGTTTTGTTCACACAGAGGAGCCCATTCTTTCTTGCTTGTTTCTCACTGTATGGCATAGCTCCTAACTCACACAGTTTGTTTTCATTTAGTTTAGCCTCTAGCTCCAGACAATTATTTACTAAATACAGGTTGTAAAACACGCAGTAATGGAAATCCTCTAGGAAGCCAAGAATTGTCCATAATTTAATTTGATGCTGTTTCAGATAATCCTCAGATGGGATGTCAAATACAAATAAGGGCTGACATACTGAGCAGTGCCAAATCTATACTTCAAACTAGCCATGCTGTCAATAAACATTATCTTGTTTTAGCATTCCGACACATTCTTATGGAAGTAGTTGTGTATAAGTACGCACAGCAACATACTCTGGAAAAGCCTAAAGGAGCATATCTGAGCCATGCACAGAAACAGCAAAACAAATAGAACAGAAACTGCAGATAAACACTGTAGTTAATAAATTCAGAGCAACATCAGAATTAATGCTTTTCATTCTGAACACCAAATGTAGGCACTCAAATGTCTACACGCTGGGCTTTTTTTCCCAGGAGAATTACTAGGATTCCTTAAAGTCACATGACCAAACTCCTTTTGTTATGATTGGTAAAAAGGCAGTTATAAAAGGTGAGTTCAAATCCCCATCTAGCTCTTTCCTCTTGATCTATACTGTTACTAAAGAAATATGTGAAAAGCAGGCAGTAAATTTCCTTCTAAACATCTGAAATATTTGCCTATGTGTGAATAATAAAAATGACACACTGATTAAAACTCTAAGCCTTAGCAGTAATGATCATGTATTAGTCCCCATAAAGGCATCTACAAAAAAAAAAGAGGGGGGATAGCATCAACAAGGCATTTCTCCCAGTCAGGCAATCTCCTTTGCAAAGGAGGAAAAAAAGTTTAACCTAAGTCATTTTTTAAGCTTCTTCTCTGCACACAAGCCTTGAAACCAGTACTGTGACATCCGCTGAGAATTTGGCTTCTTGGCTTCAAAATACCACATCCCAAACCAACACCTTGCACAAAACCAGAAAAGAAATAACTAAATTAAAATATAACAAAAATCAACAATAATGGAACCACATTGGTTTCCACCAAGTAAAGAAAGAGATCTGCAGCCTCACCTTACACAACTAGAATGAGAAAACACTATTATTAAAACGCTTATTACATCATCCATATACAAGAGTCATGAATTCTTTTACATATAACACAACCACACTTTTATGCCTTCAAGTGATTCATTTAATAAAATCCAAACAACAAAGTGCTAACATTGACCTACGACTAATTCTTTACAAACCACAGATTAACTTTGGATATGAGAAGATAATTCAGTCCCAATTCTAATATAAAAACAGTTATTTGGCTCTTAAAGGTTGATAATACAGACTTTCCTTCTTCTCCACTTGTCTCTTTCTTCCCATCATTGTTATATATTGTAATTACAAAGAATACAATTAAGGTAAGCTTAAGTGGAATTACAGGAACAGTAGGAATTCATCAAATAAAGGTATTTTAATGTTCACTGCATTAAGAATGAATCCAGGTTTTGTTTCCTATTCAAACTATTGAAAGACTTTGAGGACATACCGTAGGATGTGAACAACAATAAATCACACTTCACTATGCTATTTATCTTATTTTCCATTTAGTGAACAAGTCATTCATTTTTCTCTTCAGAGAACTGCAAACTGCAGAACTTATAACTATTTCATTAAAATATCATTTTAAAAAATAGAGGAAATATCAAGATATTTCTACTTTCTGAAAGAAAAGCTTTATCAAAATCTAGTAATTATTTACAGAGAATGCTTTTACTTGATTCTGTTAGGATTTTTTTTTAGTCATGTAACTTCCTGGTGACTCAAGGGGAAGTCTGCATGCATGAAGACTGGAGAGAAACAGAGGGAGGACCTCTTCTTTTGACTGCAGAAATGTTGGTCTTGCACATTTTTCTCCAAAAATGTAATGTGCAATACATTTATTTATATTAGTAACCAAGAAACAATATTTATTTTGGAAGACACTGGGCTTCATTACTGTGGGCAGAAGTGTGGTATTCACTCACAGTCTGGGCTGGGTGCAGAAGTAAGGTAGTTTCAGGGCATTCAGTGCTTCCCCATGGAGCTAGCTCTAATAACACAGGGAATGGAGCAACTACTCTGCAAAGCAATACTCAACATGTAGGGCAAGCTTTACCCCATGGCACAAGATTGGAAACCTGGATGCTCCTTCAGACTGTAGTTCCATGTGCAAAAATGTTGAGAGGATTTGATTTTGGGAGGGATACCTCATATTTTGCCCCTCCTCCTATGCCTTGTACTCTTGTAGCAAGACACACAATATAACTTTGTAGACGGTAAAAGTTATGGTTTTCTGAAGCTGATTTTTGATATAAAATGTATTAGTACATTACTGCCAATCCCAAGCACTTAAAAATCATGAGTCAGACCTAAAAGTTGTAAGACTGGCTTGCACTTCAGATTTACAAAGAAAGTGACTTTAGTTCAATTATTCTCAGTCTGTAGTATGGTCACATTTTTAAGCTTCTTTCTGCAACCACAAAATCAGACATTCAACCAATAACTGAGGCATTGTTTTATTTTTTTAAATGACTTTTTTATGTAATACTTTATTTTAGAAGCTCAAATATTAAGAAGAATATTAGATCTCAACTGCCTAGCCATAAAATCACCAGATTTGGCAATGTTAGCAGTTATTACTGTCATGGTTAGATAATGAATATCCTGGCATCCATGTACTGACACTGATTTCAGAATGCATGCTGAGACTGTATAAATTGTGAAGAAGCAGTGTTTGTCATCTGTTTCTTGTTGATACACAAAGAGTTAATAGCATGCTGTGTCCCAAAAATGACAGCCAATCACACCTTTTACTCTTTGAAATGATCCAAAACCACATATCGAGTCAATATTCTGTCATACTTCTAAGTGGTTTCAACTGCAAGACTTATGCCAAGAATACCCTTGCGATTTGGATCCTAGAATGAGTAAAAGTGCCTCACTCAGATCCAAACAAAATCTCAGAAAAACATTCCCTACAGACTTGTAATTTTGTGATTTGTGCAAGAATGCTGGGGTTTGGGGTCATAAACTCAGAAAAGACAATTTTATAGATTTCTGTCCTACAATCAAAATCCTAAACTGAAAATCTACATTCAGCCACAAAACTGTAATATATAATTTTTATATTACATACATAAATTATTACTCTTCTGCTGAAGCAATCATTACAGAGAAATTTTTCATGATTTAGATTGTATCTTGAGAACGAGGATAACTGGATTTGCTCTGTTGCTATGTCTGAGATGTCTCACATTTCCAGTCCCAGAGCATTCCCGTAAGGGAGTGGGAGACTGCCCAGCTGTGAGCAAACCTATTTTCAAAGCTGGGTAAGTGCTAGATAATCCCAGTTGCACAGTGATTATTCTGTCCCAATTGATAGGAGTAACATGGACTGCACGACTTAATTATCATAAGTGCCATGATTCAACCTCATGTTACTGTTTTGTGTGTAGCCAAGCTCCTCTAGAGTTCACATTCTGTTTGGTTGCCAAACTAGACTCCATTATACACTACTATTTAAAAAGTATTGAGTTGTTTCACTGTGAAAGTAGGAAACTGTCATACAAAATTATCCATCTAAGATCTGTAACATTTCCTAAAGGACTGCTAGCGCTTAACTGTTATAGTTGTGAGAAACACCCATAGAGACCAAAGAAGCAATTGTTGCTGATGGCTAGACCTAATGCACACTCATGATAAGTTCATATTAAACTCCATTAGGTGAGGCAGGTATGACAAATGGGGAAGAAGCATGCTTCATCTGTGAGTTTCATGGCAATTAAAATGAAAACAAAAGAGGGACGAGGCTCACAGGTGCTCTCACAAGCAGCAGAACCTGTCCTCTTCTTTTCTCGTCTCATCTGTTACATCGCTGACCTTGCCCTTCCTCACCATTCTGCTTCCTTTTGACATCAGTGCAGTTATAATAATTCCTTCAGTTCAAACCTTCTCAGCACTTCTATTTCGGTGACTGCCATACTACTAGTCTTTTCTTTTGAGCTATACTCTCATTTCCTAGTCCACACATTTCCCTCTTTTCATTCATACTCTCCACATACTGGTTTACTGTGGTTTACTTCATCCAGCACCTCTCCAATCCCTTAAACTAGCTCTCCCCTTACCACACATAAGCATATGCAGCTGCACATCCCCTTGTCAACTGTCCAGATACACTCTTCATTCCGGATACTAGAGAGGAAAGAAATGGAAGAACAAGGGAGAGTTTCAGGTGACAATTCCTAATTATGTACCTCCCCACTTTCACTACTATTTGCTCTCAGCAGTGGCAGCCCCTGCATCTCCTCTGCCTTCAGAGGGCGCAAAACCTACAAGTACCTGTAGGGCCACATTCATACAGTGCAATAAGAGCAGTGGAAATCTCCAGACTTCTGTGTTTCAGTGCACTTCATGTTACTCTACCTAGAAACCAATATGATTATTTAACATTTTATTTTAAATTGGATTTTGGTCGTTTGATCTGACTATATGCTCCTTAGGGCCTTTCCAGTCAAGTAATTAACAGGAAAACATTCCCCATTTAAAGTCTTTGTAGCTGTAGTCTTATTCCTTACTATGAAAAATTACTTTTGGATCAGAATCTAGACAATCTTTTTTGATTATTTATCTAAAACTAAAAGCAGGAAATGATTCATTTGATTTCTGCCAATACTGGAGTGTTGCCACTTTTAGCTCAGGAAGAGTAGGCTTCCTTTGGCAGCCTTTGCTTTCGTGATGATGAATGAAGTTCTATGTTTAGTGCTAGCTAAAATTTTATGGAGTCTAAAAAAGAAATCTAAACATGTTATAGGGAGTGGACAAGTTTTTTTAGATAACTATACCATAAGTTTTCATGCTGTGTCACAGCAATACCTTCAATATATACATAGAGCAGGGATTCTTTCCAAAAAAAGATCTTAAATAGTAGAAAATGCACTATTTGTCATAATAAGCACATAATTCCCCCAAAGTGAGTGTGCACTCACAGTTACACTGCATAAAGAAAAAAATGTAAATACCCTTCCTTGTCTTAATGATATAGCACCCAAATTACACAGAGTCATTTGTCATTGAAAAGCATAGACCACCATGGAAAGGGCAGTTAACCAGCACAATAAAACCTACTGTAGACCTAATCAGCAGCATCTACATACTAATGAACAGAAAAGTCTCAGAAGTCTTGACAACATAAATATTTGTCTGTGTTATAGTTCAGTCAAGATACTAAAATCATGAGAAGGGAATGGTGTAGATATAGTGCATGTGTATTTGGTGAAAGCACTCAAGTACACTTTCAAAAGAAATCGTTAATTTTATACAAATTAGTCTCCCATTGTGTCTTATACTGTTGACATTTGTCATTCAAGCAATGTCATATTCAGTGTTTGAAAGTAATCAGGCATTTATCTAATTCAGGACTGTTTTACAAATATTTTTTACAGATTCAGAGTCATATATTGTTCTCACCTACATTTTCCTACCAGCTGCCTTTGTGATTTGCTAGAGCATTTCTCCGGAGCATTTGATTTGATAACTTCCAAACAGCCTTCTGAAGTGGTGCATTCTTTTGGATCAGTTCTCACACTACAAACAGTTCCTTCACACATGCACCTCCAAGAGATTCCCCAGAAACCTTCTACCTCATGATCAGTCTGACTGGGATCAGGAAGATATTCCTGGACTAGTGGTTCTTTTATATGTATCTAATTCTTGGAGTACTAGGCCAGTATGGAGCTGTGCAACAAATAACGTTGGTCTAACACCCTGTTACAGCAAACTTCTTTGTTTGACAAGCACATTAACATGATCAGTTAATCTCTTCACATTAACCAAAAAATTGCCTCAGGAATATACACAATCTCGAACTGAAGACAATTCTTTACTTTTCATGAAATAAAGATAATTGCCTACAGTATTTTGAGTCTGCATTTTGTATGCCACATGAAAATTTACTCTACACATTGTTTTAGTGTCATACATAAAACCTTCCAAAATTATTGTATCAATGAGGTAAAATTCATGCACAGGTACTGACACTCATAGAATAGGATCATTTGAGTTGGAAGGGACACTTAGAGGCCATCTAGTCCAACTCCCCTGCAATAAACAGGGATTTAGGTTAATCCACAACTAGATCAGGTTGCTCAGAGACCTGTCCAGCCTGACCTTGAATGTCTCCAAGAACTGTGACATCCACCACCTCTCTTGGCAACCTGTACAAGTGCCTCAGAGCACTTACTGTAAAAAACTTTCTTTCCTTATATCCAATCTAAATCTCCCCTCTTTTAGTCTGAAACCATCTCCTCTTGTCCTATCCCGACAGACCATGCTAAACATCATCTAAATATCCTTATTTTTCGGTTTAGTTGAATTCATGTTTCAGATTCAGTGTTTAATGCAAAACTCCCCAAATAAGTGAGACTTCTGCATGTGTCATAAAGCAGGGCAAACATTCATTTTTAAGAAAGCCTTTGGAGTTTGGCCTTTCAGCTACCTCCACAATGGAGAAAATATTCCCTGCTGATATACATACATACATATATATATATACATATACACACATATTAGTACATACATACATATACATATATATACGTATATGTGTGTGTGTGTGTATGTACTAATATATATATATATATAATGTACTAATATATATATATTATGCACTAATATATATATATATTAGTGAACTGGTTTCAAAAGTCTTTGTCCCATTTTCTAACATGGACACTTTCAGATACCATTTGCACAGTCAGAATCCACATGGAATACCCCTCTGTTGTGTTGCTGAAAGTCAGAAACGCTCACCTCTCTGGTATGCAGACTGAAGAAGTCATGCAGAGTTGATCAAAACTGTAGGTGGACTTATGGTCATTCCCTACTGATGGAAAAACACAAACAAATTGAATACAAGGAAATCAATTGCTCCCTGAAGGCTCTGCTTTCCTCTCACCTCTTAACCTCTTTCTCCTCTCTGGCTGCCAGTCATTTTGAGTTTTCTCCTTTCTAACCTGAACTGCCACAGAACAGAGTCTTAATGGTCCATCACTTCACATTTTTTCAACCTCATATTCAGGGTTCTCAGATAGCACTTTTCTTGAGCTGTACATCTGCAGTTAAATCTGTTCATATCCCCATTTCCAACAGAGAGCAGTACACTGACATCCTCCATCTTAAGGTCCAATAGTCATATATTGTTTTATTTATGGAGTTACCTCAGATTGGATTGATTTTAGTCTAAGGAAATAAGTGACCACCTAGTCTAAATTCAAACTTCAGAGTTCATCCTAACCCTCTATTTTGTACTTCAAACTCTGAGCACAACAGGACATTACGCTTTCTTAAAGCTTCATCAGTTCTTAGCTCTTTCTTCTAAATGTTTATCTCTGCTTGGAGTCTGTAATGGACTTATTTTAATTTTTATTTTCAAGATGGAATGGAATAAGGGAGATATTTTCTTAGCTGTCTTCCTCAAACATCACTCTCTGAGGACATAGGAGGCTAAACATATTGAGGCTGCAACATAACCTTCAAGAAAACCCTTTATTGCTTTTCCCGAAAATAGCTCTGCAAACTAATATTCAAAGATACAAAAAGATATATATGCCAACAACCTAAGCAGGAAACTAAGTGACTGCAAACATACAAAACAAAATGATAAATAAAGTTGTCTTTACTTTAAGAATCTCAGTCAGTTGTATCAGCCAGTGATGTCAATCACTTCTAACAATCACTTTTATTGACAGTGACTGGCAAAGAAAACTCTCTGAAAATACTGGAATAAATACTGGAAATGTGTGCACAGGTATTTTTGGGGCTATTCTACCATTGTGAGGCCCCATCTGGAGTACTAAGTCCAAGCCTGAGACCTTCAGTACAGGAAGGATGCAGAACTACTGGAGTCCAGAGAAAGGCCACAAAGATGGTCAAGGGGCTGGAGCACCTCTCCTATGAAGACAGGCTGAGGGAGCTGGGCTTATATAGTTTGGAGAAAAGAAGGCTCCAAGGAGATATCAGTGTGGCCTTTGAGTTCTTGAAGGGAGCTTACAAGCAGGAGGGGGACTGACCTTCTGAACAGTCTGATAATGATAGGACAAGAGGGAATGGCTTAAAAGGAAAAGAGGGTAGATTTAGGTTAGATACTAGGAAGATTTTTTTTTACTCCATTGAAGCTCCAGAACGGACTGATGAGAGAGGTTATGGGTACTGCGTTTCTGGAGGCATTCAAGGCCAGGTTGGATGGGGCCCTGGGCAGCTTGATCTGGTGGATGGCAACACTACCCATAGCAGTGGGTTGGAACTTACTGATTTTTAAGGACCCTTCCAACCTAAGCCATTCTATGATTCTGTTACTAGATTAATGAAAATTAATCTTGTATGTTAGATAAGTAATTATGTATTTTTTCATCAGAGTATGAAGGAATAAATACACTGGAAGAGGTATATTAGGTGACAGACTTTCTATGCTCTGTAAGTTTAACAGTTAGAGATAAAACCTGAGTAAAATCCTTCTGGAGTCCTATAGTAACATTTTCTGTGAATATAAATTACCCTGAACAAAGACTTAAAAATGAAAAATGGCAAGCTTAAAACTACATACCATAAACCTTATTCAGATAAGTAGCATTTTGAGAAGCAGCTTTATTCTACATACTATTCTTTACTATTCTAGCAGCTATATAAGATCTTACAAATAGAGAGAGCATTTTTACACCAGTGACCTTGTCTGAGATTACATCATGTCTGTTTCTAAGAATGCTGACTATGGCCGTGATCTCTGTCATGTCTACTTGAAGATACACTTCTGTTCTCTATCAATGACATGCCATCTGTGTTTGAACCTGAGAAAATTTGCTTCTTACTTCCATATTTACTGTGAAAGCACTGAAGCGGAGAACTGCAGTTAAGAGAAAATATTTCCTTTGCTGATGGATCTAGCACATAAAAACAACAGTTTTCACAGTATAAACAAAAGACTAAATTCAGTACTGGTCATTCAAATAGTCTATTTGATCAGCTATAACCAATCCACCCACGAACTATAGAGTCAAACTGTGTCTACAATACACCATCTATACACTGAAGAAGCAAATTTAGGAGCAGTATTCAGTTAATTTCAGCTACAGTATACAAGAATTAAAATTATGAGATGATGGCTGCTATTCTTATTTGCCATGTATACACATGATCTATCATCCCAACTTTATTACGAGCTACAAGCTAGAGAAGTATGAAAGTAGGCTGCTGATTTCAAGATTTCTTGTGTTTTCTATTATCTTATTAACATCTAAATTTCCATCATTGGGATGAAAGCACTGGGAAAAAGAAAGATGGTAGCAGTATGCAACCTGTAAAAACTACTTTGGGAGGACAGTGGTTATGACATCATACTCTTTTGCAGTCAGCAGATGTTTCAGTAGTGTGGAAAATATTTGCTTTATGTGAGATCAGAGGGTATTCATTTACTGGCCTCATTAAAAATTGACTACATGTGTGTCTCTTTTTATTCAGAGCAAATTCTTCAAAGAATGAGACTGCAGGCTGTCTTGTGAGCTTAATGCCTTTAAACTCATAGTCTAGGATAAAAGTCCTGCAGTTTCACTGAGGAACTAAAAGTCAAAAATCAAGAAAAGAAAAAATCCAAAGAAAAACTCATAGCTTGAAAGAAATAAACACTCCCTCCATAATAACTTTTTTTTTTTTAATGTGAACAGACTTCTGTGCTTTGGGTGTTGGATTTTTGTTTGTTTGTTTGTTTTTTGATAAAATGAAAGAAGGCTGATCAATCAATATGACTATGGTATGAACTGTTGTTTTACCCAGTGGTTTCAAAGCTTTTCAAGGCCTAGAACACTCTTCATCCCTTCTTTTTAATTTAGTTTCTGAAATTTTCTTTTTTTTGATCGTAGAATCACTCAGACTACACAGGAGACCAAGTTGATGTAAGACCAAACAACTCTTTTCTGTATTGATCTTCAGGTGAGTAAATCAACTAAAATTAATGAAAACATCCCATGTTTATTCAAAGCTATTTCTCTACCTGAAGTTCCAAAAATTGAGGGTACATGAAATTGTTTTTCCTGTCTTTTTTTTTTTGTGTGTGTGTGTTTGTTTGTTTGTTTGTTTAATAAAATTCTTGATTAGGAATTATTTTTTACTTTCTTCTATGCAAACTCAAATGCTTTCTCATAAATAGGGATTTTACAGATTTAGTTTACAATCTTCCTCCAGAAAAATTATTGAAACCATTGGCACTGCAGTAGGCTTTGTCATGGTTCTCCATGCTGTTTGTTTAGGTTTCCTTCCAGCACTGAAGGAAAAGATCATCCTTAGTAGAAAATGAAACCCTTATTTTCCTTATGAAATAAAAGAAAACATGGAAATTGCACACCCATCTTCACTTAAATTCAGACATAATGAAAGTTTAGTTCTTTGGCTGTGATCATTGAGCCATCATTCCTAAGGGAGGGCAGATGGTTTCCCACTGAGAAACCCTGCTTGCAAAGTAGGATCACTTTTTTAGATTTAGATGGCTTGGTTTGTGTAGTAAGCATTAAAAGCAGCACAGTTACCATTTCACAGGAGTCTTTTCTCTCTCTTTCCAGGACAATGTTTTCCTCCCATTTCAGGGCTACATTCCTTTAAGGAGTCTTTCTATGCTGACTCAGGACAGTTTAAAAGGGGCACTTCAGGAAAACCAACCAACCAACAAACAAACAAACAAACATGCTTAGCATGCAGTCCATAAATACAGAGGCATTTCCCCACAGATGACAAACACAAAAGCTACAGAAGCACCAAGGGAGGCCTGAATAAGAGAACAGATGTATTTTTAGCTCCCTGTACAGGTAGGACTTTCACATCTTGTGATAAAAAGAGAAAATTGAAGTTCTTTAACATGTTCCAGCTTGTTCTTTTAGAGTGACTTCTGATGAGTGGGAGCACATGGAACTGCTATGTAGATTCTTCATGGCTACACATCTGCTTGCTGACTGTGATTGTGGTGGACATGGTGTTAACTTGAAGCACTGGATGACTAAAATAAAATATAGTAAAAAATTATACTCCTTCAGTCTATGTTGAATTTTACTATCCTACAACCCTTAGGACTGCAGCCTACAACACTCCTCCATCCAAATCAAAGTTCTTACTTTTTCACAAGATCGACTTTCCCTTCCAGCTAAATGTGAAACAGCTTATGCATGCATGTTAAAATAGCCCTTCTCATTTGGGAATTTTGGAGAACTGAAAGGTATCATAGAGGCAATTCATGATGATGGGTTTTACTGTCTTGGGTGCCTTCAAACATTTCCTTGTTATATAGACTACTGGTTGTAATTAGAAGTCTAGATATTTACAAAGAGAGACTGGCACTAAGCAGAAACACCTGAGACTTTTGTAGGCAAAAGCTCATCCTATGAAAAACTGCTGTTTAATGCCAGAATAAAAATTCACATAAATGTACTTTACCTTCAATGTTGGTCTTATCCGCCTAGTGCTGTTGGCACATGCCCATACTTCCTCTACCTCCCTCATCAAGTGTAATCACTGTTAAAGTTACTCTGGAGATATGCTTGGCAGTTCTCAAATCCTAATGTGAAGCTGCATTATATGTTTTCCAGCAGTAACACCTAGACTAGTGGGTTGGCACCCGAAGAGAACGTAGTAGTGATAGTTGAGAATTTCTGTTGATAGATGTCTCTGAGGCAGCCCTGTTGTTTGATTATACTCCAAACTAAATTGGTTCTTGAGTCATCCTTTTTGTATTTTTATTTTTAATTTTCCCTCTCTAACGAGAATATGAATCTCAGAATACATATTAAAATAACCCTTTTAATCATGGAATTTTAGAGATTTTTATGGTACCTTACAGGCATTTGCACATTCTATGTTACAGGCAGATGATTGCCCAGAATTAGTCTCAAAAAGACTATTGATTGTATTAAGAGTTGATATATTCCATCATTCAAATAATTAAGAAAAAGGAAAAAAAAAAATTATTTTTTTTTTCCTGCTGGAAAGAATACTAGCAAGATGTTAAAAATCACTAGCATTTCTTCTAAAACACTAAAATTTTACTATATAATAAGATTTCTCTTGTCATATAGGTATATGTTTGCATGCACATCTCCTGCTGTGGAAACATGATTTTTCATTCTAAAACAATGCATTTAACCTATCAAAATGACTCATAAACATAATTTATATCTAGTTATCCAGTGTCCTTATGAGGATAACTAGTGCACAAACAAATGTTGACTTATTGAGCACTGAAGTTAGAAAATAAAATTAATATTACCTCTACTCTTCAACTGAACATTTCTTACTTATTAAATACACATTTGGATGATACAGGTTAGATGATCAACTATACAAAAAATTATTTAATATTTCTTTGATTCGCTATTCATTTTTCAGTCCTAGCTCATGGTATAGAGTACTAGCTTCCTCAAGGTAGCCAAAGAGATTTTTTCTTCTGCTAAACTAAATTTTACAAACCTAAATTCATCTTCACCATGTCTTCAGTATGCTCTGATTGCACAGAAATATATGAGAACTGAGCAACCCAACATACCTGCCTCAACTATGTCTGAATTACCAGTGAAACATACTAGAACTATCTGCAATGGTTTTAACTTTCTTCACAAAAAATCCATATGGTGCTACGTTTTAGATTATTACTAAATATTGTTTATAACACACCAGCACTTTGGTTATTGCTGACCTGTGCTTGAATTTCAGTGCTGGGACAAAACAGTTAAAAAAAAAAAAAAAAAAAAAAAAAAAAAGTTTCACTATTCCAATCCTCTCAATAAACATTATTATACCAATGTCTTCAGAAACTCTTCCCATGTACAAAGATTAAGCTATACAGCTGAAAGATGCCTAGTAGGATATGACTGTTGTACCTCCTAAAGCTACTCAAATGATTGAACAGAAAAAAGCTATAAATTATTGAAAGAAGATACAAGGACTACTCCAAAAGCTATGCCTCCTATTTTATGATATTGGCCCACAATCTCAGAAGCAGATGTTGATGGGATGACAGTGGAGGCTGAAACATGCCATGAATATTCCATTACATTTTGTAGCAGTGTGACAGATGGCAGCAGTTGGACAATCTGACAAAATAGCATCTGACATGGAAGTGCATGTGAAGCAAAGGTGTGTCAACAATTTCTTCCCTGTGGAAAAAATGGCATCCACTGACATTCATCAACACTTGCTGACTGTTTGTGGAGACCAAACAGTGGATGTGAGCACAGCGAGGTGGTGGGTACAGTGTGTCATCTCCACTAGTGCGGATTTTTACAACATTGGCTTGTCAGCTCTTATTCATTGCTGGTTAACACATGCAGCTAATGGCAGAGGCTATGTTGAAAAACAGTGCTCTGAAGTTGAGAATTTGCCCTATCAAGTAGTGTTATTGCGCTCTTTTGTATCTATTCTAGTTTCCATGCAAATAAAAAAGAGACATTGCTTTTGGAACAACCTATATATATTAGCAGAACACAAGGTCAAATCTTTCAAGTACTTTGTCATACTGACTAGTTATCTGGGTTAATGCCAACTGAAAGGTAACACTATAGAGGTACTACAGTTCTATTTTTGTTTTAAATTAGTGAAACCTATGGGTTCAGAGCTCATTTTTCATTTGCAAGGGGAACAGAAATCTATAGCACAGAAAAGTTATCCAATTAAAGTTATATAAGAAAGAAGCAAGGCTGGCAGGGGAAGTTAACGCCTTTTATTATGCCAGCATTTCCTCTGCGTGCTATATTTCTCTAACATTCTTAACTACCATAACTACAACAGTGTTTATAACTACAAAGGAAAGACTTTGCTTATTGCATTGATACTTAAGATGCACCCAGATTACTGTTGAAACAGAGGGATAGGAACAAATTCAGTAAATGTAAAACCATAATCAAATACTTTAACACAAAATTCCCTGTTGATGTCTGCACACTAGCACCAGCAAGTTTGCAAAATTGATGGCAGGAAAAAGAAATAAAAAGAAATATAACACTCATTGATAGAAGCAGAGCATAGAGGAATATTTATAATTTCCCCAGATCCAAGTGTTCCCTTCTTTGAGGTTTTAGAGATGCCACAGGTGGAAAAATGTACAGATTCCTTGGCATTTTGCGTAGTGTATTAATTAATCTTATGAACAACGTGGAGTATAGAAGGACCTTCAGATCAGCAGCTCCTTTCAAAAAGGATAGTGGAAATTCCATACTGCTGGCTGGCTTGGAGGTCTTACTTGGGGACTGCTGTTTTGCAGCAGACTATTTTTGGTAAGTAAACTGGCTATGAAGGGGAAAAAAAGAGAACTGAGAATTCAAGCTGATGTGAAACAGCATGTGTGTGAAAGTTCAGTCAGAACATACAGTGCTGCTGCTTCATATAAAGGAGAAACCAGCACATGGGGAAACTCTCCTCTTTGCCCATCAAAGCACTTCATATATTCACAGTGTGAATTTGCACAAATATTTATGTAATGAAGTACAGCAGAGCAGTAGCAGTTAATATTTGTTACATTCCAACAGAAAAAAAAGAAAAGGAAAGGTAGCATGGACTATAACTGGCCTCCTGTGATCTGACCATCTCCCTGCTTTATTCCTACTTACTTTATTGCAATGTTTTTCATAATATCCCAGGCACCTCTCACCTTTTCCTCCTTCAAAACAAAACAGATAAAGACAGAGAAAAAATTATCCAGTCTATGGCCATTGGGTTTGTTTACATCTTTGGTGTTTATTCATCGTTCTAAAGAAATAAGAATTACAAAAGAGAAGTGAATGTTCGGTGACATAAAAAACTTTAAAAATTACACTAGCTAATGGGTTTATTTAAAAGCAGCGCTATGCCTTTTTGTGTCTGTTAAGAAATTCACTCTATCATGGACCCATGATTCCTTTTCATTATCAGAGTATAATATAATGGATTTTGCACAAACCTTTAAGAATTATTATTTCCTGTTTAGTGGTTTTAATTTCAATTTGATAATGAAACACCCATGAAATTTAAAGGTTTATTGAGGAAAGGGGGTTTAGTACTAGCACCTGGCAAACTACATGAAATGCATACTAAACTAAGGATTAAAATCAGCATTCCTGCGACATTTTTTTCACTCTGTCATTTATACAGGAGGTCATGGAGCATGGAGACCAGCCTGCAAACTGGTGGGTGAGAAGGGAAATGGCTCCAGACAGCTGCTGGGAGCCCATCTTACAGAGGAAGGTGGCTGCAGCCAAGACTTTCTACAAACCTCAGTAGTTCTGAGCTGAGATTCCTCATCCTTCTACATACAGAAACATCTGCAGAAAAGGAAAAAAAAAATAAAATAAAAAAGAGAATTGGCAAAAAAATTGCAATATGTGCATTGTAGTAGAGCGGGTCTACCAAGATGGCATAATTAGCATCTATTATTAATGTAACTGAAGAAAGAAAGAATAGCGAGAACAGTTTTTACAGTTTCAGAGTTTCTAAAGCAGGTGTAAATATCTCTGTTCTCCATCACTTCTTCTATGCGAGGCTCAATGTAACTATAAGTGTTGACAGTTCAAAAGAATGAATATTGTAAAGAAGAAAGACATCCTCTGTTTACCTGCTGTAAACATTCCACACACAAATAAATAGATTGCACAACATTTTGTATGAAAAACAATAACTTAAATGTAATAAAATACCACTAACAGGAATGAACAATTTTTAACCTTTGTTGTTTGTTTTTTATTTCCAGAGACACTGTGCAACTCCCTACGTGTATTTTCCAAGTCAAGAACTCAGATTTATTTTAATCACAAATCAAAAACAATGTTGTTTTCAAAATCCATGGTGTGCACTGATTCTTTCATGCTAGATGCCTTTCTACTCCTGTGGTTAAGTACCTTGCAGTTATTATCGCTTATTTGTTCAAGTGGTGAGGAAATATTAAATATCACAAGTTCTCAGCAGAGGCTGGACAATAATTATCAACAGATGGCTGGCAGGAGGGTATTGAGAAAGAAAGAAATTGTGCTTACTTTCAGAACACCCCTCTCCCAGAAACCCTAAGCAGTTCAGCGGTCACAGTTTGGGTTAAAATCAGATTTAAGTTAGCCAACCATATTCTCCCCACACTTTTTGTGCACCCTTAACTCTTGCTTATTTAGTGGTGATGAGCAAGTACAAAAACTGTGTGCCTTCCCTTTCTCATAAAAATAATGCTTACAATGGGAAAGCCCAATAACTTCTCATGATTTACTTTCCTGATAAAAGTAATACCACTGCTGGGTAGTTAGACGAGCAGTTTTTCAACACTGTCTTGAGCTTCCATACCCACATACCTTAAAGAACTCCCCAGAAGATGTGGAAACATTCAGTGGGAAGAACATCCACTGAAGTTACTGACGGAATTAGAATAATTCATTTCAGGATGGTTAGGATAATTTATTCCAGGCTCCCTTTACATATGATACGCTTTGTTTTCAGAAGAAACATGTGGCTGATCAAACCACTAGACCTTGAGGTATTTGCTTCACAAATCAGCCCTTCCCTAAATATTTTTATGGCATGTCTGGTTTGCGAACACCAGGAAAAGGTAAAGACAGTAAAAATCATTTACTACTCATCACAATGCATTTTCCTTTGCCCTGTGTATGTGGACTCCCATCTGTGTATTGCACTCCAGGCACCTCAGTTACAAACTCTGTAAAAGCCCCAGAAAACTATTTCATAAGGCTAAATCCAAGGGATCTCCACTGGGTTTCTGCACAGATGTATTTTCTGTTATTAAATCTGGTCTTTATTTGTGAGTTGATGCAGGGAAAAGCGCTTTAGAGACCATTATAGGGAGAGAAGTCCTACTTTCCTTATATTACTATATTTTGTAAGGACAGCCCACACAACAGCTCTCAAATCATTGTAACAATCCAGTTGCGGTGTTTCAAACAGTTGAAAATAAGCTCATGAAGTGCATTCCTGCCAGTTCTCAATAGATTTGCCACACAACATCACAGAAATCATTGCTCTAAACTGCCTGGTGAGTAGCAGCATTCTCCTTTCCCAGCCTAGAGGTACTCAGCGCTGGGCTCTGTTTACACCTGCAAGTCCCTTTCCCAAGACACCCCAGTGCCATCACCCTCCATGTGGGAAATCTGATTGGAGCAAACACAATCACAGAATCATAGGAGGTGGAAAGGACCTTTGGAGATCATCTTGTTCAATCACCTGCTCAAGCAGGTTCTGTACAGCAGATTGCAAACTGTACTTTCTATGATGTTCCATGTGCTGTGGTAAGTACCAGATCACATCTATAGGTGCATTCATAGGAATAGCTACCTTTTAATGCAATGGTTTTGCAAAACAGCCCTGCATCTGTCCAGATAGACTTTCCAAGGCCTTGTAGATTCTCTGCCTCACTTCTGCTCACTAGAAGGAATTAGAATTGCCAGCTGCCTTGCCCAATCTGAGGCAGAGTTGACCGCAGGAACTGCAAGCCCTGGTAATGCACTTTGAACTGGCAAAGCAGTCCTGAGTGTCAAGAGTAGGTAGCTTTGCGGCATCTATCTCTCCCACCTGGGCAGATCCAAGAAGCAGGAAGGCGAACCCTTGGATTTCTTTCTTTATTGCATTCACCTTTGTGGAACTAGGCAACATTTATTCCCTTGTCAGTACAAATAAATAAGTAAAGAAATAAATAAATAGCTGAAATTTATACTGATCAGAGTTTCTGGGAGCTTGCTTCACCAAGAGGTGCGATTCTTTTCTTTCAGAGTCAAACTGGAGATATAAACAGTACACCTCTTGGGCTGGAAGTCTGTTTAAGGATGACTATAATTTAAGATGCTATTTTAAATACAGGGCCTGGAATATGTATTGATTAAAATTAAAACAACAATAAACAAAAACTAAAAGTCAGGGTAAAGACTGCACACTTGGATAAACCCCCCCCCACGTTCTCCCCCCCCCCCCTTTTTTTTTTTTGTTCCCTGCTTCATAAACATGACTAACAAAGGGAGGTTCTCTTCCCTCCCTCACTTTATGAGAAAACATCTAAAACATAAAATCTACCAGCTTTTCTTGCAAAAGCATTTAATGTACTTCTGCAGAACTCCATATCTGATGTATTATTACTGTCGGATGGTAACAGAAGAGCATCAGGAAACTTCAAATATTTCTAAAGCTCTATAATGGGAATAACAAGGCATCACAAATCAGTAGGCTAGTAACATTCACCTAAGGAATACGTTCAGTCTATTCATGTACAAATATTTTTTTTTCCTATAAGATCCCAGTAAGTATTACTCTGATGCACAGAGGCCATGGGCCATGCATCAAGTCATGGGCTGGATGGGTTTTTGGAAAGATCTCAATAAAATTTTCTGATAAACCCAATTTTTCAAGTGTGTCACAGAAACATTAATTCTTACTTTTTTTGTCGTTATCATAACCCCAAATGAAATGCTAACTATTAAAAACAAAAAACAAAAAAACCCAGCACTTTCACCCTAGCTGATCTAATAAAATGAGTTTTCGTATTTTCATTTTTAAAAAATTCATTCCATTTTAAAAAGTTCTGTAATCACTTAGTGTGATATTTTTACACGTGTTTCAATAAAAAGTTCTATCTAATGAATTCCCTTCTCAAAACACTAGTAAGTTTGGAAGTGGAAGGTCATATGGTTAAATAAAAGGCTTGTTGCACTGACCAGAGAGCAAAGGTGAGCAGTAGCAGATAAAAGCTGAACATTCTGGACCTTGTGTGAGCACCCTGCACACATACAAGCACATTCACACCCTCAAACATGGATTTGGACTAGAACTGGACAAAATCCCTGCCTGAGGCAAACCAGCCAGTCCTGGAAGGCTGTTCCCTTTCACATAAAAATAGTAATAATGAATAAAAATATTTGGAAGGCCTCCAATGCCTCATACAGCATAATTTCTGTTTCTCTTCCCCATGTGTACCCACAGGCTAGCTCCCACTTCTATGGCCCTTGTTCTCCCTGGTTTCTCACCAAGGTAATATATTTGCACCACCGTGAATGAAAAGCAACATTCTGAATTATAAGTGCAAAGGAAATCTGTGTTCTTAAAGTCTTCTTACCTTTTCTCAGGGTGCTATGTTTCATCACTCAAACAAAGATCCCATTCAGGACAGCAACATCATCTCACACATTGGACATGAGGCTTGGAGTTAGGTCACTTTTGTGTGTGTGTGTTTCCCGCATTGCCTCGTGTGACCTTAGCTGTTAATGCAGTATCTGGTACCTCAGTTTCTCATTTTGCTAAACCCCGAAGGAAATATTTCCATGCTAATGGCCATTGAACTCAAAGACTAGTTTACCCAAATCAGGAATGCAGTACCTGAATCCTAAATTGCAGCTGAAGAATCTTGCCTTTTTTCTAAAACTGGAAGCAACAAAATATTCCAGTTTCACCACTCCACGACCTGGAAGGTTCCAAAGGGGCCCAATTTCACACAAACTGAAGAGCAGCATAGCTGCCTCTGCTTGATCAGAATTCAGATATCATCCACATACACATCTTGACCAGGACACTCTCCCCTGAGCTGAGAACTTGGCACCTTTCAAGGCAGGGAATATTAAGAACAAATTAGCATATTTATTTTTTTTTTATTTTTTTTTAAGGCAAATATCCTATTCACCGTAAACATCCACATTTGTACTTCAGAATAAAAAAGGCTACTTCTCCAGCACTAATAAGAGGACTGGATGCCTGTTTGCAGCCCTGACAGTAAGTCATCTTCATATCTGTTCTCTCCTTCTGTGTTTCATGTTGCTTTTCCTCTCCATGGGACGGAGATGTGATTTTCAGCTGCTTCGTGCTGCTCATGAGTTGACCAGAAGTCAAATGTTAACAGGGAGTCCAGCCGTATCCTGGACATTACTGCAGGGCCATAGGAGTCATTTTTTCCAAAATCTTACTCAATATCAACATCCAGCAAGTATAACAGAAAAATGAAACTCTCCAAATGTGTAATAAAAAACATAACCAAATAACACTTTGACTTAGAATATGTGATTGTTTCCTCTGTCATGCAAACCAGTGACAATGAAGTCGTGATGTTTTGTCATAGCTGCAGCGGTATCTGTACGGCAACAGCTGAACAGTCACCAGTATAGTCATGAGTCCAACATAAAGAGCTAGTCCTTTGGCTTGTGGGGCTGCCATGCTGGTTCAGCTAATGTCTGAAAATACAAACATTTCCTCAACTGCATGTTGAACACAAGATAATACCTGACTGCTGGGACTAGCCAAAGTCCAGGAACCGTCATAGAAGATATGACAAAACTCTGAACTTAAGATAAATTAGAACCCCTTATAAAAGCAGTTCCAAGTTTCAGATAGGCTGCCTGGATAGATATCAGGCAGTTTTCACTGCTCTTCCATGACCACAGTCTTATAATGGTGATTAAATATAAAAACAAAGGGCAAAATAGTATGTTAGTGCCTTACAATGCATAGAATCACTGTTTCTCTGTCTTATTTCCATGTGTGCAGGTACTAGTGATGTTGTCCTACGTAGCTCAGATAAGTAATGAAGCTATAGCTACATTCATCTGTGAGAATCACAAAAGTCTGTGTAAAAACACAACAACCCATTGGACTGAAAATGCATTTGTCTTGAGGGATGAAATACATCATCATATTTTAAATACTCTTAGAATTAAGCATTCTTTAAACATAATGCATATATAAATGATTCCCATCCAACCAAGTAAAAATGAACAATTGGTAGGGCTTTGGAAAATTAGGAAAAAGAATAAATAGTATGAGAACAACAAAGCACATGAGCTGCTCTGACTTTGAAACTCTTCTGTAAACACGCGACGTATTCAGTTCAGAGGCTTACATAAAGAAATATTGAGTGCTGTCCGTGATTCTGTCCAATGCCATTAAAAAGCCATTATTCAGCAATACAAACAGCTTAGTTTCACCTCCTCTAAGGTTGGCGTTGTTCTTGGTGAGGTTGTGTTTTTTTTAAAGTCTGAAAAGAGGACAAGACACAGTTATACTGTGTGGCTGCTGGACAGGAGGTGCCATTGTGGCTACCAGAGTTTTATTTATCCTTTTAACCCTAAGAAGCAGTCCTTTAACCAATAGCCTTCTCTATTGCCTTTCCAGTGGAAATTTAGCACCATACTTTGCTCTATTCCCAGGACAGTTTTTAATGGCTGCTTCTCGTTACAGAGAAAAAGCTTCTTCTGAGTTGGTCGGGTTCCAGTGCAAAAAGTAACAGCACTTACCAGGGTCTTAAACTGCAGCTGTTTGATGCTCAGAGAAGATCCACTGGTACTGACATGTCTCTAGGGTAGCTTGCTGCTGTGGCTTGGAAGAACAATTCATTTCTGAAATGGTCAAGTGGGAAAAGAAAAAATAAATAAATAAACTTTCATGTTGGAAAAGAAAAGATCTTTTGTCACTGGCTTTTGACATTTAATCTAATTTTAAGTGTATGTATACAGTAACAGGTCTAACACAATTAGCAAAGTGTCATAAAGACACAATGCCTGAGCAGTTTTAAACACACACACGCACATGCAGAGCTGGCAGTCACAATCCGTTATTATCACAGTGAATAGCATTAATCATTTTTAATGGTCAATCTGTTAAAAAGAAGCTCTAACTGATTACGGGTGTAAAAGAAAATAAACTTCATGCGTACAAATCTTATTTCTAAAAAACTGAATCACTTTTGTCAGGTATTTAAGTTAAACCAGCAAAACAGACCATCAAGAAGGCAGCATTTAAATGGATGCCTGCAGCGATGGCCAGTCAATGGCCTCTTTATTTGTTAAAGATGGATTATTTTAAATAAATTACAGAGCACTTTCACTGAATAAACAGAGTCTCAGTGGCTGTGGCATGCTATACATGCTTAATTGAGCCACAGAAATCCTAAATGACTACTGAGCTGTGTAATCGCCTTTGATTTTGCTGATAGGACCTGATTCTTTAGGCAAAAACCAAGCCATTGAGGGCTGAAAAGCAACCCTACCTTGAGGAAAATAGAAAGTTTAATCTGGAATATATACTTATAATATTTCGGAAACCACAAGGATGGAGTGTTCCAATAACTGAACACAAGGCAGCTTCAGAAGTGAACGATCTGCGTGTCATTTTTATTTGAGCTTGATATGTTAAATGTCCCAAATGTTTATGTTGTATAAGCCCACTTAAACATTGCAAAGTGCAACGGATTCATTGGCAAAATAAAAAGTATAGCTTTCTCAATCTTGCTTGCTGTCTTTCTGCATTGATACAGCACATAATGCACACACATGTACCCAGGGGTTTTCTTAAGTAATGGTGTAATTCGACCGCTTTTGGGGAACCTGTTCATGTGATTTGTTTTGAGCGTTACCTATGGATACTGTAGGCTGAAGTAAAACATTAGGTCAGAAAATGGGAAAAGACATTTTAACCCTTTCTGATCATAGTGCTCATTTCAAGACTGCTTATTATAAACTCCTTAAGTGCCAGTCCTCGTGTCACTTAGCCAACAAAAAATCCCATCTAAAATAAGTCTGCACTTAGTATCCATCCTTTGACATAAATGAGTCCTTAAGTAATGACAAGTAGAATCCATTCTGACACAAGTTGTAACCTAAAATATTATTACTTCCATTTTTCACTCTCTCTCTGATGCTGAGAGGCATTTGCATAGTTACTTTGAATAACAGCAATTAAAAGAGAGATGCATATTGTTTAGTATTGGATTTTCTGTGAAAAATCTGAGCACTTACACCTTTCTTTACTAGGTAAGTGCAAAACTGCTTAGCTGTGAAATACTTCCCTTTCTCATACCACATAGTGAGAGGTGGTTTCCACAATTAGACTGTACATTTAATATGTATGTATATGTATACACACATATATATATAAGTTTAACCATGGTGTTGAAGCACATGTCTGCCAATATCCAATTAGATTGATAATAAATAATTTTCAATAAATAAATGATTGAAGCTTTATACTTCCACACTTTGTTTCACCCACTGATCCCTGAAAATTAAAATACATTATATGAGTAATTCTATAGGATTTCTATGAGGCTTTTTCAAAAATTATGCTCCAGAGTCCCAAACTGGACACCCAAGGGTGCTTAGTCAGGGTAGAAAGAAACACAGAGGAAGAGGGAGTAGAGGAATTTGAAGATGCCCTTACGGTGCAGTTGTAGTTATTTCCTTGATACTTTTCATAACAGATGAGGGCAGATCCCACTCTCCTGAATATCAGCCCTTCTTGGTGGAAACAGCCTGGAGTTTTGTCCACCTCCTGCACCAGGGCAGCTCAGCAGGGAGAGCAGACATGGGGAGCAAGCACAGCTGCCACAGCTCTCCTTATCACCTTGATACCATTTCTCAGGGAGAGACAAAAAACACGCCCTGCCCATTGAATGTTTGTTTGTTTGTTTGTTTTTTAACTGGAATTAATAAGAACACAGATCTGCAGCTCATAGCTGTGTAGACTTGTAAACGTAACAGTAGGAAAGGTACCCTGAATATGAGAGAGCTCAGCAAGGACAGGAGGTTTTGCAGGTCTTCCTCAGGCTATTCATACCAACCCAGGGCATAACTGTATCTATGTATTCTTTGGCAGTACACTGTTTTCTTTTTGCCACAGAGTTATTCTCAGGAGGCCACAGATCACACCAAAAACTGTGTGATGAAGGTGGGTGTAAAATTCCAATTTCTACATGACTGAGCCTAGTGCCACACAGCCATCCTGCTTTCCGTCCCAGGGATTACAGAGCTATGCGGCAGCAGACCACATGTGGGCACCTTCTGTGATACCTGTCATATAGAAATAATACCTGCACCCATGAAGCCCACAGCTGAACTGCACTGACACACTCCTATCTCCTTGGTGGCCTCGACCCTCATTGAAAGTAATTTGAAATGATTTCCCATGGGGCCTTTTAAAAGTTGTTAGGTTGGGGTTTTTTTCTGTTAAATATGTCTGTGTTCCTGCCAGTAACCCTTTGACTGGGCATGGAGCTTACTCAGAGACATCTGGCTGGATTCAAATGTTCAAGTGCTTTTTATGATCCCCTTGGCCAGTGAGCACAGCATCTTATAGGGATTTTCACTGAGGATCCCTGTACTCTCTTGATGGTCCGGAAAGGTTCAAATTATGAAGACACTGCAAACAGATCTGAATAGGAAAGGTTTTCAGAAACAGGAGAGGAATCGTCATATCTCACAGGAGAAATCTAGGTAGATTTAAAGGCAATATGAAACAGAGACCGGCAATTGCACCACATGTGCGTAAGGAGAAATATGATATAATTGGTTAACTGAGACTTACCTAAATCAGGAAACAGGCTTGAACATTAAAATTCTAAGGTGCAGTTAATAGAAAAGACTGAATTGGACACAAGGGAAACGGCTATATGGGTGCGGAAGTATTCTAACTCCAGGAAAATAAATGCTGTAGCTGATTGGACTGTTACAGAAAAAGCAGCTGACACTGTGAAACAATCATAAGAAACTTACAGTCCCTTAGGGACTGGTGACAGGTCACAAAATGATTCTGCAGAGGACAGGTTAGAACAAGTTGAAATAAGGGATTGTAAGGGCACTGAATTGTCAGTTATCTTTTAAGTGAGGGAATATTGGTGGATACTGGCATGCTTAAGTCTCTAGAGATAAGCCCACACTTTGCTTAAAAAGTGAAAGTGTCGTGAGCTAAAATTTAAATAAAGATCATTACAAGCACTGTGTATAAAAGCAAGTGGAAAAATTCCATCCATTCCTGGAACTAACAAAAGTTGTATTAAATAGATTTTTCTACAAAGTATGTAATACTCCCAGTAGGTCCTTACCTATGTTTAGACACTTATACTACAACCTGAAAACTTCGACTGTGTAAGAGAATGCATGGAGTCATGGAATAGGTTGGGTTGGGAGGGACCTCAAAGATCACTAGTTCCAAACCCCTCCCATGGGCTGGCTACCCCCCACCAGATCAGGGTGCCCAGGGCTTCATCCAACCTGGATGAATGCCTCCAGGGTTGGGGCATCATATCTTTCACAGTTCAAAACATACAGCAAATCCTATGAGATATATGAAGAAGGATATGCTACATTTATTGATTCAAAGTCCTTCAGGACAAAACACTTGAAAGTGCTTAACAAACTATGGATCAACACAGGTGCCTTCAAGTGTATTCACTAAGCAAAAAGATATTGTCACATGTGGAGTAACTGCAGCTAATTCCTTACTCACATCCTACTCCACATACCTTGCAGTAGCACTTGCAATAGCAAGGTCAAGCCCTTTGCTTTGTTATTGCAGAAGCAAGGCACTCCAATTTTAAAAAATAATCAATGCTAGTTTTACTCTTTGCCATTCCAGTTCCCGTCCTCAAGACAGTGCCTGTCAGGTTCTTCCTGTGTTCTGCTGCACAGTGGTCCACGTATGCATTTGTGTTTGAGTCAATCTTATAAAAGTTTTGCCTTTCCCTCAAAAAGAAAGCAAAGAAACCATTACAAAACAGATATACTCAAACAAGGAAGCTGATGTCATTTCAATGCTTACTTTTCCATCTCCTGCTAAAGCTTCTTGTAAGAAGCTACTACTACAGCTACTTCTAACCTTTCCCATATTTTATTGGATCAAAAGTTCAGTTTGCCTTTGATTGTCATTTTCTGTCATGTGTATATTTTAACCCCTCTGTTTATCACTACTCTCTCTTAACAGTGGGCAGAGTGACTCAACTGTCTACAGGTATGAATGCATTAATAATTAGTGGAGACCCTTTCCCTCTGTGCAGACTGCAGGTAGCATCCTGTTTCAACCTTCAGCAATGCAAATAAGCCGATGTTGGCAGTATATCATGAACTGCTCACCAGTCATTTCCTTAATGACTTGCTAATTTTCCTCCCCATATCCTCCACATGACATGCTGGAACCTCACATGCCAGTGCAACAGAGACTGCAGCCCACGTCCATGGCCCTAGGATTCTGATTTCATGCCAGCTCTGGTTTCTCTCTTTTTCCCTTAAGGAATCTGCCTCCAGATTTTAATTTTATCTTTGGTGGTGGCATAAGGATAATTCTTTAGATATTTAACTTCTCTACCTACCACTAATTTAGTGCTTACTGCTAATTTGCAGCTGCCTGAACTTTGTGTTTTATGTCAAAAAAGGAAAAGATGAGTGTTTGTATTTTCTGTTCAACATTTCATCCTTCTTCACTTGATTTACTCAAGTAAATATTATACAGATCCTAAACCAATATTTTTGTTACCTTTTGTTGTTTTTAATTAAGAATGAAAGAACATGTATCCCCAAATTTACCCCCAGAACATAGTTTAATACACACAGAATACAATGTAATCTTTCTTGGATTTGAATACTGCTTTAAATGAGTTTTAGAAGCATTAATAGCTGAAAAGTACCATTGTATCCCAAGGTAGGGTAATCTCCTTAAACCTCCAGAAATAACAAGAACATTGTTTTTCTTTTGTATCATAACACTGGGATTTACCAGGCTAATACAGTAGGACTCTCATTCTGAAAATCGTATTTTCCTATTTATTGACTGAAATAACTATGCTATGAAACCACAAAACGAGAAATGTGGGGATGTTTTGCCTCAGTAATATGATATGCTCTAGATAGAAAGCACTTAAGGCTGTCCTCATGGGGTGTACATGCACAAAGCAGTTGCCTGGAAGCCACTTCTGTGCTCACAGTGTACTTGCTGATGGCACAGCCTCGGGTTTCTGAAGATGGAAGACGTCTGCAGTCTGACCAGCTCTGGCCTACGCAGATGTTGCTGTCAGCTGCACAGGGGCCCTTGTATGTAATTCTCATGGTTGAGTAAGGCAAAGTACTTTGTCTGCATTTCTTTCATTTAAAAAAACATTTTAAAATAAAACGTATGTGCTTTGATCTTCCTTCTTGTAACCTGTGGTTAATATGGTCATCTGGAAAAGAAGCAATACAGATTCAAGCCTCCTCTCTTTAAGGTCTCAGGAGAGTTATCCCACATTTGCATTTGCCTAATGAAGACAAGGCAATGCTGCAATGCTTCTTGATTTTGACGAGTACTTACAAGCTGTGTGTCAGCAATGTGTTAGAAACTTATCCTATGGTGTACCTAACCTGGCTTTCTTTTTCTAGCTCAATTCCAGGGCTAGCAAGACTCAGGTTTGATGGACACTGGCAATTTTTTCACATTATCCGATGCACAGCAGAATCACAGAATCACTAAGATTTGAAATACCACCGAGATGATCTAGTCCAACAAGCAACCCACCACCACCGTATCACTAAACCACATCACCCAGTGTGACATGCACCTTTTTCATGAACACCTCCACCACCTCCCTGGGCAGCCTGTTCCAACAACTCACCACTCTTTCTGAGAATAAATTTTTCCTAATATCCAATCTGAACTTCTCCCAGTGCAACTAAGCCATCACCTCTTGTCATACTCATTGTGAATGGTATCACTGCTTCCACAAAGTTTCCAGCATGATATGGGACCAAGGAAATGCAGCAAGCACAGAGAAGTATCCAAATGGGTCTCCATCAGTAACAGGAATTCAGGACTGAGGCAATGAGCTCCTTAGCTGCAGTGGGAATTAGAAGTTAAAAGCACAGCCTGTGTCAAAACAGGAGACAAGTAATTAAAACAATATTGCTAACAGAAGGTAAGGGCTCAGAGCAAGAAAATGAGTCTAAAATATAAACTTCAAATAGGGGAATTTCTCATTTTTCATTGATTCTATTTCTTAATTCAGATATACTTTTTTTAATGTAACCATTTATTATATGAATACATTCAGTACATTATTGAATTCCCTTGTGTTCCTCATATCACCCAAGTCTCTTACAAGCCTATATTTACTACTTAGTGTGCTTTTAAAGAAAACCCATCTGTGAAGTATCTATCCCAAACTAAGGTGTGTGCTTGAGTGCTTTTGTAGCACTTTTGGAGGTAACTTAAGGAGGTGGTGCAAAGCCAGGGAAACAGCCAAGAGAATGGAGAAGAAACACAAGAGAAACTGAAAGAGCTGGCAAAGACAAAACACAAAGGAAAGGAGTTGGCAAACAATAAATGAGAGCCAGATATATAACAAAGATTTGGAAAGGAAGGTTTATTTTATTTCAAATTAATAGCAAGAAAGAACCTATAAATGTGGTACAAATTGCTCAGTGCCTCATGCAGTGCCAGTATTATGCCATTCATTATACTTGCAGGTGTATTATTTCTAGTTCCCTTGATAAAAAAAATGCTTTCCATGTATTCTGTTGTATTTTAAAGTATATTTCTTTCACTACCATAGTGCCAAAGATTCTTATTCTTCCAAACCCAATAATAACGAATCATTCTCCTGGCTGCAGACTGGGAGTGTGGTTACTATTTTGTGCAGGTAATTCTTCCTTCTTTAATAAAAGGACCACTCTAAAATTGATCCATCTGCAATCCAGCATCTTTCCTAAATTTTTATTTACCCCTGTAAGAATTGTTTTCCTATTAAAACTTGTCCTCGTTTCTAATTCCAAAACTGGTGTCTTGCTATTACAATAAGCTTCTTATGATCAATATTACATGTTTTTGTCTCAAAGAAAATTAAAAAAATATAACAGCACATCAAAATGTAATCTAACTTGTCAACATTTTACCCCCAAACACACTCTCCCAACCACTGCAAGCATGCTGCTATTGCCTGATTTCTCCAATGGCTCCTAAACAACAGAGGTGGAGAGGGTTTTGACAGATAACAGCATCCCAAAGACAATGGCAGAGCAAATGATGCTGAAGGGAATTGCTCTAAGTTCTCTGCTACTTTTCATTGACACCTCTTTCCTCCTGATATCCACTCACAGAGAATCCAAATGAACATGGGCAGATTCTGGTTCAAGATTCATACAGTGCACATACTCCTTAACAAAGTATTTATTTCTATGTTAATTACTGTATGATCCTTCAATAACTCTTTCCACCAGACACAGCCCAAAGGGGCTTTTCTGGACTAGCAGTCCAGAGTCCCTTTGATAAGGCTGTCAACCCCTGGCTTTGGGTTTTACTTAACTTCTGTCAGTCCAGACATTTAAGGTGGTGGTGATTAATGAGGGATTATTCCTCATATCATGCTTTAATCCTACAAACTGAGGAGAAAACTATTTTACTGCCTTACATTATACATAACATTTTAAAAACACACTGCCATAAGAATGTGGAGAAGGCCAAGCTCATTAAGCCTCTTTTGAGAGTAAATGGTTTAGTCAATGCCCCCAAGAAAAAAGGCTTGCAATAAATTTCTGCTTGCTTTATCTTTCCAAGGCATGGATAATTTATCCTACGTCAGATGATACAGGCTACTCAAGCACAAGAGAGAAAGATTTCTCCAGATTCTAAGCTGCAGGAGCACAATAGTATGCAAAGCATTTTATGAAGCCAACAAGCTACATATTAAAAGCTGACTTTATGCTATGATATAATGTAGCATGAACATCACTAGAGAAATGATATTTATTTCAATGACAAGTTTTATCTTCAGATGTACTGTGGCTCAGTGATAATTTTTTTTTAACACTGCACATTCCCAATTTCTAAGTCTTTTTACAGAGAGTTATTGCATTGAAAGATAAATTAGAATTTAAGTGCAGATTCCCTTCAGTATACATGAATGAACATAATCATTCAGGAAGATCAGTCTTATATCAGACTCTTAGTCTGATATCTGAGGAGACAGATGACCACTACAGCACTTCCTACTGGAGGGACACTAGCGGTAGGCAGGAGGTCTCTTATCTCACCTATCAGCAGTTATTTTGCAGATTATATAGCAGTCACTGAAGTGGTAAAAGTATTAGTAACAGATTTTTAAAACCATGGTTTTCTGTTACAAAATTCCAGTACTTAAAAATAAATACATACATACATACATACATACATACATACAATTCTACTATATTTAAAATTCAGACTTTAAAAACTCCTACCCATCCAATACCATCAGTTTGCCCAGCCAAAACCTTTTGTTTCAAACTTAACTAAGGCATTAAGTTCAAAGCCAGAAGCACCACTTTAAATAGAAATGAAGCTGTGCCTTCCTGATCCAGCACTTAATTTACACTTTTCAAAATACAATGTTTTTGACAGCTTCATTTCCCCACCAAAATATATTATTCACCAAAATCAATGTTTTCTGAGAGAAAACTGAAAATAATATACAGAGATTTCAAATGCAATAAAGGTAGGACTTTCTTAACTTTGGGGAAGAAAAAAAAAAAAAAAAAAAAAAAAAAAAGGCATACAATCATTTCCTTATCCCTTATTTTCTGTATCTCTCATACTTGCTTCACTCAGTCCCACAGATCACCCATTCAGCCTCTATTCTGTTTCAGCTGAATCTCCTGCAATTACAGTTTTATTCCTTTGTTTTATTCACTTCCCTGAACAAAATTGTTTTTCCACAGCACTTTTAGTTCTTACTGTAGGTCTGGTTATTGTCTTCGCAGTCCTTATCTTACATGCCATTGGCCCCTTGTTTCCAGATAACTTTATAACTCCACCAAACTTTTTCATTTCACAGCAAATAGACTGAAAACATACAACAGCAGCTAGAAACCAGAAATAAATCCCACACAGATTGACCAGTCTGCTTTCTGCAGACCACCAACAAATTCTATCTCAATTTGCGAGTGTTCTGGATTTAGACCTTGTGAATTGCTGCCCAGACAACACCGGGTTTGACTCTTCTTTTATTTACATCCAGTAGGAAGCTTGGGAGTGACTCCAAACGAAACTGAACCAGGAATCAATAAAGTAATGTAACATGGCCAAGTTTTCATAAAAACAGAGCTTCTGAATCATGGCTGTGAGCCGTTGCTATCAGAATCAGAGAAGAGGCTACACGGTCCCTTAGCCTGATCCAGTTTTGCTTTTCCTCCCTTCTACACTGTTAAAATAGTCAGTAACTCTGAAAAGAAATTACCCTCTTACTCTTACACTCCTACTTCATCTTGTCAACAAAACTATGCAGAGCGGAAGTGCCAGGTCCCCAACACGAGGCTGTTGCTTAGAAGGCAATTTTGGAATTTAATTTCAAGATCTTTCAGAACAGAAACTCATTTCCCCATTTAAATCATGGAAAGAGAGAGGAAAAATATTTAAGCTTTGCAAAGCAGTGCAACAATTCAAAATCTGGCTGCTCTAGTCTCCTTGTTTCCCAGGGGAGGATTAATTTGCTTCATTTCATTCTTTGCATTTTATTATTTCAATTGGAGAATATAAAAATGCCATTGAAAGTTTTGAAGGATAAACTCTATATGTGGCAACTGCTTAAAATAAGAATAAAATTTATGGAGAGTGTAGACATTTTTATCATATTTATGTGACATATTAGGGATAAAAGAAATTTCCTTCATCTAACAAGTTCTATCTTTATAAATGTAAAAAAAGAGGATATTTTAATTCTTACCATAAATCTAATAATGTTAAAATCCTAACTCTTAGGTACTTAATATCTTGATACTGCATCTAAAGGGAAAGTTGCTAACCTTTACATTGTTTTTATTACCTACAAAATGAAGATCATATATTTCAAAATCCATTTTATAGATCAGATTTTAACAGATATTTCAAGGAAGTCATCAGATAATCAAACTGAGAAGAAAACATAAATGCTATCAAATAAATAAATAAAAAGATAGATGGTTGTAAACTTCTCAATTAAAACAGCATAAGTAATACAGAAAATAGCACATAAACTATTTTGCTATTTTATTGTCTTATTGCAGCCAAAATACTCATCAGCACTGACAGAATGCCCATATGAAAAGGCAGAGTGTGATTATTGGCAGGGCTGAGAGTTGATGAAGAAATCTAGGTAATGAAATAAGAACATCACTTAAGAAATGTGTCAGGAAAGAGAGCTGAGATAGGACCGGGTACACATATCCACATTTCTAACATTACATTCTATCACATGAGGCTTTTAAATCTTATGTTCCTACATCTGCATAAGTCTGAACAGCATATCTTTGACAGGTCTTGGGATAGATGCTTCGAGTTACCTCAGTCACACACTTAAAATCAGTTTCTGAATTGTTGCATGAGTTAAAGTCATATTAAAGCCCATAAATGCTATCTTGCCTTCCAGGAAACACTCAGGAACTGGAGCAAAAGTTTCTTCTGCCAAAAAAAGAGCCACTTCATAGCCAGGAATCATGCCAGGTCACCAACATTTGCAGCCAATTGTAAAGTGTATTAGAGAATAAAAAAAGAGTATAGAATTTTTTAAAAACATAATGTCATATCCCCTTACCCAAAATCTCCTTATTACTAGGAAATAGAGGACACATTTTTAATATATTTCAGGATTCTCTCTCCACTTAAAAGTGATAAGATTCCATACTTTTCTCAGTGTTACTTCCCATACAGTGACCCTTTTTTTCCCCAGAAGCTTGTCCAAGTAAATAAATGATACATTTAACCATCCACAGCAATTAAAGTGCATGGCCTGAAACCAAAATTTTCTGGTTTAGATGCAAATATTTGTATAATTTAAAAAAATAAAAATAAAAAATACTTATGAGTTAAAGTTTTATAAACAACTTGAAAAAATGATCAAAGAAAATGTTTTATTTTTAATTTAAAGTCCAAATAAAGAATAAGTATACTTTACCTTTCTCTATAAGCGTATCACAGCCATCTGTTAAAAAATAAAAAATAAAAAGAAAGCTCAATAGTAACTGGCAGTATAAGAATCACATTCCTTCTGCCCTTTGCTCAGGCACGATGCCACATAAGTTTGATGCCATAAAATTTAATTTTTTCATTTTGAATGATTTACAGTGGAGCAGAACTTATAAATCAGAACAGTAACAGGGGTTATGAATAGGGATGTATGTTTTTCCAAAATGTCTAAATGAAATATTTTGAAACATGGTAAAAGAACTGCACAGTTCTCCACCTGGCAGCCATAATTGAAGTTAATAACACTTGTTTAGACATAAGGAAACTCTTTGACACCTAGACCTTTTTTTTTAATAAAATGATCAAACAATCATCATCTAGTCTTAAGAAATCAAAGCAGTTAGGTCTGGCAGCATGTTATTTGAAGGCAGTCTTGCTTTCAGCTATGCTTCCAACTGTGCCTAATAATTTTGAAAATACGTACCCATTTCTTAGCACAATCCTCTATTTTAATAATATACAATATTGTAAATCCTATTGCAGCACTTAGGAGCCATTACCATCATTCCAGTGACATGAAACACGTTGTATGAAGAGGCTTTGATAATTTCAATATGCGCTATTGTTGTACAGCATTTCAGACACATATTTAGACTTTCCAGTCTCTGACTATGTCATGGCTGTCACCTGATGGGTTGCAATGGTTTATTTCCCCAAAACTAGTACAAGCATGTTTTGGAATATTACTGTTATTGTCTGTGAAGGCATTCAGAAAATGCAACCCAATAACTGGATATAATTCCTCTAACTTCACACCAACCTTTCTGAAGAGAATAAAGCCTAACTAGTCAAAGTTTTGAAGCCCTCTAGAAACAGATGAACAGCAGAGTGCTGCAAGAGCACTGAATCACACCATTCAACAACTTGTTCATTCCAGTCCTGAGTTTGCAGAGTTCCTTGTAAACTTGAGTACAATAATGTACAACAATGCAGAAAGACTTTTCACTTCACACAACTCAACTCTTCCAATGTGAATTTTCAACCTACTAGACTTGCAAATTCCTGAAAGCTGTGAAATTCTTTTTCTCTACTACCAGCAACCCTCTAGGTCCTCTCACTGGGTTCTGAGTCATCTGGATCATCTAGCTCTTTTGTTAGCTGCCTTTTTATCTCTTGTTGCCCTAATGGACATTATACCACAGCACTACTGAATAAAACCCCAAGGAGTAGACATCTCATAAATCAGATTGGTGCAGTAAAAGAAGGAATTGTCCTCATGATTGGACTTTAGTACCTTGATTTACATAATAGCATGGTGCAATTTTACAGCTATCACAGTTATGCTAGGACCACATCAATCTCTTTTTGAATGTTATGTCTTTATTTCATGCAGCCTTAAAACTCTCACTGGGAAGAATACTTTCCTAATCTGTGAAATATTCATCACTTCAAAATTTTACAGACTTCACGACTTCAAATGAAGGCAACATTTTAAACAGGATCGTTTAGAATAAATTGTCTCATTTCTAGACAACCTTGAGCAAGCTGGGAACAGTGTTTAGCTCTGGCTAACCACTAATAAGTCACTCAATCAGAAATGTGAATACCAACTTCAACATCTGCATTAAATGAAGGTTGTTAAATTGTCGTAAGTTCTTGTACCTGCAAAATCAGAAGAGGCACATTCAAACAGCTGGTGTCCACAAGTGCATAAATCACAAGTGCCAGAATGGATAACTTAGGAGCATCAGAAGATTTTTAGAAGTGCATTAATGGGTCTGACCCTGCATAGATTGTACAGATAAAATTTCTGTGGCTTTCAAAATGAGAGCAGGATCTACAGCATCCTGGCAGACCAAGTTGGCACTCAGAAACACGAAAAGCCAGGGGATGATGATGTCATCCATAAAGGCCTGCCCTTATAAACCCAGGAAATACCAATCAATTTATATCTCATCATCTTAAACCTGTACTTCTAGGTAATGGTTTTAACCTGTATCCCCTCCTTTTCCAAAATGTTGTCCTGTTCCTCTTAACTTGATTTACTCTACTTATTTCAGCTGCTGACTTTGGCACTTTATTCCTAGCTCTAACCAACCACAGTTTGAAGACATATCCCTGAGCTGCTGCAGTGTGGAGTGGTGGGGAACTCATTCACAACTGCTCCAGCTCAGGTTGATAGCCCTACCCTAACCACCTCAGATCCCATGGGCACAGGTGCCCACACCTGCTAAGCCCCAAAGAGAAAACAAGGCTTAAGTACTACTAGTACTTCAGTATTTGGCTTAGATGTTTTATGTGGAAGCAACACCAGTCAAAGGGGAAAGCAGATTTTGCAACCTCATAAGCCAAACTGTGTACTGGCATGTGGATGAAGGAAGTCCTGCTTTTGTTTTCCAAGGCTTTATACACCTTGCACCCAAAAGCAAAATGCCTAGTGCACATGCATAAAGGTCACCATCAGATTCCTCAGCTGGGCAGGTGAAGCCTTTTTTTGTTTGCTTTTCCAGTTTCAACTACAGAAAACTCTTCCTGGTATAATTCACTTCAAGGTCTAAAATTTGTTCCAGTGATAATTGCTGAATTTATGTGTATTTAGAACTCAGTGCTTAAATAAAACAGCTATGTAGGGTGATTATACATAAATGCTGTGCCAATTTATCTGAATAGGAATGTAGTAAATTACTACTGATTACACAAATACTGATTAAAAATTTGAAGGCAAATAAATAACGACGGTAGATGTTATTTATTTGTCCAAATGATCTTAAGAGTCATGCCAAGCATAACTTCCAGTGAAAGCAGAGGATGGAAACACAGAATTCTGCTGGTGGATGGCCTGGATTGAATCATTGAATCACAAAGACAGCAGTGACCATTGGTTTAAGGTTTGCTCTGTCTCCCTGTGTCTCTGTTTTTCCTTGTTACCTCCATAACACCAGGAGCTGAGTTCATACCAGGAAAAGTCTGATATTAAATTGCACTTGGAGTTCTTGCTGAAATTGCTCAGGTTTTCCTTTTGCAAAAGTTGATAAAAAAGCAGAGATGCAAAGTATTGAAGTCAAGGGCAATGTTCTCAAATCTTATGCATTGCTCACCCATGCAGGACTTGCAAGTACTTTCTAAATCCTTTGAGCCCAGATGCCAGTCTTACTCTGGAAGTGATTATTGTGTTTTCAAAAAATGCTCTGGTTTACTAGAAAAGATTCTGAAATTTCTATAAGTTCTGCCTTGGACAAGGCAAAATTTATGATTTTTATATGCAAGAATTAATAATGTATTTAAAATTAACCAATGCACAAGAGTGTGGCAATAATAGTTAACATACACAGAAGATGAAATTACCCCCAGTGTAATCATTAATTGCAAATTTTTATACTATTAATCTTCTAGGTTCTTAGGTAACAATGCTCAGTACAGCTGCATTAGAAACAGTGACACAGTGCTGATTTGCTGTTGTTATCTCAGGTGAAGCTGCTGGGTAGTTTTGCAAACAAAGGATCCTGGACTGAGTACAGATGTTTTCTGCAGTACCACTTCATCGGTTATTAAGTTTACACTTGTGAATGTCATAGACAGTGGTGTCCCACACAGGTTTATAGGGCTCCAGGAAGCACTTCTATATAACTCTATACACCAGCATACTCTCAGAGAACCTCAAATTAAGGTTTCATGGTGCTCCTTAACATTGCTGCCTCTCTTCCTAAGCCTATATAGTGCAATTATATCCATCCTTTGTCCTTTTAAAAACAATTATAAATGGCAATCCATGCTACCTTACAGAAGAAATAGCTACCAGCACTTTTGTATTCACGTGTCTAACAGTTTTCATTTTCTAATTAAATTTTGTAGTTGAATAATCCATTATGTCCTTTTTGTAAATGGGAAAATTAAGGTAAAACAGATGAGAAGCTGTGGCGTACATACCAAATTTCATTCACAGATTTTCACCCAGATTTTTATAAGAAACAGCATGCATTTTAAATGAGAGGAGCTGTTCTTTCCTGTCAGCCACAGAACAGTCAGAGTCTGCTCATTCTAGAGAAACCTTTCTATTTCACAATGCTTAATATGGATATTCCTAATAAATCTGCAGACATTACAAAAAGAAATCCTCAATAATGACAACTTATACACAGATATACAGAATGTAGTATCAGATATGAACATTAAAACCTAGAATTTCATATTTGCCGCAAAAGTTACTACAGTTTCTTTATTCTTGTATACTATTCTTGTATAGTTGTATATTATTGTCATCCCATGTAGCCTGCAAGATTAACATAAACAACCTTAGTGTTCCAACAAGAGAAATGAAACTAAAGATTTAACTGGACCAAGAAAACCTAAAATATCTAACATTAATCTCTATTTGTTACCTTCTCTGAAATACTCTAGTGAGCTTGCATATAGATCTCTTCTTTATAATCTGCAAGGAAAATAAGGATTGAGTCCAATTTCTGCACTGCTTTACATGTTCTTCAGACCTGGGAGCACTTACCATCCCTGCTTTTTAACTACATCATTACTTAATCAAAATATTTAAAATGTAGTAGTACGGATAAACAGAACCAAACAGAAATGTTATGCTCTCTAAATTTTCTGTAGCTTTCTTTGTCTCTGATTTGAAGGAGGAAAAAAAAAAAAAAAGACTATGGTACAATGCAGATGACAAAAATATGAAGTCATTGGGGGAACATATGCTTATTTTTACAGATTCTGCTGGGAGTCGTCTGTATATGTAGAACTGCTCAAACTGAAACTCGGGTTTCGTCCAGTTGATTTCTTGCGAACCATAAAACAGATTTCGCTTGTCTCTGGTGTTGTTTGTGGAAATACGTATCAGTGAGATCAGAAAGCTATTATACATTCTCTTTTTTAAACATGTCCCAATAAGCAGTCTGTTATATTTCTGGTAGTACAGCATATTAAGTTACCTTTTAAGTTCCTGCCAGTTGGGAGCTCCTTCATTCAAAGGAGAACCCCAGTTTAGCTTCAGGCTAGAACCTAGCAATAATCATGTTGTTTTAAGGATCTAATTTAGACTTTCTGTAAATTCAAAGTGTTGAGTTAACCATGCTCTGTTTATTTGTAGAATATTTTCTGACACCTTGTTACACAATTAATCTACAACCTCACTTATAACCCTGGTCCTAAGAATAGAGGCCTGACATACACAGCCCTTGTCACCTGTAACATAATGTATTCTTTCACTCTTGTCCCACTCGAAGATACGAGTTTCCTGGACAAAAAGGGTCAGGCTGAAAATTGGCTATTCAACACTGCTGGTAGAAACAAAAATGTACAGAAGTCAAAACAAGAGAAAAGAATGGATGAAAGAAGTCATTAACAGCAGCCCACTTCTAAAGTCTCTGACTCCATTTAAGTGGGGAAAGATTTTGTCTTGGGCTTCAAGCTGGCCCTTCCTCATCAACATTCTGCTGCTCAGGCTCTGCACCTCACCCTGCCTGAATGCTTTAAGTAGCAGCTCCTGCAGGCAGGGTTGGTGGCTTCTGCCATGTGTATGACCTTCAGCCCTTCTGAAACATGAGAGAAAACAAACACGTGAAAATCTATTCCATTCATTCATAAACAGAATAGATTTTTACTTCAATACTTACAAAGGATAGATGTGTTATATATACATAAAAAACCATCGCAGAAATGTTTGCATAATGATTTAAAAAATTTAAAAGAAAAAAAAAAACAACATAAAAATGGATTTGTATCATCATCCAGAATACCTGTTCTTCTACCACCACCACCCACCACCACCCAAAAATAGCATATATCCCAGTCCAAACAGCAGAGATTAATGGTCCTATCTTTCCAGTGAGATCCAGTCTCACCTGGTGTTGTTGAAGTAAACAATGACATTAACAGATACAGAAAGAAGACCCACAATCTGCCATTCTTTGACAGTTTCTTCTTTTCATCAGTCCAGATGTGGGTAAAACCTGACATACTGGTTGCTCCTTGTAATATTATCAAATATCTATAACTAAGCTTCAGTAACCAAATACTAATTTTGTTGTTGTCAGTTGCAACTAACAACAGCAATAGAAGTTAATGCTTAGAATATACTACTAATAATCAAATAATGTATTAATAAACAAATGAGCCACTGTTTCTTGGATGCTTAAAGATAACCCAGAAAACTAAAAATAACTCTCCAGACAATAGTGAATCTTAATGTTTTCATTCCCCTTTGCTACTTCAGTAAAGCCCATTCCCTTTTACTTTCTATTAAACTATCATAAACCAGCCAAAGCCACTGAATGATCTCCATGAATAAGAAAACTGTTCAAGCTAAGTAGCAGCTCAGCACTTACCCATCAGGAAAAGGAAATAATCAAAGCTATCCCCATCTAGGCTATGTTAGTGCAGTACAGCACGGGCATAATAATGTATAGCAGCTTTTGTATGTATATGACAAATGAAGCAAGAGCTGATGAATTGTCCAGCAGTTCTAAAATGGTTTACAATTTCCCTCACATGTCACTCCATTAGTTGTTAGCTCCTGAGCTTGCCATATAGAAAAATTACTTGTGATTTGCTGAGCAATAAATATACATTTACATTCAACAGAAAAGTTTCCATCTCCCAGATCTTGAAACATGTGCAAAGCCTCAGATCCCATTATTTCTTCTAGATTAGATTCTGTGTACGTTACTTAACAGACACAAATTTTTTGCAGTAATTCAGATGTGCAGAGAGAAATTTCAGACAAATTTCCCTAAAATACCAGTGAATAAAACTGGATCTCAAAAGGGTTCCTTAGACCAAGTTCTGGGAAATCCCAGCTTGCAGACACCATCCTGCAGCCTGAGATGAATATTGAGCAGAAGTTCTCAGACTTTACAGTGCTTTCTTAACACTGTGCTTAAAATATAAACTGCCTGATTTTCTCTGACCATAAGAAATCTGCTGAATGGGTGGGACTTTGCCAATATGTTCCCCATACTGGCAGTGTCTTTGTTTGAAACTGAAGATCTCCTAAGAGAATGATGAGTAAAATCTACCAAATGCAAATGAACAAATAAATACACCACAAATTTAACACAAACAGTGGCAAGGACTTCATGAAGATTGTTACGGTCTTGATAGTTGCACTTTTTTATAGGAAAGATACTCAAGTTATGTTATTGTGAACAGTAATCTACAACTGATGCACCACAACAAATTGCCCAAGGAAGACAGATATACTCAGGTTCTACTCCTGAGTCCTGGAGCTTAAACAAAGTTGTTTATTCATAACTGTTGACGTGACCTGAGCTATTTGACACATTAATGATCTAGCAGGTAGATTTTTGTTTGAGTTGTGAAAATAAGATTGTTGGAACGTGGTTGTGGCAGCCCAAGAGCAGCGGCTCCTCAGAACTAAAGGAAAGCTTTTATTTTGCAGACTGCCCTTCTTTCAGTGAGACCCTCTTTAACCTGCAGGGATCATGCAGGAAACATAAAAGTTACTGAGGCCTTGCTGACCTTGTCAAGGCCACGTGTGGGAATTTTTAAAGTTTGAGTTGCTTCAAAATTATAGCAATTACTAGAAATATTCCAGGAAAAAAAATAAAAAGAAAAAAAAAAAACTTTTTTTCTTCTGTCAGTTCAGATTTCCCAGTTGAAATTGTCATTTTCATCTGCTACTCTCTTAAAAAAATAGAATTATAGACACTTTTTTGGTCACTGGATAACAGATGGTATAAAACAGTGTGGCACTCAGTCATAATTAAGTCAGGCCTAATATGCATCTGTCAGAAACTGTTGACCTTTGCTGATGATGGTAGGGAAAAAGCTTTGATACTCTAGCACACATTTAAGGATTTTTGAAGGAAAAATGTCAAAGGTTTGAGTGTTCTGGCAGGAAATTACCTCTTGCATTCCTAATGACAAATGTTTTTAGCTTAATCTAGGTAAACAATGAAATGGTGATCCTTCAGTTGGGATTTCTAATCCAAAATATCACTTTTCCTATACTTCCCTTGCAAAGAGTCAAGGAATTGTAGAACATATGTAATTTTTAAGATGACAACATGTCAAAGAGATAGAATAAAATCTCCTAATACAACTGGCAGCTTTCACCTACATCACGTGAAGATGAAGGAAAACTTGAAAAGTGAATTAAAAAAAAAAATTGTTTTCAGGCATTTAACTATATGCTACATGACATATATTGCAGACAGCAAGAAGACTGAGTACACACGGAGATCCTTGGCAAGTATGTGTAGCTTAGCTACAGCCGGTGTTGGAACTTGAAACACAGTTTATGCTGTGTATTACTCTTAGTCTCTTACCTTAAATTTTGGCACAAATTGTATGTCAGGTGCCTGCTAACAGTGCTTGTTTATAAAGTCTAGACAGTGCACTAGAGCTAACTGGAGCCAAATGACCTTACCCTGTTCATACAACATGATTATGTAGGCATTCTATGAACAAACATCCACGAGGACTGGCAGGTGGGTAGCAAAAGACAAGAGGGGCAGAAGGAAATGCTACCCAATAGCTAGAGTACTAACCCAGTTTCTCTGTGCAATCCCAGATTCAACTTCCTGCCTGATCAAGGCTCCCAGTGATTTTTTGGCCAAAAAGTTTCCATTCACATCACAAAGGTCCCCAGGCATGCAGGCATCCTAGCCCCATCGACATCAGCAAAATTAGACAATTTTCACCTTGACATTCCCTTATGAGCCCAGCCGCTAATACTTCTCAGCCTTTCCTCTATAGATATAAAATAGTAGTGATACTCTCTTTCCTCAGGGAAGCATAGCAAGGATTAATGAGTTAAAGATGAAATGGTAAGAGAAAACTAAAAACTTTCAGCAGAGAAGGGAAACATTATTTTTCAAGACCTACAACATTCAGAGAGCCACACATATTTCCCCCATACTGAGAAGTTGCAACAAAATCTAATTTTAAAGTCCTGTTTCAGTATTTTACATTAATTTATATTAATTTAAACTTTTACTATATTATTTTCTATCTCCCGAAGGTATACCCACTCAGCTCCCACACTCCCAAATAGCTCTGGATTAACTGGTGCACAAGAAAAGGTGGTGTTGTCATAGCTTGATTCCTTTAAGCAAGTTACTGTATTGTTTAGCTTCCAGGGGAACAGAAACTTACCTAATCCCACGCAGAAATTCAGGCCTGAAAGCTGTACCAAAGCCATGACAAACAAACAAAAAGCTGATTTGGGAGATGAAGGAACATAATCTTTTCCCAGTGCATCTGCAGAGGGGACTGCAAGACAAGTGTCAGTGAGAAAGTGATCAAGTAACATCCCTCACTGCCTAAAACAAATAAATAATCTAATGCCAATGATTAATGATCAGGTTGTTTAATATATATGCCTTCTTGGACATTGGAAGAAATGCATGTGGTAGCTTATTACATTTAGTTTCATGAAAATGTTTTCCCAAGTGCAAAGTGCTCTGCAAAATCAGCTTTAAGCTTTGGAACAGCTCTTGCTTTCCAACTCCAGAAAGGAAGCCACTGCTTCCCAGCTTTACCCTGGGAATGCCATTACTGCACCTACCTAAACAACAACAAAATCAGAATGGAAAATAAACTCAGATGGAGAAGAGGGCAACAGAGAGCAGCACCACCAAAACAGGAAAATAAAACTACCACACACATTTAGATGTAGAAGGTCTTCTGTTAAAGATACAGTGCCAGGTGATTCAGCCATCATTTACTTTCTGTGGTTTGACAGCACATAATATTACTTGTTCTTTTGAATTAAGAGGGCTTTAATGATATTTAAACTTCTTGCTGCTACACTGGTAACTTAAACTTTTGAAACACATTCCAAGATTTTTGGAAAGACAGTGAAAATCACTCCAAAAAGGAAGGGCTGTTCAGAAGGCAATCCATGACAACTCCTGATTCTGCTTTTATGCAATGAAATGTTGATGTTTCCATTAATTGTTTTGGCTTTCTTTTTTGTCTGTGAAGAACTACTTCAAATTTACAACCCCTTTCTTATAAACCTTCAAATCTTACTTCTTATTTTCCAATTAAATTAATGGCCCTGGTAATTCTACCTGATGGCAATTTTCTGCAACTGCATTCAAAGGGCTAACAGAGATAATACTTCATCCAAATAAATATTACTCTATTGCATTTCTTGCTAATAATCCAATTTCCAATTTTAATTAATCATGAAAATGTTCACTATTAGTGTCTCACATATATCTAAATCAACCCCATCACCTAAGTATAATGTTCTTTACATCCACCATATTCTTAATTTCCCCAATCAGACAAACTTGGAACATTAGAGCATTCCTACTTTGGCTGTTCCCCTTGTCTCAGCACAGAACCACCTCTTAGGACTGCCACATTCACCCTCCCTATTTCAGTCTCTACCAACTCCATTCAGAAATTTGCCAAAGAAGAATTTGATGTTAATTTTTAACTTCAGAAGAATAATCAGTCAAGGCTTGATCACCTCCCCTGTACCACTGAAACTGGACTTTACCTTTGCCTTTACTCTTCCATGGTCCCCTAAGAACACGGGCAGACGCCATTTGCATTCATTCCCGATGCTTCCTGCTCACATTTCATTTCTTTATTAAATGCTCCTTTCTTTCCCTTTTACTTTTATGAGCATCAAGCCTCCACACTGATCTCCAAACACAGCAAATGGTGTGGAAATCTGGACCCCAGCCTTGTGAACAGCTTCTATTTCTCTTATGGTCCAAACTAAATGCCCTGATCTGGCAGGAGTTCAGAAATCCAAACAAGAGCACAGATCCCACAAAGCTCCAGCACGTATCGCACTGCATGGAGGTGAACGGGCTGCTTTGCTGCCATAGTCCTGCTCACACATTCAAAGCTAAGCGTGTGTCCAAGCTGCCAAAGGGAAATTACAGTCAGAGCTCTCTTTCACTCATGCTAATCCCTTATTTCTGGAATAACACCTTGCTTTCTGCCTGGTGAGAGGGTCTACACGCAGATGTTGCCATCCCTTTCCCATGCTCTGCTCAGGTTGTAGCCAAAGCCATCTGGATCAGAGGCTCCTTACTGTAAGGACAGATCTGTCTGTGCTGACAAGGAAGCACTGGATGCAGTTGGGCTTACCTCCAAAGTTGTTCTGCTTTGTTTTGATTCCTGTCTCCATATGGAGGGCAACACTAGGGTTTGATATTCATCTGAACATTTGGGTGAACACTCAGTGCTTTGTCAGGGCTCTGTATGAATACTGAATTCTGAAGAACTTCAAGCGTACCATGAAACTGGAAAAATTCAGATGCATGCTGAGAGAGGTGGCTGGAATAGAGAGTAAGGTCATAATCAGGAGTGATAGAAACTATAAATCTTGAAAAATTGTTGTTTGATCAACAAATATTCTTCCCTCGATGTCCATTAAATTTTATAGTGCAGGCAGTGCTTGAAAACTCAGAAGTAAAAGTGTTTCGTACAGCTTAGTCTTGATGGTAAGCGCTTTAGGTGGAAAAAAGCCTTCAGGAAAGATGATGAAAGGCTTGTATCTGAATATCTGAGCATGTTTCTTCTTATTTAAAATTTAGAAATAACTGACCAGTGTCAAGGGAAGAAAATTTCTCCAGGAGACAAATGCCAAAGCTTCTTTGTCTGAACCCAGTAAGCCCTTGGAACCCAAAACTGCCTAGAAGGATTCTTTAGCCAAGCTGTGGTTTGTAGCCCACTCTGATGCATGACAGAGTAGAAGAATTAGGCTGGTCAATCTTTTAAATACCTCATGGAAGTTTCCCATAAAGGCACTATGATAAAGAAACCATCATTTTACCTTGACAATCCAAATTTCCACTGTCCACAAAAGAAGTTGTGAAGAACCACCTCTCACACAGTGTAGTTCTCCATGTGTTATCGACCCACTATGAATAAACAGGGCGGGAGCTGTGACCAGGTCTGCTGGCACATCACCTCATGGCAGTGGTGAAGAACAGTACTCTGGGTTACCAACCATGGCAAAATCATGCAGGCCTTGTCCAAAACCAGTCATAGGAAGATGTTGTGCCTAATGTTGAAGTTTCACATGAGATGTTCTTTGTCCCCTGGAAAAATGTCCCCTGATAAATCAGAGAGAGCTCTGCTTTCCTCTCAGGTTTTCAGAAGGTAGTTCATCCAGCTCAGTTGACCCACATTCTCTGATCTGTTGATGGTCTGCATTAGACACAGGCAGGAACTACGAATAAAGGGTTAGTGCTGATAAATCTGACACAGTTTTGGCTGAAGAGAAAAAGTATCTGGCAAACAACTTGAATCGGTGATCTGTGACTGACTACATCTGTCTCCTGTGACAAGTTTGCAACCTGTGGCAGCTTATATCTCCACCTGCTGCTCAAAGTCTATGTAGCACCAGATACCCTTTTTTTCCTTTTGCTGTTGCTGAGCTGTAGACAAAAGTAGACTCCTAAACAACTGATAGACCACAGCCATTAACTAAGAAAAACTATGTGTGAGTATCACACATAGTAAAGATGAACCCTAGTAGTACAAAGAAAAAAACATTAATTGGCTAAAGAGCAGAAGTTAACACACAGCTTGCCAAAGGCATTCAAGAGCTTCATTTGGCCCCAAATAATGAAAGGCTTTACACAGTTCCCAGTGCTGACACAACCATGCAATTGGGTTGCTGCAGTATCAGCAGCCATACAGCTCAGCAGGTATATGAAGTTCACTTGTATCAGGAGCTCTATACATACATAGAGATAGAGCAGCTGCTTGGAACTATCCAGAAACTGAGGCTGACTACTCTTAAGTAGTATATTAGCTGTGAGAAATGGTATTTCAGCAGTGCTCTAAAAACGGCTGAGTGCTTATCTGTTGCCAGAGAGAGAGAAGGTGTTGACACTGAAAGGTAAAGCCTCATGAAAGTCTCATCTATCTCCTTTTGTCATGTTAGCAGAGCTATTGGCAGCACAAGGAGCTCAAAAGTGCTCCATACAGTAGAGAAGCCTTATCTAGAAAGAGCAAGGTCCTTTTTTTTTCCTTGCCCTTGGGCCAGTGGGTAGATCCAGCCCAGCTGATGAGTAGACACAGTATTATGCTGACTTTGAAACTACAAAGGACCAAGAAACATGCAGAACAACTGGGATTCTATTTCTGAGTGATATTTTGCTACAGTTTTCCAAGCAGGGCTCAGATTTCTAGGTTTTTCCCCATTTACATGGCCCTGAAAATTTCAAAAGCAAGAACAAGCAGAAAACTGGCTGAAGGCTGAGAAGTGAAAAAAAAAGTAACTTTATAGCCCTCTTCAGTTAAGGTGCAGACAGCAGTTAACCCTAAGTTTCCCTCCCATTGCACACAAGGGGTCATGGATAATCACTTATGACTAATTGCACACTTGTGTCAGGGAGATGGCTTTTCACATCTGGTTCAGATAATCCTGCAGTCCTGAAATGTTCCACCAAATGTTGCAAAAAAATACAACCTGTGCAGTATAACAGCTGGTGGATGACCTGAGCCTACAGACTGACACCTAATAACACATTTGCACCCTGCAAGAAGATCTTATTACACCATGGTTATTTTACATGGTGAAGGATTATCATCTTCAGGATGAGAATTTCACCTTTAAAGCAGAGCTATAAAGGTTCAAGGAAATACTGACCAAAGAACTGACCAACATGCTATAGAGTCACATGTCAGACTGGGGGGGAAGGATCGGGACAAGGAAAAAGATCTTCTTTATAAAGTTAGAGTAGCAGCTCCTCAGTCAGGGATCGGAACTTTCTGACAGATCCACAGCTTCAACCTGCCACATGACTTTATAAAGCACTTTGTACCAACTTCATCAATCTTCTTACTAATCTCTCAATCCAACATTCTTGTCAGAAAGATTGAAGCAGTTTGATGTGGCAATTCAAATATATGAGAATCATTCTTTTCTCCCAAGTAAGAAGTGTTGAAGATTGTCAGATGGCTCTTCTAACATATCCTAAATTTTGTTTACAGGTGTTGACAAAAGAGCTTCAGACCTCTCTCTCAGTTATTGTAATTATTTAGTAGCTCTGAATTAGTTTTCTCTCACTAAATCTTATAAACTGCCTTTAAAAGTTTGCTCCAGATACAACAGTTCTGTAGACACAATATAAGTGGTACTCATCACAGACTGAAGAGTCTGATTTCCCAGCACAAATCTCTCCACACACTACCTTCAGGACAGTGGTTCTATACACCAGAAATACTCCTCAAGGACACTAAATTACTTATGTAAATACACCCTTAAAGAGCAGGTAGAGCTATTTCCCTGATCACTAAGAACATGAACAATTCTTTTTAGAGCATCTATCTCCCAAGGCAAAACTATATTTTTGCATACAGTGTATTCAAATGTGTCTAAAGGCTTCTGTATTTTAACTGACATGAAGTACAACATCAGTGGGGTTGCTTTCTTCTCCTTCAGAGCTCTATATGTTCAGCTTAATGACGTGGATTCTATACAGTCTATGAATTATAAAGCACAATTGATGTCCACAAAACAAGTATCTCCAGAAATGTTGATATTTGCAGTTATGTACTACACAATCTAGTGAGCCACAACCCAAAGCTTCTGCTCCTTTTGTAAAGATATTATAAGAATAGATTCAAATACAAAAGCAGCTGTTGACATTACAATAGGTCTCACTGCTTTAAATACATTGAGATGAGAATATAAAAACAATTACAGAAAATTCTGTGGTGAACCACAATGGACTTTGTGGAAGTGAGATGAAATGATAATGTGCAAATATGTTTTCATAGTAAGAATTAGGTGATAATATGAAGTTGAAATAAGGAACTCTATTTCAATATTACAATATCAGGAAAGATGAAAACTGACCATTAATATCATCTAATTCAGTTGGGGGGGTGGAGGGGGAATAAAAAAAGGAATAGCAAAGAGGAAGTAGAAATTAAATTACTCAGAATGAGTGAGACCAACATAGAAGTATAGCCTTCAGGTCCCTCTAGAGTGCATTTCATGGAACAGTCCTGCTGTTTAAATAGGTTTTGCTTGTGTTGCAGTTTAGGAAGGCATGTCTGTAGTAGTTTACTGAAGACTAATTTCAATCTTATCTGGTTTTAAAATCCCAGATTGTCAAACTGTTGTTCAGCTCACCATGTCCTTAGTGCTACAAGGTCAGACATAACATACATTGCTAAAACATCTCATCTACCTCCCTGTTATTCTTCTAGGAGGATTCTACATTCACTTGATCTTCCTGGCACAGACTCTGTGACAGTAAAGCAGGGGAACTGTGATTGCAGTGCACCTGGCAGGTTCTCTCTTCAGAGAGGGACAAATGTATGTTAAAGCTAATATATTCTGTAGTCCCAAAATGCCTCATCTGGCATGCACTGATGCTTAGTTAAGGCTACAAGAATTTATGGGCTTACATTCAGATGGACTAGACAAAAGGCCAACGTAGATGTAGTCAGGAGGAGCTAGCACTTTAGTAAGGAAGGATCTACTCAGGGCTGGGAAGAGTAAGAATGACTTAAGACAAAAAGAAAAGAAAAAAGGAAAAACAAATTTCAATATTTGCTGTTAAATAGATATGGAATTCAGGCACAACTCTGTAGTACTACTCTCTGTTTTCATAACAGGGCATTTCAGTGAAAAAGGCTCCTAGTTGTTATGCCAGAAACAGTTTAATGGAACTAGAAGACCAGGCTTTCTAACCAGAGGGGAGAGATCAATATGGGGTGAACGATGCTTCCTTTATAAGAATAATTATATGAATCTTGGGAAAAAAATATGCATGTATATATTTTTCTGCTTATATAATAAAAGATTGATCACACCATTTCAATGGCTTGCTGCTAGAAGAGCAAAAATTGTTGCAAAAAACATTGTTCAGCACAGGCAAAGGTAGGTCCCAAATGCACAACTGGAAGCCTGCATTAATGAAACCAGCTGGGAGTTCCAAACATCCTCCAGTTCATGGCCTGCGTGTTCCACAAATCACAAACTGCAGATGTAGGATAAGCCCTAAAACTTTATGTTAGGTGAGAGTCCATTTTATGAGTAGTACTGGCAAGGTTCCACAAGTCAAATCAGTTTTGCATAGTGAAATGTACTCCTACAAACTAAACCCAGCCAGTTTCTCTGACCTACCCAAGACAGACTTCCAAATGGAACTGCAACCTCTTGTACATTATATAAGATAGATATAATGAAACATAACTTTTAGAAATACTATAAAGAAAGAATAGGTAAAAATCATAGTATTTAATGTAAATATTCCAGCAGATAGGAATATCATAATCTCATTCCTTCTGCAGGATCCACCAAGGCGAAACATATCATCAGCCACAAAAATCAAGGATGTTAATTATTTGTACCATATTTTTCACTCTGTATTTTACTCACACTGAAGTATTATACATCTGTGGAGCAAATAGAACTCTAGAGGCCACAAGTGAGGTGACTTTCCAGTTTTCTTACAGCAAAACCTGCAAACAAACAAGACAGAATCCCAGCTGTTTAGAAGAGCTCCTTTTTTTTTTACTTTTCACCTTGAGATACATCAGATGTTCATTTTAGGATTAAAAAAAACTAAAAGCTCAACACATCAAAAGAGATACTGGAATTCAAAATAACATTTCTGCCTGATTACTGAAAAATATTACTTGGATTTCCTCTGATCCTAAATAGACAATGTAAGAAAAAAAAAAGAATACATTCCTAGAAACAATTTAGTGAAGAGTCTAATAATGATTAAATACAAAATGATTACAAATTAGTGTGAATATTGTGATTCATGTCACTTTTGGAAATTATACATGCGAATATCACTCACCACGGCCTTTCTGTGCTGCTCCAGTATAGCGGAGGCAGCATAAATTGGTTTCCAGAAATTCCTAGAATTCAGAGTGGCTGGAAGCCAACACAGGCAGAGTCATGGAGCCCTGCCACTCCTACAGGCTGGGGAGATGCTGCAGGGAGTGGCTGCTTCTTGAAGCTGCTCAAGGTTACAGAGTGGTCCACACTCTTCTCCTAGCCTGCATTTTTTTTTCTGGCATGCTCTGCATCTCTGGAATAGTTCTTGAACCCCAAAACACCATTACGTTAATTTTACTTGAAACTAGAAAGTACTTATTGCTCTCACTCGTGTTTTCCTGACTTGGTTCCACAATCAACTTTTAGGAACATTCTTGAAATCCAGAGACAGGCTGAAGAATTTCTAAAAAATATCCTTAAATCACAGCGCATGTTCTCTTGTGTTGTGTACAGCAAGTGTGACACACAATTGCATCAGAGGTAAAGTACAGCTTGGAGAACTTCTCAGCTCTTCTCAGAACTTTTTCCTTCTGAGAAAGATAACCAGGCTCATGTTCATCTTTTTAGTTTTGTTTACTAGTATTACTGAATGGGTAATCTTTCCCCCCTTCAATTCAGGCTACTCTTGGTTGGTAGATTGGGTTGCTGAGGGAACATTTGCAGTGGAAGACAGAATTTTTTCCTATATGTTACTGCTGAGACCTTCAATAAATTAAATTGGTGGTTTTGAAGTTTTTCTGCCTACTTGCTACCATAAGTCTCTAAATAGAGCCTCTATAGTTTTTTCTATATAACCCATCTTAGTGTTTATAAGGTGGTAGGAGTTGTGGAACTTACCTGCAGGCTTGCCAAGGTCAGTGTACGAGCATAGCTCTGCTTTATTAGACTTTGGATACATTCCCATTTGGAGGTTCATTTTCAAATGTATAAATCTCAGTTGGTAAAATACCATGACCTTCTAGCAACTTCTAAGCAAAAAGTCTACGCTCACCTCATACATCAGCATAAATCTAAATCATATCACCTTTTATTCCCCCTCCTTCCACAGCTGGTCCAGCACTCAGTGGGAAATTGCTGAGTTTCACATCTCGGGGGAACACTTTGCTTTGCAGCGGTTGCCAGTGTGCCAGTGCAGTAAGAGCCATTTTTATCTCTGCATGTTTTGCCAGAAGAAAATAAATAATAATTTGAACTCTCAGAAACAATTGCTATAGCAAATAATCCTCAATTACAAAACCTCATAAAGCATTCCTCTTCTTCCCTTTGTAAGAAGAGGCAACAAGAGTTTCATTTTCTTGCACGATTTCTGCAGAGTTGCCACCACAGAGACTTTAAAAATGCTATTTCAAAGAGTGGTCAGTCTTTGTCAGTCCAGTCAGTTTGATTCCTTCAGGTGCAGGGAGACATGGTTTGTGTGACCAAAAGCTCCTGTTCTCTGTGAGGATTCCTCCACCCAGGAAATAGAATGCAGCACTTCTGCCTCTCCTCAAAGCTCCCCTAAACTCAGAGTCATCCCCAAAGAAATTCTGGGACCACTCACAGAGCTTCGCTGAATGAGCCTCATCTGCTGGTACCAGCTTGTTTTGGGTCACTTGTAGCAAAGTTGATTCCACCATGTCTTTGGGTTGTGGCAGCCTCCAGAGGTTGCAGTCACTTAGGTACTTACTCAAAAATGTACTGAATGAAGCTGTCCAAGTGGTGGGCATTCTTCTTGAAGTTGTGCTCCATTACTTCATACTTCATGTCAACTGTAACTGATTGTATGGAAATTCTACCAAATTACTCCTTGGCCTAGGGCTTTTTTCCTTCTAATTCATAGTTTCTTCTTGAAATGTTTCTTGAAAAGTTTCTTCTTGGTGATGCCAGAGCCCATTTTTAAGCGACTGATTCTTTTACACAGTCAGCTAAAAGCGTTGTCCAAAGCCATGCAAGGGAGCATGCATCTGTTCCACTTTCAGAGATAAGGAAAGGAGGAAAAGAGGAAGACAGGGAGGGAGGGGAGGAAAAGAGAGAGAAAGGGAGAAAAAGGAAAGAAGAATAGGAGGGAGGGTGGGAAGAAGACAGACTGAATGAAGAAAAAATAGATTGAAAGATGGAAGTAAAAAAGGACAGCTAAGTAGTATCTTTCAAATTTCACATTCTCAGCTGTACCAATAAGAGTTTCAGTCTGCTTATAACATCCTGAGGGCCACATCCACTCACAGAATTGCTCAATGCATAATATATGCTTTTAAGATAAAAACTAATGTGAAAGAGAGAAGTAATATGAGCTGGGGAGAAAGATCAAATAAGCCTAATAATTCTCCAATAAAAAAAAACATTTTTATTGTATTTTTCCACAGCAGTCAACATCCATGCCTGCAACCGTACTAGAAAGAGAAGAGGCTCCCTCAGCCCTACAGCAGTCCCACTCACTGCCTGCCCCATCCCTGTGTTAAGCAGTCAGTGCTGGAGGTGAGAGGGGCTCTGCACTCATGGTTCTACACTCTCTCATGCGCACACAGAGAGCAAAGCCCACAGCTCCAGCTGTTCAAAGCATTCTTTTCTAAACAGCCTTTTCATTTTAAAGTCTCTGAAACTCAAGACTCCCACACCATTATATTTCTTCTGCCTCCCATGAATGCCAGCATATACTTGGGCAGTGTTGGGCTGAGAAATGCATTCCTACCACCTTGAAGGAAAAGATTAATTTAAAGCCTCCCAGAATTCCCTACAATCAAAATACTCTCCAGCTATTACCATGTCTGAAACATTACAGTCAACTTCTCACTAGTAGTATTACAGGAATAAAATAAGGAATAGCATACACTATTAATTAATTAGTTTAGAAAATGCTATGCACCTTCTAGATGCTCAAAATAAGACAGTTCCTACCCGAAGACTCCAGTTCATAGTGTAATGATAGCACACTGAATAGAAATGAAAGCAAATGAAGAAAGCAAACAGTGAGAGGGGCACCATTAAAACACAAGCAAGATGTTCTGCATTGGCCAGTTGTAAAGCGGAAGGCAGAATAATAGCCCTTCTAGCACTGACTCATAGTACAGCTGTGATAAGAAATACTTTAAGATCAATTCAATCCACCATAGTATGATCTATCCGAATTACAGAGCCGTACAAGTCAGATATTTGTGAGCGTGCTACTCCTTGCGTAATTTGCACTTCAGCCCTAAGTGATTACTGGATCAGCCAGCTGACATATGGGAAATATTTGCACAGAGCTGTGACATGGGGAAGTTTGTGGTTAAAAATAAAAAATAAAAGAGAGAGAGAGAAGGGAAAAAAAGGTTAGTATAGAGACTGTGCCACTCCAGCTGAGCAAAGCCAAAGTTTCACTTGGAAGATTTCCCACCAGAACTTCCATCCTCTCAACAGTGTTAGCAAGAAAAGTCTTTTGCATTCACAATGTGTTGCTTTCACATGATGAAGGGCCTATTGCTGTGAGCAGCTAAGCATCTCTCTAAGAATCTCCCTATTCAAACACCTCTGACAAATGGAGACATTTACAGAATGAGAATAGAGCTGATGTCAGAACTCAGGTACTGAGAGCTCTAAGGGTGCCTCTGATCGCTGCCTGCCCCTCTGTCCTTCTCTGCTATGTGTGTTGAACTGATGCCATGACTCAGTTGGTAAGTGGCCTGCTTTCAGTGCTAGCAGAAGTAACACAAATTAACACATTGTATAAATGAGCTTGGCCATAAAGCCCTTTTAAATCCACCTGCATGATAATTACTTCTATAGCAGAAGAGGGTGAGCCCTAGCTTCATCTGCGCTTGCTGGGGTCATTGCCCTAAGTCTGGGTTGTTTTACTGAGATGCAAGATCTCATTCAATGATGCAAGATCTCATCCAATGAACTGCCAGCTCTGGGCCTGCCCCTGCCCAGCTCAGTCAGCTCACCTTACCAGCACCGCCACAGAGGAAGGAGCTGCCCACCTCCCAGGCCCAACAGATTTATGGTGCTACTGAGTCAGTCATAAGGAACTGCTTCTCATTGTGTGGCTTGCTTTAATACCAAGGAAACCACTCAAAAGTGTTTCTGAGCCCTTCACGATTAAAAAATAAATAAATAAACTTTAATATATTTTTTTTTAAATTTAAATTTTTTATTTAAAAAAAAAAAAAAAAAGATTCATATATGAGATGAACCAAACTAATTCATAGAAATGTACATCCTCTAACTAGGGAAAGTATTTTGTTACCATTGGTGTTACCAGCTTATGAGAACTGACAAGATCACAGCCCACGGTGGTGTGGCTGAATGCCTGCAGAAAGAAAAAGGCTTTTGTAAGTCAGCTGGAAAGAACTTCCTTATAGCGCTAACTTCTGTCTGCAATGGAAGAAACAGTCTACTTTCAAATGGGAATCAAAAAATGTTGCTAAAATATGTCTCTCCATCAGCCAAATGATAAAAATAGAAAATAAAAGCATGGTAAAGTTCATTAAATGTTTTCCATTCAGTTCTTGTAAGTAAAGGAGAAGACAAAGAGAATACAGTGGTATGAGGCAGCTTTGTATTAAAAGCCCTAAAGTACTGAAATTCAAATTTCTAATGCAGAATTTCAGTGAACCTGGGGAGAACATATCTTTAATATTAGCAATTAGGTTTAGAAAAACAACCTGGGACAATTTACCATAAGCTGGATAGCTGAGATACATACACACTCATATACACGTGAAGAAGAGAAATAAAAACCAATGAGTTTTTAGCCTGGTCTCAGTGAAAAGAAATTCTAAGATAAACATAGAAGAACAAAAGATACCAGGACTTGAAAGTAAAACCAAAAACATCTGTGTTTGATCTGAGCAAATGCAAACAAATACATTATAATCAAAGACAACATACTGAATAAGTCCTTCTAAGTGGTAGCTCCAAGATAACTAGAGAAGGGCTGACAGTTTAACATCTGTGGGGGAGTTCAGTGCTGTGTGACACTCCCACATGAGAGGAGAGAACTGTCACAATACAGAGGCATATTCGCTAGTCTGCCTTAGGATACCTCTGCTCTTCTGCTCTTGGTACCCAACTGGATTAGTAAAACCAACCAACATGGCCAACAACATAAGAATCACATCTCCTACTTTGGTTGGGTTCAGTTATTGCTATCGCTGTGCAGATTAGCATTGAAGGTAGTTTGGTACTAGAAAAAAGGAAGATACTAACAGAAGAGAAAGAGAAATCCTTTGGCTAAGCAACTCAGCACTGACAATATAGCCATTTTCTGCAGTTCTGTTTTCTGGCTTTGAAGTCAATTAGCAAGGACAGACATAGATCAGAAAAGACAGAGATATTCCTTATTTCACAACACTTATATTTTGAAAACTTAAAAATACCCTGCTGTTTTTAAAGTGAGTTTTAATTCCTGTCCCAAATGATGTGTAATTTTGCTATGTGCTGTTAAATGGCAGCCATGCACTGACACAGGATTGCTGTATGTCAAGGGTGAGAAAAATCAATGCACTACTGTGTGAGTGGTCTGTAGTGTGCTTTGAGAACCAACCAGCCAAAGTGCTCAGCATTTATTTCATTACACATTGTTATTGTGCAGAGGTGGCTATAAAGTCTGCAGGAATTAATGCCCCACGTGGGTTTCATCACAGGACCTGTGTGTGGACAGAAGGAGGCTCTGTCCCATCAGAGCCTTCCAGAGCACGTGGCAGAGGCATCCACCCCAGGGATTTTACGTTATTTACTTTGCTTCTTAAACAGAAATATCAACCAGTTTTCCACTGCTAGGCTAGCCTTCATCATGTGGGAAGGAAAAGAAGTAATTTCTCTTTAATATAAACTACACACAAGAAAAGTAACATATGAAAGCTCCTCTTTATCAATAATAATAATAATAATAATAATACATGTATGAAGTAACAACATAAGCAATATGCCTCTCATAATAATAGCTAATTAAGTAGTTTCCCCAGCAAATACATGTTTTTCAGTTACATCTGGGCAGGAATACATGATACCAAGAATTTTCCTAATCTGCATTTCCTCAGTTAATAAACTAGTCCTATATGACAGGTTCCAAGTCCTGACTGAAACAGAAACTCTACAACTGACAAAGTCCTTGCCCAAGCTCTTCGCTAGGTTTTAAGGAGTTTTACCTCCAGTATGAAAATGAATTGCTGTTAAAATATGATCATTCCTTTAGTACAAATCTTTAAGCTAGCACATGCCTAGACAATGATCCTTTAAAAAAAAAAAAAAAAAAAAAAAAAAAAAAAAAAACTGTCAAATAAACATACAACTTATCCTTCCTCAACTATTAATAAACAATGTAAATGTTTAATGTAAATTTGAATGTATCATGAACCCAACAAGGATAATATTCTGATCCTTCATAGAAATGAATTTTCAGTGATGGGAATATAAATCAGTGCACAGAACAAAGCAGTGGCATCCTGACCACACAAAGCAAAGGATAGGTTGCATTCTACTCTGGGAATCAGGTACATGAATGTAAAGAAACTTCAACTCCTGTATTAGAGATGAGTAATGAACATCAAATGGTTACCAGCCCAGATTTCTATCATCTATCCTCTTTTTCTCTCTTTCCTCTCCTACTTCCATATGGCTTCTCCACATCTTTCTGCTATTTCCCCCTATTCAACTATTGTGCTCAGCTTTCTTTTCCAATAATAAGCAGAAGGAAAGCCCAAAAGTGGATTCCACTTGAAACCTTTTAAAAGGTCATTTCTTTATATCTTCATTTTTCCTTTTGCAGAACACAGCAGAAAGACATCAGCTCATAAACCCATGTCTGAACTCCAAAGACCACTCTAGCTACAAGCTAGACCTGCTGTCACTGCACTCCTCCACCATGTAACCACTATCAAACATCCCAGGAAATTGCCAAGAGATAGATCACATGCCAGAGGAAAACACATTGGAGTGAAAGATTCACTGATTACCTACCTGTTCTTAGAGCCACCTTTAAAATGCAGGGCTTCTGGAAAGAACTTAGACTTATTTTTAAGAGGGGATTGGGGGGGGGGGAAATGCAACCCATAAGCCCTTTGAGAGAAGGAGAGAGGTAGAAAGAGATAAACAGGGGTAGGGAATTCAGGATATTTTAAATCTTTTCCTGTCCTTTTTTTTCTCAAGAATTAGCCTTATGCCTGACTACATTCATGGATACAGATTTAAAAATAGCTGGGTGACTTCCTGGCTGAGGGAAACAGAAAGATATAATTCAAGTTTATTGGCTGCCTAGCAGACATTACATTCTGTTTTCCTCCTTCACACAAAAAATTGCCTGTACATACACAGCCCTAAATGTGAAAGTTACATTCAAATTCACAACATACTTGTTCAGTTATTTGGGTGCCCAGTGGTTTGAGAAAGCCGCCGCATATTCCATCAAATCATACCCAGCTCTTCAGATAAAATACTACTGTAAGTGGTCAGATACTTTACCACTCAAGTAGAGACTGAATTCACTGTTTTCCATTGCATCAGCATCCATTCATTACTGCATCATATACAGTATTTGTAAAGAAAAATGTAATGTCTCTTGGCTTTTTTATTTCGTAACTCTATCACTAGGGGACTTGGGAAACTGCTGAGCTAGGAATCATGCAATACTGTGTATTGGAATTTAATCTGAAACAGGCTAGAAAGGACAAATGTGTACACCATCACACTGCAAGGTCCTACCCGGGCCCTAGGATTTCACATCCCCAGAAGGTGTCCAAGTGAGCAAACAAACTCGCAGCTAGAAACAGTAACTTAATCCCCTCTTCCAAGCACATTTTAGCAACATGTGGATGCCACTAAGTGGGTCACAAGAGATAAGTGACCACACAGGACAAAATGAGGCTCATCAGAACAGTTGTAACTGAGTAAGACCCAAACCAAAGCAAAACACACCAAACCAAAACAAACAAACAAACAAATAGTTGGAGTAAAAAAAAAGAATAGCACACTGAGCAGCAGGCATCCTAGTACAGGCCTGGTGGATCTCAGTGTAGCTGATTTTACCTTGTATAAAATGCAATTTGAAAAAGGATGTGTGATTTCAGCAGAGCCCTCAGCTTTTACTGAGTGTACAAAGAGTTAATAGGACACACAAAGGAGCATTGCACAGAGCTGTTGTCGGCACAACACCAGAGCTTTCAGATGGCAGGGACAGGGGGGGGATAAGTCCTTGAATGAGAAACCTACACACTTTATACAAATACCAGTTAGTAATAGAAAGTAAGAAATAAGGTCCACATCTTTCTGAAACCAAATGGCTTTCAATGGAAACACTGCACACAAAAATTTATAGAAGCAAAAGGGTGACTCACTGCTTGCATGTTGAGTTTATTTAAGAAATGCTTGTCTTACTTGCAGAGTTACATTTTAAGTAGGTGGTCTCCCCTTTTTGAATGAATATTATTTGCTTCCTTTTCTCAGGCAGCTACACAGCTTATAAAATGTTAGGGTTTGTTTCCAAGTGTTGCCATTCCGCACTGTTTAAATAGCACTGCTCTAGAGACCAACACACTTTGAATGCATTACCCACCCAGACTACCAGTCATTAACCAGCAGCTGTGTCCCAGCCTCCCGCAGAGCAGAGGAGTTGGGAGGATCCAAACTGCAGTGTGGGATCTACTGACCCACGTTGCTCCTCATCTGGTGCTCTTACACAGGAGGTGAGGCCGCTGCTTCAAACACACCTCATCACCTTGCTTTGCTTCATTCCTTGTGCTTTTCACCGGGTGACCTTTTCAGTCACCTGCACATTTTGGTTTAGAGGTCTTTGTTTGTTTTCTGAATAGCTCATATTTGTGGCTCTCAAGCATGTGCCCTTTGACTCCACCTTCCCAAAGGACAGTCATTTTGGTCATACCTACTTGCTTTTGCTAAACCACAAAACAACACTTTGAGTCTCTCAATAAGGTGGTTACTTCTGCTGCTAAGCTCCAGACACAGAGTGCTTTACACCTGTTGCTATTGTGTTAATTCTCTTTGGAGATGTTGTACTTCTCAATGCTCGTTTCACTTTAGGCATAAGTGGGATAGATATCTTCCATATTTGGTCAAACCAAAGGAAGGTTTTCTCTTTCCACTCTTCAGGAATGATTTATGGGAGGCAACTTTTCACTGTAGAATGCCACATAAGCAATAAATGCCTATTTTTATGATTTGAGGTAAATTAATAAGGGTCCCACACACCACCAGTGATGCCACTGGGTATCCTGGGTGTCCTCCAACAGCAAGGGCACCTCTTTCCAAGGGCACACAAGTCTTTCAAAGGTCCTGCATGATGCCTGTCAGTCCCACACAGCTGTTTCATACACCTTAGAGAATTCAAATAGCATAAGCATTGATCTGTATTATTTACATAAAGAAATTAGCTTAAAGATCCCTTATCCCAAAGAGTAGATTAGGACAGGGCTCAATAGATGAGAGATGAAGGAGTAACATATCATCAGGGCAAACCTATACATGCAAGACCACTGAGAAAAGAGCAGTTTGAGACAAAAGACATTGGACCAAAGAACAAGGCTGTTTCTTGATAGCGAGTGTGAACCTCAAGGGAAATAAAGTATATATAGTGTCTAGATGGAGAGATTTTTGATACTTTAAAGCAAAGACAGCAGAAACTATGGCTAAAATGAGTCAGCAGCAACAGCTTTCAGTCAGAAACCTTCTGTAAGTGGTGGATATTTAAGATTTGAAAAAGTTGCTTAGAAAACAGGCGGGATCTCCATGATCTTATGTTCTGTGTGTTACCTATACACACACACACAAAGAATGCTTTTTCTTCCTTGTCCTTCAAATGAAACATAAAATCCAAAGTGAAAAGCACATGCACAGTATGACAGTTATAAATTAAGGGACCAAACTTTGCATTGAACAAATCCATGACAAAACGGGAAATTCAATCCAAAAACCTGCAATCCACATCAACAGTGTTTCTATACAAGAGCAACCCATCTCTCTAATACTGAGTACACACACATATATAACACCCATCTAAGAGACATGATTAGAAGATTGAAACTATTCTCAGGTATGCCAAAGGATTTCCACTTGAAGATAAACATTGTTTCCAGATAGCTTGAATCACCACATGCACACTTTAAACAGTGATTCTTGTTAGCAATTTTGTGTACAATCTTCAGATATCAAATTTATGTTTAGGAGTACTAAACTTAATTACACAAATTAAAACCCTTGCACTGTGTCTCACTCCAATATATAATAATACTTTCTATTGAATAATATTCTAGAGAAGTTTAACCCATTTAAAACTGGTAGGGTTAAGGCTGCAATCTGTCCATCCTGATTTTTCTGACAGGCAGATCATCTTTGGCTTGCACTGATTTCAATCAGAGCTGCACTCCCTTGGTTTGTACAAAAATTGCACACTCACGTAAACATAGGAATAGCAAAGTAATAAGTATAAAACATGTTTTATACTTATATACCTTAAGGTCTATAAACATATACATATATATAAAATACATATACATATGTAAGGCAGAAGAGCTGAAATATCTACATATTCCAGTAACTAAAACTGATCACTCTTTATATTCAAATTGACACTGAGAGGGAAGTCTTGTCATGTGTTTGCAAACAGCTCTATTGGTAGCTGTGGAAAAGCCGTCAGAGGTACCTGGCCTTCTGCTGCTGGGTCACTCTCTTGTGGAAGATTTTTAGCCAGTTCAGCCTCCCACTAATAACAAACAGATGTACTTAATGCTACTGAATGTAAATATTATTCTAACACACTTCTGCCTAGTTTTCCGTGAGGCCCTATTTTGAACCATACATGCTTGTGAATCCCCCTGCCCAAGGGTTCTGCAGGTGGCCTATCTCATGGTGCCATTAGAAAGTTAATTACCTGCAAGGGAAGTTTAAACAAGTTGTTCCAAAAGCAGTGGAACTAATAAAGCCTGGTTTCCTACAGACCTATGGCTTGCATCATTCTCCCCTCAATCCTGGAACAACCCTTCTCCATATTCCTTTGATAAATTCCCCTCCTTGCAACCTACTGCCCCCATCTCTCCTCCATCTATCAGCTGCAGGTCAAGCAGAAGGCAGCACACACCCTGCTTGTTTCAGAGTGTTCCGTGTGCTGCTGGCTGCCCAGATTGTGCAAGCTTACTGGTTTCTGGTCTGTATTCTATACTGATTTTTTTCCTTCCATCAGTGAACTCAAGTCCTTCCTACCCTCAATTTATTTCACAGTACACAGGAAAATAATTATTCCAAAAACAAAAACAAACAAACAAACAAAATAGTGGCATCTTTTATCAAAATTGGCCAGAAAATCATTTGTTGTTTTTTGTGTTGTTTTTTTTTTTAATTTTGGAACAGATTTTTTTTCCTAACGAAACTCAAAGTATGATCTTACTACATGCATTCCCTTAGAAATTCAGCCTAAAACATTTCCTGCTCTCAGGCCATCTGCATACATCTCCCTGTTAGTTACAAGGACTTTTTTCTCTCTTTCTAGCAGAAAATCTTTGAAAACATTCCAGTCACTGTCTCCTCTGGTCCTTCATTTCAGGTGTACTTAAAGCTACAGAAAGATAAACCTATCCTTACCAAAATGCACTTATTATCACTTAGCACTAAAATTAAACTGAGAATTTTGATCTCTCACTGCCATGAAGAATGAGATCACGATCTGAGCTGCTCTCTGATCATTGAACTCTTCAGGGACTGAAGTGTTTTATTTCCTGTTGATAAGCTTGTCCCACAGCTCTCATGGCATCTTTTCTTCAATAAGCAATGGTCTGAAAGTGTAATTTTCTAGGACTTTCCATCCAGTCCTGCCTTAGGACTGATTACAAGCACTATAGGTCTGCAAGCTACATAGGGCAGACTTCCTAGATCCTCACTCACAGAGAGATTAGAGTTTTACAAGAAAGACCTTTCCTAACAGCAAAAAAAGCAACAATAATGTACCTCTTAAAATAGCACCTGTGGACCTGGCCCAGCCCATCCAGGGATATTTTTCTATCACTCTGTAACTATAACACACATGTATATTACTATTCCTGGGCCTTCTGGGCCAGTTCTGATTAATGTTTCCCCAGGACACAGCGCCTTGCAAGCCGTGAATCATTTTGCTTGATTTTGTCTGCACTTTTCCATGTCAGCAGTTTTCCTGCCCCACCGCATGATGACAAGAGCAGCACGCAGTGTTTGTTGACTGCCAGGCATTGAGCTGGCTGTCACACCAGCATGAGAGGCAATGGAAACAGATCCACTTTGTTTAAGGATGTGCAGTGATTTCATAGACCCACTCTCTAGCTCCATCTGCAGAAACAGCAAACCTCCCTTCCCAAAATAATCCCCATGTCAGATTCCCCAAAGGGTAAGGGAACATTTGAGGCAAAATTGTTTTACCACAGGGCAGTGGGATGCAGCCAGCAAAAGCCTGAGTGGTGACTACACAGTTATAACACTCCACTGTAATACCCATCTCTGCAGCCTGCTCACATCTGAAGAGCTTGACCCCATAACATCAGAATTTCCCCATGACACACTTGGCCTCCCCAGCACACTTACATTGCCTTCATTAATGAGCACACAGCTGCTAATGCTCTTTCCAGTGCCCATCAGAGTTGTATCAGCCTTGCCCTTTGAATCACTCCCCCTTGGTTGCCCCCATTTTGATGTGTTGCTGACTCCACAGCGAAGCTACACCCTTTTTTTTTTTTTTTCTGGTGGAGAACATGTTAACTACTTTTTCATGACAATAGTCATTAAAGATCTATCATGAGTCAAGCCTTCGGTCAGGACTTTGTTTACTCTGTATGAGAGTTGCAATGGAACTTGTTCCAACTTTATGCATCCATCTTACAGCTGATGAGAGACATAGAGAGAATTTTGTTTTGACCACCCAAAATAAACACTTTTGAGAAAAGAGATACAAAGTAAATAGTAAAAAAGACTTTAAAATATTAAGAGGAAACTTGGAATGCCTGAGGACATTACATACTGTCTTTCCACTTTATGAGATTAATTTCTTTTCAAACTCCTCATTAAAATGTAAATTATCAAATAAACATCTTTTTCAGTAATTACTCACAACTTGAAAAACAGAGGGATGAAAATGCTAGAGTGAACTGTTAGAGGAAAAGGAAGTTAAGATTCAAATTCAACTTAGTGCCTATCCTAGCTGAAATGTCATGTAGGGTGTTGTGTGGAAATGAACTTGCAGACACCAGCACAGAAAACCTGTATAGCAGCCATGGAGCTTTCACTGTGCTGGGTGTGGCAGAAGGACAGACCTGGGGCAGGATGCACGCTCCAGCCAGGGAAACATCAGCTCTAAATAGTACCAGTTCCTTGCTCTTGCCTGCACTCAAATGCATACATATTGTGATCTAGCAAGCAAACAAAGCAAAAGTGTGCTTCTTTACAGTATTTTCCCCTGTCCCTCTCCACTTCTTCAAGGAATGAAGAGGAGCCAAGGAGAGAAGGAGGCTAGAAAATAGATGAACGCCTAGTTGTTCTCTGTGAGGGCAGGGATAAAGAAACAAACAACTCACATTACTCATAGGAGGGGGTGAAGGGAAAGAGAGCCAGTCTGGACAAGCTGGATTTTCCTGGCTCCAGCAACCTCCTCCTGGATTAATATATTGAGCCACTTCACACCCATCACTTCTTTATCTGAAATATGCTGTCCACCCTCCAGCAGTTCTTTTGCCTTCCCTCATAGTTCTAACCTTCTTAGAGGAACCAAGAAGTCCTGAGGCTCAACAGAGAAGGGAAAATGCTCAGGAGTCACAAGGCTTCAGGGACTCCAGTGCCATCCAGGAAAGAGATGAGAATAGCCTAAATACTTGGACGATGGGAGTTCTGGTGTAAAACTGGCAACTTTCCTTTTGGCCTGCCACAGACTTTGTTGTGGGTAACACACAGCAGGCTGTTAATCTATGCAGAGAATAAGTAAAGTAAAAATAACATCTCTACTTACTGCATCAGACTCAAAACTTGAATGGCGGAGTGGCAAACTGACAATTCATAGAGGGGACTGAATAGTTTTGGCAGGCATTTAACATTTTTTGAATGTTTTTAACCTCAAATATTTGACTAATACCGAGAGAAAGGGACAAATTTCATATTTCATCTCCATTGGTTTACACTGCAACTTAAATTACTCCCCCATATTATCAGAAAGACTGATATCACCATCCATTTGCTTGTGTTCTCCAGTAACTATGCAAGCTATCAAAATGAGAGCACAAACAATCACAATTTTAACTCTGCAAAATCACAGAACAGTGACCACTGGAAAATGGGAAAGACTAATGTTCAACCATCAGACAACTTTACAACAGACTATTAGAAGGGTAAGCTGAAATTGGAATATAACAATTGGGATGGCCAATGGTGTTTGAGTTATGTTGGAAGACAGCTTCCTCTGTCACTGAAAATACTCACAGGGGAAGGTTTAATGTAACTCAGTTTTAATTCACCTCTGATTTTTCATAGAATCCTAAAATTGTGGAATCATTAACATTGGAGAAGTCCTCTAAGATCAAGTCCAACTGTCAGTCCATCCCCATCATGCCCACCAGTGCCACAACTCCAAGTTTCTTAACCTCCACCTCCCTGAGCATCCTGCTCCAATGCATCACCACTCTTTCTGAGAAGAATTCCTTCTTAGTATCTAACCTGAACATCCCCTGTTGCAGCGTGATGATACCCTGAGGAAAAATGACCTGACTATTTGAGACAGAGGTGAAGGAAGCATTGAATACCTCAGCCATTCCCTCATCTTTGGTGGTGATGTTCCCTACCACATTTAATAAAGGATTAAATAAAAGGAAAATTGGCTTTCCTTTTGTTGTTAATGTGTTTGTTAAAATATTTTTTGTTATTTTTATAATGGCAGCCAGATTAAGTAAGTTCTAGCTGGGATTTTGCCTTTCTAATTTTCTCTCTGCAACAGAGACAGAATTCAGAAAGCAATCCATATAGTCCAAGTCAGTTCTAAAACATAGCAGCCCAAAAGTGAGAGGAGGGAAACCAGAGTGAATACAGACAGAACTTTGTCATAAGTATTGCATAGGTAGGACACAGTCTGATCCACCTGATCAGATCACCTTGGCTTTCTGTAGCACCATTCTCCTGTGTTCAACAAAACAGATATCAAACATCCATGTCTCAGCAGCCTGGCAGAAAAAGAGAAGGACTAATCTCTTTTATCTTCTGCCAATCTAAGCATTGGTACATGATACTCCTTAATGTCTGAAGTGACTTCTGGCATCTACTTTGAGTATGAAAATTTCTCTCCCAAATGCAGAGGCCTTGAGTCAGTCATAGGCAATACACAGGAGCACTAAAACACCTCTCTGTCTCCTCTGCTTATTAGTTAATAAATGTCTTTGGAGACCAGGTCCATTTCTTCAGACATAAATTATTCATTGAGGACTTTGAGATCCATTGGTCTGCAGTAAAGTTAGTCCTAAACATGTGGGCCTTCAAAAAATATGCCTGAAGTTCCTAAGTCTCTGAGTTGGCTTCTGTAAAGTGTTTCCTTTTAGTTAGGCAGACGCAGATCAGCAGGCAAAGGTAAATGAGTTTGCATTAGTTTTGTGCGTGTGTGTGTCTGTCTCTCTGCAGAGGAAATAAGAAGAAAAGCATCCCTCTTCTACCCACAGATTTCAGATCTCCTCTCCTGCACACTCTGTTCTCACTACTAGTTGTGTTACATCATGGACAGAGATCTCACCATGGACAAAGGCTTTCTGTTTAACAGTAGGATCCCATGCAGAAGTTTTTCACCATTCCTCCATCATTTACAAGGTAGCACATGGACCTAGTACTAGCAAACACTCAGACTTTATTACTGGGCCTCTACTCTTTCACAGGTTGATGCACTGCAGCTATTAGTCCATGCTGAGAACATTAGCAATGCACTTTCCAGAAAAAGATAATCTTAGTCATCTTTCAGACTGGAGCCTGGATGAAGCAACTTGCAGTAGTAAAAAACTTAAATGGCTGGAGCTGGCCGGTGACTGAAAACAAGAGAATTCACAGACAAACTCCTGGCCCTGCTAAAAGCAGTGAGCAAAGTCTTGCTGATTTCAGTGCAGGCCAGATTTCACCCTAGAGGCAAAGCCAAGCATTCACATTCCTCCTGTAAAGAACCCAAATTCTCTCAGCTGAGGGTAACCTCGGTGTGCAAAAAAACAGCCCTGTATCTAACATAATTGCTTTTATCTCCAATAGCATAGCAACTGGCCCAGAAAAATGGATCGAGAGGCTTGTTAAATGTTAAACAAGTTACACTCTTCTGTCTCTCCCCTATGTTTCCTCCTGTTTATTTTAAAAGGGAGCTTTTTAATCCAAGAACCTAATTTCCCATCCTGCAATGTTTCAAGTAAGTGAGTTATGGGCCTCACTAGGCCGATAAAATACTTACAGGATTTCTGAATTAGCTTTACCTTTTCTAAAATCATCAATTCTTAAAATAAAGTAAGAGGAATATCCTGTGGAAATGTGTTCTATCAAAAGGAAAAAAGAGTGCTCCTATATTTAGTCCCATTCAATACAGACAGTTTCAAAGCAAGACTGTAAAGTAAAACTCTTAGACAACACTATATAAACACATTGTTTAAGCTACATTCTGGATCTGATTAATTATAACAGGAGATCAAATGTTAACAACTTAAGAATCTTCACTCCCATCTACACATATGGGGTACTTTAAAAAGTACTATAATTTCAGTGTAATAAATAAGAGCTCTCACTTAAATTATACAAGAAATATCTTTTGGTTTCTTTAACATGAACATACAATAGAGAGTTTTTGTTGCAGGATTTTTTTTATAGAAGTTGCCCATATATGGCATATGAGAGAAACAAGGAGGAAAATTATGTCCTTTGTAAGAACATTTAATTCACATTCTTGTTCTGTTTTCTGTACAGCAGTTATGCTTATGACAGGTATGCATTCCTGTACTGCTTACAATGTGCTTTTATATGAAAAAAAACATTCATATTCATTCTTAGCTGAGAACACATCTTGCTTTGACATGAGTATTACAGTAATCCTTTTTCTTAACATAACAAAACAGGCCAACTTTCTCAGTATTTAAAGTCCAAATTCGATTTGTATCCTTACCATTTTGCTTCCAGTTATTATTCTCAAATACTGGAAAACTTCCACTAAGCTCTAAATCTTAGAAAAATATATTGAATGTTTATTGCCTGATAACAATTACAGCAGTTTTCAGTATAATCACCATCACCACATCCTGTAGTCACCAGTTAAAAGAAGGGGAAAAACCATCTCCTGTCCAAATTATGACACAGACAGTCCAAGCTCATTCCAGATGATAGAGAACAGAAAGGCAAGCATGTGATCCCAAGCTACCAGTACAGAGCTTTTATATGCCATATATCACCTTATAAAATTCAATAATGGAAGTGAATCCTCTATTTGAGGTTTTATTTATTTCCATTTTTCCTTCCCTTTCCTAAAATTAGTCATAGTGAGCCAGAGCTTCATCTTGAATTAATAGTTAAAGTGATAAACATTAAAATGGGAGAGTTACAAGGAAACAAATGTCCAGGACGTTGGCGAAATTATAGCTGAATTAGAGTTGAATTCTACCCACACAGGTTTTCATGGGGTAGGATCAGATTCCTGTTCGAAATGAGTTTCGCAATACACACAGGAGTCTGGCATCAGCCAGCAACCTACATCTTTGCCAAGGGCCCAGCAGTACTCAGACCTTGAATGTGAGTGAATTCAGACTATGAAAACCATGGCAGGATGAAAGCTATTACTCTTGTGTCAGTGGAATGTTTGAATCAGAAGTAAGGCAGGATTTTTATCAGGTGTGTCACCACATCATTATATTGAATCAAATATATGTGATGTTTATTATGCTGCTGTATCCACTCTCAATTTACAAATGGACATCAGAAAGCAAACGGTGATCTTAGTTATTCTGATGTCTGGTGCAAAAAATAAAGGTTATTCTAGAATTCAAAATGACCACTTTCCAGTAATATCCGTTGTACATCTATCCCATTTCACAGCAGGTAAATCAAAGGAAAAAGTTTTAACTTTCTGGAGCAAATACAAAGCCAGTTCTAAGTACAAACAGCCACTGAACTTCTAAAAGCACTCCACATCAACAACAAAACAGCTAATTAGTCCAAAATAGAATGAAAAGTCAAGGTGTCAAAAATGTTAATAAATATTAGTGTTCTGGCTAAATGAATGGCTCATGCTGAAACACTTGCTGTTTGATCTGCTATATATGTCAACTTTTTCTCTCACAGTTCTGGTAAAGTTACAAAACAATCCTACTTTGCATTGGAAACAAAACACACACACACAAAATCTTTTACTTGGAAAATGGTTAAAAAGAGGGGAAAGCATTTAAAAAAAATACAGTACTCAAGGCAGCCTTATTCTTTAGGTAAACTCACCTTCTTTCCATTCTATTCCATGGCTCTTTAACAATAAATGCATAATCAGAATATATCTAGCGAGCTGCAAAGGTCATTTCCAGAAACTAGGTAGCTTATTGATGTCAGAGCTCTACAGAGCAGTGGCTTGGCTTAACAAACTGCTGTCTGTCCTGGCTCAAGCCTGACATCACCCCTGCTCTATGAACTCTCCCGCTTGCCTACTCTCCTCTAAGACATCCCATTGCACTGTGGTAATATAAGGTTATTATCTCATCTGATATGTGATTTTTGTTTCAGGACCTTCATTATCTTCTTTGCTTGGAGATACCTTTGTTACCAGTTTCCCTTGGGTCTATGGGTGGGTTCCATACTTTCTTTAGATGTTAACCTGATGGTTACACTTGACCATGCAGTTCATAGAATTCTTCAGAATAAAAGGATGAAGACATACAAACTCAGGACTTTGGGTGCCCTGGTGTGCTCCATCTTGCTGCTAGGGAAAACAATTTGCTGTAGGTCGGATGTGACAGTATTATTCTTTAGCTTTGGCCAACTAAGAGCATATACATAATTCCACATAGTATCATTTCCTCCAAGGTTATGCCTAATATTTCAGATACATATCACACGGTTATGATGAGCTGTGTAAGAAACAAGTATGAAAGATTACAATGATGACAGTAGTATTAACTACTTGAAAAAGTAATTTTTTCTACATTAATATATTTCAACAACATATCATAATGGCATGGCTCTGAATTACCACTCCAAAAAAAGTAAACGGATACTCCTGTGCATAACTGCTTTTGTCTAGAATTCCAAATGCATGATTTCTCTAACAAAAAGAGCAAGTAATAACCCACCAAAATCTTAGATAGTGTTTCTAAATACGCCTCTGTGTCTAAGGAGCTTAAACTTGTAACTTTTGGATTTGCAATTAAGCAATAGTGAAAATGTTATGTATATAACAAAATGTATATGTTATGTATATAACTAAAACAATTAACAAAAAAATTGAAGGGGCGTCACATTCATTATTTGAAGTGACAAAGGTACCAACTACTAAAAGACTTGAACTAACTGGTATTAACCTTGTATAAAACATTCGCTCTTCTAATCTTAGCTCAGGATTAACCAGTAATATCAGTCAAAGGAAGGAGACTGAAATTTGGAGAGTGGTTTCTTGGGAGATAAATGAGTAGTATGAGCTTATGGAAACAGATCTGGATTTTTTGCTTATGTAAGGGGTCAACCAGAGGAAAGCTGTAATTCTAGGTTAAAGGTACAAACACATGAAACAGGTGCTGCCTTCCTCCCTGTCAGCTAACATAACAGCATTTCTCACGCAGTAGTTTTTTTGTCTGCTGGTGGTTTTCAAGTGACTTGAAGAAGGATCAAGCCCTAATTTCTTACTCTGGTGCAGAAATTCATGGAAAAGACCCAGGCCTCTAGGTGACTGCACCTATGACTCATAGATAACAAGTCCCCTTCTCTTATTCTCCCTTCCCTGCATTGCCAGCAAGAACATACCCCTTCTGCAGTTAAACCCAGAAGTTTTGGCTTCCATGTTTCAAGGACAAGACAAGGTAGAGGGAATCCTTTGACTCTGTATGTTCAGAGGTCCTGTCAAAAAGAAGATGAGTTAGCTTAGAAGGCATAATTGGTGTCACTCCACCACCATCCAGTGTGCCCAGCCTTTATGTGCACAGCACAAATAGCTCAAATAGGATCAGAAATGATGACCCATGCATAGATATCACCCAATGAGCACACAGAAGAGTGTAATTAATCAAGATGTGAGGTCTCTTTATATTTGGGGATCTCTTGCAGGTCTTGTGAACAGAAGAGGTGACAGGACCAGGCAGCTGAGTGTAAGCAGGCTCAGCAGGGAGGGTGAATTCAGTCAAAACAAACAGATCCATTGTGCCCATCGCTGCAAGAACCTAGAAACATACAGGTACTTTAGGACACAAAGTGCAGTTCTCATTTCATGTTAAAAGGCACTCTTTCACTTTGTTAGACCTTTGGGTTTAAAAATTCATAATGGCCTAATGACCATTGCTTGGTCTGAGCTAGGCCAGATCAAAATGACTTCATCCTTTCTTTAAGTGGCTTAACCCAAGGAGTGGAGACTGAATGGTTTCCCAGTTATAGAAGAGATCTCATTCACTGCCCTCATCCAGTATATGATCCTTTCAGGAGAGGCATGATTGACACAAATTTTGAAAGAGTTATAATTGTTAGATGCTGCTTTTTAGGGGAACAAACTGCGGAGGATCAGTAGAATCTGCTGGAACGTTTGTGTCTCAATATAAATATTTTGCTGTTATACATGGACTGTCATTAACTTCTATGTGAATGGAAGTTTCACGAATTAATGGAAGTTCTCCCTCCTTCAGAAAATAAAAATAAACAGCCATGGGTGAGCCAGTGTAAAAATTCACATCATAAGCAACAGAGCTCAATGTGTTAAAAACCATTAATCATGCTGAGGTCAACCAGTGATTTACATATTTCCTCCCCAAACTCTGTCTTGCGGGTGATCTGTGTCCTAACAGGTTTTGTATTGCTGAGTTGTAAAGCGGTCCTGATGAATTGTTTTTGGCACTCAGTCTAAAGCTTTGAAAGCCTGAGTCCTTGAAAATAAAAAGCAGAGCCTTCCTTTAACATTAGTCTTGGACACCACATTGGAACACAGTCTGCATTGTACGCATAACAGGAGAACAGCCTATGGCCTGTACATATTTTTGGCTGTGACATCGTGGGGAGTCAGAAGGCTATCAGCAGTGTCATAAAGTAAAGCCATTAGGGAAACAAGCATGCTTGAAGGGAAGGCTATTAATATTAACTTTATTCCTCCTTCATTCTGTCACAGCAACTGTGTGACTTGTCAGGATCCCTCCAGTTCCCACCATCAGACAGTGACCCAGTCCATCTTCCCTGCTGTTCTGCTTTGCCCACTGCCTTTCCTTAAGTTCTCACTCTCGTTATTTTCTTCATGTTTTGACAGAAACATGTCTTGCTCTCCTGCACTGTGTGAAAAAGAAAGGCACTCTGGCTTCCATCTGCTCTCCTGCCTTTTGTACAGTTGCCACAAAAACCTATATTGAATTCTTCCCCACTGATCTCATCCTTCATTCAGTTCTGTATGGCTTCTCCCTTTAAGTTATACCTTTCCAGGTACAGTGAAGGATATCCCCTTATCTAGTGTTCCTACCTCCCATTCAAGTGGTCTTGTTCTACCTTCATATCTTTCTATTTTCACCTGCTTTTACAAACTCTTTGCTATGCTTCTCCTCTTCATATCTAATCTTCCTTTTCTTTTTGTATTTCCTCTATACATTCAATGCATTAGACAATAATATCTTTCCTTTTCTTTCCCAATTCCATCAAAGGATCCAAATACTCATGCTCTACCTCTACCTTTTCTCCATATGCTTCCACATCTATGTAAACTGGCAGTCACTTCTATCTCCACTACCTCTCCAGTCTACAACTCAATTACAGAGCTGCTTACAGGAAAAAAACAAGTATTGGTTGGTCTTCCACTGTGTAAAGAACTCATCCCATAATCTATTATCTCCATCAAGCTTTCACATTCTCCAATTGTTTTTAGGAGCAATATTCGCTGTGGCCAAGTTATACATCTAGTTAATGTCTAAGTCTTCCTCTTGCTTTCTTTTTCTGTCATCAAAATACTACTTTTTTTATTAATCAACAAAATCTTTCATCAAGTATCTATTACTTCATGTTGTTGTAGACTCCCCTAATTTTCTGCCATTTGTTAAAGAGCTTTTGGTCAACTCTTACCTCAAACCACTCCTCTCCTGGAGTCGGTGCAGGCTTCAGCATGAAAATTTGAATAAGTCATTTATATGGAAATTCTGCTTTTTGGCAAACTGACCTTCAGGTATTACATAGACCCAATAGGTGGAAGTAGGAAAATACTTTGTCTCTCAAATAGAAATGAAGAAGTTTCAGAGTGGCTTGACAGAAAAAGAACAATTCACCATTACCTTACAGTTCCTTCAGGAAACAGAACATAACTGCAGTTCAATTGGCAATCCAGAAGAAGTTCTTGAGCAGACTGATATTAATGTTCATGCATGAAAGAGACAAATTCATCATGTAACCCCTGTCAGAGGAATTTTGATTCTGCAGTTGGTACTTCAGTCCCACATTCAGTAAATAAGCACCACTCTTGGATGCCCATTGTTTGGTGGTTTTTTTTTGTTTCATAAAATCATAGAATCACAAGGTTGGAAAGGACCTACAAGATCATCTACTCCAACCATCCTCCCATTACCGTAGCTACAGCAAACCACTAAACTATCTCGTAGCTAGTTTGTTTTTGTTTTGTTTTTGCTATTAACTGAGAAATGTTACATTATTTTTTGGTGATTTTCAAAAGAAATCTGTATTTCATTGCCATATAGCGCCTGTTATTTGGTATGCCACCTCAACTTTACATGCATCCATGCCTCTATCATAATTCATTCTGACCTTCATAAGACCAGCCGGATCTTCCAAAGTTACCCACAATCAATAATGCAAAAGGACAACCCACTTACTTTCAGAAAAATAAACTGGATTTATAATAATAACCCCTTTCATGCCTAAAAATTAAAGTATTACTGCTGCCCCAGGGGTGAGAGTCTAGATGGCTTAACTCTCCAAGTTAACTTTTCATAAAGTTTGCAACTTGTACTGACAGATCATAGAATCACCAAGGTTGGAAAAGACCTACAGGATCACCCAGTCCAACCATCCACTAATGCTAACAGATGATGGAAAGCAGCTCAGCTGTCACCTCCACCAGTTCCCTCAGCACTCTCATCCAGCCCCATGGACTTGTGGCAATCCAGTTGCAGTAGCAGGTCTCTGACTGTTTTCTCCTAAATCATGGTGGGTTTTGTCTGCTCCCCAGCCAAGACCACCAGGTCAGAGAGTGGAGTACCCAGAGGATAACTGGTCTGACTTCTAAAGACAGATGTAAAGAAGGCATTCAGAACCTCTGCCTTTTCCTTATCCTCAGTGGTCACATTCCCAGCCTCATGCAGTAAAGAATGGAGATTCTCCTTGGTCCTCCTCTTACTGTTGCTATATTTCTAAAAGAGTTTCTTGTTCCTTTTTACCCCAACAGCCAGGTTGAGTTCAAGCTGAGCTTTTGCCTTTCTAATTCTCTCTCTGCACATCTTAACAACTTCGTATTTCTTCTGAGTTGCCCATCCCTTCTTCCACAGGAGGTAGATTCTCTTCTTCTTCTGGAGCCTTAAGAACAGCTCCCTATTCATTCACGTTGGTCTTATTCCACGCGGGCTCATTTTGCAGTGCAGAGGGACAGTCTGCTCCAACACCTTCAAGACTTCCTTCTTAAAGAGCGACCAGCTGTCTTGGACCCCTTTACTCTCTAAGACTGAATCCCAGGGGAATCCCCCTACAAGTCTTCTGAACAAGTCTGTTCTCCACTTGTTTTCTCCAAAGTCAGTCAGAATCTGTTCATTAATTTCAGCAGAAGGTGGATCAGGCAATTATTTTCTGAGATACTTGACTTCATTCATCATTGTTATCTATTATTTATTCTTCACCACTTCAGTAGGGTTGTGATTACAACACAACTAAACTAAACATGTCAGAGAAAGTTAAAATACTTATTAAAAAAACATAGCTCTTTTAATGAAATCATAGATGGCAACAACAATTTATAAGACAAATATTATCAGCATAAGAATTAAAACTTTAGTGACACAACTTTAATAAAATGCTGCTGTCTTTATTCCAGCAGCATTTTTTTAAATAAAATGTATTTAAGATATACAGATAGATTATTCATTCTAAGTATAATTTCACCTGTGATCATGAAAAGTAGCACTAACATATGGTTGTGATGATCACATAATTCATTCATAGGGTCACTGTTAGTTGTTTCACTTTTTGTTTGTCTGCTTATTTGTCCATGCCATGCGCTTTTTTGCCAGTAACTTCTCAGAAATAGTTTTCTATTCCATGCTTATAAATAGCTGAGCACAACAGGACCCCAATCCTGGCTACAGTATTCAGGTGCTTCCAGAAATAATTTATCTTCTAATTTTAGCACCATCAGCATTATTTATGGCTGGCCACAAGAACAGTCCCATTTAATTCTGCATTAACTAAAACTGTAAACAACATCGCTGTCAGTCCCTTGTTTTTATGATAGGAATTCTGGATTAAATGAATGCTTTAAGCATCACAATTCTCTCTCTCACGTATGAGAGAAAATGTTTTTGTATAGCCTCTCATGTCAATAAATAAACTCAATGTACCATTTAATTCCTCATGGAAAACAGTGATGGATGTTCCACCTCAAAATTGCTAAGAAGCACTATGTTAGCCTCTAACCTCAGCTGCCCCAGTATCTGCTGGGGGTAAGTGGATGCAGCAAAAAATTTCTTGGTCCTTCGAGCTTGCCAGTGGTCTGATTTAGAGCAGCCCACGTCACATCTGGCTAGCACTGACCCCAGAGGGCTGCCTGCCAGCTGGGATTTGCCAGAACATAGTGTGCTTTGGACATTCCCCTGTTCCCACAGTAACGTTCTTGTCAGGGGCTGCGGGGAATGTGCTAAGCAATGAGAATACCCAGCTGAGGAGACACGGCACTTTTCCAGGCAGAACAGAGGGGCTCAGACAGCCACCCTCTGAAGCTCTTTGCAAGAACAAACCCTCTAACTTCAGCATGGAAAGATCACACCACATTATACCAGTCATGGTCCAGAAGGAGAGGAGAAAACACTGCCTAGGAAGGCATTTCTATTTTAATTAATAGGATAAGCAGCATTAAGCTGTGACGGTAGTTGGAAGGAGCACTGAGGTAAGTCAAGGTAATAAAGATTTTAAAAGTTTGTGCTTACAGGGCAACATTCTACCTTGAATCAATGCTATGCAGGGTTTTACGTGTGTATTTATCACCATCCATCAGTTGAACATTGTATACACGTGCAGGAAATATTTTGAAGAGATGAAATATTTTTGCACTTTGTCTCTCTAAAACACCTTCCCAGGACAGGTCCAGACCCACATCCAGCCGTGTGTTAAAATATGGCTTTCTCAAACACAAACATCATTTGAACAAGATTTAAAAGCGAGTCTCTAATGACTGAGCACTCAAAAATCCCACCCAATATTAAACAAGGGCCCTATCAACCCTCTCCATGCATTATCTCCTGCTCCTTCACTTCCTGTCCCAAACCACTCTACAGGGCCACTCAGCAGCATCGGGCAGTTACCAAATTCCTCCCCCATCGATCACGCTTCTCCAGCACTGTGCTTCCGAAGCCGTGAATAGCTTTGCAAATCCCTGATGAAATGCGTAAAGCACTTCAGGGGGACAGTTGATAAATGAAAGCTCAGTAGAACTTTTTTGTTTAGCACAAGAGCTTAATGGAGCATGAGCGAGGTGGGTGGTGTGCACCTTCGATGGGTGGCAGGGGGGATGCAGAACAACCTTGCTGAGAAAAAGGAGGAGACAGAGACGGTAAACATGAAGCTGTGTGCTTCTGGAGAGATGATTTCTTAAATAAGTGTGTTCCAATATGCAGCCCGCATATTTTCTACTGCTTTGAAATTGCATCTGCTTCTTATAAGAGTAGGGTGATTATTATATAAGAAAAGCCTATTTGCCTGAGTATGTGGTTACACATTTTCTACTGACTTCACAAATTGTTCAAATTTCAGTATTTGTTGGCTTCATTATAAGCCAGTGTTATTACTGGCAGCTACTTTCAGGTATTAAAAAGATTTTTTACTTTTTTCTTATTGTTGCTCTAGTGTGGCATTAAGGATCAGAAACTCATCTGAGAAAGAGTAAAGGCTGAAAGGCCAGGACTCTACACCATAGCAAAGCATTGTATTTCAATTTTAAATCTCACTGAAGCAATTACATTTTGCTCTCCAAGCCAAGATAAAAGACCTCCCAGACATGTGACCAAGATCTCATCAGTTGGAGTTCTCTGGTTCAGACCAAATCCTGACTGATCACTGCGTTCATTGAAGGGACTCACTTTGGCCTTTACACTTTGCACACCTCCTATCAGAGTTACTTCTTGGCTTCTTTTAGGTTTGTTTTTTTTTCCTTTGTACTTTAATATTTTCTACTGATTTTTCCTGTGACAAAAAAGGAAGCACAGAGATTTGCACATTGTTTTCAATAGAAGCAGGCCTGGAAGGACTCCTCAGGTCATCAGCTCTGGCTTTCACAAGTATCAGTTCAGGTAATTGCTCTTATGTAATTCATTACAAATAATATGTGGTTTGTTTGTTTGTTTTTCATAGGTTTTTTTTTTCCTTTCATTCATTACATTAGAAAGACTGTTTCAGAAATTTACAGCTCTGGAGGGTGGGAATATTCTCATTTCCAGCCCAGCTGCATTTATGACCGATTTATATCCATCTGTTTTTTATGTCAGTAGTGTTCTCAGTTTTGTTCTCCCTTTCAGTGAAAACTCCAAATAAAAGCAAATTTTTTTTTTTCTCAGTGAAACTTCTGCTAAATCATTACTTCTCTTCTCCCACTGTAGCTAATTTTGTCCATCACCATTATACACAGTTAAAAGAGGCTGATTTACAAGAGAGCAGTATTCCAGCCAGACATCTGCCTGGAATACTTATTGAAGCCAAAAGGCTTCAGTGTCACTTGTAGGTGACCAAACTTGAAATAAAGTGGACTTAATAGCAACAGCATCCTTACAAAGGTCAGGTCATCCTCATATAGACTCACAACTTATTGAGGAATCCAGGAAATCCAATAGAAATCCTTCCCCAAAAGAGATAGATTAAGCCTGCGTTCATTGCTTGTGTATTTCACTCTGTTCAGTAAACAAAAACACAACAAGTGGTTTAGGAGATCTACATTTATAGATGCAGATAAGCATTCCCCTTCACAATACTCAGGCAGAATTGCACAAGCATATGAAGTTTAAGGACAGCAGGCCTGTGCCTACCTTCATACTGTTAAACTGAGACTGCAAAATATATCCCTGTGCATTACTAAGCAGGAACACCTCAAATTGAAATGAATAAACAAATACCTGAATGTGAGGTCAGCTGCTGATTCTGAAGACAGTACGAAAACCATCCATTATTTTCCTTTTTTCTAAACCAAATGTCTCAAATGAGCATAATTCCTAATCCAAATGCACCAAGAATGTAAATGGTCTCCATAACTTTTCAATGAGGGACAGAAGCCAACTAAACTGTTTCATTTCTCAAGGTCACCAGGAGACACCTTGCCCCCTGAAGGCAAAGTTCATCTCCTGTTGTCTCCTCTCAGGCACAAGAAACTCAGGGAAATCAAGTTAAGGCCAACATGATGGAACAAAAGGGCTGAAAGCAAAATCAACAACACCAGTAAAGAGGGGTGCTCATCTAAGTTTACAGACAGATTACAAAGATACACATAGATTAGAAAGTGTATATCCACCTTGCTAAGTGAAGGAAAAAGTAAAGCGGAGAAGCACATGGCTTTCCTATCCTGGGCAAATGTTCAATGTCTACTGAGCCAAATTTGAAAGAGTCTGCAAAACTATTCATTACAGCAGCACCAAACTCCATAAGTTGCCTCAGAATCACCTCTGTTCTTGGGTAAGAATGCAAGGATACTCGTTGACCTCAGCTCCTCATAAAACATCACCAAGGCAAATGACTATCAGCTTCCCATTGGTAACACATCGCTGTTGTTCAAATGACAGGTTATTTTGACACCTACTGGCCAACTCAGAGCACAGCATTATCAGATTTCCAAATTGAGACTGTGACAACAGGCAGATGTTTAAATAGAATCAAAACAACATTAAAATAAACATCCTTTCCTTTTTTGTTTTTTGTTGTTTTTTTTTTTTAATCTCCCTATTGGAAGGCAATGTAAGGCACATAGAAAGGCAGGATAGGCTGCTAAAAGTCTTAATTTTGGAAATTAATTTTAAGGAAAGCCTTAATTTTGGCATTTCTCTAAAATTATTTAGGGAATAAGGAGAGGGAGGGAGGGAAAGAAAGAAGAATATGGGGACTGGGAAGCAGGATGGTGCTTCAAGAGTGCAGCATTTACATCTGTAAGCACTGGTGGGCTAATGGCTCTAAAATAGCTCTTAGGCATTGATGCATGAAATCCATTGCCACGTCCAGGTGTTGAAAAGGGACTTGGCTGATAAGAAAAGGCTGGTCAGAACTAAGAGTGCTACCAATGATATAAACAACTGCCATCTGGGGAAAAAAGAAAAGGATTAATCACCATCGGAAGCTAATCAGAACACCATTGCCCCTAAATACCGTTAGTGGATTATAGTATCAGGGTCCATACAAAGAGGGGTGCTGGTATATTACAAGTCAGTTAAAATACAGTAAAATCTAGGGTTATGAGATGAAAAGATTAATGAACCTTGTTAAATTTTGATGCTGGTTGCTGTCAGCTCTCCTGACAGGTTGACACAAGTGCAGGATCAGTGACACAGACTTATAATCTTGACCAATTAGTTTGGTTTACAACACAGAAATTACAAACATCCAGAAATGGGAATTATTTTGAAAGAACTGAGTCCATATATTCATAAATTTAAATATTGTCCCATTGATTTTCTAATCATCTTCGCAAGAGCTTCCATGCTCTGCATTTACCTGACTGTGCAACCAAAGAAAGCAGGTATCACAAAATGCAAGGTAAAACAATGTTCATATTTAACAACAACAATCAGTTGAAACCAAAACAAATTTTCCTGCTTTCAGTTATTCCCAGACAGCCCTTTAGCTACACTGTAGACAACACAAGCAACAAGCCCGGACATACTTTTAGCAAGTAATGAATATTAGCAACTTGTTGCAAGCAAGCAAGCAAGCATACTTGCAAAGTACATTTAGCAAGGAAATTTAAAAAAATAGCACCAAGATTGCCATATGACACATTACGCACTGAGAAAGGGGTAGGGAAAAAGAAATACATGGAAAAATAGATACTGTATGTACAAGTTGGAATAGAGCTGAGAGACCTCGTGTAGCCAACTGAATTAAAATGGCATGTGACCCTTAGTGAGTATAGTCATTTTTTAATATATAGGCTTACCAGCTAATATAACCTCTTCAGGATGGTTACGAATTGACAAAATGACACTGCCGACAAAATATCATAATTATCATTTCTGCAGTTTGACCTGATCTGTTGCTCTTTAGGCCATGCCTTCCCTCTGAGACAGAGAATATCTTCCTCTGCTCTGAAAAAAAATATATAATAATAATAATTAAATATATACATATATATATACAGTATTAACAACAAAAGGCAAAACAGAACTAATGCAGTCCCAACACTCTGATAAAGCTAGGGTGTCAGTCTGTCTTATGCAATAAAATGAAGAGAGAAATTCTTGAGTTCATGCCCTCCAGCAAAGCAGGCTGAAGAGCTCAAGGCAGTATCCACTGCACCTAAGACATTAGCAGGACTGAATCAGCACTCCTGAAACTTTATACCATAGAATGCTGAAGGTAAAAGTCCCTGGTAGCTACTGAGCCTTAGGTCAGATATTCCACAGCTGCACTCCTAACGCAAAAACAACTTTTATCTTAAGCCTCCCACAATAGCTGGGCTGCCTTAAGCAACATTCTCCTCATGCACATGCAACTGGGCTTCACCTGCTTGCTCTCCTTCTGTGGGCAGAGCCAGTGGGGTTCATATTTGTACAGAGTGGGCAGAACAACAGAAGGGGGATATTCTCTGCCATTCCAGAGGGGAAGAGGGTGGATTTTAACAGGGCTGCCCAAGAAGACCAGCATGGAAGCTGTCACTGCACCAAAAATGCAAGTACTCCTGCCCAGAGCCATATATGTGGGAGAACAGAAAAAGCCTGTGAAAAAAAATTTATATAAATGGTTTGACTGTGCTGTCTCACCAAGATTTTATCAGCTCACACCATCATTAGAAAAATATATGTACATTTTACTCAGTAAGGAAAGATACTGTCCTGTGTCTTCCAAGAGAATATTTGAGGTATGTGTTAAGAACAGCATGTAAAAGCTCCTGAAATGACTAAGGCACGCTACCAACTCTGCAGCTGCAGTGGGTACAAGCAGGAATGGTCTTGAAGGTCTCTTCCAACCTAAGCCATCCCATAATTCTATGATAGGAGGAGGCCACATGTGGAGGGGAGAAGAGGGAGGTGGTGGCTGGCCAAACTAAGGAAATTTTGCAGCTGTATGGGTTACAGAAATATATGGGTGAAACAAAGGAAACCCCAGAGCCCATTCTTCCTCCCACTAATTTTCTGGCCTCTCATCTCCAAACATCTGCTCTCCCTACAGTTTTGCTTCTCCTGGCCTATTTGAGGATTTAATTTCAAATTATACATGTGAAAATGCAGACTGAAAAGCCCATTTTACCACCAGTTTGATCACTAGTGTCTGAACTATAATTTAAAAATGCAGTGGTTTAATGTAGTTATGTTTCTCGTCTGCTATGTGAAGTATAATAGGACACAGAAGCCAGGCACCCACTGCATCAGGCACTACGCAAACATATCCCTGCACAATTCTTCCTCCATGAGTTTACAATTTCAGTACACAAGGGTTGAAGTATGTTAACACTACTGCTACTTCCTTTTTTTTTCTAGGCTCTGTAAGACCTAAACATCAAGTTGACTGTATATGTTATAAATATTTTCTAAATATTATTTACCCAAGAGGCAGGATAACAGCTTTGAAAGTATAAGTACAATGTAGAAACACTTAAAACACACCCAACTTTCCCATGCCTCTCCTGCCTCTCCCTTCCACCCCTTATTACGCATACACCCACTACTGTTTTCTCCTAACACCCTCGTGGGAAGCATTTCCAAGCAAAGCAAGGCTTGTCTTTACCTTCAAGGCACCACTTAGAAATTGTCTCATGCCTTCCCCCAGACAATAGTATCTCCAGGCTGTCCCATCACGTTTATTTCTGACTGTGTCTTTTTCCACATTGCCGTAAAGTTAATGGAACATCCATTCAGAAAGGGCAGGCTTCCCATTTAAAAAACAAAAAGAAAACACTTTAATTTCTCCCTGCTAACTGCTAGCAGGCTTCTGTACTACACTAAACTACCTTTTTTGTCCTTTACTGTACATGAAGACAGCATGTCCTATATGGCCTTTTATTCTGAAATGTTTGGTCCAATGGACAGCTTGGCACATTTTGTAGCAGAGCAGCACAAGTGGAGTTTATGATGAATATGATGCCATCCTCACTTCTGAATTAATTCCATCTTCTTCCTTCTAAAAATACAACTTGAAAACTAATCCTTCCAGTGGGTTTCCCAAAGCATATTCTCTTTCCATCTTTGAGCACTAAGCTCAATGAGCAGGGGACCGTTCGCTTTTTGTGTCTTGCACAGAATTGAGCAGCTCTGTGATTTGTGATAAATGTGAGAAAGCAAACAAGAGAACATACCACCTGATGTTTCCATTGCAAGCTACTGAATACACTCTTACCAAGACATTAAATGTGGACTTCTGCAGAACAAACTGGAATCGTTTCTCCTTGGTGACCTCCCAGCAGAACTTCTGTGATTCGGTCTTTTTTTTTCTTGGGAATCATATTTAGACTGAATTAAACCTCTGTGAAGAATCTTATTTGCTTTCACAATTGTCACAGTTTCTCTTTTGGTAGCCCCACTAGAGAAGTTATTACAGTCAAAAAATTATTAGAAACTATTATAATAAAAGTATACCTCCAAGTCATCTTTCTATTATACATGCGCTGCTCAGGAAAAACATCCATGTTTTAACCAGTGGTAAAGTTGACTCTCACTCTTGTAGGGGATACATTTTAATATACTGAATTTAAAAAAATCCATGCTGGTGATCAAAAAGATCCAAAAATGTATTTAATAGACGTTTAATTTCTGAAGAGGCTACAGTCTTAAAGCTATTCATCATGTTTTAAGTAGTTTATTACAAGTAACTATAGCCCATTTAGGACTCAAGGATCTTTGATTTCACTAATATTAATATTTGTCCTAAGTTACTAGTAATGATGAATACCAGTGCGAAATGATCTCTTTTCTTTCCTATAGCTGACCTGCAGCCACCCAAGCTGCAAGCCCAGTGCAGATGCACCAGAGAATCCATCTTATAGTTGCAGTCTTGTCTAGTTTTTTTTGTTGTTTTTTTTTTTTTTTACTTTGTTTTACAACTTATCAAAACAGCTGTAGGAGCTCGGAGGGAAATGAGCAATTTAAAATTGTTGTGTATACTAAATAGTTGGCTACTCAGCCAAAATAAACTTTGGCCTTCTAGTAGCTTTAAGGCAGTATTGGCACATGTAAAACAAAACATCCAACAATACATACCACGATGAGTGCCAGATGTTCCTGGGAGAAAACACACAGCTGTTGGGCTTAGATCACCTGAACTCTTTTCAAAACCAAAGACAACCGGTCACCTTTGTTGAGCTGTCAGATTAGCAGAGGGACTGCAAAGACTGGAAGAAGGGAAGGGCCGTCTCAGTTACACTGAAGAATGCCAATTTATGCCTAATCAGCCAGCTGTCATGTAGAACTGCTTATGACAGACAGAACTAAAAATAACTAATTTGTCTTAAGTGTACTGTTAGCCACAATGAAATAATCCCGTTGTAGTTACTTTTCTACTAGAAGCCGAGCTTTTCTCAAGTTTACTGTAAAAATCCAATTGACACCAATTCTTCTGTTCTTCTATCCAGAAACAGCACTGCACAGTTCATCATGGAGAGGTTATTTAGCAAGACTAAACTTCAGCACACCATGAATTATAATCAAGTGGAGTGCAGAGTCCTAAATTCTATATAATAATAAAATAATAGTTAGGAATTAGTATTATTCCACATGCACAAACATAAGATAAATATTGGATGAGATATATCCTTGACATGAAGTTTCAATAAACATGAACTGCACACAAAAGATGGAGATAGATTACAACTAATCATTAGGCTATTATAGCTGGAGTTTCTATTCACATTGAAGTATGAAGAATTTATGACCATGTGATGGTGGCAGATCACTATTGTGTATTTTATTCTCTCACCTTTTTCCTATTCATCAGTGACCTTTTTTCTTTTTGATTACATTTATGTTTTAACTAAAGATCCTTTTGTAGATATGTTCTTGCCATTAGTAAGCAAAAGGGAAAGGTCTGCTTCTGATTATTACAAAGAAATAACATTCAAATAAGCAATCCCAACTCCTACCCCACGTTGCTCAATTAATGATTACTGTGTGCAAGAAGATGTGATAATGGGCTTAGGATATTTTATCTCGCTGAAGCCAAAAGCAAAATTCATACAGCAAAAACTCACAATGGATTTTCCTCCAAGAGCCTATACATTGATTTCCTTGTTCTTGGTCTCCACATGCCTACTACATTCCTATACTTTAAGGCATCTGTGCTGTAAATCCACAGCACAACTCAATAAATGGCAAAATTATGCACTTAAGTTTTTAGTTTTTGTAATCCCCAGACTACTGCAGCCCTGCTCGGAACCAATACTCTCTCATATTTGTCTGATAAGAAAATTACTTCATAGCAACAAACTTCATTCTGCAGCAAATGTTTGTTGAGTCTAGGTTGGTCTTTATAAACTGGGCTTTGTGCAAAGTGCCTCGCATTCCATAGCCTGTGAGATTCTCATTGTTTCCTATTCTGCTATTAGTTAAGCACTAGAGGGGAGATGTAGGTTAGATGTTGGGAGCGAACTGTGGAAGGAAGGGATGACATTCAGAGGGACCTCAACAGACTTGAAAGGTGGGCCTGGGTGAATCCAATGAAGTTCAACATAGCAAAGTGCAAGGTTTTGAACTTGGACTGGAGGAATCCCAGGCACCTGTACAGACTGGAAGGAGCAGTCCTAGAGAGTAGCCCTGCAAAGAAACACCTGGAATGAAAAACTTAACATGAACCAGCAGTGTGCTCTTGAAGCTCAGAAAGCAAATGGTATCCTGGGCTCCATGAGAAGAGGGGTGACCAGCAGGGACAGGGAGGTGATTGTCCCTCTCTACTCTGCCCTCATGAGGCCCCATTTACTGTGTTCAGGTCTGGGCCCCCAATACAAGAAAGACAGAGGGCGGTTGCAGGAGGTCCAGAGGAGAGCCATGAAGATGATCTATGAAGACAGGTTGAGGAAGCTGGGCTTGTTCAGCCTGGAGAAAAGAAGGCTGTGGGGTGACATAATTGCAGCCTAATTGTACCTAAAGGGAGCTTATAAACAGGAGCGGAGTCAACTCTTTATAAGGTTAGATAACAGCAGTACAAGGGGAAATGGTTTTAAGTTGAAGGAGGTAAGATTTAGGGGGAAGTTCTTTACTATGAGAGTGTTAAGGTGCTGGAACAGGCCATCCTGAGAGGTTGTGGATGCCCCATCCCTGAAGGTGTTCAAGGCCAGGCTGGATGTGGCCCTGGGCAGCCTGGTCTACTAATAAAGGTGGAGACTGGTGGCCCTGCCTGTGGCAGGGAGACTGGAGCTTCTTGATCCTTGAGGTTCCTTCCAACCTGGGTCATTGTGTGAGTCTGTAAATTTACCTGGGAAGGGGAGGGGGGGGGGGGGGGGAAGGGGGGAGGCGAGGCACTGGCACACCTGCCCAGAGAAGCTGTGGTTGCATTATCCCTGGAGATATTCATGCCCAGGATGGATGGGCAACCTGAGCTGGTGGGTGGCAGCCCTGCCCACAGCAGAGGGCATCTGAAGAGATGAAGAGATCATCTTCAAGGTACCCTCCAACCCAAGTCATTCTATTATTCTATGACTCTATTGCTACCTCAATAATAAGAATTCAATCTATAACTGTATAATATATTGAGTGTAGTACTCCACGCAGACCTTATAGTAGGTCTGACATTAAGCAAATGAACACAATTACTAAAAACAGGTGAACAATTTTTGTTCAGAACACTGTATTTCTTTATGAATTCACAGAAACACAGAGAAAACACAGAAATACCATAACGAAACATAACAAATACCTTAAATATTTTAGGTTCCATAAAATCTCATGGGTGGTTTCATTGAAATACCCCCTTTTTATGAAGTCTAGTAAATTCAATGCTTCCTGAAGTTGTTACATTTTAATTGCTGTAACAGCACAAAACATTTATCCATACATCTGGTTAGAATTCCTTTTCTCTGACAAACTTAATCAGTGTAATTATCTATTTGACAGACACAAAGTTAGACAAGGAGAAACCTCAACAAGGCGTAATTTACATGCTTCAATTAATCTTTCTAAAAATTTGTACAGTCCAACAGATGGATCAAACTCTATGTGAGTATTTGACCAAAGAGTATAAATCAACACTGACATGTTTTCTTTTACGCAGTAGCTTGAGAAATTAATATTGTTTCACAAAGTTAGACAAAGGAATTGTAAATCTTACACTTCTAATAGCTCCCTTCCTCATAAAACTATCTACTACACAGAATATTAATGATGCAGCATTCTTAGCCATGGCAAAGAAAAGATAGGTTAAACACATATATATACACTTACACTATTCTTGTTCAAACATTTTCTTTTCTTAATACAAAGAACTCCATAGCCTGCACCACTGCAACTTAATTCACATAGTGAAATTCCCAAAAAGGCAGATGGCCACTCATCATCAGACGTCACAGCATGCTTTCAAAGCAGAAACACTCCTGTGATTTCACATCTTCCCTTAAAACTAAAAAGTGCAAATACTGTGATATGAAAGCAAAATCTTACCTGAGGAAGTGGCATTGTTCTGGGGAAGACTTCTGTAGATGATTTATGACTACAGAATGCGTGGTACCAGTACTCAGCACATCTACAGTCAGCTCTCTAAGAAGTATTTTGGGTGCCCAGTCTGAACACCCTTCATTCTGATATAGCCAGGACCTCCCAGGAAGAACAGACAAACCTGCTTCCTCCCTCTGATCATCAGAACATGAAGTAGATGCACTGCTGTGGTCTACAGCAGGTCTGACTGTGACCACCTTCTTGTTCCCAGCATCACTACATGCCGAGGATTCCCTGCCATCCTATCCCAGGCAGCAGGCACCTGGCAAACCATTGGTCTTACATAGAAGGAGCTCCTGCTCCAGCTGAGCTCTTGCACAATGTATAGGGGTGGCCAGAGCTGCTTCCTGGTACAGAGAGATGCTGCTGATCACTAATTGCATCATCCCATAGACAAGGTGATGTCACTTCAGCAATAGCACAGTGTTAAACTTGTATCTCTCCATCGATATGAGAACTCTCTCCATCCATCTCAGTGGCAGCAGTATCCCCCTCAAGGCTGATAAAAAACTCAAGAGGGAACAAAACTGCCCCCAAACATTTTCCAACTTCATTTATCAAGCCAATATTGAAAACATTCTAAGGTTCACACTATTCTAAAACCTTTCCTTACTGAACCATGAACATACTCCAGAGGTATGCTCTTTTGGCTCTTTTCACTTAAATGTGAAAAGCAGAACTCCAAAGCTGCAAAGTCCTAATGCTCTTGATGTCTTAAAGATTATTTAAAATAAAATAAAATCAAAATTAGGACCAGATGGGAAGGGGCAAGGAGGCCAGAGAGACTAAAAAAAAAAAAAAGAGAGAAACATTCTGTTTTATCTACAGTTATTTTTGGCATTTCATATTGGTACTTGAGTTTTGTTTGGTGTTTTTTTTTTACCCTCCAGCCTGCTATGACTAACTAATTCCAAGTTTAACTGGTAGTGACTATTGGCAATTTTGCTCACTTGTCAGATAATCACAGAAGTTAATATTTCCACATCTTTTATTTCACGGCCCTAGTCTAACACACCAAACTTTACTTGCAAATACCATTCCCACATGGATTATGCCTTTTGGTGATTCACTGCACGGCTATTTGCGCCCTGCTTGCTTCTTAGGCCTTGGATCCCACTTGAACTCAGACTTGCTCTCAAGGAGCCAGCCAGGGACTACGCAAGGATTGAGAGCCATCCCTTGCACGGCATGGATACAAGCTTTGCATTTACAGGAAAAATAAAGCCTTATTTCACAGTACAGAAATAACTGTTACAATTCCTTAAGCAACTTGGAAGCAGAGAACAAGATAGCACATTTTTCAATCTTAAAGCTTTCCATAAGGAAACAAAAAGAATAATGTGCAAAACCAAGGAATGATCACATAACATGGATAATTTGTAGCAACCAGTATAAGAAAAATCCCACAGACTAAAATGAATTTTCACAGATTACCAATTGAACATTAAGAACATGAACAAATTCTCTACAGAATCCGTTTGTGGTAAATTGGAATAATCTTGAGGGATGTGATTCTATGCTATACTTAAAAAGTTGAAAATGTCCCTTTTTACAACATTGCTAGTTCGACCTATCTGAAAACTTAATTAAGATGCGAGACAATTGGCTTTAAACTCTACTAAATGTTGCCTTACAGCCTTGGCTCCACCCCAGTATAACTATTTATACATGCATATTATATTCCATATATATTATATTCAAAAGAGCCATATGGAGGAACATTAAGGCTCCAAAGGGAAACACCAAGGAGTCAGCAAAATGCCAGGGCTGCCTGTTCCCCATAGTACTGTCTGCTTGCACACACATTTGATACCCTCTCTCAGATATTGCTCTGAGAAAGGCGCGGTACATTCCTCTATTTACTACACCCAAATGAAAACCTTACTGTGAGGGCAGAACTCATTTCCTGGCGGGCTGTTTGGTGTTGTACATTGCTCTGGTAACCAAGCGCTCACCACACACACCCTCACTGCATCCCATCTCCATCCTCTTCTTGGTCCCCATCCCTTTGGCTGGCGGCCGCCTTCCCATTTCTCACGCCCTCAGCCACCCAATTCCTCATCTACTCTTGGTTGGAGCCACACCTAGACAGTAAGATTTCCATCCAAGACGTAACTCCAGCCAGACAAGTACTTCAGATTTTTCTCCCGACTGCCTTGAACCCCTGCTGACAAAACTCCTCTCATGTTCCTGCAAAGCTTCTTTGAACTGAAAGTAGGGAACTGGAAGGGGTAACATAACACGGCAAATCACTGGAGAAATTGCAGCAGCTCTGCTGACAGTTTTTACAAAAGAAAATACCAACTTGTAGGGAACAGGAACTCGTTAAATATATAGATATACTTTTGTGGGGTTAAAATTGTCACCTGGAAGAGCAAGAAAAACTCACTTACAAAGTCCACCTTCAGTGTAAGGGGCCCTCACTCTGCACTACTAAAGGTCCATTTCCCAGCAATGTTTGCTGAGGAAAGAAAGAAAGATGCAAGAAATAAAAGTAAAATATATTACCCACTCTGAGTTAACTCTGTCAGTCTTCGTAAATGTGAGCTTTTATAAAAACAACAGTAACAAGAAATTACGCTTCCAGGTTGAAATTATTTTTAAACAAGCTTCAAATTAAATTTCTTTTCACAGAATCATGGAATCATTTGAGTAGGAAGACACCATTAAAGGGCACCTTGTCCAACTCCCCTGCATAAGAGCAGCAGCAAGAGGAAGGGGTAATGCACACAGGGCAGCAGCTGAAAAAAAGTTCTTGGAATTTTCCATACACTGACATTTGGTAGTCAAATTATCACAAACCTGCATGCTGAGGAACAACTGGTGTTGATGGAGTGGTTGGTCACAAGCACGATGACAGATGTTCCTTTCAAGATATGTGCATCTCTGCATCTTCCTCTGCAGATTCTCACCTACCAAACATTTCTGCATAGTGTAGTGCAGATGCCTTTTTAATCTGGATACATTTTTCCTACTTGCAACTTTAAGACCAAGTGAAACTTCTGAAGTTAAATAAAAATTAAAGTCGGCAGCACGCTGACAAAAATAATGTGCTTGGGTTTATTTCGGCTTTATCAAATCCCAGTGACTTTTTACAACATTTATTCAGCTGTTCTGGATAAAGAATAAGATCTAAAATATTTTGAAGTATCATCAGATGTAAGACTCTCTCATAAATTACAAATTGAAAGGTCAATGACTCTATGAGTGTAAATGGTAACCAATTAGTCACCGAGGGCAAGCGTCCAACTGTATGAAACCCATCTCCTAACTCCAGTTGGGTAGCAGACTGAGTACAGCATAGCTGGGTGGATAAAACTTCAGTTCTTTATAAATCTATCTATTTTTTATTAAAATTAAGCAAACGTTCTGAAGCCTTAGTGTGGAAACACCCTTGAGCCTCTCCTTTCTGCCCTAATATGTTGTACTGCTGATAGTCTTAATGCTTTCTAAAACATGCACTGTCCAGGTGAATAATGCAAACCCACTTCATTATATTTCCAGTTATCTGCTTGGATCATGAAGTATTAATCTGGATTTGAAGGAAAAGAAACCTTATAATCTCAACACACAACAGATACAATACCTGACTAGATGTCACTGTTAATCACAGGAAGAGACATTTTCTCATTGGGGCACAGTAAGCTATGCAACCCAGCACTGGGCCCCAACAAGATGTTTGTAAACTACCACTTAGCTTTTTGGTGCTGGGCAGTCATGAGTACCCTCACAATGGACATCTGATGTTGATGGTGAATACCTGATGTTGAGTCCTCACCTGAAGAACTGTGTCCAGTTCTGGGCTCCCTGATACAAAAAAGACAGGGATTTCCTGAAAAGAGTCCAGCAGAGGGCCACAAAGATGATAAAGGGCCTGGAGCACCTCTCCCATGGGGAAAGGCTGAGCAACTTGTGTCTGTTCAGCTCTGAGAAAAGAAGATTCAGAGGGGATCTGATCAATGAGGGAGGCAAAGAGATGAGGCCAGACTCTTCTCAGCAGTGCGTGGAAACAGGACAAGGGGAAATTGCCACAAACTGAAGCATGGGAAGTTCTGTACAAATGCACATAAGAACTTCTTCACAGTAAAGGTGACAAAGCACTGGAACAGGCAGCCCAGTGAGGTTGTGGAGTCTCCTTCTCCAGAGACATTCAAGACTCTCCTGGATGCCTACCTGTGCAACCTGGTCTCGGGAGCTACTTTAGTAGGGGGATTGGAGTTGATGACCTCTAGAGGTCCCTTCCAGCCTCCACAGTTCTGTGATACCACCACTTATTCCATATATGAACACAGAATCCAGAACAGCAGGAACTTGAGGACAGCCCCTCTGTAGTTTCGCATGTGAATGTAGAAAGCCTTATTTGGCTTCCGTCTGGAGAAGGTGAAAGCCATGTTAAACAGAAACACTACTCAATATTTACCAGAGTCCAACGAGTAATTTTAATTAGCAAAATTGGTGTCCCTTCTCATTACCACCCTAACGTTGCACAATAACCATCTTCCCCTGTTGTTGCCATGTGCGCCCATTTTCCCAGGAGCACAAGTCCATGAGAATATTTCTTCACAGAAATATTAGGGATGTATCTGAGACACAGCTCCCTGCTCCCTCAGCTGTGCTTAAGGGATGCGTGCAATATCTTTTCATGCTCCTCTTACACATTTTTCTGGCAGGGTCATTTTTCTAGACCAGGTTACAGCATGGTCAAGTAATTGTGCTGCCTTACTGTAGCAGTGGAACTGAGGGAGAGAAGTGTTTTGGATCAATGACAACAAGATTCTCCAGCTATCTTCCCATTTCTGCACTTCTCATTGCAGCTCTCATCATACCGTGTAATTAGAAGTAGATGAGCTGGAAGCAAGCATGTCATTTCTACACCACAACAGCAAAAGCAACACTGCACCATTGCTCAGCAGCATTCTTTGGTGGTGTGTAAGTTACTGTATTGACAGAGTCAACACAGCATAGAGTCAGCTACATTTAATAAATGCTTATTTTAATATAATAATTGTAGCTATTTCCATGTTTGAGCCACATTACCTAACACATGCTTTTAGCAGTACTGAAATATTGGGATTAGAACTGTGAGTAAATCACATCCAAATCTGTACTAACACCAACTACCAAGGCACAGGTACAAGTGTATGCATGTTTCTATGTGTACTTATACACACAGCTACGCGGATGTGTGTAAGCAACATTACATCACACTAGAAGCCACAGCAAGAAAAGTCAGTGATGCTTAGAAGGAACTTTGGGATGTGTTCATGAACTTGCAAGTGTAAGTCAAGACAGGGATGTGCCAGACCTGAGACCCAACTTCCCACTAAGAGGTGCACATTGGAGCCTTCATGCTTAAATGGAAGGTAAGGATGCAAAAATACTCAGTTATACTATACCTGCTTAATAGAACAGAATAGAAAAATCAGACTCAAAAGAAAATGAATCTCACTTGTGTTCATCCAATAGAAAAATAGTAGGTGAGATGACCACTGTTTAAAATAAAGCTAAAGATTTCAATGTAAACGTTTGCATTAAGAGAACAAAAACAAACAAGCAAAAATGACTCTGTGAATATAAGTCATTGCTAACAACTCTTCTGCAATAACATGCCTTCAATGGATTGATGCAGAAGCGTAGTTGCTGTTTAGGATATGACAAGCTGCCAAATACACAGGAGACAGATTTCCTACAGCTTATTTATAAGACCCAAATTTTCATTCACGAAAGCCATAAAATCTGCCCTGAAAACTATCTACTGAAAAGTGGAGTCTCATGTGCGTAATAATTTATCACATTGATGCATCAAAAAAATGTGTACAAAACCAGTTACAGGACTTTATCCCATAAAGAAATGCAGAGCTAACAGCCCAGTTCTTGTGCAGACCCTGTCACATCTTTCTGCCTCTCCTCATGGCCTCTCCCCAGATCTATGTAGGATGTGAATGATGCAGGCTATGCACAGACCCTGAACTCAACCTTCTTTCGTGTGTGTGATTTGTGCTAGTACAGAAATAAGCAAAAGTGCACAAAAACACCTTCATTTTGAAACTGACACATTTTCCTTGAGTCCATCACTTTGAGTTTTCCCCCTACTTCTGTTTTAACCAAACTCTACTAATGGGGCCAAATTGCATGAACTCAAATGCATTATTTTGCAGTGCACACACAGATAGCAGCAAAAAGCAGACAACATTGCATATTATGTAACAACACGAGTGCCATGTAAATATACAGAACTGCTGCAAGGAACTGGATTTGCTCTGCAAATGGGAACAGTCAGCTGGAATTTCCAAACCTCCAGAACCAGACAAAGTCAGTAGTTATCAAATCACAACTGCTGTGGCTTTCTTATCCATTTTTGTATGACAAAACTAGGAAAGAGATTAAACCGAAGGACTTCCATCTTCTTTCTTACATCAGCGTGTGATTACTGGTGGGATACGATTCATTTTCTTGCAGCTTATGCTAGGTTGTGAGCTCACTTGATGTTATAAATGAGTTGTCTGTATAATTGTTACCAATTACATGCAAATTGCTGCTAAATGGCACAGGCAGTCCATTTGTGCCAAATGTTGGTTTACACTTTGCTGTCTTTCCAAGACAGTGGGGAGATAAAAAAGCAATTGGATTGATGAGTGGGATGTCAAAATTTCCCTCTAGTTTCCATTATGCAGTTAAACATTGCCTCACCATTCTCTGACATATTCTGGAATATATCCAGAAATCACACTTCATTTTTCCCAAGATGATCAAATACCTCCCCAGATCTGAGCAAGAAGTACAAGCTCCTTTTTATTTCCACATCAGATGCTCCAAAAGGGAGCTCGATAAGCTTTGCAGCACTATAGGTGCAGTACTCTGATTTCAGTGGGACACGCCTAAACCAGTGTCTTCAGATTCTTCCGGCTCTTTCTGATTCATGGACCTGAAGAATGGTTGTTCCAAAAATGGCAACTCATTCAGTAACAAGCAAACGCCCTGATCATACAGCAGAACTACATCTCAACTCGTATTTTTATCCTCTTTCCCCTCTCAACACTCTGTGCCATTCATGCATGGAGGAAGCATTAGAAAGGCAAATGAGTATCTAAAAAATACCTTTTTTATTTTTGTTTTCCTTCGAACTTGGGAGTGGCTTTAGTTTACACTCTTCACAATGGGTAGCAAATTTCAGAAACAACACTGAAATTCCTGAATGAACTTTAGCTTCAAAGGCATTCACTTCAATGGAGCCAGAATTTCTCTGTCAGCAAAGCATGCCAGAATGTATTTAGCTTCAAGTGTGTACTTAAATCTTGTAGACTTCAAGGGAACTTAAATATGTGCTTAATTTTGAGCATATGCTTAAGTGCTTTTGGTGAATAGTACTGAACCGCAGCCTTCAGCTCTCTGCGAAGGACAGAATGCTTTCCAAAGCAACATTTACTTCTCAGGGCACAGTGTGTGCCTTTCAAATCCTCCTTTGATGTTTCTTGGTCTACTTTGTTTTTAAAAGCTCACCAGAAATCAAAAAGGATTAGTAGGTCATGATCTCGCAAGCTACCTGGCATGGATCAGCCCAGGAACAGACAGAAATGGAGTTGAGCTGGCAAAGAAAAAATGTTTGCCTGAAGCAGTTTGCATGATCCATTTTTCTGAGGGAGAAACTAGTTAAAATCCATCTTATCTGCTATTTATAATCGTTTTTTTAAGAAGGAAAGCAGAAAGAAGAAAGTGGAGTATAGGATATTCAGCAGATCGTAACTAGCAAAGTTGACCATTAGTAAGCAGCAGACACCTTCACCTATGCCAGTGCTGCCTCACACAACGTAATCTGTTCAGTCAAATCATCTTGAAACGAAAAACAGTCCTGAAAGATGAATAATTAACACAACTTGTATTTTAAGCAGGGACTTAAATCCTATCTTTATAGAAATGTTGGCTGTCAACGTGAGAGTAGAGCATAGATATAGAGAAAAGTCTTGAAAGTGAAATTAAAAAAAGATCTGGATTCCTAAGCTATTTCCCCTAGAATTCAGTGCTCTAAATGTGGTCTCTGAGCAAACACCAGCTCTTGACCTCAAATCTATATTCTTCTCAGAGGTTTGTCCACCAGAATAAGGAACTCAGTGTAGCGGTTAAATACAAAACAAACCTGAAATTGGTACCTTCTTAGGTTTGGTTCTGACCAACCTTTGAAACAAGATTGCTTTCAGTCAATTGGTTATTTCAGCACTTGACATCACCCCCACATAAAACAAGGCAAAAGGCCAATTAGCTAACTGGAAATTTTCCAGTTCAAAAGCTCCATCAGTGCCAAAATGAACGAAGATGAAGTGGAGTAGAAAAAAGTTTAAATTGGCTGAACAGTCAGCTCTCTATGGGGAGCTGAAAATAGAAATCAGTTCGTGGAACTCAGGAGCTTCACTATCTTCTATTTGGGGAAGATCAAACCTCTGCATTTGCAAGTTAAACAGGGATCCCCAAGGCTTCTGGAGAGTACATTATAAAAAGAGGTTTTATACAGGACCTGTGTATTTTGCAAATAAAACTGCAGCACATTAAATTCTAATCACATTCTATTCATAGTAACTGAAATCAGAGAATAAATTTGTTTCCTACAGATAATTATCTGGACTGGTGTTTTAATCTCAGATGGATGCCATTACCCCTACACAAACATAGATAAGTTTTGGCTGCTTCTTTTCAGCAGCATTCAGCTATTTTGACATTTTAAGTGGCTATGAGTTGTTTTTAAATAAAGACAGCCTAAAGAAATCAGATGGATATGTTAAGCAGCAGTACTTGCACTAAGAGAAAGAATGCAAGTACAGCATTGTAGAATAACATCTTTGCTTGGGAAATAATGCTAAAATTCCAGATGTCAGCACTGTAAACACCACTTCTATGAAAGTCATTGCTGCTTTAAGTACTTCTACAGCATGACCATCGTACAAATTCTTCATCTAATGTCAGAAATAAACACAAGTACTCTATGAAATTAAATTCCCCTCACAGAAAATTTCACATTACTATATAATGTTAAATTATGTTAAGGAACATCAGTTTAGTCTTCTGTCAACGACAAAAGATAAATAGAACAGCACAGTTCCAGTCAGATATACCAAGATGGACTTCCAAAGAGTTAAAGATACCAAATTATGGAGATTTTGTTCAGTTTCCAGTCAGCTACAGCTGCTGTGCCAGCTCAGAGCAGTGATCTGCCCACAGCAAAGTACACAGTGACTCAGTCAATGCCACTTGTTCCTCTTGTTCAGCAATCCTAAGTCTTGGGTCTCAGATCAACACATGCAATAGGGGCACCTTCTGACCAGTACTCTGTACTACAACTTGTATGAAAAGGTCACAATCATCTTAAAACAATGGTTACAAAGCTCTTTTGTGAAAAAGCGACCACTTTCATAACATAAGGTAGACATTAAAAGAAAAAAAACATGATTTCATATACTGCATAGCACTAACAATTTCCAAATTGCTCAAGAGAACATATGTCATTTTGACCTTGTATTTGTTCTTTAAAGCTTTGTCATGGTTTTGCAACCTGCACCCATGACAAGCTTAAAAGAGTTTAATTACAAAGAACTCATGTTTTCATGTGTGAACTGTCAAAAGAACCGTACACTGGGAGGAGCTCACGGACTCATCTCAGGTTCTGGCAATCACAACAGTTGGTCGCAAGGGAAAACAGCATCATGCTTCTCTTTATGAAATAAGAGTTGTCCCCATGAATTTTAGAATCAGAGAAGGAAGTTGCATACAGACAACACATCAAATGCACATCCTGGAAGTGCTGATAATCGAGCACACAATAGATGTCACTGACCATAGCATCCAGTTCAACTCAAACACAGCTTTTAGCTACAGAGCTGTTGCTGCACTGATTCCTTACAACAGCACTGACTGAGCAGGCGGATCACTTCATCAGTGTGCATCTGTGTAAGATCAGGGACTGAACAAGTTTCTTCCCTTCGTCTGGCCTCAGCTCCAGGAGACAACATGCTTGCCCCCCACCCCCCTATGTCAGTGGACATTAAGCACATGTCACCTCGCCTGGGGAGAGTGCTATGTTGCTTATAACTTTATTGCTGTTTGTTGAACTGCTCTCAACCAATTCTCACCTTGCAAGAAATGTTTAAGCTCATCAATATGCTACACACTTAAGCCAGGTGTGTGGGCAATCTGAGGGCCAGCAGCGCAGTATTACTTGCAAGAGACTGGATACAGGGTGCTGGTTGCCTGCTTCCCTGCCACACGCCTTTTCCATTCAGTCTGTTCCTCCCTATCAGCCTACAGATAGCCCTTGCCTTCTCTGCCAAACACACGACTCCCTCTCTCCACATTGCCTAATCCTCTGGAATTATCTCTGACCTTTCTGCTCAGCCCGGTGGAACACAGGCCATACAGATGGCAAAGGCATCCCTGAATCTCCACCAACAGCTGCTGCAACACTTCAAAGGCAGCTACCACTGCCCAGGATTTACACTGCAGCTGGAATCCAACGGCTCGGGTGGGGTCCCCGGAGCTGAGCAAAAAAGAGCTAAGCTCATTTGTAAGGATTAAAATGTGGACAGGTAATGGATCTAAATGGGATGGCTAAGGTAAGGAAAGGCAGGGAGAGTGGAAGTCAGTATACAACACAGAAATTTTGAAGAGGTTAAGAGGGGCAGCAAAAGGAGGGGCTGGGGGCAGAGAAGACACAAGAGTCATGGTTAGCCTAAATAATATACACGGATGTTAGGGAGGAAGAATGAGAAAGTCTCGTAAATGTAAACAAACACATACAGAGGAGGTAGGACTGCAATATAAAAAATGGTGAAGAGATCAATAGGAAGAAAACACAGAAGGGTGTGCAAGTCAAAGACATGTAGAAAAATACACTGAGAATAAAAGCTCACAAACTGACAGAAAAATCCACTGGTAAAATAGCTTGGACTAGGATGTCTCTGAGCTACCACAATGCAGGCTACTCCAAATGTACATAAAAGCAGAAGTTTCTGATTGTTCAGGTAATAATGAGCTTTTTCTAACCAGTTATGAGAAAGCTTCTCTTCTGAAAAGTTAAATTAGGAAAAATCTTTATGAGAAGCACACTTTTTTTAAATCAAAATTGCTAAGGGCTCATCATGTTCATTTTCTGCATCTCCAAGTTCGAATGCCTCAGTTTGCACTGCAAAACACCTTCAGTAGACCTACATTTGTTCACTATTTCTTGTTACAGGCCAGCCATGTTACTCTTAATGTAATTTGTTACCCAGTTAAATGCTACCACTTACACAACAGGCAACTTTCATCAGAAGGCATGAGTTTAGAGAGGTGAATCTTCCCACCATTTAAACCTGCGTGCCAAAAGCATCCCGACAGCAAACAAATTCCTTCACATTTGCTTCTTTTGCTCTTGCAGACAGAAATTCCTCAGCATCAAGACCAACAAAGTGAAAAGAATGGAGGATTTTTGCCAACTAAGTACCAAGTATTTTTGATAGGTCTTCAATACAAACTGATAGGCAACTTATCTCTGCCATTTTTCACAAAACTTGATATAAACTCACCATAAAGAGTGGGAAAATTCTTTTGAAATGCCAAAAATACTCACATTTTACAACCATACAACATGATCGCTGGGAAGCAGGACTATGAAGTTGATTTGTAAGTCCTGGAGAAACGTTGAGATCTTGATGTTCCAGCGAGGTCTCAGAGAGATGGTGAGTTTACATGCTTGATATTTGAGCGTATGGGCAGAAGTACAGACACAGGAACATCGAGAAAAATAAAATACTCAAGGTTCAAAAAAAAAGGAAAAAAAAAAAAAAAAAAACACAACAAAAAACCTTACCGGATGCTTTGGAGAGTATGAGCTCGTAAATTCATCAGCTACTTCAGAATGACTCTTTGAGGCAGATGATCTCAACCAGTGTTAAGCGAAAGACAGTTCACCTTTCAGTTCACCTTTTACCTCACAGTTAAACGCTAGGCAGTGGGATACGAGCTCCAGGTGACAGGAAGAACACAAACGGTAACCCTAGAATATATACTTCACTGGAAATTCATCTACTGTTGAATCTTTCTCAGCAACTCAGCCTGTTTCAGAAAAGATCCCACACTTCAATGCTAAAATATCACAACACTAAGTCATTAAGTTATAAAGCTACACATTAAATTGCATACAGAACAGTTTAAAAATGAACTTAACTTTCCAATTAACTTTGAATATACCAAAATAATATCAAATAGCACATTCTATGAGCAGAGAAGACTCGGGGAGGGATGAAACTACAGCGGCCTTTCAGTACCTGAAGGAGCCTACAGGAAAGCTTGGATTTTTTTTATAAAGGCATATAGCAACAGGATGAAGGGAAGTGACTCTACACTAGAAGAGGGTAGATTTAAACTAGGTATTAGAAAGAAATTACTTACAGTGAGGTGGTGAGACACTGGGACAGGTTGTGGATGCTCCCTCCCTGAAGGTATTCAACACCAGGCTGGATGGGGCTCTGAGCAACCTGGTCTAGAGCGAGGTGTCCCTGCCTATAGCAGGGGGGCTGGAACTAGACGATCATAAGCGTCCCTTCCAACACAAACCATTCTATGATTCTTGCCACTTGGAATTTCTTGAACATATTTGTTTTAACATTTAAACTCTTCCCTCAGCAGCTCTATAGGAACACTTAATTGAAAGACCTTGACACTTTTCCCACTTGAAATATACAAGCTTCCTTTGCTCAACCTCATTAATTTCCTACATCTCCAAATGTTTTGTCATACTCTATAAGAAAAAGCATTCTAGAGTTAAAAAAGGAAAAGCTTTCTAGCTTGGAATTAGGCTGGCTTAAATTTTTCCTCACCTTACTGTAGATGTGGCAGGAAAGAACTGTATGTCTGAAAGAGACTGCTAGAAAAGGAACAGAGGAGAAATATGATGATCACACAGGACTCTGCTTTTTATTTGTTGTTTTGTGGGGTTTTTTTAGCTCTTAAACAGAAATAAGAAAGACTCAATCCAAAAATAAGTCACTCAGTTAATAAAAAATGACCGATCCTAATTGATCTATCAACAGTTTCTAATGCACGCTGAATATATCATTCAACATTTACAGCCCAAACAGCCAAGTGAGGTTCATCCATATTCATGTAGACTTATGAGCATATCTACTACCGCAAGAATAGTGATGTGGGAATAAAAAATACACAAAACATTAGCTTTTTTCAGAGCATCCATGAAGACAACTTGAGACTTCAGAAAAGTAATTACTTTTATATTACAGCTTTATTTCAAGCACAGATTCTTCCTGGGTACAATTTATACATTTTGCACTATGTATATACAGTTATGGAATACTTTCCAAGTTATCCCTAAGTAAAATATATTAGTTGTCTAAAAGTATTCCATCAATAGTTTCCCCAAGTTATATTTTGCTGAATGCTAGTTTAGATCACAGGAGAAAGAAAAAAAAAATAGAGAAAAAAGAAATGCTTTGGCAAAACTTCCATAATCATACTTCTTCATCATTTTCATTCCAGTATCAGCCAAACAGATAGGAGAAAACAAACACGGTTCTACTGCTTTACTGAAATATAATTTCAAAGAATGTAGATTTTTATTTTTCAAAGTGTGTGGTCTTGACATTTCATTTTCAGCCAAAGAAAAAACCAAACTGCCTGCTGCTTCTTAATGTAAAATGGTGCAACACGCTTTTGAAACTTGTAATTACATTGTAGTGATGGTGACTGTTAAAAGCTCCTGGCAATCCCAGAGCCTGTGTCAAAATAGGAGGACAGCCAAAAGTATCAAAACAGAGAAGAATAATACAGTCATTGAACTGCGCACATTGAGCTTCTAGGAGGATTAACGCTTCTCGTCACAGGCTCCTGACTGTAGTTGACAATATCTGCTTTCACCACCCTCTGTCAGAAAAGAAAAAACACAGCAATAATCAGAATCAAAATACAATAACTGATGGCTGGTAAACTACTCAACAGATATTTTACTATGAAACACAGAGTGGAAAATAAAGAAATTTTGCAAAACAGACACAGTTCCATCTTCTTCAGTGTCTTACAGTAAGTCTGATCAGGTGTTATTTTCTCAGTGTAAATAAGCCAACTCACTAAGCAGAAGGAAGTGCCTTGCTAAGTTTTCTTGACTGTTTTACAGGGCTAATAAATAGCAGCAATGCAAAAAAAAAAAAAAAAAAAAAAAAAAACTATTAAAAAAAATCAGTGAATGCAGTGAATGCATTTTTTTCTCCTGAAGAATTGTTCTGCATGTAAATTGTAAAACACAGTTTTACAAAGATTATGGTATACAATTGCAGGTAATTCATCTCTGCCTCTTTAAGCAATTCAGAGGAAAATTCAGGCAGAATTCAAAGCAAATTTCAATTACAAACAGCCATAAGTAGGCATACAAACCAAAGACCGAATTAACATAAAAAGAACTTCTCTGTACTATAAATATTCATTTTCTCTTTAAAAATATAACAGATAATACTCATTCTATTAACAAAGCATTTAATGGAACTGTTGGTCTCTCCTACATGGGGAGGGAAATAAGAGATTCCAGCTTTCTGCCCACTTTCATCAGTGTAACATTCAGAACCTTCCAGCATTGAAAGCCCCTCTTAATACTATAACATGAAGTATTACCAAGTTTCTATGAACTAAGGGGTTATTAGAAATGCCTCATAATTGCACACAAAACTTCAAATTAATGTACTACATATTATTTCTGCTTACTGATCATCACTTCTAAGAGAATCTACTGCAGATGTTATTTCATGTAAAAGCAATGCAGGTTGAAAAACGAACAACAAAAAAAACAAATTCTATATCAATACCTGAACTACTGCATCGAGCAGACTTTGCTCTGGCAGCTGGCAGTATTGTGATGTTGGTTATCTTCTTCAGGATAGTTCACTATTTCTGCCCTGACAACATGCTGTTCAATCATGTATCAACATAGGAATAGAGATGAAGGAGAAGAATGAAAAAGAAAAGGGAAAGGAAGAAAAAAAAAAAAAATGGAAAGATTGATCAGTAGTTGAAAAGGAAGAATGAATGACATAAAATGACAGTGCAGAAGCTAAAACAAAGTGCATTTCCTTTCAGGCCCCATGCAGAACAGGAACCTATCTAGCAGAAAGCATCATGATCAGCATCTGTCTCATTCTCAGGCTTCTTCAAGGACTCTCTCAAAGCATCACAGTGAAATATTCATGCATGCAAACAACAAAAAATTACTAGAGGAGGAGAACGGATAGAAATAGGATAAAAAATGGGAGAGAATTCAGTGGAAGATGGGAATAGCCTCTTCCTTTAAGCCTACAGTAAATAAATTCTACAGTAGTCATCTTTCCTATCAGCAATTGTAACAAATGCATTAGCAGTATGTGCATATCGTTTCCATTACATCGTTCTTACACTGCAGCTAAATGTTAACCAAAAACTAGTGAAAAATTAAAACCTCACACCAAAGCTGCCAGCTTTGATTTTACTTCATAGAAAAGAAAGATAAAAAGAAACTCCTTTTGTTTTTCCTAAGGTCAAAACAAATCTAGTAAAAGCTTTCTATTAACAGAATGCTTATGCAAAGGGGAAAGAAATTCATATAACTTAAGCAAAAAAAAATTACAGAGAAGATCTGCTATGAAAAATAAGATAATCTTTTCTTAAAAGCTCCAACTTCTACACAATATATTTTTAAAGTTAAAATGAATGTCTAAATGAATGTATGTCACTATTTTGAAGGAAACAATATGTAAACTGGATGATGTGCATGTAAAAGCAGTACATGTTAAAGATTACCTCTGTAAATAAAACCTTTATGTCAAACAAATACTAGTAATTGAATTGCCTGGTAAAGGATCTGAATTTATTAGCTGCTGATGTATTCCTCTTGAGTTTAATTGATCACATTTGTATTATCTTATCTAGTAGACAACGTTTGTGATTTACTAGACTCCTGTCCTGATGTTATCAAGGGAAAGGTTGCTAAATCCATGTGAAGCGGTAGTAGGGGTTTAGCATTAAACAGTGTTATCTGACCTCACAAGACCTAGTTTCATCATACCAATCTTCTGACTAAAGCTAAGGAAAAAAATCTTGCAATCAGTAGGCAATTAATTGTTCCTCAAAACACTGGTCTAAATCCCATCATGTAAACAAGGCTAGGTTAGTGATCTGTGTTTAGGCACACTGTAGCAAAAGCTGACTAACATAAATGACAAGGATTTTCTAAAGGAATTTCACATGTTCAAGGAAAAATACATTGCGGTATTTATTTTATTAACTTTATGGTAATTAAAAACTTTGAGCTTCTTTGTATCTGTATCTATGCGAGACATATCTACAATTGCCAAGATTCAAACCACTGTCAGGAATGAGAAATAAACTTACTTGATGCAGGTGCTCTGAATTCCCAATCTGACTTACCTGACAAACATTTCATTACACAAAGCTGGCACATACCCACCCTCATTTCTTGAGCTGGCATACAGCAAAAGAGAAAACTACAAATCACTTACAAAAACGCTACCTCCTGCCAATGCCAAGGAACAAAGCTGCACCCCATGCGGTTTTTATACTATGGTTGAAAGTAAAAAATACAGAAAGAAAAACATTTGATTAGTAGAGGAGCTATTTCCTCAAATTTCATCAGACCCTTGTGAATTAAAGGAGCGGAATTCGAGGACTGAAAATAAGTCAGAATCTGCAATTTTCTGACTTTGGAATGGTTCCATTTTAAAAACACGTTCCATTCACACACAAACAGTGATCTATTCCTTTGTTTCATCACAGTTTTGACCAAAGAAAGGTTTGATTAACAGTCTTCTCAGCATGTTAACAGACAAGATTTAGTAGCTCTAGCTGAGATAGTTTAAAAACTTACCACCCCCAAATGCCTGCTCTATTCCTATGCTGGAGATCACTGCTGCCAAAGGAGAGATGGTGGAATGTAACGTGTACTTGCACCTCATCCTCTTCAGTACAAAGTCTAGCAACTTCACTTAAAAACAACTTTCATCAGCAGTTTAAGCTAAGCTGTTGAACTTCACCCTGATGTGGCCAAGGCACACAGTCACCTTCCATTTTCTGATTGTGCTGCGGGAGTGATAAATTCCAACAAAAGGGCAGTAACAAATATCTTGGGTTGCATTAACATCCTAATCTGCTGCAGCTGTTTTCTAACACAATGCATGGCAAATAATTTAATTTCTAAGGCTTGTTCTTGCACTTAATTAACAGTTTAGCAGTCAATTTGAAGGGGGACTGAGACCACATCTACTTTTCACAAGGATTTCTGTAGTTCTGCCAACCACCAAAGCACAGAAGCCACAAGCAGAGCCCCACAAATTCATACAAGCTGAAGTAGTGTGCTTAGGATTCTTATTGCTAACCACAGGTGACTTCTACGATCCTCCTAGTGACTGTGACAACTGGAATTGTTTTCAAAGAAAAGAAACATGATCTTCAGTCATAAAATCACAAGTGCTAGAAATAATTTATGAAGAGTATTCTCAGCATTAGGCAACCAGTAACCATGAAGAAATATACAATAAATCATAACTGATAAATCATTTCACTGCTGGTGCCTGACGTGAAGTCAGTATTCCATGTTATTCTTTGTTAACACCTAAACTGAATGAAGACACTTGATGTTCTCTGACAAACGTGATCATAGAATATCTCGAGCTGGATGGGACCATAAGAATCATAAAGTCCATCTCCTGGCTCCACAAAAAAAAAAAAAAAAAAAAAAAAAAAAAAAAAAAAAAAAAATCAGACTATATGTCTGAGAGCAATTGTCCAAGTTCTTCTTGAACTCTGGCAGTTCAGAGATATGACCACTACCCTGGGGAGCCTGTTCCATGCCCGTCACTTCCTGGTGAAGAACCTTTTCCTAACATCCAAGTTGACCCCCAAGTGTAATGGCAGCTTCATGACATTATGCTCAAATATACACAAGTAGAAACCATCTCATTTTTCAAAACAAAGAAACCTCACCTTACACAGAATACTGAAAATTCAAAGACAAGATCCTGGAAGAAAACAATGCCCATTTGTAAAACTAAAATGCATTTTACTCTTTGCTCAAAGAAGAAATCAAATAGAATGCTTTCAAATTAACTGAGTTAAGTCACACTTATTCTTGTGTTCTGTTTTGTTCCCTTTATAGCTTTATTTCTCTATTTTTATAGTCCAGTTGGTAGAGTATTAAACACCTAGAAATGTTAAGGAGCACGTTGACATAGCCATTCTATAACTTAAGGAAGTCTAATGCTGCTTGGAGAGAAATTCAAAAAACAAACATCTCCCCTCCCTCCCCTCTTCCATATACACACATGGGAATCTCTATCACACAAACTATTTGTAGCAAACCAGGAATCATCTAAAACCACCTCCATTCAGCCAAAAGATCCACTCCATGCTTTTGAGAAGCAGCATCTACATATTACTTCAGTAGTTTTTCCACTGCAGACTAAGAAATTTCTCTCAAGAAATGTCCTTCTGTTCGTCTCTCTGAGGCTGTGAAGGTTAAAATTTTCTTTCTCTAATTTTATGCATACTTTCCGTTTCCAGTCTTAAGAACTAACCAGAGTATGGAACCAAATACAACAATGAATCTTAAGCTACAGCTAACAAGACAAACACTTAAGTACAATTCCCTTTAGTTTCTCACTGACTTAAATTTGAACAATTCTTACTGCCCGCTCAAACTAGCACTCTCAAAGGGAACAAACCTCATACTGTTAGCAAACTATTATTGCTTATTCAGAGCAAATTAAAACTGTGCTTCGTTAGAAGAATCTTGCAAAGTCAGACTGTTTCTCTCTTCAGCTACACGTGGAGAGACTTCTGCTGGACCTGAGCGAGGACACAATGAAATTTCCTTTCTAACCACATCCATTGACAGGCTTCGCTTTTTCTTTTGTTGTTGCTTGTGTTGTGTCTGGATTTATTTCCTTTTTTCTTTTCTTAAATTTGGATTATTTCTTTTAAATCACTACAGCTTAGATTTGCATTAACAGTAATGTGGGCCATAGTGAGTATTTAGACTATGCATATTAACCGTAATTGGCATAATATCAACTTTGTCCTATCAACATATTGTACATTCCATAGATATGTTCAACACCATTAAAAATGCTGATTATTTATAAGGTAGGAAAAAGCCTACTTAAAGCCAGCACCAGTTCAAACTAGAATGTAGAGCATTCTTCAGACAAGTCTACACAGAGGTTATTTCCTTAAAAATAGACGCTTTCTTTACAAAGCTACAATACTCTATATAACCTCTTTTCTCATATTCTTATTTTAACTAAAGGAATTTGCATACCTATCTACAAGTTTAAATCTGAGTTTGCAGGACACAACAACACGTGTAAGATCACTGCTTCAATGCAAGCTAAGTAGTCGAATAAAAATTAAGGAGCTCTTTATGCAATTATTTATTCACATACAAATCATTATACAGTTCAGAACAATAGGTGAATGGTGCCTCAGTATTACACAAATACTGAAAAACTACACTCAATATTTATTTACCTACAAATCATAGCTTTTTGAAACTCTTTTCCTTTGCTTGTTAGGCATTCACTCATAAGTATATTTTGCCATTTTACTATTTGCAATACAGTTTTGTAGTTAACCACTTCAACACAGATTGTAAACACTGAAGTGGTGAAACACTTTCAGAAATTACATATTTATTATATATTTCAAAAAGGAGGAGACCAACCTGTACACAAGATATATTTTGTGTCATCGGTTTGGTTTCTTTTATTAAACTTTTTGACTTATTTTGGGGCTACTCATTTAATGTTAACAGCATCTAGCAATTCTAGGATACCGTGTCACCATCTCAGCCACTTTTTGGTTTAATAATTGTAATCCCAAATATCATTACATAGTAAAGGTTGTCTCAGTAGTATAATCTTTGCTTCTGAGATTTCTCAAACAGTTTTGTGTAAAACCCTTTGCTTTAAACCTATGTGCTCACAGTCTTCCTGACAGGAAAATTATATTTAGAAGCAGGAACCTGGCAGGAGGTGGTGGTAAAGGAAAAGGGGCTATGCTGGAAAAGCTCTTGCTTGTTTGCTTATTTGAACAATTAACACATTTTAGTTCTTCTAACATCCACTGATTTAAATAAATAACGTCTGATTCCAGTACCTACAGTTACACGAATTACAATTTAAATTTTAAATAATGAAATCACTTTTTCCCATTAATTTAAAATGTCATAAAGCTGCTCTCATTACAACTATTTTGCATGCAATGATTACATGAAATATTCTTTTCAGAAACAGTAAAAATCTGTGTTACAGTTCAAAGAAAGATATGCAACAAGGTTTTTACATGCATTTGCTGTTTTCACACCTCTAACTCAATATTAGCCAATATAAGAGGATAGAGAATATGCTTCTTGATGACTCCACACCTATTGCTGGGAAACACTGTCCTCTCAGCTCTTTTCTGCTACAGAGGAGATGGCAGAAAATCCTCCAACTCAACACAAAGAAAAAAAGCACAAAGTCCAAAAGCAAAAGGTTATGCAGTTCCTTTAAGAGAGATTTATTAGGGATTTGCACAGTAAGAAAAATAATGGCAGGAAGTCATATTAGCTACCCAAACACCTGATACCACAGGTCTGTCAAGAGAATGGGTATAGTCAATCAGAAAAATATTTGTTTCTAATTTGTACATGACAATTTACAAGTAGGAAATAGTGCTCTTACAATGAGGCAAACAGACCTTACTGAGAAAAGCATCATCTTCCTGCATTATAAATTCACATAATGAAAAGTCTGAGATTAACCAACCAAAGGACATCTCATAGTTAATTCTTGACTCTGTAACTGACAAACAGGGCAGCCTGGTCTATCGGCTGGCAACCCTGCATAGAACAGGGAGGTTGAAACTAGATGATCATTGTGATGATCCTTTTCAACCCAGGCCATTCTATTTTTCTAGGCCTGGGTAGCTTTTTTCCTATTCAGTTCAGCATATGTCTATACTGAATGTCAATTTGAGCGTTTACACTTGCAGAAACTTATGCCTTCTATCTCTCAAGCTTTTAGTGTTACAAAATGATTTTGCTTTAGTATGTAAAGAATTTTAAAACAAAGTATCATAAACAATATTATATCAGTGTACAGTAATTTATATACAGATAAGAACATCGTTCATGAAAAGGTGTGTTAATTTCTAAGAAAATTTTTATATACTACAAATCGCTCTCAAACTATTTTCTTTAGTTTTTTGAACATGCCTTTTATTGCTTCAGCAAGTTTATCATGATGAATAAAGACTATTATATTTTTACGAAGCTGTTGTGATGGTAGCTAACTGTCTCTGTAGAATGAGTACAGTTCACTTTAAGGGATAGATGTTAATTTGCAACATGATTTGTGTTTGTTTTCTTTTTTAAACTAAATAAAATTTTAAGCAAAACATATTTGTGGAAAATTACCTGTGATTGTTCCATTTCTGCTTTGTTTAACTTAATGCCAAGGATGTCAGCAGCAATTCTCTGAAAACACAGGAAGACCTATGGAAAAAAAAATAATAATAAATAGTATTTAAATGATTAAAAACAGACATCCTAAAAGTTCTTTCAAATATATCAACCCATTCTCGAACTGTAAACAATGAGATACAGAGAACTGTGACCTGTGCAAAACAGATCTGAGAACAATCTCATCTTGTACATTCAACTTTGTTTAAAAATTGGGGAAAATAACTCAACAATGCTACGAGGAATGAACAGTACACTAGATTGTGAGGCAACACTTCTACTCTGCCTCCAGAGGCTTAAGTTTAAACAAGCTTTTACACAACCCACCTCTCAAATACTGCTCTCAGTGCTATAAAATATGAATAAGGGTATTCACCAATGTTGAGCACAAAAATATTTTACCAGTGTATTGTGCAATAAAGACGTAAATTTCTGAAATTCAGAACAACTGAATTGTGCATCAGCAGCACCAAAATCTCTGCTGTCTATGTTTCAAAAACATTATGAACATCAAATCCAAGCAATGATACATTTGTTCGGGAGTCTTACAAATGATTGTATGTGTTACGTTGAACAGAAATATCTAAGAAGTAAGCAAAATGTGGCATGGCATGGAGCAGCCTAGCTGCTAGACTTCAGATGTGATTTGACAGATAACAATGGGTGGGAAGGCTATCTTAAGTAACTCCCCTTTACTTCATCTTAATACAGTCCACCAAACTTACCATTTAGGGAGCTGCATTTTAAATCTGATTAAAGGACATAAAAGATATTAAACAGGAACAGTTTAAGATTGCACTGCTGCTGAATGCAGCATACTGTCAAGCTGCGTCTCATGCTCTGTGTGGTTGTGCAACTGAGCACACAGCCCAACCTGCCAGTTGACTGGGCTTTTCACCATAGAGCTGCCGCTCCAGAAGGTAAGGCCTTTGGAAGTGTATCAGTCGTTTGCAAAGAAAAATTTAAAAAAAAAAAAAAGTAAAAAAACATTCACACATTTTTTTCTTCCAGCTCAGATGGAAGCTGAAAACAAATGAGAGGCAAAACCAACAAGCCACTGTCACTTTCAAAATCACTTTATTTTCTCTGAACTACTTGGTCTACTATCAGTCTACTGTACTAACACCCATACAGCAAGGAAATGGGCAGACCTTTTCCAGAGACCTGCCCAACCACACTCTGTGGTGTAGTAAACCAATCACCTGCCGTGTTGAAGTTTCATACACAAAGCACCAGTGGGAGCTCAGTGCTCTAGTTATGAAGTTCAATGGAGAGCATGACAGTTATGCTACAGTAAATCTTTCATGATGTTTAATACTCCTCTAAGGAGACATTCAGATTTTTCTATGTATATAAAATTATCTTTTGCAATTGAGTCTGTTGGAAAGATCTGAAGTAAACAAAACAAATCGCTTCATCGACCTTAATTGAACATGCAAGATTCTTCTAATTCAAACCCACAGCAGCCACGGAAGGCCTCTCCCTAAATCACTGTCCAGAATAAACACCCTGTCTTCCCTGCACAACTACCCAAATACATGAACTGCAGCAAGAGTGGAAACAGTTAATTCAAACCTATACCAAAACTAAAAGTGAACTACTGTAAACTATTCTTCATACCTTCTTTTGTCAGTAGATATTTAGACAGAAAGTTCTGGTTAATGCTTTTAGGTACATTCAGATTTACTTTTGTTTTTAAACAGTAAGTTAAAAAAAGTACAATTAGCATATACAGTGGGATGCTGCTGTAATTCATGAGTTACATCATCAATTAAAAAGACATAATAAAGATTCCTTCTTAATTTGTAATGTTAACTACATCTATCTTATAAAAACCACTACTCTACCACAAAATGGTTGTCTCCTTGAAAAAGGTACACATTTCATCACATGCAAACTTCACTGCATGAAGTATTATAGAATTTGTCTTCTCTTTCTAACATAAGAAAAACATTTTCAGACTTTAAACAAGAATTCCTGCCAAAGATTTAACACAAACTCTAAGGAGAATTAGGATTCACTGCATTTGTATCAGCAGTATAACACAATAATTACACAGATTATAAAATCTGGCAGTCCACTCTAGAAGTAATTGAGCTTTCATCAAATATCTTAAAACAACAAGTGATGCCATTTGTCTTACAGAATTATGCTTCCATATAATTGGACATGGTCTTACCCTTCAGTAATACTCAAATAAAGTACACTATGTTGCCCATGTGAGACAGAGACAGACTTATTTTTTACGGGAATCACAAAGTCATTAGGCATGCAAGAGAAATCAAGAAAAACAATACAATGTGATTTCATCTGACTGATACAGTCAACCTTTTTTCCATACACGTCCAACTAAAACAAGTATCTAAGTTAGGTCTGAGATAAATGATCATTCCAAAATATGCTCGGCAAAGCACTACAAATACCAGAAAGTTCAAGTTTGAATGGACCTGCAGAGAGAATGTCTTCTGGCT